>NC_040025.1:8235583-8835583 GCF_000972845.2 Larimichthys crocea
CCTAAACAGCATTTGGGGAGGTTATCTGTCCATGTAAGGGCAATTCTGAGATTTCTTTCAAAATGCATTAAATATGTTGGAAAATAGTTGCTGAAAACATGTGAAAAGACTTTGAACGATATAAGTGAAATGTGAGGTTAGAGGTTAAAACAGATATTCAACAGTTTTCAGTCAAGGATTTTGTGGGCGGTCCTAAAGGTGGCTCGATGACACGCTGAGGCCACCCTGAGCGTACCCCTGCACCCCGAGCAGAGAGCGAGAGATAAATTCATCTCACTCTGAGTGTTTCAAAGTTAGTCATGTCATATTCTGAACTCACCTGACACGTTTTAAGTCACTTCAAAGTTGCTGCTTGACTGCTCCCACAAACGATGAAAAGATTAAAAATAGACAAGTTAAAAAAAAATTAGGTGTCTGCTGAATGTGCTGCAGCCACACCCCCACAGTCCTGCAGCTGAGAACACTGCTCATTTTTACCCGATTTTGACACCTAATTTCATAAACTTGTCGATATTTTTAATCTTTCAAAGCTTCCTTCTTTGGTCTGACAAACTCAGAACACATTTAGTCTTACTTTAGGCAGACATTAACAATAAAAAACATTACAAAAAAAGTGTGCATATGGGAATACAATACTATATTATACAATAAGGACAGCTTGTGTAATGAAAAGTTCATACAGACATATATGTCCCATTTTTGTCTTTCTATTTGCATACTTTCTATTTATGGCATAAAAAGGTCTCCGGGGAAATCAGCGTTTGCCTTTTATTATTCAGAAACCGTGAAGACATATGCTTTTTAGTGGTGTGTTACACAAAAGTTATTTTATGAAGACGACACAGTCATTGATTACTGGCATGCGGCCAGTAACCAAGCGAGCAAACCGCTTCCCCAACATGCTGCTTCACTGTCTCCCCCCAGTGCACTTAGGTGTTGATTAGGATGCAAAATAGATAGCACATTCTGCTGAAATTTTCCCCATGAAACATTTCAAGTGAAGAAAGCTCCTGAACTGTGAGGTCACGGTCCAATGGCAAGACGTTAACTGTACTCAGGGATCAATTTACTTTTCATCAGCACTCAGTTTGATTCATTTACGAGAGTTCGGATATCTCCTCTGTTTTGTTCACAGAGCAGAAATGAGTTGGATTTCATTTGTGCAACTAATATGCATGTCCAACACCATCAATCCTGCAAGAGTGGAATAATAGTGCAAATACTGAAATATATTAATATGAGGGCTGTTTTGTTCAAGCAGATTCAGATCCAAGTGATTACTTTGGGAAAACGGATGACATTTTCCATGAAGTGAGACACCGGTGTGGAATTAACTTCCTCTCTCATCTCATCTGTCTAATGACGTAACCGTCCTGTTGTAACTTTTCATGTGTAGGAGAAAAAAAAAAAAACTAGTAGTGTTATCACTGCATAGACAGAAACAAGTAGATTAAATGTCTTGCCCTGAGAAGTAATGCAAAACTTTAACTGCATGATTTTAATACTCCTGTATTATTAAATGAGCTATATTATTGGCTGTGAAATAGTCCTGAAGGACTAACAAATTTCCCCCATTGATGTCTTTATGTGTCAGGCTTAACGCTTTGGTATAAAGCCATTGTAGGGGGGAGGGGGGATCAGCTATTGATCACCACCAGTTGGTGAATTGCCTTGAAATGAAGATTAAAGAGCAGTACTACGCAAAATTACTCTAACTGCCCTACCCTTTCAATCTCCCTCTTTCTCTTGTTCCAATAAACATCCAATAATACTATGCCATTCCTCAGCAGAGCATCTGCTGCCACGACTGACCATTTGTCTTTATGGCAAGTAATTCACTTACCACGGGGAGCAGTGTCTGGCCCAAACTTTCATCACAAGAACTGTGTTCTTTCATTTAAATGAAACGAATATAGGAAATGAATAAGGCAGGAAATAAAAATGGAACAACAAGAAAAATGAAAAACACCTCATAGCCAACTACAAAAATTCCTCCAGGAGTGCTGCTGTTCACCACAATAATGGTTTTGTGTATGGAGCAGTTATTCACTGTCAGCATGCAACAGCTTGCATGCAAGTTGCGTGGCCGCCATCCAGTGAAACAGTTTGCATTCCTGTCTACCACCTGTCCTGTCTGTGCTATGCCGACATATGTATTAGAAGAATATGAGCTTACCCTGGAGATTATTCCTCTATGCATTTTGGCATCTGCAGTCGGAGTAAAACTGCTGTAATCACCACGCTGTGTCAACAACGCAACGCAGAGACTGGCCTTTCTTCTGCTGACAGAAATCACCATGACGAGAATCTCCTCGGGCGGGATGGCGATATTAATCCCATCCCTGGACTCACATTTTGTTGAAATGTCATCAAGCGGTGTTTCTAATTGTGGATGTTGTTGTAGCTTTACAGCAATATAATGTTTGTGGAAGGCAGTGGGTTAATATAATATAATACAGGGTGGATAGACAAATGCAACAGAATAAAAAGGTCCAATGATGAAGATTTAGACATTTTCCTTATGTATAATGATTCATTGTATTGTTATTCAGTCATAGCTTGGTTAGATTTAGGTAATGAGACTGCTTAGTTAAGTTTTTTTGTGGGGAGGGACTATTCAGTTGGTTACAATCTGTCATTCCACCACTTGGTGCCACTAAAACCTTTAAGCGAAGTTGGAAATGCCACTGTAAGCAATACAATTAGTGCCCTTGCTCCATAAAAAAAAAGGTATATTTTTTCCCCAAATAAGGAAGTTATTTAGGTAATATTACATTATTAACAGGGGCAATGTTTATCTTACTCACTCTATAGGATTAAAGTATGCAGATGTCAGTAAGTACTGTATTTTGCAGCTATAAAGTCCACTGTAAAGAGGCTTTTTTTCCCTTAATAGACTTTGCTCATGCAAATCACTCAGTCATGACCTTTTCCTGAATGGTGCTTCATTCAATGTACATCCATTAAACGATACATAGTAAGTCAACCTTCATTTTCAATGAATGGGAGTCATTTCACACACCAAGCACCTCCTGTATCCCTCAGAATGCAATGCCAGACAAAATTATAAAACAAAAAAGACTAAAGAGAAAATGAAATATGACTCAGATCATTAAAATAATGAGAAAGTGCAGTTGCTTCCAATGTGGCTAGTTTTTGACAGATCAAACGGTGGAGAGTACTGGTTTAGTATCATTAAAGAGTTGTCAGCTGTGTTCTTAAAACTAGGTACTGTTTACAAAACCTGCAGTATGTGATGAACCATCTATTTTAGGTGCATTTTTGTATCAATTAGTAACCTTCTCTACAGGCTTTACCAGCAGGAGGGAGGAAGTGATAATGTTCTGATGCTTCTCAGCATGGCACAATGTGCCAATCAGAAATGTGTGGGAACTGTATATTGAAAGCACACACAGTGACAAAGGCGAACCTTGAGAAATAGATCTGATTCAATCTTCCAATTTCATGCAGATATGCTGCAACCTAATCCTTTTAAGCAGTTATTAAATGTGGGAGAAATTATGGCAACATAACCTTCTACATATACAGGAAATTACTCATATTAAAGCTTTGGTTCTACGTAGGGTTGCAGGAAAATGTTGTCAGAGAAGCTAAAATAAATTTGAGTTTCTCAATTAAGTCTATTTAAACCATTTACATATTGATTCTTAACCCTTTTAGATTATTATTTGAACCATTACATTACAGTGTATTTAGGGAACTCTGTTTACATAATGACAGAAAATGAAATAATATGCATTACTATTTTTTTAATTGGTGCATAATCACCTGAACATAACAATCATTGTGTGTTGTCTTCGAATGAGCCTTTTATATCTACAGACGGCATGGTGTCCAATATGTTTCTACAGTAGCCCAGATTAGACAAACTAAACACTGGCTCTAAAGAGGGTTTTTCACGTGCCTCATAGCCACCATAGTTTCTTCTTCATGCTTGAGATAGAAGGCTGCAGCAAGGTGGAAGAATTACAACCCACAACTTCACCACCAGATAACAATAAATCCTATTCTTTAATGTGATTTAATTAACCTTATAATTCCATATTTGTCCTCCAAATCTTACTGAACTTACTATTGTTCCATTGAAAGGCACAAAGTGTGTTAGTACATACAGTAAGTACATGAAATGAATTAAAAAGTTCAGTCTTATATTTTTTTAGCACATATAGTAATACCCACAGGTTGTTCAGTAGATTATTAATGAAGTTAATATTTGCATTTCAATGGCAGTCATCACATTTTCAGACCCCATGATTTAGGTTTCTCGCAGTAAATCTAATGTACCATAAGATGTATCTCTTGCAATAAAAGCTAATGTCTAAATCTTTATATTCACTCAGCAGCTAGTCGAAAACCCTTGAGTCAATGACAAAAAAAAAAAAAAGGATGGAGCAGCTTATAAATCAGACAGAATTTAAATATTTTGCTAGGAAAGAAATAAACTGAGCTACTTCACCTGCATATTTTCACGGCAGGTTTTTGACTAGCACTGAATTGCTTAATAAATGAAGTGAAAACTTCAAAAAAACTAAAAGGTTTCATTTTTTCCTCGAAGGCCTTGTCTGGTCTGGTGGAAAAAAAAATGTATTTATTGTTGTTCAAAGGGATATATGGAGGATGAGGAAGCTTTGGAGTCCATTGTGTAGCTGCTGGTGGATTAAAGTGTGTTTGCAAAGCCTGTCATGGCCCTGAACTCCAGGAAAGAGAGATGAGATGTCTCACCACATGTTGCAAAATCAAATACAACCCACAATGGCACACAAGAGAACTCCCTCCTGAAGACAGCACAGTAAGAAATAAAGACACACATGCTACCTAGGGCTAAGCATACAGGAGCAAAAACTGT
The DNA here is from genome assembly GCF_000972845.2 of Larimichthys crocea. Classification (NCBI taxonomy): domain Eukaryota; kingdom Metazoa; phylum Chordata; class Actinopteri; family Sciaenidae; genus Larimichthys; species Larimichthys crocea. The sequence continues at coordinate 8,240,451 of NC_040025.1, forward strand.
GGAATCAGCAAAAAACAGACACATACCTTGCTTAACATTGTAATTTGGGCGATCATTATTTTTTTATTTCTCATCTCATCTGTGCCCTGAATTCATTCTTGCACACTTAATTACATATAATCTTATTTTCCATCTTTTACGAGATGTGGTCCACCTCTGAATTTAAGAAACTAGACTTTAACTTTTTTTTATGTGTTTCACTTTAATGATTTCATATGGAAATGTAATCTGCACTAATGAGAAAATTAGAATATTAAAACATTCAATTCCGTCCGTTTCCAACGTAATATTTGCCATCTTCCTTTAATGCATGATGAGGTCACAGTTTTGGTTTTATTCAGAGCCAAGTGAGCCACTAAGCAACTAACATCTTCTCACAGTACAAACACTCATATTTTCATTAAGTGGTATAAGAAGGACAGAGTAAAACGAATATCCTGTTTCTATTTTCATATATTCTGTCATGTTTTCTTGTCCTCACAGATGCAGTGCATTAGGGCTTGTTTGAAGCCAGGGCTTCTTTTATAGTGAATAATGGCTTTCTGCACATGGAAAGAATCCAAGTCCTGCCAATAAAGTGGTGGAGGTATATCATAGCCCTCATTAAGCAGAGCTATTATGAACCTGCTGGTGCACAGTGCCACGAGACAGGATGAAAAACTGTCTCTGGACTTCCATTCCTCTGGCCTGGGTGAACAATGCAGCTTTCCTCTGCTCCCTTGATGTCATTTCAGCAGCCCCAATAAAATGGTTGTATATTCATGCTGTGACATTTCTGTTAAGCTATAAACCATCTGCTCCAGGCTTCTCAGTACATTTAGCCATTTTGATAAACACATGGGAGGACTGCGATTGATTTGATATTATGCATCACTTTGTTTTCCAAATACAGATGGAGAAAATATTTTGCATACTGTATTGTTTGTCATTTTTTGTAACCACTGACAGCGTGTTTATGTGTTATGCATCTGGAAATGCCAACTGTACGATTGGATTTGGAGGTTTTCGCAACAGATCAGTCTGTTACCGGAGCTACAAATTATGAATAGATGAGGAAAGTGACAATACATTCGCTGATTAGTTAATGATAAATTCTCCTATAGGCATGAAGCGTGAGTCAACATATGAATGAAGGCACTGCACGTCCATTTTGGAGAAACAGACATTGTGCTTTCTTAACACAAAGGTTTCAGCCAAGTGCCCTGGTGGACTCATATCCCATATCAAAATATAAAGGCTTCAATGTGCCAATATATCTCAGTTTCAGCCTAAAATATATCATATTAAACTGGATAATAATACACACAAGAGTCTCTTTTACCAGCAACAACAGTAGTTTAGCCTTTGATAAGAGCAAGGGAAAGGGGGTAATAAAGAGCCAAAACATCACTGTCATTAATCCCACAGAGCTCATTATGACTCACAAGTAACAATTCAACCTGGCTGGTGCACTGACATAAAGCTGCATCAATGTTTGGCCTGAACCTCATTCCCTAAGAGCCATGTGAACATTAACCTAACAAAAAAAGAGCTTTTTTGCTTTATACCTATTCATCATATTTTAAAAATCACATTTCGGCTTTAACAATGCAGTACCCTGACGGACACAGAAGTTATCAGAGCAGTCCCATGTCAATGCCACAATGGGTCAATGTGAGGTCTTTTCACGTTATTTAATAATGCACATGTAACAGACCAAAAGCCTTGCACTCATTTATAAGTATCAGATTGTAAACTATAGACTGGTTGTTGCCAGTGGTGTTACACCGCAAAGAGACAGTGAGAATGTTAATGATCGAAATAAACTTAACTTGCGAATTTGGACTTCTAGAGTTTGCCGTCCTATAAAGAAATGTATTCACAAGATCAGTTAGCGTACGTGAATTATTTGGCTCTCGCATCTGCTTCCAATGATCCCTTCCAAGCAACGAGGCGAGTGGCTGCATATTTTTGTACGGCTCTAAATAAATGCTGAGCACAAAATTCTCTTGTAATCAATATTTCAAGACATCAGCATTGCTCTCTATGTCACATGAATATAAATGCTATTGTTGCATGGTGTTTTCAAAAAGAAATCATCTTGAGAGATCAGCATTACGCCCCTGTGTTCAGAAACGAGGTCTGATGCATCAAAACAGGTCCTGTAAGGTCAAAGTGCTTAGAATGAAAGAAAACCACTGCTTCTTGCATTGGCCTCTCTTGGTCCCTTATGACACGATCTTATACAGGGGTTTCCTACATTTTGGCCTCATTACCCTAGCCATTAAAAAGGGTCATAGAAAGATCATAGCTTTTTTTCAGGTGCGTTTGCTTTGGAAGGCCCTCCTAGGTTTCACAGTCCAGTGGTAGTTAATCGCAGAACGCTTGTCGGACAGACTGACTGAAGTCTCTGTGCTCCTCAGCATTTATTCTTTCCATTACTTTCCTCTGACAGGCAGCTCTGTCCTGTCCAGCCCTGAGGAGGGAATATTCACTTTAATACTGAACACTGAGAAAACATTTAAATGCTTTGGACTTTTAGCCATTACAGTTACCATTCAACTTTTCACTTCAAAATTTAAAAAAGGTGTGATGTAGGGGGATTTATTGGTACAAAGGCATATTATAAATAACACAGCCAGACTACGGGCTTTCTGACTAAGTAGTACTAAACACAAAGCACAGCTAAGGCTGATGGGAATGTACATTTAAAAACTCAAAGTTTAACCTGATGATTGTGTGAGGCGGATAATTTTGGGCTCACCAACGTGATTACAAATCATCCTGAGAGAAACATGAATGCACTACATTTTAAAAAATCTGTATTATTATCACAATGTCTGCCTCAGTTTTCTTCATTCTTGCCCAGTCTGCCTCTCTGTATAACACTTTCTCCATTCACCATGTAATGTGATGAACCTCAAACAAAATTAAATCAAAACTTTTCTAGCCAACTCCCCATTTTTCACATCGAACTGGTTTCTCCGTTATTAACAATGTTGAGAAAGAACATTTTCTGATGCCTACATTGTCGTGTTGTGACATTTTTCCAGCGGCGAGAAGATAACCTAGAATTATGTAGCTATTTTCAACACCAGTTCAACACCGACTAAGCAGACTCCTGTAGCAGGCAGCTATTTAACTGTGGCTGACTCAGTTCCCCTTGTGTACCTGCAGCCTGTGAGTTAGCTGACAGTTCCTTTAAAGCTCAGCAATTTTCCCTTGCTTCTCTCGGTCTTCTCACTAACTCCTTTAACAAGTGAGAATTTTTAAAAAAAAGGGCACCAAAACAGATAAAATCAATTCAATCTTTAGTTTGTCTGACTGTAAAGGAACATTTTTGTATAAAAATCAAGGTTAGAACCCTGGTTAGCTTTCTGGCATTTCTAACTTTCAAAGCAATTAGAGGTGCGAGGATCAGAACTCTCACGGCCGATTATTTGTGACAAGGAACACGATTGAAATGCTAACAAGTGTTTATCCTCCTACTCGGAATCGCAATGTTTCCTGTTGATACGAACAAGGTGGAATAATAGAGAGAGTTTAAGTGATAAAATTAAACAAAAATAATTAAGATAGACTGAAATTCTTCTTACATACTGAACAACCCTGTCAGCTGTTTAAAGTTAGGGCATTATCACATGACCTGAACCAAGCACAGCAAGCCTGAGCTTCTCTGTTCACACCATGTTTGTCGGTACAGTAGCTGTTTTACGTTGACGATCGTGGCACATCCAAGATCCTGTCTCTCCTTTTGGACACATTCAGTAACCTTGATACGTGTAGCAGCCATCTTATTGCCTCGGCCGTACAAAAGGTCTTCACTAAGAGAACAAATCTGATCAGTTGATTCATTAGTGTCTGAACTTGTAGCAAAGGGTGGCGTGTTTTCGAAAGTGAAGGGAATCCTTGTAATAATAAAGCTCAAGGTAACTTTAAAGAACTGTACAGGTGCCAATTTCAATTCATCCGGTTATTGACTGGATTATTTCATTAGGTCACAACTGTTGTCATATAACCTTCAAAGTCTAGGTATGTAAAACAGGGTCATGGTGTGTCTTCTCTTGCAATAAACAATCTATGCTTTCCCATTTTCACAGATTAACTAGACATCAGGTCACTGTCTCCAATCGTCACTGTCCTTTCCAGGTAGTTCCAGGCCCTGAAGCAAAGTCTATTACAAATAAAACTGTTATTGGCTGTTTAAAATGATAATAAAGTACATTTATGGTACATGAAAAGAAGTATTTACTATGTGACTTACACTTGTACAGATTTTTACCATTGTTTTTTGGAGTGATTCCACTGAGCCCACACTATGGATTGATAAAGGATAAATAATTCCTAGCCTCAGTTAGATCAAGAGTGCAATGACTTGAAAAATGTGAGTCATACCTTCGAAATGTCTTCTGGTTCTATTATCCGTGAGTCTATTGTGGGTAGAGAAATTGGCATCTCTTTCCATTACACAATCCATTTTCTTCATATAGGGCTGTTGAAGACTAGTGCAAAAGGTTTAAAAATGGTCTATGATTTTGCAGTTCAAGATACCTGATAATACATTTTAATATCATCAAAGGGAGAAACCTTTTATTTCTTATTAGCAATATTCCATCGTCTCAAATTATAGATGAGAATAAAACAATAAAATTGACCCAACAATTTAATGCTGTTTTTTTAATGTCAGGGAGGATTTGTTTTCTTGCAACAAACACATATTAGTTGACTTCAACACGTCTATATGTTTATGCGTAGGATCAGACACACTGGGTGAGATCAAAAGAGCTTAGTCAACTAATGAATTCATTTGCTCGGGAACAACAGGATTAGCAACGTGGTTGTTGACATCTCCAGTCAGAGTTACTCTGTCAAAGGATGTAAATTACATTGTCAAAGCAGATCAGCGAGCTCTTCTAAAAATACAGAGTTGGGTCGTGGTGTTTAACATATAATATTTGGCAGATCTGTCACATTTAAAAACAAGCTTGCAGTGAAAATATGTTCTATAAAATGCAGGATTGCTTCAAACAATGGGAGGAAGGTATGCATGTTTAATGTTAAAGGATTTTTCTACATTGACTTATAGTGAGCTGCGGCAATGTCACAATGAATCATCCCTGAGTTGGTATATACTTGTATAACCTTAATTGTACTGTCATGTATTTTATTTATTTAGGGCTCTTGTGGTTTTGGGCTGACTTAACAGTCCATAATGGAATTCCCTTAGACAGTGTATATTCCCCAACAGCATGGCTGCACACCTCCAGATCTACTGCGCACATCTCTAATTTATTAAAAGATCCAAATAGGCCTGGTGTTGTGTTCGTAGGTGACAGAAGAATGGAGACGTCACTTTCCTACATAGCTGTGTAGGAAGCTATGGATGGATGTGTCATTTGCTACTCGCCGACACAGCAAAAACACCCCAACCCACTGTCTCCAACAGATCAGCTAAGGCTGAATGAATGAAGTGCAACAATTTAGTCCTATTATGAAGGTGTATTTTAAAAGCCACAACAAATAAACATGTATATGGCAACTGTGCTTTATTACACTTCACAGGTTGAGTTTCAAGCCCAGGGTTGTGAAACTCATCTAGTATCTTTACACTTCATGTAGACACTGATGAAAACCTGTGAAATGCAATGCCATTAGTCCTCTTCCTTTTCTTCCGCCTGACAAAAATCAGACTGTGAGCAAAGAAGAAGAAAGTCTCACTGGCAAACCAGAGACAAACAAAGGTTTGCTTCAGTTTTCCTGCCAGAGATACTGGTGGGAAGATGAAATATGAAATAAGAAACAAGTTCTAGTTTGGATGCAAGCAGAAAGACACCACACTGTTTCTTTTAAAGCAAGATTGCACAACTGGTTTAGGTAATAGATGGACTTACATATTTTCTATTAACTCCAGCAAAGCAAAGTTAAACATTAATCCTTTTTAAATGGCATTGTTTTACTTTAAATTGCCTAAATCCTAATTTTGACCTTCAAAACTGATCCACATGTTTGTACTTATTTCACAGTAGACTGTATTGCATCCTTAAAGCATTTCCCTCAGTCGAGCATTTGTAGAAAAAGATGTTATGGATCAGGACAAATCACTAACCATCATCTTTATTGATCTCTCACTCAATATTTGTCAGTGCTGGTTTACTGAAAGACTGAGCCAAAACAGTTGCACTAATTGTTGAGGAAACCACAGAGGACTCATCAGCTGAGTAAAGTAAATTAAAGCCAGCCCTGTGACAATATTAACTAAAAAAACAATGGGATGGTCGACAGGCACAGCTTGTCTTAGATTACAAATCAATAATCTGAGGAGATAATCACTGAACCAATCGATTCAGGTCAGTTTGGCTTATGTTACGTCGGTGGAAAATGCCATAGTGTAACAGACAGGACTATTTTGTCATTATTATGTTGCCTATACCAATATTTACATAAACTTCATTATGTTTGACAGCACAAACATGAGTCAGCATTAAGCTTCGGCACAAATAACTTGAGCGACTGATTCCACTGAAACTTCTAACCCATCACACCAAGATGAGAAGTAAATGGGCTGAAGAGGAGGCATCCACTCTCAGTGACAGGGAGGCCACAAAGCACATTCCCCTGGTGCCTCTAAGGAGCTTTCACTGACTGGCAGTGGCATACAATTTCTGTGGATTTATTCTGAAGGGTGTATTCACCTGACCCACAGATGGGGGCATTTGTCTGATGGTCAGTGGAGTGCAATCAGAACTCATTTAACCTCCACTCCAAAAATCCAATGTGCCATCTATTAAATGCAGAGAGAACTTACTTTACTTTACTTTGAGCTTTACTGAGAATCACTGAGTCACAATTACTATCCTATTCAGTGCTGTCACAATCCACTCACAAACGCATTCATTGTTCTTTAAACATCGGTTTGCGGACCCTGTTTTGAAAGGCTTCTGACTTGGTGGGTGGTTGTTTAAAAGCCGGACATTATTGCTTACTTTGCCATACTCTGACAATATAACAGACATCTGTTTTTAGGATCTTTGGTGTTTGGTGCAACTTTATTTTAAATGACATGTATACATTTTGCATGTCTTGCGAAAAAGGGAGTATTCAGTTATTTAATCCAGGCATTTTGAAATATTTCCTACCATTAGGGATTGTGCACAACCGTTTTTTTGGCATTAGAAGGAAAACATCCAGATGCAGCTGTGCTTAAACAATTATTCCATCATGAAGGCCTGCAAAAATCATTCACATTTAGGAAGCTTACGTTATACTCACACCGTGTTCTACTGATAAAACAAAGTTGCAAACACTAAGCACATTTACAGGTGCTTCATTATCTTGACTTTGTTTTGTTCTACTCAGATTATGACGACAGTCAGTATATTGCATTAACATGAAACATGAGAAACCTTCAGAACCCTGTATATGGTATGCATCCTGCATCTGACGCATTAAAATCTGAAAGGAAGCATTAAAACTCACCACTGACGCATCCAGGGGACTCACCCTATTGTTCCCTGATAATGCCACATTATGAACAACAAATCTGTGTTCAAACAAGCTCAGTGTGTTGACTCCATTTCGGTGTCTCTCTAGTGTGTCTCTTCTCGGCTCTCTGTGTGTTTCACAGAGAGCGAGGACACACAGAGCAGGTGCAGGTGTTGGTACTAGTTACGAACAGGCTCAGTAGTAAAGGGGTGTTTTTAGCTGAGTTAGAGCAGAGTATATTTAAAACTGATCGATGATGCTTTAAAAGTGACATATTTAGAAACAAGTGCTGGGATCTAACCTATGTCGATGCGAAAAGAGGTTCATGTGGATTTTCCATTTGTCCATGCCCTCTAGAATGACAGACTGGCAGGACATTTGTCACTCTAAAAGAAAATCCTGACTGTCAGAAATGTGAAACACATTTGTCCATCTAATAACATCACCTAACTTCTTCCCAAGTGAACAGTGAACTTCTCCCACCAAATATAGATATCCTACGGTAACAATAACATTATCAGCTGTACTTTCTGTAACCTCAGTCGACCTTTTCAAACTTTTGGTGTTTGTTGTCTTGAGTTTGATATTAGGTGTGAAAGACTTTTCTAAGATTCCAGAAAAACTTTCGGTTATATTAGACTCTCTTCTTGTCAGGATATTGAAGATCATAGTTCATCCACTCAGCTTATCCAGTCTCATTTACTCCCATGCTTCTCTGCCTGTCGATACAGTTAGAAAGGCATCTCGCACAGTGTGGGTCAAAACACACCCGTCTGTGGGAATAGAGTAATAGCAGCCAGGGAATGCTCTGTGCACTGTTGTCAGTATATGTATTTGTATGCAGTAGCAGATATATATACACAGTAGAACCAGGCTTATACTGTACATCAACTGCTCTGTTCTGTGTATAGGTTGCACCACTGAGTTCCATTAAGATTCAATTTGGACCATTTATATCAAATTGTCTGTGATCTATATTTAAAATATTAAAATCAATAGCACTTTTATTCTAATTATTCCCCAGTTGAAAGTACTTTTAGAGGTTCTAGAGTTCAAAAACATTCGGAGAATATATAACTTTGTGAGTGCTTTTCTTTAAATGTACAACTGTGATCAGCGATGCCGAAGGCGGTGTCACATGGGGCTACGACCTGTGCACCCATCCACTTCATAAATTGCTTTTCAATGAGAGGTAATCCGGTCGAGTTGTCTCCGATGATTACTACTTTCTTGTGAAATACTAATGCAAAACCACTTCAACTTGATGCTCTGTAAAATATTAAACAATCTCTCTTTAGTCGACAACTGGATAATTCTGTCTAGTGTTCACTTTACTGCTATCAGTTGCAATAAGCTATTTTAGACCACCTAACAACCCTGCTGAAATGCATTAAGCATCTACACAAGGAAGAAGGCTTTTCCAGCTTGACCTGTGCTCATGATGGACACGAGTCATAATTACTATGCTGCTAGATAGCTTTGTCATTTGAACAAAACTCTTGTTGTTTTGGGGCGTTTGCTCTTGTCCTTGGGAGGGTGAGCCTCATAACCCTAGCTGTGTTAACAGGGTTTTCTTTTTCCCCGCTTTTTCAGAAAATCCGATTTATATTTACCTTCCAGATTTGAGAGATGAGCTTTTTAAAGCCAACAATAACCTGGTTACATGTAAATGTACTTATTAGATGTCAACTCAGTGACCTCAAGACTCTGAAATGCCAACCTGTGTTTGAAATCACAGCCAGGGAATTGATTGTGCATGGACATGTCTATCCATGCTGCTGAAGAATTGATATAATGGAACAGATAGTCCATTATTCATTCACTTTGGTACATATGCAGACCTACTTAACCCACAGATCAAATATGCTGCTCTGTGGGTAAAAATATATTGGATATGTAATACATAACATTCACATTTTGTATGATGTATTGTCTGCAATAACTGTATTCTTGGGGATTATGCAGGAGCTGTGTAGGGTCAACTGGGTATAATTTCTACAGGCTCACAGGTTATTAGGAGCAAAAGGAGGTGAGGAGTTGTGAAAGCCCACAGGGTGGTTGTGAATTAAGTGACATTTTTCTTCTTTTCTTTGCTTTTCTAGTTGTATGTTTAAGTGTGAGGAAATATCTCATCTAGGACTATGCTGTGTAGTCATGCAAAAAATGTCCTGAACAAAGTATGTGCTTCTGGTAAGCAATAAAAATCTATGCTAGTCCATTGTTAAAGTATATTGACTGAACAAAAAAAACAGACCAACCAAAGCTAAAAAGAAGCACTACTGTACACATCTAGGTGAGATGACTCATTATGGCAGCATTTGGAGCTTAACTTGGACTTTAGGTTGAACCTCATCAGCTTCCCTACACCATCTATCCTCAACACCCTAACTGTTGTGTATTAATGTGATACTTAGACATTTTGTGTTGTCAAGCAAGAGCCAAACAGGTAATCTCATAGCAATAGTAGTAATAGTTATGGCTTCAGCATAAAATGTTCGTGTATTTTTATGTAGCACCTACATATTTATCAAGAACTCAACCATCAAAGACACAAGTCATCATGTTTTGCTATGTTTTCACTGCCTGGGCAAATAAAAACCCAGAGCTAGGAGCACAGGCCTATCAGACTCTACTTGCAGAGACACAGTCACCCCATGTAGGAATATATACAAATTAAGAAATCTAACCATGCCCGGAAAGAACGTGTGAGACTATTTCCACCTGTGTGAGTCGGATACAAATGAAACATTTCACAATTTCATAGTTTAGCTACTTGTTATATCCCTTGCTTCAATGTGCATAACATCACACCAGCCACCACCATCAGTCAGGGGTCTGTTCCAGCCAGCCACCGGGTATGACTGGGTATGAATTATAATTACCTGTTTACACGGTTCACATCTGTGATTCATCACAATGCCTGTACGTCTTAAGTGGGATGACGAATGAGAGTGGAGCTCAGTAGTCAGTGTGTTTTTTTTTTTTCTGTGCAATTAAGAATAGGCAAAATTCCACAAAACAAATGAGCAAACATCGTATGACACATGTTTAAAGATGACTCACGATGGAGGCACCATCAATCTCAGACTGCCTCACTGATGATGTGCCTAAACCACGTCACACAGACAATGGATGACAATGCAGTGCACAGATAGGGTATTGATTGAACTTAATGTGCCTATATATAATGTTTAAATGACTGAAAGTACTACTAGGTGAAATACATTATGTCATCTGTTTATGGTGTAAAAGTCATTTCTTATTACAAAAGTTGCTGGATGTTGTGGTGTGGGTAGTGGCTTGTGTGATAATACAGTATTTACCAACCTGAGTTTGAAACCTTGAAACCTGAAAATGATGAGAATGGAATTTGTACTCCTAATAAATTTCTCCAGTAAGGTACAGGGTGACAAAATAAATGTAATTACATCTTCTTTTTTTTTCCTGGCAGGTCGGAAATTTCCCACAGCAGCCCACGAAATAAATTCTGTGATGCTAATGGAGGCTCTGTTGTTTAATAAAATGAAAGCTTAAAAAGGTATTTTTACGAGGAGGTTTCTTTCATCATCATTGAGGAGCATGGGCCCATTATTATCACAGGATTATTTGTTGCCATCATTCCCCAGCATTGCCTACTTAAGGCAGGAGCAGTAAAGAAGAGCTATGGTCTCTAAAAGGGGAGATATACAGCAAGCAGGGCCTCACATGACAAATGAGGAGCTTGGCCCACGCTTATTTATGGCTACTTAAAGCTGTCAGTTGGAGATGATAAAGGGTGACCGCTTGATTAGAAAGTGTTAGATCGGTCTAGTCCGTGTGACCTGCGACAGGAACAGATGAGCAGGGGAAAGGTGGTGATAGTGCCGGTGAAAGTGTTTTTTTTCTTGACAGCTTCACTGTTTTTGGGGATTTTGGCAGACAAGAAAGGATGACTGAAGAGGATATGGGTGTCAGGTTGTCTTGAGGTGTGCCTGTGTCAGCTTTATTTTTCATTTTCCCCCCAACTAACCTACATTTGTTATGATGGAGAGAAGCACTGAATTGGGTGTCATACTCATTGTCAAGTTAAATGATTTTTTTGGTGGGAAAAGGAAAAACAGAAATTGTTAGATGGAAGGGAAGACAGGAGAATACAATGGGGGGTTGCCTGTAGCTCTCCTGGGTGATAGGTGAAGAAATTGATTTGAAAAAAATCAATTTGCAATCCCCTTCATTACTATATTATGACCTTTACTTGGACATTTCAAATGTGGTCTCTCAAGGATGTGATTGGTGGGGGAGCGATAGTGCGGTTTCATTTCACCTTTTCTTTTCATTAAAATCCATCAAAAGGTATTACAGTGAGTCAAATGCACGACTAGTAATTTTATTTTTAAATAGCCATGTCTCATCTTATACATCTATGGAGAATTCAACTTGACAACCCAGTTAAACGATTCTTTGTCAATAATCCTGGTGCGAAAATGAATGCAGTACATATCGCTGCAACTACAGTACAGCTACAACTAATAGCAGCGCTTTTAGATATTTAACTTATTCCCTCAGAAGTTCAGATGGGTTTATCTGCCATCTTCTGTATTAAGTGGGTCTTCTGCTGCAATGCAGTTAAGCAGTGGTTCAAAGACTGATAGGCACTCTTAGTCCCCCCCCCACCCCCCTAAATTGCTGCTGCTGTGCCATCCTGTTAAGTGGATGGTTAAGTGCCATGGTCTTGCTGAAACGTGTTCTGTTGGTTGATGGACCAGCATTTACTGAGAGATTGGGGAGCAAAAGACAGACACCAGACATTACCAGCAACAATCTCACCAGTTTTATCACAACTCAAACTGCCATACAAGTCCTCAGACTCAGAGCTATTTAAAAAAAAAAAAGGAAGATTAAATCCTGCTGCCGTTTCTTTTTGTCTTGTGGGGAAACCAATCTTAAAAGTTGAAGAGGAGAATATTTCCAAAGTGATGAAACAATAATCCTACGTTTAACCTCTTCTACTGCTAATGGATTTCTTCCCATTAATTGATAAGCTATTTAAATGGTTGCATTTAATCATTTAGAGTTCATCCTTGATGAGTTTGTGATAAATAAATAATGTGCCTTAATAGTTTTCATTAAACTTAAAAACACCCAGGGCTCCAAATTGACTTTTCCCCCTCAGTTTCTTTTTGTACTGAAACTGCTGCTCATTAAACCTTCTCCTTAAGTACAATAGGTTGTACACTATCATAATTATCATTTAGAAACTTACACATTAGATGACATGTTTACATTAGATGACAAGAGAAAACGTGTCTTCATAATGAGCAGTATGATGCAGCTTAATTAACACATGCAACTTTTGCTGGCACAGATGTTAAGACAAAGCAACCTTGAAGAAACACTGCATATTAACATTTTTACAGTGTTTAATTAATGACTATTTAGACACGGAGCCGAATGTTACATAACTCGCTCTGCTCACGAAGGCTGCAACATGTGAGAAAAACAGTGATCCCTGTAAATGATACCTTTATATGGAAGCCAAATCGTCGACCGTATTTGTGGTCACTTAGTTTGAAAAATTTTCCAAGCAAAAAAGTAACCATTTAGATTTCCATTGTGTGGCCAGTTTATCCAAATAATGCATATTTTGAAACTTGCTTGCTTGTGATAACTTTGTCTAATGTCCTAGAATTGTCCCAGCCACCGTATCTGTGTGTCCCAGGTGCTATTTTTATTGTCCCTGGTGCAACAGAACATCCTTATTTTTAAAAAACACTGACTAGTATAAAATGGCTAGCCTTATGAGTATACCTGAAATAGAGACAATGATGTTATATTTGCCTGATTGGGGAATTCATTTTTGAAGAAACTTGAACACAACATAATGTTACCTTCTTTAATGTTAACATGTGCGTATCCAAGTTTGTCTTTCATTTGTGAAGAGATGACTGGCTATTCATGTTATTTACCAAACTGTTAACTTGGTTTTACTTACAAAATAAATATGCAATATTGCAACCAATATCCATTGCCAGATCTCTACAGAAAAGCATGATTAAAAACACAAGCTGTTTGCACAGAAAAGAAAGCAAACATCAGTTTAGATTTGGTTTATGCTAATTATGTTGACTGCAGGTCAATGCTGGTGGCCATAAATGTTGTGCAGATGTCACATACAACACCAGAGAGAGAAAGCAGATGGAGCTTTAAAATGAACACAAGGGGCAAGCACCTCTGTGGCTGCAGTTGCCAGCTGCTGGGAATAGGACAGAAAGTTGATTTGATTTTAGATCCCATATTCTGAGCCTGCACCCTCAGAGAGACACTGACAATATGGATCTTAGTCAATTGTCTTAGAGCCTCATCACACTTTAATATGTGACATCGACACAGAGTATTGATGAGAAATATGCTTCAGCATTGTATTGAAATTAACTGTTTGTTGAAACCTGTTTGGCAAGTAGAGTAGTAAGTTGAGGAATTTGTGCAAATCAGTCGGCACCAAATAAATTAAAACCTGATTAAACGAGGAGCCAGTGCTCCTGTTAGTGCTGCTGAAAATTAATAATATGGAACCGTTATTAAATATTGTAATATGAGGTCACACTGCATGTCAGAGCTGGTTTTAAGGTTTTTGTCCAGTTGGGTCACAGTCGAAGAATGAGTTTCACATTTCTCCCAAGAGCCTTTTTCATTTCTCTCACTGAGATAGCCTTCGCAATATCACCATATAGTGCCCTACCCACACACACACAGCTAAATGAAAAAGCCAACGGATGGAAAATAGCCTGTAATTTAATGAAGAAAATGACTGAATTAAATCTGGTTTGAATATAATGGCATTATATCTGTTCTTTTTTTTTTTTGCAGTGGCTCAGTTGAATTTATTTTCTGTTTCACCTGGTGAAGTAAGACCCACCGAACCACTCGAGAAAGAAAATAGATTGTACCACAGCGCACTGATCAAACACAGAACTCTCCAAGGTTGCCCGATCACTACAGAATAAAATGTGCAAGAATTTGTTGTATGTTATGTCAATGTTGACGGAGAGGGTTCATTAACATGTTGCTCTCTTTACAGAACACCCGTTTAAATTTAACACCGACTCCAAATGAAGGAAATCTACTGCCATCTTGTGGAATGGAAAGGGAAAAGTGTCTGATCATCTACAGTATGAGTCGATTAAATGCTGTGGGGCACGGCCGATCCTAGTATTAGTTTGGTCTGGTCTAATTCAGACATGAATTACTGAAAGAACAAACAGCAACCCAGCATTTTGCCTTGCTTGGTATGAGAACAAAACACATTATAAATAAACTGCTCATGTTAATCCTGCACATACCCCGTGGGTTTGTTCTGTCTCAAAAACATTCACCTTACTCAGTATAGTGACACATTCTGTTTGAGCGAAGTTATTTTTGCTGCATGCTCTACTTGTATAATATAATTTGTGCAGAGGCAGCTGCAGACATTAATAAAATCTTGTGACAATCCAGACTGAACTGTGTGGCGAGAGCACACGCTCAATATTGTATCTGTTATTAAAGACTGTGCCATGTTTATGTCAGTCCTGGCATCTTTGATATCATGGTGTTGATCTTACTCGGATCAAGAGAAATGCCATCTCTTAAACACGCCCTTAAAAATGCTAATATTTTCACAAAGAGCAATTGCATTGAATGCCACTGTCTAGGCACAAGCTCTCAGGTACACTATGTACAGCTTTGTTGTGATCGGTGAGCTCTTAAGTACAGGATTCAAATGTAGCTGTACTGAGGCAACAATCAGACTGCTAGAGTCGGAGTGTTTAAAGCACGTAGATTATTTGTCAGTGAGGAGAATTAATCAAGCTTGGAGCCTTTGGAGCTGTGAGTAATGAGGATGGAGATGGGCCACCACGAAGATGTGATGAGGATTTAGAATGCAATTCATGGCAGGGAAGTACCCCGTCTCAAAGCGAAAGGCCTCTAAGCTCTTCGTTTTTTTGCCAGTTGACACAGACTTTTAAGTCGTATCCCTTACCTGTCTGATTGATCTCACACAGAAGATCTTGTTAAGTTAAATGAGTTCTCTTACCATCGTTAAAAGTCTATTTTGTGTTACTGACAAATCTGTTGCAAGTAAAAGCAGAGGTGTAACGCAGTCTAGACTGAAAGACGCTGCAGACTAATAAGGTAGTGTGCATTAATCATACAGCACTATATCTTACAGTACAGCCTTGGAACTGGTGCTTTCAGAAAACAACAAATCAAACAGTTATTGATATTCTAACAGTAAACTGTGTTTTTCCAGTGTTAACCCGTAAAACGACACTGTATTTGTCTGCAGAAAGGAGTATCAAGCAAGAACTCATTATGGGCTCACTGTCAGTTCCAAATACTTTTAGTCCATTCAAACTTATGATGACAAACTCCGACTCTCTTGTTCCACTGACAATCATAAATGTTGCTCATACTGAGACGGTTTACAAAAATTGTGAGTCAGATAAAGACTGATACTACTTTCACATCGAGCTTAGTAGAAAAACTGAAATCTATCAGCACTTGAAAAAACTTTCATCACACTCAGCCAAGAAGACTCCAGGAAGTCACTGCTTCCGGTCGAGTAATTATCTGTATACCAGCCCTGTTAGAGCTGCTGGTAGGTAGCTTGTATTGATGCTACACTGAGGGTGGATGATGTCTCTATACACAAGATGTAACACTTAACAGCACTACGCCACACACCAACTACTTCATTTGACTCATTTTGGTGAAACTGAATCATATCTATGGAGAAAATGTTTAATGACTTCCTTCTGGTGTCTTCCAGCTGCTGCACGTCAACTCTCAGTGATTTACAGATTTCCCCAATGGACAATAAACTCCTGCAAACTACAGCTGCTGTTAGCTCAGTTTGTTAGCCCTTCAAATTAAAGCAGCATTTGTTTGACCTTTTCTAATATGGACACCAGATCTCCTCTGGTTGTTAGTAATCTCATCAAAAATAGCTTTTCATTACTGCAAAGGCTGGGCTGCTTTGGTCTGAAGCCCAGAATTAAAAAACCCAGAATACATGGTCCACATTTCACCCACCACCTCTCTCAAACGCCTAAAAATGGCGATACACACCGTCCATATGGCAGTTCCTATGTTGAGGAGACGGCAGTGCAATAAATGTGAGTGTCACAATCATAGCACCTTCATTGCCTTCTTCTACATATTGCCATGAGTGATTTATAGGCATCACTGGTCCATCAGCCTTGCAGCGGCCATGTGATAGGCAACTGATGTATCAAAGCAATCATAGCTCTTTGAGCAGACATGCTTTATAGCAATGATGGAAGAGCGACACCATATAGAGTATAATTTATGATGACGTGTCAGGCAGCTGTAATAAGATGTGATTACTGAAAGAGTGGTAATAGTCAGATTTCAGAGCTCCTGAGATGACGAAGAAGCGACTACACACTATCAATAAAAACATCTGAAATAGCAAAGAGAGGAAGTAGAGTCAGAACATGTCAAATCCCACTGATACTGTTCATAGCATGACTTCAGAATCAATTAAACACGAAATGTACCTCAAAGCCGTCTTCTCAGAACCTCAAACAGAGCACCAAGGAATGTCCAGGCCAGGATGGCACTTAAGATAAATAAATGGCTTAAAGTAATTCTCCCAAAACCTTTACTCATGGGATAACACTGATGGAAGTATGACAGATTTTCTTCTTAAGTGCAGTTACAGAAATTTATTTTAGAAATATCAGCAATTTGAGGAGCCCATAACTCATGAAGAGCTTCATAATGCTCTATTAAAGTATGAAAATGGGAACATTGCATGTCTGGCTGGAATTCCTGCCCAAATTTATTTTGCTTTCTGGCCATAATTAGGCAACTTTCGATTGGTCAAGCTGCAAAAAATCTAATCTCTTGATTTCATCCAATTCCAAAATGTGATTCATATTTTTACATTATATTTATACACAATATTTTAGCCACAGGCACACACTGAATATTAGCATAAAAGGTAATGACCAATGCTCTTGCAGCTTGTCTGGATCATTCCTGATCTATAATGACCAAACTGGCTTTGTTAAATGCAAGAGCCTTCACATTTTTTATGCTCCTCATAACACTATTCAGTGATTAAAACTTTACACTTTGTCTCAGTATAAACTAAGATTGTCCTTTCTCCTTTTTATTTCATTTTAGCCGTTGTTCCAAAGATCACTGTGTGCTGACATCATCTGTTTTTTTAAAACATAACATTTTTAAGCCTTAAGTCAGTTTAATGTAATTTAATGAAAGTTTTTACTAAATTTATTATGTTTTTCAGGGTATAAAGTCAGCACGAACACGTCTAGGTTTACAGAAATCTAGTTTTTGTTTTTCTTAAATATTCCGTATGTCTTAATTTATTCCTTCCCTTTTTTCAGCTCCCAGATTTCTTCCGTCAAGCCCTAAAACATTTCTGGAAGAGGCTGAGGTCATAAGTGTTCAAGTTTCTGTCAAACAACAAGAAAACTCATGTGACATCCATACTTTAGATTTTGCTGATGGTGGACATTTGTTAGACAATTTAAACTTGTAAACATGTATTAGTTTGTGTATTATATTCTGTGGTTGGTGCTTATGTTTTTGTTTAAACTGTTAAACTGTAAAACGTCTTCCAACAAACCCCCGCTCACTGCAAACCATGACCTTTCTCTAGCTAATTGTTTTGAGTTACCAGTATTAAAAAAGCATGGTAGGTTGCTGGGATAGGATATTTCTGATCATTTATAGGTCAGGATTTACTGTGAGGGCATCTAGTGACGCTCAATTAAGAATATATTCACTCCTTGTTGAAGGGTGAGTGACAAGGCCTCAGTTGATGTACTGTTGAGGTTTCCCCTCAGAAGAAGAGCAATCTGCTCTACAGAGACCAGAGCCGGGCTGTCTAGTTAGCACCTCGGCGGCAGCCCTCTGTGGTTCCCCATGACTGGAATGAAAGCTATGCAGCATGACATTTCATCAATATAAGGAGGATAGGCTGAGGGTTTAATACCTAATCCAGCTGGTTTATGTGGGCTCATGCCTACTCAAGAGCCTATTCAGATGCATTAGAGGTACTGCACGTGGAAGGACAAACACGACAGGGACACTGGCACCATTCGGACCTTGTGCTGGTAAATTCTATGAATGTGCTGTTGAGACAGACACGGACGGCACGGCCGACATGTCAGAAGCCTGTATTTATATTTATTATTCAATCCACATGTAGTTTCCATGGTGTGCCATTTCACTTAAGCATGTTTTGGCATAACTGTCACGTATGTTTTCAAAATCATAATGTTGTTGGAACACAGCAGGATGTACTTTTGTTAGTAGTCAAAGATTCAAAAAAAAAATATATATATAGTAGGTTGTCAAAAGTATCGCTACTTTTTCAATACATGTTTAAAAACAACCCAATCTCTATTAATTTTATATTTGATAGAACTACCTCGCTCTTTTCCCACCATGCCGTCTTGTGACAATCACACAGCTCTACTGCAGAGATACAGACATGCTGAAAACCCAAATGGTGTTTATTTCACAAATACAGACCAGGTAACGTGAACACACCTGGTTGATGCTGATGTCATTCAGTACCATGCTGGTTAACAAGACTCCCCACAGCTCACCTGCTGCTGTGAAAATGGAATAGAGAATGAAAAAAAGGGAATGTTGCTTTTCGGACGACTTTATGGAAATAATGCTGTTCCTGTATGACAGAGAAAGGGGAAAAGGGAATCAGAAAGAGGCAGGCGGAGCAAGAAGGTGAAGGTGTGTATGTAGTTAGTAAGGTGTAGTTGTGTGTGCAAAAGGGAAGGAAAAGCAAGGTGAGCAGACTGAAGTAGTTTGTGAGCAAACACTAAAAAGGAGGGAGAATTAAATAGCATGGTGACATAAGAAATAACCCGCCAGAAATATGGTAATGTATTCCAATAATATATATAACACCCAACACTGCAATTCTATGGAGAACAGTGTATCTGGTATTCAATATGTAGTTCAGTGACTTTTGTACCAACACTGTGTGCTGGTTGTTCATTTTTGTGTGCCAAGCACTTGTTGTCTTGTATTTCTGCCATGGTAGCCTATCAATTTTTTAGTATTGTATCAAATTTTAAATTCTGGTATCGTGACAATGTGCATGCGAGCAACCTGTGACTCTAATGCAATTCAAACACCGGGAAGAATAAATTGCTAAGCTGGATGGCACCAGAGGTAAGCCTGAGCTGTTAGCAATGGACAAAACTCGGCACTTAATGAGCATCTATTTAGTAGTTGCTCCTTTGGACTGAAGTGGTGGACCAATGAGCACAGACTGAACCAGTGTTGCCTTTTGTAGAGCCGTGCTGCTAATGTGGCAAAAACAGGTTTCCATGGAGAGAACATAACAGGAATTAAATATAGTTACCTCCCATAAGGAAATTAGACCAGCAACTGGAAAAACAAAGTGTGTCAAAGCCACCGGCGTTTATCGCCTGCTGTACTGACATCTGTTTTATGTCAATATTTTCTTTTGCATTTTAAGTGCCGCACATTACATTATTTTAAAGGCAGAGTGTATATAAAATCTCCAGTGTTATGTCATGACTGTAATGCACATTGTGGTACCTGACCTTGAGACAATTACATGCCTTCATTTGATCTTCCTTTTCCGAAGGCACAACTGCCTCAAAGGCATGACAAGAAGAGCTTATACCACAGAAATGTCACAACCTTGATTATGTAATATATTGTAATATAAGAACACCACACCAGACAAGAAGATAAGTACCTTGTTCACAACATGTGATCTTCAATAACAAGGGTTTCGGTTCAAATTCAGAAGCGAACTGTGAATTTGTTTCAACATCATAGCATGCCTGAATTCAATAGAGAGTTGGACTTTCAGCCACATTCTTGTATGAGTTTCATAATCCAAACTAATAGCAACATTTCTCTGTGCCAAGTGACCTGCTCATCACCAGCTGAGGTCACCATTAGTGACAACTCAAACTCTAATCTATATACTGTGCATATACATTTTCCAGCAGCAAAAAATCTACATGGCAGGAACTGAAGGCACCACTAAACAAACTGCTCCTTGATTCCTTCCTTACGGTATCTGTAAGAATACCGCACAAACAAAACAAACTCACCAATCATTTTCTTGTCAGCAACTGTTCTGTGAAAGATGAGTACGCTGTCATCACTAATTACCGCAGTGAGAGATAAACTTCGCCACTAACTTGTCATTGGTAGCCCTTCCCTCTCCCTCCAGCTATTCATCCCTCTTTACCTCATCCTGCGCCCCCCACCCACTCACCCACCACTCCTTAATAATAACCCACCCGCTTTGAGCATCCATCTGCCTAGACAGAAGAAGAAGCCTCTCCTTGACAGTCACTGTCTATGTGCAAGCTTGCAGGCAGCAGAATCAAACATGTTTTCCCAAAGGACTTAATATCCAGTAAAACCCAGGAGGCATCGATAAACCAGACTCAGAGCTGTAGACAGGTAAACACTCTTCCTCTCTGTTTGTTTTTGTCTGTGTGTGACCAAGGGTATATCTTGACCACGGGTCAGCCCTTTGTTCTTTGCGATATCCAGGTGGATTAGGGTTTGTGAAATGGTAGAAAAACAACTGGGAGGGGGTTTTCTTCTTGAGAGGAATCTAATCCAGTCTGATCCAGTGGAAACCTCAAAGTGCTGATTTTCATTCTTTGTTCTGTACTGTAAGCACAGTGACTGTATTTCACTCATCTGTGCTTTAATTACCTCCTATTTTCAATCTATTATAAAACACAAGCTGGGTTGACAGTGGATGCAATTATCATTGTCACTTTGGATAACAGATAAATGAACAGATAAATTAACTATTCAACTGTAATAAAGATAAAATTATTCTCACTTTAGCTCACTCCCTCAGAGTCTGTCTCTATTTGTCAGGCTCTCGTTGTTTGTATCACTGGTGTACTTTGAATATATTGACATATTGAGAGCATCTAATTCTGAGATTTTTACTTCTGGGAATGGAGATCTCAGAGCAGCAATAGTCTGCAGTCAGGCTTTGTGTAAACCAAATTATTACAGCTAACTATAGCTTGGGAGCTGTGACCCATCAGTGTCCTGCACTCATTACGACTTGGCCTCTCAAAGACCACAGTCTTCATGTTTGTGAGAGTTAATATTGTCATGTTAAATAACAAGTGTCAACATCTGTGTATGAATATATACATCCTAACTTCACAGAACACACAACGATTTCAACAAAGCTTTACACTGAGACTTTTGAACACAGTATATTTATTCCCTACTGCGTTTAATGCCCACAGGAACTCATCAAGTCATAATAAACGTAATGGGTCGACTTTTTGACCTTGTTCCACATATAAGCCTGGAAGCATGTGTACATGGATTGTAGATCTGATTGTCCACACAATGGCAATATTTCAATCTTATGTAATTAGTAGTTTTACATGGCATTTATCACTGTCAAATGTAAACTGAAGGCAACACTGTTGCCACTGTTTCTAATATGTTCACATTCTATTCACAGGTCACTGTTTTGACAGTAAACACTTTCCAAAATGTGGAAAAGGGCGAAGAACACAGGTCCAGGTGCCAGCAGACGAAGTACAGTACTGCAATTCCTCCTTCCTCTTCCAAAGTTTTTTTTCTGCTTATTCATGTTTCATTTGACTGATTTAAGCAACAATAAAGTGGTGTCCATCTAATGCAAAAAAAAAAGTGGTGCCAGAGCAGATTAAAGCAAACAGTGCTAGAGGAAGTTTTCAAAATGACCATTTCCCATTTTTTCAAGATTAAAAACATTAGACCGTGTAAAATAAAATGCAGCATCTTATTAATTTGTGCTACATTTCTGCATTGGACCGTTAAAGATTTGTTCTAAATAAGCAAGCTTGCTTTTTTCTATATTTGTGTAATTTCTTCCAATTTATCGAATGAGTATGAATTTAATGGAAAAGGATTACAAACTACTTAAGTTATTACAGTCTTTAAAAAAAAATCAAAGGTTAGTTTTTTGGGGCATTTTCACAATTAATGGACACTGACAGTGAAGAGGCAGACAGGAAATGGGGGAAGACATGCAACAAAGATCCCTTGTTGGAATCAAACCGGTGACGGAGTTATTTGGCATACACTGTACCTAATCAGCAACTAAGAAACTCTACGAAAAATCATTTAACAAGTGAATATTAACACAAAAAAGTTAACAATTACATCATTATATATACACACACACCATTTGGCGGTGATTATCTGTAATGAAAGCCAATATTAGTCTTTGGTATGAGCAAACCAATTTAATTACTGTCTCATATACAGAAAACTGTGTGCAAGTTAATTCATCACCAAAAGTGGTGGAAAATGAGCTGCCACTAATCCTGCCAAAACATAACATATTGCTGGAGTCAAACAATTTAGAGAGTAGAAAAGCACTCAGTAAATGTTGCATATACTGACAAATTGGTACACAGCTTTTTTTTTTTTAAACACGTTGAAACATGAAGTGTTTTGTTGTATCAGCAATATAAGTAATGCTTACGCTTCAACACTACTTATTAAAAACTGGAGAAATATCACCTTATTTAGAATGGGAAATGAAAGCCTGGGTCTTTTACAGTCATTGTTAACTACTACCTTACAATTTTATTTATTTTAGTATGAATGCCGTATCCAAGAGCTACTAAAAACAAGTGCTACAAAAACAAAACGCAATTTTAATGATGAATGTTGCTATTTTAGTATGACTGAACTAAAAGAAAAAAGGTATTAAAATATTTTATTGTTTCAATACAGTCATTTTAAATGTCATCATCTTAAAGTCGCTACCAACTAAGGATGGGTCATGTTTTTTATGTTTATGGCTGCAGAGGAAATAAAGTTCCTGTAATGCTACCATGTCTCACTACCATCCCTCATCAGAGTGGTTCAGAATACCATGATATTTATTGTCAGCCGGGCTAGATTAATCTAAATAAACCAGTGTACTTCCAACTATGGTTAGGTTTGGGTGTTCCAGCACTGACAGAGATCTAAAACCAAGTATGTTGATAGCTGCTGGCTATCCGAAACTACAGTTCTGGGCCAAAGTTCTGAAAAAGATAATACAGGTAAAGCTTGTATATCACAAGTCTAGGTACAGTCTGGTCAGCACCAAATGGCAGACAGACACAATTAGCAATAATCTGACAGAGATAAGAGTTAAGAGAGTAAATGTTGGACTCAAATCTGACTCCAAATAAATGATAACGTTGCTCCATCACTGCTGAATGTGTAAATTAGAAACAGTTTGTTCACCCCATCAACTTTACAACTTGTTTTCACTGTCCCAAAGTGGCCAAAAATGAGTTATTGCAGGGTCAAAGCAACCAGAATCAGAATCCATTGGCTATCGTCTGACAACGATTCAGCCTCTGGGGACAATGACCAATGTTTGATAGACTTCCACTGCAGTCTGATTAGCATCTGTGTTCAGAGAAAGACGAGACAGACCCATTTCTGCTAATCGCTATAAACAGATAACTGCAAATTGTTGTAAAATGATAGCTCATGGGTTCCAAGATTGCATTTTGGCCAATGCCAAGACTGTTGTAACTAAAGGCCACTTGAATGTGAATGGACAGATAATATTCAGATTAAAAATAGAAACCAAAATGTTTCAAAGTCTTGGTCCCTTGCCTACAGATTTGACTTTCATATGCAGATATCTGTTTATAGAGATTAGGTTTAAAGAAACCATTAAAAAATATATAACAGTTCACATGGCATGTGTACACAGTCACTCCAGCCACATGATGTACAGTATCTCCATTTAAAATTAACGAGAACTATGTGAGATGTAGTTTACTCAACTGACAGGCACTTCAACAGCCAATTGACTAAGGGTCTCCTTTCTCAGGCTCCAGTGATAAACTGAGGATGAGAAGAAAACATCCATGGATTAAGTTTGCCTGCCTGCTGCCCTTTACTGTGACCCTCTCAGTGCTTCAGTTTATTCAGGCCTCTATGAGCTTTCCTTTTCCACATTAATGCCTGACTGGGTCTTCACTTCCAGCCTCTCCACCCACTGTTTATTTTGGTCTCACGCAATTACTTCGCTCTCTCTCTCTCTCCACTATTCTCCTTCTTTCTTTCACGTACAAAGTAAAAGCAAATAAATCTTTCACCTGGCTTGGATAATCATCTTTTTCTACAAATATAAAAGGAAATGCCTGCAAGACATAATCTGCAATTTTACAAAGGCCACTAATAACGAACACCTTCTGTTGGACACGTATTGTATAATATAGCATATAACATTTAATGTCCTGCAGCCAGAGCATAGCATCCATTCATGTACTTTTAACTGATCCAGTGTTAATTCTCTTCACCCAGATTTCTCCATCGTTCATCAGTACATTCAACATTTCAATGAGGTGTCTGGCAACAAGTCAGGTGAAATAAAGGAGCTGTTTTATTTTTACATAGTGTGAGGTCTCCATCCACCCGCTGTACTCTTTGAATACAGTGCCAAGAGCCATCCATTATTATGAATAATGGAATGAATATTGAATAATACATTAAGTATTATTCAATACTGTGTTTGCTTGTGACCTGTGTCCTGTCCTTGTGTTGATAACATGAACTGTCTATTTACTATCTTGTCAAATCAGTCACCCTCAGTTGCACGCCGGACAGGGTGGCAGTTCTATTTCAGTCCTTGTCATAATAATCATTAATCCCCGGATTAATGTTGTTCTTCATTGACTCCTGCGTGATCCTCTATCTTCGCCCGTCCAAAGTCTGATAAGAAAACGTTCAGCAGCCAAACAGGCAAGCAGAGGATCACAGTGTGGATTTCATAAACACTGCTGTTTGAAATGTTTGAGTGTCAATTAATTATTCACTTTTATTTTGTGGGAAATGTATTGGATGTTCTAGAGCTGAAACAATAATAGATCAATCGAAAATAATCTGCAACTCTTTTGATGACTGATTAACTGTTCCAAGTCATTCTTCAAGCATTCCACACTTCAAGCTTCAGCAATGTGATCATTTGCAGATTTTCTTCGTTTTCACTGTAAGTGGAAAATCTTTGGATTTTTGGACTTTGATGTTATGAAAAACAAGCAATTTGATGAATTGCTTGGATGAAATTGTGACTAACACGTTTCACTTTTTGAATTTTTAGACCAAATGATAAGGTAAAAGGTTTAAAAAAGAAATACTGCGTAATGTTTAAAAAGGATGTATAATGCAACACTAAATTATGTTTTAAATCATAACAGGATGTATAATGCAACACTAAATTATGTTTTAAATCATAACATAAGATGTACAAAAGTAAAAGGACCCCATACATTTCCATGTTTTCTTTTTCAAGCTTTAGGTTTCCCCATAAAACCTTCACTGGGTGTTGGTGTGGGGGGGGGGGGGGGGAGGTGCAAATCTCCAAGATCTCATTATCTTGATTGATGTTAATGACACACGGGCACAATGGGTATAACTTAAAACAATAGCAGACACCTCTCCGCCTCACTTCCCATTTGTTTAGTCATCAGAAAGCTAATGTTTCTGTCAACACCCCCCCTCCCCCTCTGGGAGTATGTTTGGCATTCCTGACATCTGCTGGTGGGAAAAAAACAAAATCAAGCTGCACTTCCTACTTGGTCTGAATGTTTACTTCTAATTCTGCCATGCTGAACTGTGTTATGATTTGTTTTTTTTAATTTTAGGCTGTAAAATACTTTACTTACTATGCTCATACTTAACTGATATCTTTTTATTATTACTGTCATCATCATCTTTGCCATATATGTTTAGCCGTCATCCGGGGAAGATCCAAGACTCCTGGAGTAATCATCACACAGTATACAGTAAACATCCCAGAGGGGAAAAGCACCCCAGATTTCCAGCGTAAACCAATCCCAATAACTATTAAGGAAGGTGGGTTTCATTATAACAGAGCACTATGACATAT
Source organism: Larimichthys crocea (assembly GCF_000972845.2). Taxonomy (NCBI): domain Eukaryota; kingdom Metazoa; phylum Chordata; class Actinopteri; family Sciaenidae; genus Larimichthys; species Larimichthys crocea. The sequence continues at coordinate 8,266,870 of NC_040025.1, forward strand.
TTATACAACTGCATAGCCACATTAAAGAGATGCATGATAATTACATTTTTCAATTATGAACTCTAATGTATAAATGTACCATTTCCACACATTATTTAGGAAAGTTTGCGATTTTCAAGGCCTTGGTAAAAGGGGATCCCAAACCAGAGGTGTCATGGAGAAGAGCTAAAGGGACTATTTCAGACAAGGACAAATTTCAGACTAGATATGATGATTCAACTGGAGAGCATATACTAGAGGTGAGTAACCAAATTAGTTTCACAAACAACAGAAACAAGAAAACGCTCTGCCGTATTAAAATAAGTATTATGCGCTGTGCAAATTCAATCTGTGCATCTGATAACTTGCCATGCCGCATCTCATTTGTATTTCAAGATCCACAAAGTGTCTGCTGCGGAAACAGATACATATAAATGCACCGCTGTGAATGAATATGGCAAAGCTGTCTGCACAGCAACATTAACTGTGACTGGGGGTAAGAGTTGTTCACGCAACACAGTTCTAAAAGTGATTGCGAATATTTGTTTTCATTGTGCATGTCAGGTAATTATAGACAATAGTTATAGACCAACTGCCTGTTATTTCCTTCAACGTTTCTTCTCATTTAATTGCAAGAGCTTCTTAAACCGTATCATCAGTGATTCCAGCTGATGTGCAGTTCCCCATAGCTTTATCTGACTTCAACGCTACAGTATAAACAACATTAGTAAATTGGGTTTGCTGCTTTCAGCTTCAACAAATCCATCCGATTTCAGAAAATTGCTGAGGAAAAGGTAGGAAAACATTATGATAGTAAGATATTAAAGTACCTAATCAGATATTTCTGCATGTCTTGTCATTGATTCTTGTCTGGCCATGGACATTTTTTTAAAAATGTGTCTCAAACCTTTAGTAAAGCAGATGAAAACCAGATAAAACAAGCAGATGGGGAAACTGATAAAAGATTCTGGGATACGATGCTGGATGCTGACAGGAAAGACTATGAGCACATCTGTACAGAGTTTGGTATTGCAGACATTGATTTGGTTCTCAAGAAACTAGAAGAGAAGAGGAGGGAGCGCGTGCAAAATAAGTGTCAGGTATGAAAACAGTTCTGTCAGTAGATTTTTTATCTCCTGCTTAATTATCAGGATGATATTAACAAGCTATGATGGATTTGTAATTTCACTAAAGACATCTGGCACCGATTAAAGTCATGCTCATTCTGAATATTCAAACATATTGTGCGTTGTAATAACTTACAACGCACGAATGCAGTTAAAATTAGAACTGCATCTGAAAAATGTATTATCCATTTTCTGCTCATTTCATCACATTAACTCTGCCTCTTTCACTCACATCTCAATCAACACGTTTCCATCTCTTGTCAATCAGAAACAGATATAATTATGTTTTAAAAAAGACGACTGTTTTTAATTAGAGCTTGAATAAATATGCACACTAAGACAGGCGAACATCTCTTTAGCTGTTGAGTTAAATTATATTAACTGTGTCTATAATCATTCCCTATTCCTTATATAGCATGTTATGTTTACCCTCCACCATTTTATTGAAGTAAATATCACTGTAGAATAAATTGAGCATCTCTTATATAGGGAGTATTTCAAGATTTAGAGAGAACTCAACTTCCTTGTTTATTTTTTAAATCAGAGCTATCCTTTTAAACACAATGCACAATATACAGTGAATTGAGAAGATCTTTTCCATCATCAGAATGATTTTTTATTTTGCTGTACTTGGTAGGATAATGTGATACCCTATGATGAAGATTCAGAGAAACGTGGCCTTGTCAGTGCTGGGAGGACAAAGGATTTAAGTACCAAGAGCCCGATGCAAAACAAGACAGGGCTCAATGAGATGGATGGTGAAGAGGTCAACTTCCTTCCTGCAGACTTTAAACGTAGGTTCATAAAAATAAATAAATCAGAAAAAAAGAAACTTTCTCTGGCAATAATAATTTTCAAGGTCCAATCATAATGGTGAGATTACTGACACATACTGCTGTCTCTCAGACACTCAAAAGAAGGACAGTACTATACAGTAATTTACTTCTTCTCTTAATCTCTAATGATGTCACTTTGTGCTTTAGCTAAATGACTTAGGGAAAAGGTGACTGTGGTTGGTTCCAGTTTTTATGAATAGACGTAATCTCTCTGGTTCAGAGATTATACACACACACACACACACACACACACACACACACATTTGCATGGGTCTATACATCTACACAGCTCTCTTATTAATTGTATCTCTGATGTCAAACTCAGCCTTGACTTCTTTGCATTGCTTTCAGTTTCCAATGTGGACTTTGTTATCAAAATTCAGGAGCTTAAAGTTCAAGAAAGAGAGAATGCCCTCTTTGAGTGTGTCCTGACACACCCACTACCCAAAATCACATGGATGGGTAAAGGCAGCGTCCTTGAGGATGGAGAGAAATACAGCATAAGTGTGTCAGACCACAAACTGATCCACAGGCTGGTGATCAAGGACTGCAAGCGGCAGGACAAAGGCATCTATTCAGCTGTGGCTGGGATTACGTCCTGCAGTGCCTGGCTGGTTGTCGAAGGTAACACCTTAATGTATAATGCTCCAATAATCAATCTGTCAGTGTGTGCTGAAGAGATTCCTAATTGCTGCCGTAATTATGAGTGATGATTTTTGCAAATAAATGTGAGCCATGTGTCATGTATATTGTGTTTCATATTCTCTAAGCTAAGAGAGACCCTTCATCAGGTGGTAAGAAGATAGCTCGTAAAACTGCCTTAACTGTCGGAGCACGGACTGACCTTGAGAAAGTGGCCAGAGAGCAGCAAATAAAAAACCAAGAGGCGATGGAGAGGATTTTAGCATCAGTAAAAGCAAAACACAAAGAAGGACAACCGAAAGTCGTAAAGGCATTAACCACCAGTGGGAGAGATGGTGAAATAAGTGCAGCCATTGGACCGGGTAAAAGCAGCAGAGCGTTTAAGGATAAGCCTAATGCCACAAAAGCCAGCACCCCGCCCGAGTCACCAGGGAGCGGAGGAGAAGCAGAGATCAAAAACTCAAGAGGAGACGGCACAGGAGCATTAAATGTATCAAAGCGTGTAACGAAACCAGAAGTGAAACTGAGAGCGGAGGAGCCCAAGAACAACAAACACACTAAATCGGGTCAAGTGGATTTTGACAAGGTAACAGGTAAAGTCAATCCATGCCAGACAATGCATCAACACCAACAGCACTGCAGTGAGTAGTCAGCGGTGGTTCAAATTCATGTTTATGATGCGTTTGTTGTTTTAAGAATGGAAGAGAGGGAGATAAATTATTAGGACTGAATGTCACTGAGATTAGAGCTGAATTATTTTATTATCATTGACAAAACACAGATACAAATGAAGAAGGATATTCTGAAGACAATGAGGACTTCACTGGATCTGGCAGTAATTCAAGATACATAAAACATGGTCAAAAGACAGTACATGGAGAAATAGGTAAGACAACATGTAGAAAACTGATCATGTCGTTGTTATTGACATCAATGTTTGAAATGTGTTAAAGCTCATACTTATTTTACAAACAGTATACTTCTGTCTGTGCAGGATCCGGTGCCAAAGGTGTTGATGTAGAGTTAAACCAGATTCAAACACCTACTGCAAGTCAAAATGAAGTGACTGATTTTGAGGGAAATAAAGATTCTTCTGGATCTGTCAGATGCCAAAGGCACAAAAAGAAGGTCCAATGGAAAGAACATCCATCTGGTAAGGAACAACAGGGAACCGACGTGGTTCCCTGTTGTTTCTGCATGGAGGAAAAGTACCTCAGTTACCCTTCAAAATTCGTCACACTTCAGTAATGTTGTATCATGAAGTACTGACAGAAAAAACTGCCTTTATTAGTGCAATTTGTTGTTTCTTTTCTTTAGTTTATATAACATAACAGGGCTTGCATTGTCTGTGACACCTCTGTAGTAAGGGAGTCTGAGTACATATTCTAAAATAATAATTTTTTTTTTTTATTTGTTACAGAACAAAACAAAGAAAAACATTTGAATGTTTTTAAAAAAAGATCAGTTGCGTCTGGGTTGCATTATAGAAGATGGCATGTAGTGATTTGCATTATGTTTTCTAAACGCAAGCTGCTGAGTATGAACAATGTGACCGTCTTGGACTGAATCATCAATATTAATGATGAATCACGGGGGAAAAAAAGGAAAAAGATCAGCTGTTTAACTTATTTAGCACAGAATCCAGCTGGGCCTCACTTCTGTGCAACAAACACTAGAAAGATGTTATGCACATTTGTTGTTCTTGTCATGGTTAGTTATAATTATGATAATGATCACAGAGAGATTCTGCACAACAAACATGAGCAACATCGCTCAGAAATTAAAGCTGAACTATTATATTTGACATGCCACAGATACAACTGAAGAAGGATATTCTGAAGACAATGAGGACTTTCTTGGATCTGCCAATAATTCAAGATACATAAAACATGGACAAGAGACAGAACATAGAGACATTGGTAAGACCGCAGCTATTAAAATGTACTGCTATTCCCCACCCATGTTTATGTGTTTATGTAATGATTATAGAGAGAGTCTGCACAACCAAACTAATCAACATCACTCTGAGATTAAAGCTTTATCATTGACATGCCACAGATACAAATGAAGAAGGATATCCTGAAGACAGTGAGGACTTCACTGGATCTGCCAATAATTCAAGATACATGAAACACGATCAAAAGACAAAACATAGAGAAATTGGTAAGACAACACATAGAAAATGTACTGCTCTTAAAGACATGGGCTATTTGTATAAATATGGTTGTGACTGATACCAATGTTTGAAAGCTCATACTTATTTTACAAACAGTATACTTTCGAACGTGTTGTGCAGGATCCAATGGCAAAACTGTTGATGTAGAGTTAAACCAGATTCAAACACTTGCCACAAGTCAAAATGAAGTGACGGATGGAAATAAAGATTCTTCTGGGCATGTCAGACGCCAAAGGCACAAAAAGAAGGTCCACTGGAAAGAACAAACATCTGGTGAGAAACAACAGTGGAACAAACTGACTGCATGGAGGAAATGCACCATAACTAACCCTCCAGATTAATCACACTTGTATACGACAAACAAGTTAGCACACTGTGTTAAATGGAAATGTGATGATGTGAAAAACTTTGAAAATGATTCTGGAACTGAGAAATTGTATTGTTTTCTGAAAATGATTTGAATTTGATGCCAGCAACACAAATCTCATACACCTGGTGGAACAGCAAAATATGAAGTTTCAACTTTTTGCACATCATTTGTTTCCAGTAATATTTCACACAGCGGGCCAATTATTTTTTTTTGTTGTTGTTGTAAACAGGGTTGTAGTAGAGTACTGAGAAGAAACTAAGCAGAAACATTGTTAACAGTGCTTTTTTTCCTCTTTAATTAATGTGATATAGTTTTAAATGTCAGTAAACAGCACTTTGTTTTAAACACACTGATATGAAAACGGCAGCAACTACATACTGCAGTAGTCCTCTAGTCTCTAGTCCTTATTGCTCTGCTCTTAGTTTATTTTTGGATCATAAAGAGAAAGGTTTTTTTTTTTTCCCCATCTCTCTCTACAAGGGTCCTTTGAACATATTGAAAACCCACCGCACAAAGCAAAGTGTTTACTACCTGAAAACTGTGGCTCTAACACAGATCCAGGTGAGCTGTTAAGTGACAATGAAGCAAGTGACAGCGACGAGAATGACGACTCTACTGGCCAGGTCAAGTGCTCGAGTGGTTCAAAGCAAAGCCAGCAGCCACAGAAAGCAGTCAATGGTAAGAGACCACAAGTGGTGCATTACTGCATGGGAGGGGGAGTATGGGCTTTGGCTCTTTTGAAGTTTATATTGTGTCACAGCATGTTCTTTCACGAGTGGAAGGCAACCTTTATCTACACTGATTTCTGTTTGTTCTCAGCTATACATGGGTAATGTGTTTACTAAGTGACTTAAATTTTGTTTAATTACCCTGCATAATGTATAACTGTAAGCATAATTTGTGCACACTCTGAAACTGTTGTATTATTGTATACGTTTTGAACAAATGTCAATTACTGTGTGTGAAAAATTGAATATTTTGACATTTAAAAAAAGGTGAAGCTTCAGGTCCTGAAGAGCACAATGAGTGTGACGAGACTGAAGATGTAACTGGTTCTGCCACACATTCAAGGCGTAAGAGACAAGGCCCACTGATAGAAGACATAGTGATTGGTAAGTAATTTAAAGTAAAGTTGTTGTGACTGATTCACAGTCATGTCAACTTCAAGACTTAAGTTAGACACCTCCAGTAATCAAATAACCTATTTATTTATTTATTACCTCAGTACTACTTTACAAAAAACTTTTTTACTCTAAGTCAATCTGTATAAGTATACCTGTGGGTTTGACCATATTACCCAAAAATTCAAAATTAGTGAGTGATAGTTTCCCAAAACAATATCACCTCCCACTGCAGTTCCTCTGCAACTGATAATGGTATTCTTTGCTGGTTTTTACCCATATTTCATGTTGGTTTGCAGTTTTGACACAGCAGGGAGTCTCTAAGAGCAGAACTACACTGCAAAACCAAATTGTTTTGTCACTTTCATTTGCTATATAACAATGTTCCTGACAGATCTGTATTTGGCTAGAGAGGTTTTGTGTCAACAAAACAAAGTAAATTAAATAAGAAATGGGTGTTTTGAAAATGCTGTAAGAACCAGAGAGACTGAAAACTATCTGGAAATAAATGACAATAATTACACAATTTTCACAAAGGAAACAAGATAGATTTATTCTAACATCAGCTATATTTCCTGTCAGTGAAACAGGTTTGCTTTTGGATGCAAGTCAAAATAATGATAGTGTCTGAGGTTACTGTTTTATGTTATGTTCATCAGACCCAGGAGTTCATTTCATCTGTGGTCTGTCTGACGTCAGCGCTATCATCAATGAGACTGCTGAGTTGACATGTAAGCTCAGCAGTGAAGAGTGCGAGGGAGTCTGGTTCAGAGACGGCAAAAAGGTTAGTCGTAAAGGTCAAGCTCATACCGTTCCTGATTTCTGTGTCTGTGTCAGAAAAGTGGATTATGACAGTCTGGCAATCTGAGGTCACTTTCACACCTGCAGTTTAGTTCATCTGGTTTAAGGAAATAAATGATAGATCATCGATCGCCTTTTAGTTACCGTGCAGCTCACACACCAACTTTAGAAACAAATCAAAAGTTGTACCCACAGTAAGTTAAATTACATTGACATTAAACTGCGAGAAACGAGCAATCACATTATGAAATACCTGTCAGCCTGGCATATGCTGACTCTGAAGGCTCTAACCTTATCCTCTGTAACATCATCTCTGATGCCATGTAATTTACATTTTGTTGACGCCACAAGGTTGAGCCAGCTTGAGATGAATACAAACTCAAAAGGCATAAGGTATTAAGTTATCCTACAAAACTTTAAAAGGCTCGACAGTGATCTCCTCCATTCTAACATGAACAGAGTCATTTTCTTTATTGTCCAGCAGGAAGATATTGTCCATATGTTTCCCATTTTAGTAGAATCCCAACATGTCACCTGACATTTAAATGCAGACAATGTACCAAACTGCCCCAAGTGTGTGTAAGAGGATATACGGGGTATGTAACCTAACAGAGTAACTTGTGAAGTCTGGCTTTGTCGTGTGTGTCTGGAACATCCCTGCTCTTTATCATGCAATACCCCCAAAAAGAATTTGGATTATCCCATTCTTGATGGGGAATCCCTTATCCACCAATGGTGACTCCACAGATTTCATATGTTATGTGTTCATCTGGGACGTCCTTGAAACATTTGGCAGATGTTTAGATACGTTGGGCCCATTTGGAAGACGACACAGCTGAACACAAAACCGCTTGGGCCATAAAGTGTGGCTAATTTGAATAACTAATTAACTCACGATTGTGGTTTCCCGGTTTGTTTATTTTCATCTGCTTTTTCCCCCATCAGATATCACCAGATGACAATTTCGCTATCACTAAAGATGGTGCAATCCATAAATTAGTCATAATCAGGTGCGAGGAAGAGCACTCTGGGAAATATCGTTTTGAGGCAGACGGTCGTAAAACAGAGGCGATGGTCAACGTCAAAGGTTTGAGTATTTATCTAGATAATGTTTTCATATTGCAGTCTAACTGTAAAAAGGACAAACACATATTTTCAGATCACAGCTAAGTACCATATAAACCATATATAACCTAACTGTCTTCCTTTAAGATCCCCCGAGGTTTTACCCTGACGACCTCAGTGCTTTCACGGAGCCCGTGACAGTTAAAGTGGGGCACAATGCCATCTTCAAAATGCATTTTGTTGGCCATGAGCCCATAAAGATTCAGTGGTACAAAGAGGGAGAAGAGCTCCAGGATGACAACAATACAAAGACAGAGAAATGTGGGAGTCACAGCCGCTTGCTCCTGAGCAGGTGTCAGAGAAAGGACACAGGAGAGATCAAGATCAAGCTCAAGAACGAACACGGCTTCATTGAGGCAATTTCACAGCTAATTGTGCTCGGTGAGTGAACGAAGGACAAAGCAGAAATTCAGAAGAAAATCCGTTATCGCCCACATTTTTATGACCCACATATAACACTACAAAGATGTCAGACTAATTTAAAGGAAATCATTAACATCCAACTCCTTCAAGAAAAAGAGAATGGAAGATGTCAGAGGGTGTGATTTGTGCAGCGAGAGGTATTTTGCTCTGGCAAAATCTTTAGAACAGCAAACAGCAGTGTCCTTAAATGCTTCATAGCTCATGCACATAATGGTAAAAAATCAGGCCAGTCTTTTCTCTACCAGGTGAAGAGGGTTCCACATTTCATTGATCCCATCTGTTCCTGAACAGATTTAGGTGCTTATTTTCCAAGCGCAGCTGTCAAACTAGCTCACTATTGACTGGGAAAAAAAAAAAAGACAAGAGGTTTTTGTACTACTTGATACCGTGACACATTGAAGATGTGTTTTGGAAGTACATTTCAGTGTACTTCCACTGCCAGCATTTCAACTGTCAAATTTTTACCATCATTATCTCTCAGTGGAAATACTGTCTCCCTAATATAAATGCATTAGTCGCCCTCTCATATATATATATAAAAACTTAGGATGGCTTTTCAAACTCTTAATGGGACTTTTTGACATTTCAGACAAACCCACGCCACCCCTGGGTCCTGCAGAGGTAATTGAGAGCTCAGCTTTATGTATTGAATTTAGGTGGAGGCCTCCAAAGGATGATGGTGGCTCACCAGTGATTAACTACATAATGGAGCGACAGCAAGTGGGACGTAACACCTGGAAGAAATTAGGGGAAATCCAAGGAAATCCCAGCTACCGCGATACAGACGTGGACCATGGCCGGAAATATTGTTACCGTATCCAGGCAGTGACTGCGGAGGGCACAAGCGAAATGATGGAGACTGATGAAATGCAAGCCGGCACACTAGGTGAGCCGCCAAACTGGTACAGGGACGTACTAGAAAACAGACCCATCTACTAATCTTTTACTTTGCTTAATGTCTGTTAAACATAATCGAACACTTCAGTTCTTTATCTACTATTCATGATGTGTGTGTATCCAAACATTCCCTGTTCTTATTAAGTCAAGAGTTCAGAGGTTGATTCAAGGGGTAGTCAATCATAGGCCAAACACAAATAGACAAACAACGCCTGCACGTCTTTAGCCTGTGGGAGAAACCAGATACAAACAAGGAGATAATTCGACACACAAAGGCCTGCTCAAAGCTTGAGACAATATTGCTATGAGAGGACAGTGCTAACCACTGAGACGCCAAGATGTAATCTAGACAGTCACTCGTAAAAACAACAACATGATAAACTATATAGTTTCTTTTCCACCCACAAAAACAACACCAAACTAAGCAAACACTACAGTCCTGCTCACTGTCCTTTCTATCTCAAGACTTCAGGCCAACTGAGCAATGAAATCACACTTTGCCAAATTGCCATCTATGTTTCTTTCCAGATCTGAAAAGAGATCTACACCACTATGTTCACTGTGTTTCCGATTTATGAATCTGTTACAGACGGTAAGGCTCATATATGTATGCCTCATGACGGCACAACAGCCAATACAATGCCAGCAGAAAAAGGCACAACAAGCACAGACCTTGTTTCGGCACGGCATCCAAAGAAATAATGAAATGCACTTACTGATTGAGGTGCTTGATTATAGAGTCACTGAGTTGTCCAATTCAGACCATCAGTCCCACCAGTTTTAAAAAGGACTCCACAGAATTGCTGGCCAGAGCTGAAAGTCGTCCTTGACAAGTCTGAAAAAGTCTGCTCCAAGCTCCAAGAACCAGTTATTCGCTGCAAGCTGGAAAAGAGTAACAAAGTTTGGATAGCTGAAAACTGAAAACCCCAGTAAGTTTTAATGTCCCAGTAACAATGACAGTGAACCAGCACACACAACAGCAGGACTTCCTCTAATTGCAATGCAGCTGTCATTATTAAACTTGTGAGTTTGCCTGATGTGACATGTCAAAGTGCATTTCTTCATTAAAATACTGGATTAGGTAACTACCAAAGGGTTCAACTAGGAACACTGCAAAGAATTAACTATATAACCACTTCATTAGGTACTCCTAATGGGTACGCCATTATGTAAACGCTTTGTAAAAGTAGAGCTGCTGGAGCTCATTACACTGAACAGGTGTGCTTAATGAAGTGACCAGTGTTTAGGCTAATTATTTATGCAAACCCCCCACAAGTCGTTTTTATAAGACTTACCACCTTTTTGAAGACGTTTCCAGATCACTCAGAGAAGTTTATGTCGACCTGTAACGAAAATAATCCGTCTGCCCTTCAGCCAAACTTAAAATTCATTTCCCCAAGTTGTTACTCTGGGTGATTCAAAACCCGGAGTCAAACAATTACAGTCCGCACAGGTGTGCACAAAGAAAGGGGTGTGGCCTATGCTAATTAGGGGGCGTGCAGAAATATAAGCGAGGACTGGTGAACACACTGTATGTCATATATCTTTCACATAGTCTAATATCACTGCATCCAAATGGAAAAGTTAATGTGTTTTTCTCTCTGTTAACAGACCTACAGTACCTACCATCAGCTGAGTCATTACTGCCCCCTGCTGTTCTACAATATCCACTAGACTAACTTGGTTGTTATCTGGTTGCTGTAGTCTACACACACACATATATTCAAGTCGTTGTTGTCAAATTCAAGTTGGGTTTTTTTTCCCCTGATCATCAGCTCAAAAGCAGAAAATATGATGATAAGATGTAAGAGAAAAAGGTGCCAATTCCTACACTTGAGCAACAAAAAAGATGCTCTTTTGCTTCAATAAAGTACATATTTTAATTAAAAGACTGTTTCAGCACAGGATTGATGTTAATAATAACATTTACATTTACAGTTTACATGCATACTTCACTTTTTTTTTTAGTTTTACCAGCACAGCCTCTCTGTTTCTGCATGTTTCAGCTTTTCCGGGCCCTCCAGCACCTCCAAAGGTGGTCAGTGCCTATGACGACTGTGTCAACATTTCCTGGGATTCACCAAGTAACCGAGGTGGTTCACGTATCCTCGGTTATATTTTGGAGAAACGCAAGAAGGGGAGTAATCTCTGGACTGTTGTCAATGCCATGGATGAACTCATAAAAGGTCTGCATTTTTATTTGACTCTAGTCCAATCTGAAGACATCGGAGATCTCGCACTGATGTTTTGTTGTCTGTAATCACTTCCAGAGAAGAAATATGCAGTGAAAGATGTTGTGGCAGGTATGGAATATGAATTCAGAGTTACGGCCATAAACCTCTCAGGAGCTGGTGAATTTAGCAGCCCATCAGAGTTTGTTTTTGCACGGGATCCCAAGAGTAAGTGTTGCAACTGTTTTTATGATATACTCAACAATAAACAATACATTGCAGAAAATATATTCACGTCTGTATCTTAAAAAGATAAACTAAAGTTGATACTAAAGGTGTGATATTTCTAAATTTGTGTACCCAAGAGCCTCCCGGTAAAGTTACAAGCCTGAAGGTGACAGAAACTTCTTACAGCCACTTGGTCCTGACTTGGACCAAACCTGAGGATAAACCGGGGATACAGGATGAAGCAAAAGGATATTTTGTTGAGATTCGGCAGGCAGACTGCATTGAATGGTCCCGTTGTAATACCACCCCCATCATCACGACTTCCTTCAGTGTGAAAGGCCTTAAGTCCATGGACACGTATTGGGTGAGAGTGATTGCGACTAATGACGGAGGAGAGAGCGCTCCTGAGGAGCTGGCCAACTATGTCCTTGCAATGCCCTCACCTGGTATGTCAACAAATCAATTTAAGGAAACAGTATGTTGTATGTTTATGTGTTCACAGAAATATTGTCATGGTTCCACATTAAATTAGTTTAAAATCAGTAACTCTGGGCATAGAAATACATAAAAGACATGACTGTGTTTGAGTTAAATATTAACCAAAGCACTTTTTATTGTTTTTGTTTGTTATTTTAGTGAGGCCAAAGTTCACAAACCACAAGATGAAGAGTTTCATAGTAGTGAGAGCAGGAAACTCTGTCAGGATCACAGTGAACTTTGAGGTGAGATACTGAGGTAAAATGTGGTTTCACACAAATAAACAGAAGAGAAACCCAAAGGATAATACTCTTGTATGTTCTCGTTTACAGGCCTCCCCACGGCCAGATATTATGTGGCTCAAGGATAATGTGCCAGTGACAAAGCGAGTTACTATCAGCAACTCTGATGGCTCGTCCCAGCTGCTGATCCCCTCGTCTGAGCGCTCTGATTCTGGCATCTACTCCATTTTGGTGAAAAATCTCGCAGGACAGGAGACATTCAGCACAGAGGTTCGGGTCACAGGTAAAACTAAGATTAAGATATATGTTTCTCTTTTGCCATGGACAAAGATGTGTTAATGGGCCAGACAGTAAAAGTGATTGTGGTTACAGATGATCCAAAGCCTCCTGGACTGGTAGAACTGGAGGAAAATGTGCCTGGCACAGTGACTGTGATTTGGGAGCCTTCTCCTGATGAGAAGCGTGATGACCGCCTGCACTATACAGTGTCCAAGCTGGATTCTACCAAACGCACTTGGACCACAGTGGCTGACAGACTCTTCAATAACAAGTTCACAGTCTGCAATATCATGCATGGGAGGGAATATAATTTCCGCGTCTATGCCAAAAACGACATGGGCGTATCAGCCCCCTCAGAGTCACCAACCTGGGGGATGGAGAAGAAGAAAGGTGGGTTTGTGCATCTCAAACAACCACAAAAAACAAATAATCTTTTTTTCATGAGACTGACTGTAACTCCTTTCTTGTAGAAAAGTTTGTGGTGAGTGTACCGACCAGAAAGGACTGCGATTTGCGCTGTGCTCCGACCTTCGTTGTGCCTTTGAAGCTTCACACTGCACCCACAGGCTATGAATGCTACATGAGCTGCGCAGTAAAGGGAAATCCCAAACCTCGTGTCACGTGGTATCGAAATCACATCAGCCTAAATACTAATACCAACTATTACATCTCCAACACCTGTGGAGTTTGCTCCATGTTAATTCTCCACGTAGGCCCCAAAGACATGGGAGAGTATACTGTCATTGCAGAGAACGCCCTCGGACGGGCTGAATGCTCCACCGTCCTCAGTGTCAGAGGTGAGAAAGAAACACACCTGTGTTTTAATTCCAAGGATAGAAAGAATAAAAGAAACGTACTTAATGATGCTACATCATGTCATCTCTCTTCTATACAGAGTGAAGATGCAGAGGCTACCACAATATACGCAGTATTCATCTGAAAGTTTGGATATCTATGATAATACCTGAAGTGGTTGTGCTCGCTGGATGTGGTGGAAAAAGATGATATATGAGATATGAGTTTTATTGGAATGACACTAAAATGCAAATAAAATCATTTCTCAAACGAAACATTTGCATTCCTGATTTTAAAATGATTGTACTGTCGAGTACTCGTGTAGACTTTTCTCACCATTTACTCACAAGCTATTTTAAGCAGCACAACCTGTTTTCCTCCTCGGATCACACACAGGCTGTCTGTTCTGTTGACTTTCTTGCTCAGTATTAAGATCTGTTTGCTTTTGTATGGTTACACTCAGTTACAGCTTTAGCAGTCCTTTTTTTAAAAAGAACCCCACACTTAAAGCTGCAGTATGAGTGTATTTAAAGGAACTGTGTAAACCAGAGTTGAAGTTTTAATGAGGCAAGTACCTTTTGAAATGAAGGGGAGAGTGTGGCATGTATATGTAATTGCCCAGCTGTAGGTTTATGTGTATGCATTTCATTTTGCACGTTTTAAGACCCAGCCCATTAAACTGCAAGCAGTTCTATTTTGAATATAAAGATAGATAAAGTAATTCAGTTTCTTGAACAGCCACAGGCTACACAAAGGCCCATTTTCACAGCAGACGTGTTTACAGCCTGGTACAAAAAACAGTTTTGGTCTCTATAGCTAATTTCCCCCGTTAATGACAACTGTACTGAGGGTGAATTTTTATATAAATTACCCGTTCACATTCTATAACGGCTCAAAGTTATGCATAATTAACAGCGTGGTCGCTTTGATTGACAGGTGGGTGTCTTCAGGTAGCTTGTTTTCATCAGAACTCAACGGCTTGCAGACCACAACGGGCACCTGTCCTGCATTGTCACTAGGATGCTAGACATCTTTGCAGCTGCGGGGCATCATCAATACTGTCAACTCATGAAGCAACTCGAAACTTTGCCTGCTTACAAGGAAACCTTTAAAAGCGTTACTGCCCATGGGAACCATGTTGTCCGTTACTCTAGCCATGATTGGTCTGGCACCTGGTGTGACATCTGTATTGAGCAGATATTAATGAAGGCAGCCAAGTCAGAAGGTGGACTGAGCAGGGGGAGGATGAGAAATAGTGATTCTTGTCACAGGTACTGGGTGCTTACCCTCAACCACTTCTCCAATGTCAACCAGGACATGGAGGAAGTCAGCGGTTTGTTACTTCGACAGTATAAAGAATAGACAGAGCCTTTTTCGAGTTTCCCAAGTGCTGTTTTGAAGCCGAACGTATGCAGCACTGGATGCTGCCATGTACTGCTTCTTCCACCTCCTGGTTAATCTAAATATCAGCAAAGACGTGGAGCATTGGCGGACCTAGGACGACCCGAATGAGTGGGTCCACTAATAAAATAAGATAAGATAAAATCAGATCAGACATACTTTATTAATCCTACACTGGGGAAATTCACTTGTTACAGCGGCTCATAGTATACAAAGTGGATGATAAAATACTCATAAACAAATAAGTGAATAAATAAATATGGGCCGTCCTGGTGGACTCCCCATGTACGAAAGGCTGAGTCCTTCCTGCAGTGAACTGGTTCCAACTCCAGCCTGTGGTCCTCATTTTCACTGTCAGTAAAACATATTTAAATCATTATAGCTATTATGTTTTCATGTCTTAGGTAAAACAGGTCATGAAGAAGAAGAAAGAAGAAGAAGAAGATATACTTTATTAATCCCTCAATGGGGAAATTCTTTTTTCACTCTGTTTTTTTATTTACATGCATTTTACCCGGACACACACACATGCAGTACAACGGCATAGACATGCAAAAATGTGGAGAGAGATGGTGGAGTGATGGGCAGCCAGCCCGACCAGCGCCCAGTGAGCAGTTGGGGGGAGTCGGTGCCTTGCTCAAGGGCACCTCGGCAGTGCCCAGGAGGTGAACTGGCACCTCTCCAGCTACCAGTCCACCTTCCATATTTTTGGTCCATGTGGGACTTGAACCGGCCACCCTCCTGTTCCCAAGCCAGATATAATACATGTAATAAGTGGTGTAGATCCTAAAAAATACACTCTCATGCTATCTAAACCATAAATTAAGGATTATTAATCAATTTATGTTAGATAGGGTATTTATATATTCTAAATAGATCTGGTATAGTAACTTTGTGAGGGGGAGATTTCAGGTGGATTGTTTAAAATCAGCAAAGGTCAAGATGTCCACATCTTAGAAGCTGAAGGTGACCTTTAATTTAAAAAGTTAATTTTAAAAAAAGTGTCTTTTCCACAGTCCGTGCATGCATGTCACTGAATACGTCACTCTCATGACCAAGGACAACAAGTAGAAACTCTCAGGTTAAGTGATTAATAAAGTCACCGTGCATGGATCTTGTCAAGCCACGTGTTTTTTTTTCTGCCATGACACGCCATCATATCCCCAGAGTGGCTTTACAGCACAGAGTGTGCAGCTCTGCCCTCAGCTGCAGTTAAAAAATAGCGCACGGCAGTTGCCATTAGATGACAGCAGCGCACATGGTGACGGAGCCTGATCCACTCTCAGTGGCGGACCCGCCTCCTCTCTCCTCCCTCTTCCTGAATGGACGAACAGGCTACCTTACGGTCCACGCCTCCCTGTCCCCCCCCACGTCTCTCATCCACTGCTCCGTCCACTTTCATCAAGACGTCGCTCGTCTCGCTGCAGCTTCTCGGTTCTTTATTGAGCGGTGATAGAAACCGGAGCGTCACTTAAAGGACTCATCTGAAGTAAATCACCGCTCACACTTCTTGTGCACGCTTTTTTTTTTGTGTGACCCACCAGGCTTCACATATCACCTCTCTGCCTTGCAAGAACATTGTGTCCTTTTTTTGTTACGGTGGGGGAAATGACTGCCAAGCATCGGAAAGGGAAAAGCAACCACAAACAAGAAGAGAACTTTTTCAAAAATGATGTTGTGGAGACTGAAGTTCGCGCTGGAGGAAATAATCACGCTCTCCTCTTGGTTTTATTTCTGATGATTGTGATCGGCGGTGCCATCGGCGCATGGTTCTGTGTCCAACAGAACCAAACTTTAAGTCAATTGACAGACAATCTCATGGGCATGCAGATGAAAATAGTCAAACTTCAGTCTTCCCACGAAGAAATGCGACAGTCAAGCAGTAAGGTAAGGGATTAATACAATAAATGAGCTGTCTTTGCCCCCTATGTCAGGATAAGATTGATCACCAGGGTTTGGAGCCACCACCAGTGCAACACGCCTCCTGTGATCTCCTGCATGAATCCACTTTTCATGCATGTATAACACTTCTACAAAACAAGAAGGCCCCACCACATGCCAACAGTGCACACTGACCAGTGTTACAAGTAAGGAAAGTCAAGACCTGCAGGCCTCTATCAGATTTCAAAATGCCAAGAGCCTCACTGGGTACAAAACGCTGCTATTTCTAACATCGCACAGCTGCCATGGTTTGTAGGATCATTCTTGACAACAGGGACCCTATCACTTACTGAAATTCAGCAAATCTATTCAGCGTGCGAGTTCTCTGTGGAAAATGTTATGTTCTAATGCCCAGTCAGTCAACAACCACCACCACCACCACCACCATGCTTCCAGAGCTGTGCAGAGATGATGCTGCCAGAATAATAATAAACAAGACAGTTGTGCTGCCAGGGCTAAAATTAGTCTGTGATTTTTGATACTGAACACCAGAGGCTGGTTTACAGGCCATCGGAAAGATTGGAGAGCAACAGAGTGATGATTGTTTCATCTGAAGTGACGCAATATGTATAAAAGTGTTGATATCAGTGCTTAAACTTTAAGAGAATTGTCGTATTTAACGTTTAATGTGTCAGAATGAGTGAACTGACCCTGTTCTGTCACTGCAAACTGAGCAACATGGCTGCTTTGGGCTACGTTTCCCTCTACCTGTGAAGTTCATAGCATTCCAACTGTTTGACATAGCTGCAGGCAACTTTAAAGACATGAGCAAGACTTTTTTTTTTCTTTTTACTTTAACTTTTCCTTTCTCATGCAACTCCACCTTTTGGTTCAGGCAAGTCAATGTGGCAAAAAACCTTGCAGGACAATAAGCGCAGCCAGCTCAGTCTTGTTACAGAAATATTTCCATCAGGAGCAATAATCTGTTTTCTGTGACTCACGTTTGCCGTCGGCAGGTTTGCGCAAGTTTTACCAACCAAATGCTCCTTTTACGCAAATCGATTATGCACTTCCTGTAAGTTCTTGCAAAGTTTTACCGAGCCGTCCATGCATTCCATGACCTGATATGGTTGATCTGATACGGTCTGATTGGTTGCTTGGATTCCGATAAGTTGGTGTGACAAGTTAGAGGAGCTGTCATGGAAGAAGGAGAGATTAGATTGATGGACAAGAATTGAATGAACAGATTGTACCAGCCCATAGATCTAATGCTGAGCAGTGTAGAGGCTTGTGATTTAAAAAAAGCTTTGTTTTATGGATTTATATACCCTGAAACAGTAGGAGAAATCTAGTTTTTATGAGTTAACTAACATAAAAACACGAGTTTGAGATAAAAGCTTTCTTGGCATCTCCAAAGTTATGTTACATAATATTCATGTTATACATTTTTCCACTTATACCCTGGTTAAGAGACTATTGAAAAGTCTGAATGACACTCACTCCAAGTGGCCTTCTTGACTCAACATCACTTCTGTCTCGTTTCAGCAGCACATTTCAGAGAGTCTGGAGACCCGCCTGAATGCCCTGGAGGAGTCTAATGAACTGGCCCAGAAACAGGTAGGCATGGCCTTGGCTACAGCTGAACAACTCAGGACGTCTGACCTCCCCGCTCAGGTGCTGTCGCTCCACACCGAGATGAAAACCCGCCTGGCAGAGATGCAGCAAGCCACCGTGTCGCTGGAGCAACTGAGCCAGCTGCAGACAATGCTGAAAGGGAAGAGCGAGGAGTTCGAGGGGGTCAGGATTCAGGTGGCGGATCTGGCCGTGGTGAGCTCTGAGCTGTCCAGCAAGGTCGAGGTCTTGTCAAGGAGCCTGGGAGAAGCCGAATCAAAACTGGAGGAGAGAGCTGGACAGGTTGCCGCGCTGAGTGCAACCCTGGATGGGCAGGCTGCCGCGGTGGTCGGACTGAAGGAGCAGGTGGACACCTACCAGGCTCAGCTTGAGGCCAGCACACTGGAGATGGCCTCTGTCAGGTAGGATGTGGAAAAAGCAGCAGCTTTTGAAGCTGTGGAGAAAATAGCTCACCTCCTATGAACCATAACTTTATGTTGACTTTGCAAAAGCCCCGTTGGCTGCCACTGTCTGCGTCTCTGTGGCCAGCGTCTGCAGGCCTCATACTCACATTGTAAGATTGCCCAGATCTGTATAAACATTCCTATTGTATGGATGGTTTTTGGAGCTGAGTGCTTTTGCGTAAAACTTCCTTTTGTATGTAAGTGGGCACTCTTTGAAGCTGTGGTTCACAGGGTATTGTTGCACATGCCAGATTCAAAGAAAAACATGAAGCTATGTGTGTGTTTTGCCAATAATATAACAGCAAAAAACTGATATTTCCACCCTGAAACTCACTCTGAGTGTCTTCTGTCTTTCAGAGGGTTGCTCGAGAGGGAACAGTCCCAGCAGCTCCAGCAGGATAGTGTGGAGGAGCAGCTCAAAGTAAGTTCGACCCTGCAGGATCAGAACTCAGCATACAAAAGCAAAAGCAGGTTACACACAAGCCAAGCGGAGATGTTTGAGGTGATTCACAGGTCTGTCACCAGACTAAATCAGATTTGTCTTTGTATATAATAAGAAACTAAACAGGTCACCGATGTAAAAACAAAATATATCATTAGATTATGCAGAACCTGCCTGACAGGACTTAACACACATACTGTCAGTGCACATGGTCTCTTTACTATTTCTGTTCACCGTGTGTCCATAGGGAACCATAATAAGATTTTCATCTCATTAATTTGAAGGAGTTAATTGCCTTCCATGCATTCTCTGGTGGATTTGCATCTACACTTCATTCACACACTATAGATCCTTGTGTTGTGTGTTGTTATCGAGGCACCTCAATGTCCAGATGGCAGATATGCGATCGATTTGCTGTGTTGACTCTGATATGAACTAACACACAGTGTTTTATTGCTTTACTCATATTAGCCGGTGGAAGTAACTCAACCTCTTGCTGAGCCTGAGGAAAAGACAGAGGAAGACGAGGCAGCGCCTGCAGCTGAAGAAGAAGAGGCGGCTCCTGCAGCGACAGAAGATGAGGCGGCTCCTGCAGAAACAGAAGAAGAGGCGGCTCCTGCAGCAACAGAAGAAGAGGCGGCTCCTGCAGCAACAGAAGATGAGGAGGCTCCTGCAGCTGAAGAAGTAGAGGCAGCTCCTGCAGCGACAGAAGATGAGGAGGCTCCTGCAGAAACAGAAGATGAGGAGGCTCCTGCAGCTGAAGAAGAGGCGGCTCCTGCAGCTGAAGAAGAGGCGGCTCCTGCAGCTGAAGACGAGGCAGCTCCTGCAGCTGAAGACGAGGCAGAAGCAGATGAAGTTGAAGAGGATCTTCCTGCAGATGTAGAAGAAGAGGCAGAGGCAGAAGACGGTGGAGAGGCTCTTTCTGAGGACGTAGACGAGGAGGCAGAGGCAGAAGAAGCAGGAGAGGGGAGTGAAGGCGAGGCAGCTGCACAGGAAGCACCTGTCGAGCAGGAGGACTCTGTGACAGATGAGACTGCTCCTGCAGACGAAGGCGAGGCAGTAGAGGAGGAGCAGATGGAGCAAGAAGAAGAAGAAGAAGAAGTGGATATGACACAGACGGAAGAAGAGCGACAGAGCGTAGAAGAGGAGGCTTCTGAAGGAGAGGAAGTTCAGGAAGAGCCAACGCTCGAGGAGGAGACACTTAATGTCGAGGAGGAAGTGTCAGAGGGGGATGAAGGACAGCAGGAGGCCGCAGCTGAAGAGGAGAGCTTCAGTGAAGAGGAGGCAAATGAAGAAGTAGAGGAGCCGTTAGAAAATTTGGATTTACCAGAGGATGAATGTAAGTCAGAATATATAAAACGTGATAAATTAAAGTATTTATTGATTTAAATCTTGTCATGTCCCTCCTAATAGTTTCTTGTTTTGTTTTCCAGAGTGCATTATCACCAGAAAGAGATTGTATTCCACACCGGACACATCCACCAAGGAGGATGGGGACTTTTCTCCGTCTACAATATGACAAATGCTGTAGGAAGGCAGTATTGATTGCTGTTGTATAGGTGCATTATTCAATATGTGGATGCTCTTTTGAAAGGCAGACCTAGTCAAAAGAAATCAGTCACCATGCTTGAGTCGGAGCTGAAACCTTGTACCTCAGAATATCAGATGGCTAATAAGTAATTCAGGGTTTAGCTGCCAATAACAACCTCAAAAGCCTTAATCCATAAAAAAAGTGACTGTCTTTCTACAGAGCGTTTTCATAACTCGCACTTTTATTTTTTCTTACGTCACAGTCTCTGTACTAAACTGGAAAAACTAAAAGCCAATGATATAACAAGAAGCCATTGCATAAACTGTTAATCGATGCACTTGAAGCCATACGTAATGCATGTCTTGGTGACATTAAAATCTGTTTCTTTTTGTCACTGCCTGAAATGTATCATGAGACAATGTTCCAGAGGGGGGAAAAAAACAGTTGCATTAACTTAATGTATCCCAGTTGTTTACACAGGCAAAACTAAGCCAACTAAGGAACTAGTAAAAACTTAAAAAAAGCAAAAAAAAAACTTTGATAAGAAAAAACGAGAAGAATTCCTGAATGTTTTTAAAGAATATGACAAACTGTAGTTGATAGATTTTTTTTTTTAAAAGTACATTTCTGTGATTAAGTACGTAAAAAAAAAAAAAACTGGAGGTTTGGCTTGTTGTATTTTTGCACTTTTTATTTTTTTTTAACGGATTACAATTCCAGTCAGACCGAACACACCTGTAGTATTATGACATACAGTGATCTGAAAGTCTGGGTCCTCTACCAAGAACTGTTTGGCTTCATCAACATCATTCTACAGCTTTAATGCTTTTTTTTATTCAAAAGATTAGATAATGTAGTGCCGCTATATGATAACAAATAAGAGCGTTCTATGCATTTTTGTCATTACTAATAATGTTTTGACTTTAGCAACATAAAGCGAAGTTGCTCGAGCTCAGTGAAGCACCTCAGGGACAAATTGTTCTCCAGACGGATGGAAAACTATTGCAGTGTTGAACTGCAGCTACATGCTGAGGAATATTTTCGCAATCAAGTTATTTTCCATCCAAAACAACCCCAATTAAACCTAAATTTATGTATGCCTACATAAAAATCAAGTAGTTTTGTAGCAGCTACCACACCACATCTTTAATGAACAAACCAGCTTGGCATCAACATTTAACAGCCACACAGTGAAACAGTTCAAACAGTGTGAACAGTAGCTGAAATATGTGAGCTACACAGAAGGACTACATTGCAGAGCCATGTCAAGAGTTTCTAGCTTTAGGTTGCACAGGAGAGGGGTTTTCCAGGACTCACATCGTAACCATGGATCCAAAGTGTACCAGGACTGTGAGATCTGATGGAAGAGCAAGTAACGCCGATGTTCACGGCTCTTTATATCCACGGTCAGCTGATCTCAACTGTGCGAAACGTGCCTGGGAACATTAGAAACAAACATGGTCACATAAGACATATTAATGTGAATTCTCAAATAATGCTCTGCTACACAGTAGAGTGCAAGCTGTGATGAAGAATGAACATGTCAAATATTATTATTAATATCAAATATAGTTGTTATAAAAAATTGCCTTTTTGGAGATATGACAAATGTTTGTGTGGTCATGCTTCAATGTGGAATGTGTTTTCAACAGAGTTCTTGGTAGCATAGTAAGACTTTGAACGTCACTGTACATTTTTACTAAGCCTGATATTTACTTTTACAAAATGCACATTGGTTACTGTCAGTATGACACTTCTCACATTGTCATGTTTTTAAAATAAACCCTGGTTCTTTCACTTCTGTATCTGGTGCTGATGTGTCCCACATAAATCGATCATATCACATTGACGGTGCTTAGAAAGGTGAAAGTAACCGCCTCATTTCCTCCTTACTTGGATATTGTGTTAAGATTACCATCATCAACCCCGTCATCCTGCTGGAGTCTACATATTTTATTAAGGAGTTTTTTAAAACACCTGTTTGTATCACCCTCACCCTCATGATCTCTTGTTAAAGGTCTGGTATATATAAATCTCTGAAAAGATCACAGACAGACATAGAATTCATCTTCATTGCGAACCATTGGCTGTTTCTGTACTTGTACTTTCAAGATTATTTTTGGCAATTTCACCTTTTATTAGACAGCCAGTCGTGAAGAGGCAGACAGGAAACAAGAAGTGTATGACATGCAACACGGGTCTCTTGCTGGAATCAAACCTTGAACTTTGCAATTATGTTGTTATCACAAGAAGCCTTGAATACGGAGCAGGTCGGGTGACATTTGTGGTTGTCTGTGCAAGTTATCTGTCCTGTTGGGCAGCTGTGGCTCAGGAGGTTTAGTGGATTGTCAGCTGATCAGATGATTAGTGGCTTTTCCAGTCTGCATGTCAAGATACTGAACCCCAAATGTGTGTGAATGATTAGTTCTCAAACTGATGAGCAGGTAGCACCTCACGTGGCAGCTGTCAGTGTATGAATAGGTAAAAAAAGGGGGTGTCCATTTAACATTTAGACATGTTCATACACAAATTTACACTTGCATCTTTTATGCGGAAGGAAACAACATCTCAAATATTGTAACATACAGTATATTTTACTGGAGCACCAGTTACTCAGTCAGTAGAATCTGCTCCCCATGTACAAAGGCTCAGTCCTATGGGGTGCCGTTTGTAAAGCGTCTCGCTCGTAAAATAACAGCAACATTTTGTCACATTTAGCTAAAAACAATGTTTAAAAAACTGGTTTGAATTTTTGAGAGTCACTTTTTTTGCACATTTAGAACAATATTTGTGAACTTAGAGATATTTTAAATATTTAAATCCAAATGTTAAATGTAAAATCTAAATGCTAAATCTAAATCTAAATGCTATTTATATTTAACATTTCGATTTATATTTAACATTTCGATTTATATTTAACATTTCGATTTATATTTATATTTAACATTTAGATTTAGATTTAGATTTAACATTTAGATTTATATTTAACATTTAGATTTAGCCTTTAGATTTTACATTTAACATTTGGATTTAAATATTTAAAATATCTCTAAGTTCACAAATATTGTTCTAAATGTGCAACTCAAACCAGTTTTTTAAACATTGTTTTTAGCTAAATGTGACAAAATGTTGCTGTTATTTTCAGAGCGAGACGCTTTACAAACGGCACCCCATACAGTCCTTGCCGCAACGGCCCATGGTTTGACTCCAAACCTGTGGCCCTTTGCTGCACTATTTTGTAGTTGCGATATGGTGCAAAAAATGTTACATTGCTGAGTTATATTGCGCTCGGGTTTGATCAAAATAATGTACAAGATTCACTTTGAAGGACGAGATATGTCCCCTGCATTCATCAGACAACTAAAGCGTGGTACCTGGTGCCGAAGTAGGTTTAAGGCTCCGTGTGTGTGTGTGACTGGATGGATGAATAATTGTGTAGTATGGTGTGCAAACACACTGCAATACACTCATATAGGATATGGGAAAGAGTGTATTGGTCAAATAAAGAGTTGCTATGATGTATTTGCTGCAAACAGCTGAACTCAAGTAGAGTACTGATTCTCTTGCATCAGATCCTGAGAGACTGAAAGTCTGAATTGATTGTGTGTGCAGACAGACAGGAAGTCTCTCTCTCTCTCTCTGTCTCTCTCTCTCTCTCTCTCTCTCTCTCTCTGCACTCCAGGCTGCTACAGAGTCATTTCGTCCTGCCTCTCCCACTCATCACTGCTGCAGTGCCTCAGTGCCTCAGTCTCTGACCTTCCACAGGGACCATGCAAGCGTTTGTTCCCAGGTAAGTTTTCACAGAGACTGAGGCATGCTATTCTTATTCCTGGGTTCTTATTTCAGCTATCTGATTTTTTTCAGTCTCACAAGTCATCGTTCTGGCAAACGCTCCTAGTCCTCATGTTTGTCATCTTAATATAGAACAACTAAGCCCTGTACAGGTGCTGTAGGCCTCTTTGAACTGATGCAGGGTGAGCTTGTAGTTTGTTACTTTGAGGATTGAATATTCATTTCTCTCTTTGATCTATTGGCTAGGCTTTTTATGTGCATTAGTAATTGTTTGCTTTAGGATATTATTTTTAGCAACTGTTTAACCTTATTAATTATTCACATTTTCTTTAAATTATGTAGTTTAAGAGGAGCAGATTGCTGTGTATGAGCTGACTCTGCAGATGGGGTAGCTCTGACTTGCTTTTGCGGTTGATTATTTTACTGAATCAGAATGAGGAAGAAGGAGCCCACATCATCTGCTTTGTACATTATACAGCAGAGTGTTCTGCTGACCAGCCCGCTGACTCTCAGACAGGATTCAGGGTGACTTCACAACTGGGAGATCGATACCGGTAAAAGCTTAGCAGAGGAGGGGCAGGCAGCTCTCTGGGTAAAACATGAGCCTCTCTCCGCTGCTGCTTACTCAGCTCTTTGTATGTGTTGGTTCAGCCATTGGCGGAAACCGTGCTCAGGTCGTTAAAGTCACAATGAAAATGCAGTTTCAGAGCATCTCTCTTCCTTGATCTGATGCATTTTCTTGTACTGAGATGTCGGCGTGTTGCATAATGCAGGGAGAAATGATTTAAAAGTTTGGCTGATGCAGCAGGAAGTCACAATTAAAGGTACACTGCAGGATGTTAAAGTTTTAGCATGTATTCATTAGAAACACACATTTTATATTTCACATTTTGGACAGTGAGCAAACATAATAAAAGTCTTTTATATTTTATTCATTTATTCACTTGCTACTGTCCACTGAGAATGCATTACCAAATGGACAACTGACAGAAAGGCAGCACATATAATAATAAAATATTGATTAAAACAGATCTGCATTATTACTTAGTGGCCTTTATTTAACCCTCTGGGATCTGAGCAATCACCCACAATCACAAAAGAAATTGATAAGGACATTGATAGGAACACAATCAATGGTTTTAATCAATTAGTTTTAAGATATATATTATGTATAGTGCTTCCCAGGTGGATATTTCTAAATAAAGCATTTGGAGTGATGGTTGGTCTCTCTGTATCTAGAAAAAGCTGGTTTGGGTGTGAAGAGGTCAGGAGTTTGATAGAGGGCCATACAACAAAATGTTGCCCACAGCCTCCTGACAGGTTGATCCAGCCGTGATGTCGACACCCAAAATGTGTTATTCAACCGCACTTTTGTGGTATTTCAAAATGGTTGAAGTTCAGATACAGTCATTGCATGTATACATACAATTCCTTAATAGTATGTGGAGACGTGTAACATGGTTAAAGTTTTTTCTCTATGTCTAAAAGAAAACACAAAATATTGAGAAGTGAGTGTGGCTGTTAAAAAGAGCTTTTTGGAATGATAAGTAATAATATACACATACATAACAGGCTATGTGTGTTGGACTGTTTTTCACGTTAATGTCTAGAATTGACCTATTTTTATTTTATCTAATATTAGACTTCATAACTGTTTAATTTGCTGCCTTGTGAAGCAATCTGTGACTGGATTCTGAAAAGTACTCCATAGTTAAATATTGATATTATTATGCCATATATGTTTCTATCTGTAATATTTGCTTTTTTTTCTCATTCCATGTGCTCAGGTCGTATCTGACTCCCGTCAGGGATGAAGAAGCGGAGTCTCAGAGAAAAGCGAAGTCTCGTCACGCCAGACAGACCCGCAGGTCAACACAGGTAAAGAACAAAAGGCTAACAGAAGTCGAGGTGTCATTGGATTGTGTTTGACAGTTGGCAGATATGAAGCTGTGTGAATGTTCTGCAGGGTGTGACTCTGACAGACCTGAAAGAGGCTCAGAAGACCTACAGCTCGTCTCCTCAAGACAGACAGACAGAGGAAGGAGGCACTCAGGGTGATAGGAAAGACTTGACAGATGACAGGAGAGTCAAAATCAGCCTGACAGAGTCCACGGAAACAACGGAGACCAGACCAAAATGGAGCAAAATGGACGAGGTAAGAGAAATTCATGAGGAAATGGTTTATTTGAAACTTTTGGAGGATGTTTGTGATTTATCTGTGAGTTCTGAATTCTTCTTATACAGCAGGGGAACATTGAACCCAGGTTAGAAACCCTGACTGAGTCTGCAATACCAAACCTTTCATGTTCGTTTGTTGCTGGATCCTGTGGGCGGCCTTACTACAACAACTCCTTCAGAGGTCAGCAGCATTTTTATGTGTGTATGTGTGCATAAAGCTTATTGACCTAGTCTAATTAAAACCTAATATGTACACAAGTATTGAAGTGGTAATATTGAAGCGCCAAAATACAGAAATGATTCCATTTCATAACAAACAAGTAAATATTTCATGCTTTATATGTTTAGTGAGTTGTGCATGTACAGAATATAATCCTTGTGTTTGCCAAAAAGCTATTTACAGACAATTATACGAAGTGTCATTCTCCAGAATGACATTATTAATGTTTGTGGTGTAACTCCCTATTATATAGAGGGGTAGTGCTGTGTAAAAACCCCATTCACAGATGGAAAAACCTTTATATTTAACCATGTTTTCCAGTTTCTGGGTTCCCCAAATGGAAATAATGTACAATTTTCTGTCATGGATTTCTTAACCATCAGTTAATCAGACTTACTCTGTGTGCAGCGTGGTGGAGGGACGAGAACCAGAACCCGGTTGAAGACGCGGCACAGCTGAACTTTACTACAAAGCAGCAACAGAGACGGCACTGCTGTGATGTTGAAGGTCCAGACTACAACTCTGCAGAGGTTTGTGTAAAACTTATGTGCTTCCTTTAACAATCACAGACACACACAGAGACCAAAAGAAAGGATGATTTGTCTCCTCTCTTCTTTCTTGTTGTTTTTCTTTTGTGCCACTAGATGGAGCCAAAGGATTTTCATATTTTTATTATTAGAGCTCATTGCCTAGCTTCACCAAGGAGAACTGGATATTTACACTTGATACAAACTATGTTCTAATACACTGAGATCTCCTGAGAATATGTTTCTAAATTTAAGTGTGCTCGTGACTTCGGTTAGCGTCAGCAAAGTAAAAATATTGTCTTATCCATTAAAAAGGCATCTAGATATTAAATACTTCATGGATTAGAATCTAATGCCGCATTAATTATATTGTTTAATATTCCTTAGCGCCATTGTCTCATAGTCACATCATCTTTCTCCCTGACCCGAAAGCTAACGTGCCTCAAAGGCAGCTGAGCTCTGATCTCTGATGCAATATTTTACGACGTAGTGCAATCATAGACTGTGAAGCGTGTGTTCTTTTAAGTAGAAGTGCTCTTTAATGTCTCATACAAAGACAGTCCAGGAGGACCAGAACCCACCCCCCACCTCCCTCCCTCTATGTCGCTTTGCTTCTTCACATCACATGGCTGAGGTGTCTCAGCATTCCATACCATATTGGGCAAAACTCAGGCGCTCCCTGCTTGGTCTTAGCCTTGGATTCAGAGGGGTCTGGCTTTGTTTTCTCTGTTCTCCCTCCACCTGTGTGCTGCTGCATGTGAAAAACCCAGAAACCTCATCGTTAATTCCTCCGACCGGGGCGGAGGATATTCTATTTCTTTGTGTTTCCAAAAAAGAAGATAGAAAATAGATAGTGAACAGGAAGAAGAGGGCACACAGAGGTGATAAGACACCGAAGGGTGACTTTTACCAGATTGTACAGCGTGAATTGCAAGCGGTTTCCCTGTGAGCTGACTCCAGGCCAGCGGTTCAGCTGTCCCCCATGGTGGAATCTGAAATAGATATCTGTTAGTAACATGAGAGTCTCTTAGCGTTACTGAGAGGACTATATCTGTCTGTGATAATCATACCGAGCTTGCGAGGTTTCATCAGAAGTATGACAGGCGGCCCATCACCAGAGCCGACCTCTGCGTGACTCCGTGATGATCTGAGCAGATTTTTTCCAAGCTGATTTTTCAGCAACATCGAGAAAGACAGGTGCAGAGCAAAACAGATAAGAGAATCTGCTACTTTTAAGATTGTTGGTGATGATGGCAGTTATCACAAAAGGAATAAACAGAGAGAGAGAGATTACCTTTTGCAGACAGTCTTTCTGCTGCAGTACCACTTTATACTGGGATGTGATTTCAGTAATGAGATCCTTCTGGTTGGGCGTCCTGCTCTTTCACATTTACTCCAAAAATTCTAAAGCAAACTCTGGTAGTGGCTCATTTTCTGTAGAAATAAATGCATGAGAATAATATCCCATATGGAAAAATCATGAAACTGAGAGTGAGGATCAGACCGGGAGGGGAACTGCAGCTGCGATTGTCTCTGAGGAAGAACATGTTTTCACAAATACAACGTGTATATACAAAATGGTCACTGTTGCAAGATTCACGTTTACGTAACTTACGTAGAGGTCATCTGCCGGATGATACAGACTAGTTTAGGAACCAAAACTATGATCAACCTTTTAAGAAGAGTTCAAGAGGCAGATAATAGTGCTTCGGTCAGGGGTGTGGATGGTTGTTCACCAGTACAAACCTGAAAGCTGCTTCACGTAATAACAGTCTTTTGGGGGTAAATATTCGTTCTGTTTTATCTTCATTCCTCGACTTTCTATTTTTTTCTCCTTCTGTGTTTTCATGAAATTCCTTTCACTCCTATCTTCTCTTCTATCTGTTCGCTCTGAGCGAGGATTAGGGAACAGCGAGGTGCTGCAAAACCTCACTATAAAAGGAAGATAGCTGTAGTCGGTTTGTGCAGACTATGGGAAGAAAGTAAGGGGGGGTTGCGTTTAGTTTTTTTAAAGGTCCAGTATGTAATATTTAGTGGGATCTATTGGTGGATATGGAATAAAAATTCATAAATATGATTTTATTTGTGTATAATAACCTGAAAATAAGAATTGTACGCTGAATAAGAATTGTATGTTTCTACAGAAAGCCAGAATGGACAAACCAAACACTGGCTATAGATAGGGCCTTTCACATTGTGAATTCCTTGGCCACCATTAGGGATGGGAATCGAGAACCGGTTCTTGTTGAGAACAGGTATCGTGTGTTTCAATTACATGGAATCGTTTGGCAGTTTTTCTAACGATTCTCTTCGATTCCAGAAAGCCCGTCACGTAACTTCCGCAAGAAGTTACGCACGCTCGATTCCAGAGAGAGAGAGAGTCTGGCTGGCTCAGAGTCTGGCAGCTGTACTAGTACTCGCTCCAGTTCACTACCTCCTCTCAAACTGTTTGTTCTCCTTTTTTTCCCAAATGAGAATCGATAAGAGAATCGATAAAGAATCGAATCGTTAAGCAGAATCGATAATGGAATCAAAATCGTAAAAATCTTACTGATTCCCATCCCTAGCCACCATAGGCTCTCCTACACACTTGAGGGGTGAGGTGAGTGGTATTCAGCGGGGGTTGCAATCTGCAAACTCACCACTAGATGCCACTAAATCCTGAAAGGAATTCCTTTAAAGGAACAGTTTGACATGTTGGAATATACTTTTTTTTTTTTGTTGAAATGTGACACAGACTCTGCATATATTAGTGCCGGAAACGCAGCATAAGTGCTCCACTCTGTAACACTTACACTAACAGCATCTCCTCTCTATCACGCTGCAGGGTGTGCAAGAGTTACTTGACACCTCACGCTTGTTGATGGCTCCTCAGGTAATAGTGCGCGTTGACCTTCCAGGACACAAACTGCTGCAGCCCCCCCCCCATATCCAAGTCTGTCTTTGTGCTCCACCTCCGTCTTATCCCCCCCACCCGCGTCCACATCAGTGGACAATTTTAGCCCTCTGTGCCGAGTCCTGCCATAGCAGAGCCTCTGGCAGGCTGCCAAAGCTGAAGACAGCAGGGAGAAGCAAGGGGTGGGTGGAGGAGGGTTGGAGGGACTGGGAGGGCGACCAAGCAGTGAAAGGAGAGAGAGAGGGAAAGCAAGAGAGGGAGGGAGGGAGATGGAGAGAGTGTATTTGTATAACTTTGGGAAACATAGGAAGACGCAGCATTGGGAACAAACTTTTCTCTCTTGGCTGCGTCCTTCTGGACTTCTTTTTCTCCACATTTGATCAAAGACCTCCGGCCTGTTAACAGAGCGGAGACAAGGGATTATAATTTGTTTGCTTCACTAGTTATTTCTCACTTATTCACTTATGTCGTTTGCATTTTAGATTTTGATTATTGCTTCACTGTCTGAGCTTTGAAGAAGGCGTGACTACATCTGAGATCCTTCCAAACTTGAGCTGCGGCTCTCTCCAGCTCATGGGAGTGTGAAGCTGGACTCAGACACACACACACACACATTATACACACACCTGTTGTTGCTGAGGATTCCCCAGGATTGCAGTCATGGGCATCTGCGTCACTGTTGCTTGAGGGAATCTGTGCGTCTGTGCAGCTGTTATCTGGTTGTGGCCTCGGTGAATGTTACAGTAGAAGTTGACCTGCCAGACGAGGGTAGAGGAGGGAGATGTCATCCTACTACCCACGCACCAAGGACCTGACTCGCACCAGGAAGTCAGTGGCAGATTCACCACCGTCCTCTCCGTCCCCTACAGACAAAAACTACAGAGTAAGACCAGAAGCTTTTCTTCTAGAGAAATACAACTTTTGATTTTATACCAATTTACCAGGATATATGTGTCTAATTTCATATCTCTATCATTTTTTTCTGGATTCAGACTGAAACCTGAGAGCTAATTTAATAATTTATTCATCATTATCAAGCAAACCAACACATATTCTTTGATTTCAGCCTCTCAAATGTGAGGAATGGCTACTTTTCTTTGTTATATATTAAACTAAACTGACTATTTGGGGGGTTTTGACAGTTGCAGTACAGTATTTCTCCCAGTTTTATGACATTATTTTGGACAAAACGACTACCTGAGATAATCATTGGCAGATGAATTGATGTATAACTGTTTGCTGCAGCCATAGTAAAGTATTTATGTCTTTGGACACATGCCACTGTGAGCGTGTTCAGTTGCACAAGCAAGATATTTCATCATTTTATCAACAGGATGATGAGTTATTTCCTAATTTCCACATGATTATGCGCAGTTACATGAATAACCAGCCACTCTTGATCCTCTAAATGAGTTCATTAAAACGGTTCAACAACTTGTGAGCGAGTCATCTCAGCTCATTTGAGGATTTGCGAAAGAGAGGCACTCGGAAACACTCAGAGTCTGAGCACATTTTCTGGAAAAGACTTTTGGATTGAAACATTCCTTCTGTAATTTCCTGTTTTTTCTCCTTTCTTTCTAAGTGGCTTATTCTCATGGGCGTTGTTTGACTGTTGTGTTTATGTCAGTGCACTGGACTGAGCTGTACTCTGTGTGACAGCCACATTTAAAGGGACAGAGAGAAATGCAGAAATCTGAAGCAACACCTTTACGTCTATTTAGAGGTACAAACTTTTGACTCTGCAGACGCTCTGATTATAGCACATGCTACCAGCGGATGCTGTCATTTCTCTGCTCTCTTTTCAAGAAGTGACAGTCTCTCTCTCTGTGTGTGTGCCGTATCCATGGTG
The DNA here is from genome assembly GCF_000972845.2 of Larimichthys crocea. Lineage (NCBI taxonomy): Eukaryota > Metazoa > Chordata > Actinopteri > Sciaenidae > Larimichthys > Larimichthys crocea. The sequence goes on from NC_040025.1 coordinate 8,299,351, forward strand.
AAACCCGGGGCTTTCATTTTCCATGATGTCGACTCAGTGTGCATTGAGTCTTCATGGGAGAATAAGAAAATGCATTGCAGAGAGGGAATCAGGTTGATGCGGTATTTTTAGCACTTGACACAATGTTTTGACGAGAACCTGGTCCTCTTCGGTAAAATACAATGTGTGTGTGTGTGTGTGTCACAGCTGTGAGCTACAGGAGGGAGTATGAACAGGAAGACATTATTGGATAACGCTCATTATTTGGCAGATGTTCACATTGGTGGAAAATAATAAATGTACTTAAGTTTCTTGAGAATTTCCATTTCGCGCTACTTCACGCATCTAATCCACAATATGCCAGAGGAAAACATCATCCTTCTTACTCCACTACTTTTATTTGATAGTTCTAGTTACTTTTAAATTAAATAAAACAATTCAATAAGCTTCTTAAACATAGCACATTATTAAACACTAAAATTTCACAGGAAATGTGAAACTCTATGAGTTTAAATGTCGATGCGTTATTTTCTCCAAACTTTTACCAAACAGGTAAAATGATCTAATATTTCATAACAAAAGCTTTTGCGCTCCATTAATCATCTCACGGCTACCCAGATTTGTTTTCTTTGGAGGGGGCATGATATTGGCAACGACTGGACTAAACTAATTGTATGTATGTAGTTTAATCAAGCACTTACTGACATTAAACTTGTGCTTACGCATTAATACATCAGTCCAAACAATCTAACAATGTACTGTTATAGATGAATGGGCAATTGTTATGCTGAATTAGTACATTTATTCTCATATTTTAAGTATATTTTGTTGATAAAGTAGGTTTTTAAACATGTTTACTTGTAATGGAGTGTTTTTACATTGTGGTATTGCTACTTTTACTTCAGTAAAATGAGCTGAATATTTCTGGATGCGAGGCATTTTGAGTCAGCTCTCTTGAAAAAGAAAAAAAAAAGATGCTCCAAAAGAAGCTCAGATATTCTGCAAAGAGTTAATATAGAGGGAGGAGTGAGAAAAGGTGAGTGAATGTGGAAGAAACGTCTTTTATGGTTGTGTGTGCTGTGTCTTGTTCCAGTGGTGGGGGTAAAAAGAGTGTGCGTGTGTGTGTGTGTGTGCATGTGTGTGTGTGCGTGAGTAGCTCACATTTTCCTACTGCAAACTGCACTCAGCTCTGATGCTGACAGAATGAGAGGAAAGAAGTGAAAGAGGTGAGAGGGAAACTGAAGAGTCTCTTGCAAACCGCACGTTAACGTTATCATTTATACACTGATGCAGTGAGCTCATGCGTGGGCCCCCCCCTGGTGTTTATATTGTTGGTCCTGGCAGACCATAAAAACTGAAGGCAGTTGTGTTTATAGAGTGCCCATGGTTCAAGCATGGACCCGAACTGGAAGCTGTTTCCATCAGTCTGACGGCCTCTTGTTTTTTCTTCTACCCTCTTAGTCGATCGCGTCCTCCTGCATCTGCTCTGCCTCACATAGTTTGCTGAGCTGCATGTGCCGCTTCTGACTCCCTCTATTTTTTCCTTCCTAACAAGGGAATCGCATCGGTGCAGCTGTTATCAGAAGCAGAATTGCAAATATGATTCAGTTTCTGGCTCAATCTGGACAGTAACTTTTATGATGTAGACATAAATGTAAGAGCTACTCTAAAGGATTCCCCCTCTTTTTACGAAGAATCAGGTCCTGTAAAGCCCCACCGGGCTCACTGAAGATTTCACCAGAATTAAGTTTTTAAAAAACTCATTTCACCAATTTGCTAATCCTTTACTGTGAAATAGGTTTGCGTACAGGAGCTTCTAATCTTAAAAGAGTTTGGTGAAGGGGCCATGTAACAGTTCATATCCCCAAAAGCAGACTTCATGATGATTTATTCATAAAACCAGGGGCCCAATCATCCCCGCTGATTAATGAACGTACGCTGAATTTGATCGAGGAATCTCCTCAGTCATTGCACAAAGAGCGAGAGCTCCTCTTCGGCTCCATCCTTTTTCATTTGAGGTCACGGAGGTCTGTTTTTTCCTGGATGGCTCTGCTTAAGCACATGACCACATAAGGACAGGCAGCGCTGGCTCAGTTATGTAAACACTTGCTGAGGAATAGCTCCTTTGACGCTGCATGAAATATCTCCCATCTAGCCAAATGTGAGCGCTGTGAATAACCGTCCGCTGTGTTTCTTTTGACGTGAATTGTCCTCCTCATAAAGCGCAGCCTGCCGTGCATCTGCTTCTTGTCTCAAACAGCTTGGACTTCCACACAAGTTGTTTATTGCGAGGCGTCTTTTAAACAGAGGTGTTTAAAGCCCACTTTCCCAGACAAGACAACAACTCCAAATCTTCAAATTTATCATGAGTCAAGTTTACAAGACTGCATAAGATATTGTGGATCAGTCTGGCTTCATGCTGCAGCATCCTCCCTCTGCCTTTTTCAGTGTTTTACTCACAGTGAACACTTCCAGTTATCATCCTCTCATGTGCAACGTTTATCAGCCGACGGCAGTGAGTTATCTATGTATTCAGTTTTGTTTGGTGCAGAAACAGGTCTGGATAGACACAAACTTTGATACTGCAGCCCCGTACACACTGTCTGACATATAGGGAGGCAGTAGACACACAAACTACATCTACCAGTTCTGTGATGGATAACTTTAGGCACATCTTTGAGGTAGAAAAATGGAAAAAAATCACATATACAACTCCTCCTGAATGAAGCACAATATGTGACCTCCTCTGTGAAATGGAAAAAAACAAATCCAGTATGTGATCACGACAGGCTATTTGGCAGCCGTTGCGCACTGGACTAAAACCTGCCAGGACAGTCTGCTATCAGTCTGTTGTCTGAGGTCAGACGTCGACCTGTCACACGAGGAGATACTTATAGCTTCTGATGTCATGATGTCATCTCCATGCTGCAGGCATTTGCATGGCAGCCGGCTGTTCTAAAAGATTAACCGGGGCTCACCGGGGAGGTTTGACCCACGTGAACCCTGTCGTTGCAGTGTTGATGTGAATTATATCTCACTTTCTGCATGTACTTTCTTCCCTCCAGGATTTCAGGGGCCTCTGAACACGATGTGATAATTCACTCGGAAGTTTTTGTTCTCCGTTGTCTCAGAATGGAAGATATTTTACTGCCAAGCCCCTGTTTGGTCTTATCAAACAAATAAATCTGGATCTCACCAACAACAGGACATTTTCCCATGCTTTGCTGCTCAAACTAACATGGTTTGTTCTTTGTTTTACAGCATGACAGATTGTCACGGTAAGGATTGTTTTTAATCTCTTGTGACATAGAACTTTATTTCCTGAAAAAACAAACAAAAAAAAAACACCAACAACATCCGGAATAAAGTAGCACTGTGTTACCTTCAGATATGACTCCAGCGGGGAGAGTGCAACAGACAAACCTATGGGCCGAACCAGCTCTTACACGCGGAGAGAGACGAGGCTGGCTGCTCTGAATAAACAGGAGCAAGACTCCACTACCAAAGACTATAAGAAGGTAGTAACTCTCAGCACAATCCCGCTTGGACGATTCATACGGTTGCAGAAAGCTTTGGCGCAGACTGATGGATCACCAAACATCTATTTTTATAACATTCCACTGAGGGCAAGCAGATGGGAGATAGGAATGGACTTTAGAAAGATTTGATAGTATCAAAATCTTATCTTTGAAATTTTGTAATAAAAATTCACTTATGTACTCAAACATATGTCAACATTTGATCAAAATCAAAACCATCTAACCAATAGAAGGCTGTGTATCTGCTCTGACTGACAGTATTAACAGATTGATGAGCATCATACGAGTGTTTTGTATGTTAATATTGCACTGATTTCTTCTTTTTTTATATAACTACGTGCTACATAGCTGGCTACCTCACTAGGCCGGTTGTGACGGTGTTAACGGCAGAAGCTGTCGGGTTAATTTACAGTTACTATATCACCTCTGCATTGTTTGAATCTAAAGACAGTCCTCAAAGAGAGACACACAGCTGTTACGGTTTAAGTTCAAGTTGACCCAAATGCAGAATTAAAAAATAACAAAAAGCAGCTGATGAGTTCAGGCAGGAAAATAAATCCAATAATCCAAGATGAGTCAAAACAAACAGAAACCCACACCTGGAACATTTAGAGCACGGACACGGGGAGAAGCACAGAAACAGGACAGCGCACATGGGAACGACGCAGAGGAACGAAACCGAGAAACGAAATACAGAAGAGTCGAACTGACAGAATTTGCACAAACATACACAGACAACATGACTACATGCACACTAAATACACAAAGGAAGGCATTCTGGTTAAAGTAAAGTTACACAACACGCAGAGAGGGGAAAATTACAAAATAAAAGAGGAAACAAGAAACTTGAATCATGAAGACAACTCTGTAAAGAACAACAAAAGACAAACAGAAATTTAAAAAAAGAATAATAATACTCTTTTCAAAATAAGAATAAGCTTCAGTTTTTATTTTGTCATGTTGTCTGTTAAGTCATTTCACAACTCATCTGTTCACTTTATTGATGTCTGTTGTATGACATCTTTATGTTTTTTTAGATGTATGCAGAAGCTTTGCATGAGAACGAGAGGCTCAAGTCAAGGTTGCACGACAGCAAACAAGAACTGGTCAACATCCGTTCCCAGCTGGAGAAAATCACTCAGGTATCTGAAAGCTGAAAACTTAAGAAACTGTCACCGTTGTCCTTTTCACGTCGGCGTGCTGGCGGAAGGTCACGGGCCGACTACTTAATGAAATCATTCTTTAGAGATTCTTGACAACACTTGACAATAACGGCACCTTTTCTAACTTTCAGAGGCATGACAGAATATCAGAGAGATCTACAGCGCTTGACTCAGAGAAAAGGGTAAGTGTCTCTGCGACTTTTTGTTATTTTATTTGATAAAGATGGATGAACACCCATATCTTTTTTTTTGTATTTTCTCCTTTCCTGTCAACTGCAAGTGCTGGCTTCCCGCTCTTTGAGTTGAGGGTCATATAATTATATTTTCTCGGTTGTTTTATCTTTATTTACAGGAAAAACAAGCACTTGAGAAAAGAGTGTCAAACATGGAGGAGGACTTAAAGGTCAGTGCATGCAAAAATAACTTGTGCAGACTCACCCTGGGTTTAAATGGCATATTTAGTCTCTGTTACAAGTTGTGCGTCATTTATCTCATGATGTCCCCCCCACCCCAAAAACACTTTAATAACACTAACAGTACTCCAAGGTATACACCTCCAGCCAAGGCTCTCTCACCTATGCTAAATCAAGCCCACCTAAAGTGTTTTTACAGAGCAAAACACACATGTAGCACACTCCAGGCTTGTGGTTAACCAGGTGGGTTTGGAGAGTCAAGGAGAGGGAAGTTTAATGCTTCAGGCTCATTACCCACAGTGTTCTGCTGGGCCACTTCCTGCCAGGCTTGAGGAGGAGCCTACTACTGCTGCTGCTCCCCTGCTCTACTTATCCCACTGTTGGGGTGAACATTGTGACCTAGTTCCAGTTGAATACCAAACCCCGTCCAAGACCGAAAGACCTGCTTTTGTGAGACATTCCTGCACTGCGCTGTGTGTATTCTGCTTTACACAGAAATGCAGGGCAGAGCAGCGGAGCAATTTCAGGCCTGAGTAGTCACAAATCACACACTGAGCAATGCAAATTACAATATATATGTAGAATTTTACAATGGCTTAAAAGGTGGGAAAAATGTGTGTCAATAAACAAACCAAAAAAAAAAAATGGGACAAATGCAGTGGAAACTAATAAATCATGACATACAAGAAGCATGTGGCTAAAACCTCTGCTCCACTGAAGAGACGAAAAATAGCAGCAGCCATAAACTTTAGATCTGGGTGAAGACTGTAACCTCAAATTAATGAATGAAACAAACATGAATTCCTAAATTTCTATTTTGTTTTTTCACCATTAGAGGTTTGACAGTCGATCATTTAATCACATCCTCTGGTTGCGTCCTCTTCTTCTGCAATGGTTACCAAACTCCTAATAATCAGAGAACATTAGTGGATGGAAACTTTAAGATTAATTTACATTTTCTTTTGCAGACTTTGGTCTTTGGTTTGTGCTACATTTGAATGTAATCCTAGGTTATATTATATATAAGAGAAATAAGAACATGGCTCTGGTCTGAGAAAATATAATATACAGACAGCGACGTGGACGTTATTAACGAGACACGTGCCGGCAGCAGATGTTTGACCCCTCGTGTTGTCGTGGTTCCCTCAGCAGGACCCTCCACTGCGGTTCCGCTGTGGGTACCAGCCCTGAGAACAGGCTTGTCTCAGGGGAGGGGGGGATGGTGAGTGGTCGCTATGACGCAGAGGAGTGATTGACACCTGCCTGTCACCTCACATGACTCTATCCTGTCAGAGACTCTGGCATGTTTACACGTGTGGACACATATGAACATCACATGATAAGCTCAAAGTACTTTAGACTTTTTTTTTTCCTTAATTCTCTTTAGATGCAGAGCACGTCGTCACTCGCTCACAAAGTCACTTGATCACGTTTAGCAAGTTAGAGCTGTTCAGTCCTTGTCAGATTAGTGCCAACCTGTGCCACCTACTGGAAAGCAAAGATAGCAGCAACGTTTAAGATCCGGAGGTATAAATGTCAATTCTTTCTTCTACAGGTGTACGAACAGCAGCTGTAATTTTAACGCTTCCACCACTGTGAGTGCTCCAGTTTTGACACTCTGCAGGCGACAGAGAACATTCCTTTGCCTATGTGCTTCATCTCCAGTTGAGAGGTGCTTCATCAGGTCTGAACCTGCAGGCATTGCGGCTCCGTCATTGACTTGTTCTGGGTTCAGATCTTTCACATCCAATCCAATCCACTTTATTTATATGGCACGATTTTTTTTAGCAAACACAAGGTTTCCAAAGTGCTGCACAACAAGATAAAACACAATAAATAGATAACACAGAAGAAGCACACTAAAAGATGAAGTAGACAATAGAAAGATAACAAAAAAAACAATAAAATAAAATAAATGAAAAGCATTGCCCGCACAAGATAAAAAAATATGCATGTATAGAGATAAAATCAACACTCTGCATCAGGGATGTCCAAACTGTTCCACAAAGGGCCGGTGTGGCTGCAGGTTTTTGTTCCAACCAACCAAGAGCACACCAGACTTGACTAATTTAATCAACTGATCTCAGTCTTCAGAGTGCTGACTGGTCAAACTGTGTGCTCTTGGTTGGTTGGAAGGAAAACCTGCAGCCACGCCGGCCCTTTGTGGAACAGTTTGGACACCCCTGCTCTACATGGTGTCGAAAGCCAAAGAAAGGAGGTGGGTTTTAAGAAGAGTTTTAAAATGAGACGGAGAGGAGGCCTGTCTAATGTGAAGCAATTCGTTCCAAAGTTTTGGAGCTGCAACGGCAAACGCTCCATCCCCTCTGAGCTTAAGCCTAGCTTTAGGCACTGTCAGGAGCAGCTGGTCAGCTGACCTGAGAGATCGGCGAGGATTGTAGGGGTGCAGCAGCTCAGGGAGGTAAGGTCGAGCAAGGTCATTCAAGGCTTTCAAGCAAAAAAAAATCATTTTAAAATGAATCCTTAAACGGACGGGCAGCCAGTGGAGTGAAGATAAAATAGGCGAAATATGCTCATACTCGCTTGTGCCAGTTAAAAGACGTGCAGCAGCATGAATAACACTGTGTGTCCTCATCTTCCCTTTTGAAATAGTCGATGTCCTAGTGTCAGATTACTCTGTAGGGTTTCACATTTCTCATGCAGAAAAAGCGAAACTGTTCTCGACAGTCTCTGAAACTTAATTAATAGCAACTGTGTCGAATTATCTGCAGGACCTGAGAATGTGGTCAGATCTAATTTAATATGGAAGAGCTCAATATTAGGAGAGTGTAATAAAGAACACTAGTCATTATGCATTCTTGCCTCACCCTGTCCTTCCTCTTTCCCTTCTCTTCCTAAGGGCACCGCTCCAGAAACTGAGCTGCTTTATTCTAATACCAAGAAGACATTATATGCATGAACTGTTAAGGCCCAAACACAGCCTAGCTTCAAATTGCTTTAATAAACGTGTTATGGTTTTGTAAGAAGCAGCTGGATGCCCTCCTTAAACCTCATCCTCGGCCATATTCATGTCTACAAACTCGTGTTTGGGTTGTGCCCTGTGTGTGTGTGTGTTCTGTGGTTTACCCTCAGGAATCGTGTCAAACCACAGACGTTTCGGTCGACCCACATTGAGGTCTACCTCAAAAAGTCAGGCCAAGTAGGAGGGGGAAATGAATCATTTCTTTTTCTTTTGACTTACAGCTCTTGCGTAAAGTATGACATAGTACATTTTTAGATTATGAAAGTATGAATTTTAATTCCCCCTGCAAAGCTATGCATATAATAACACTTCAGGACCTCGACACTCTCTGCATACAGTTTGATGAGCACAAACTCATGGAGAACAGCTTTCATAATTTCCCTTTGCTTCTTGCCAGCTTCTGCTGTTTCTTCTTCTCCAGATCTCCCTGTTCTGTAAATATCCGTTTATATAAGTTTTGCTGTCGAGTCCCTCAGATCTGCTGTTGTTTTCCCCTGTCTGCGTAGGTGTGTGGGTGCATGCCTGTATGAGTGGATATGTCTCTGTACGATTCTTTCTCTTTGCACACGGCCCGCCTCCCTGCATGCTTTCTCTGTCTGCCCCTTTCTGTATCTTTCTCCTCCTCTGTGCAGGCTTTCCCTGCTCTGGCTCAGGTCCAGAGCTTGCGGAGGGTGAACGAGTGTCTCCTGGCTGAGAATAGAGCCATGCTGCGCGTCCTCGCCCGCCTCTCTGAGACGGCCTCCATGCCGGAGACGGAGGACCTCTGATCCTCTGACATCATCTGTCCTCCTTTCTTCCCCCCCTCCTCCTCCTCCTCCTCTCCCCTTCTCAGCCATTTAACTTCTACACTCCTCTCTCCTTCTGGTGCCTCTACAAGCCCCCCCTCGTCCTCTGCTGTGTTCCTCTCAGGCAGGTCCTGCACCCTCCTCCCCGATGCTCACTCCTCCTCCCCCACACTGCATTGCATCTCCCCCCCCTGCAATCTTTTAACCCAATCTCCTTTATGGCCATCAGAGGGCAACTGTGCTGACCCCCAGCACCCCCCTATCCCAAAAAACATTTATCATAAGCCTCCCTTTGAAGTGTATTTTTAGCTATATTCATCTTGCATGGGGCTTCACGTGACATGTTTATGACGTCTCTGGTTATCATTTAAATGAAACATCTAGAGTTGCAGTCCGCACCATCCAGAATAAGCACATTTATAGCCGTTATCGATCTTACAGCAGGCAAATATATGTGGGTTCCTGCGTAATGTGCTGTGTAATCAATGCAAATGTGTTCGCCGAAGGAAATAGTCAATCTTCCAAAGGAAATGAGAGAAAGTCCTGTGCTACTGGGTGATACACAAGCACATATATGTGACATATTTTCATTCATGAAGCCTGTCAGGGACAAAACAGATGATTTTTTAATATAAAGGTACAGTTAGACATTTCTTTGAAAATAAGCTTCTTTGCGAGAGATACCACCCTGCCTGTGAGCTGAATATGAAGCTGTATTTAGGAACCAGTTCGCTCAGATTAACATAAAGGAAAAGGTAAAATCTGCTCACTAAACTCACAGTGATGACAGCTCCATTAAGTCACTGCACCCCCGCCAAGAAATAGCCTAGTTCCAACACTTGCAAATGTATTCACAAGTTGTAAGCTTTTGAAGTTCTGGCAGATTTTTTGTTATCGCAGTACAGAGCCAGGCTAGTTGTTTCTATCCGTTTCCAGTCTTTGTGCTAAGCTAAGCTAAGTTAACCAGCTGCTGGATGTGCAGTAGCTTCATATTTAGTGTACAGATTTGAGAGTGGTATCAATCTAACTCACTGTAAGAAAAGTTAATATGTGTATTTCCCCAAATGTTACATTTTTTTTTTAAACTCAGTTTATAGTAGGACATGAGCATGTTCATAGGACTTATTTAAGAGGAGAGTAACAGAGAAAACAAACTTGTGATTTGCTATGTTAGGTTATGAACATATTGCCATCAGTCGCCTTTGCTCGTTCACCAGTTCTCAGTAATATGTCACGGCTAGAGCAGAGGGTTATTGTTTGTCTCTAGTTGAGGGGAAATACTTTGGCAGAGAGGGTGGTTATTTTTAGTCATTGCTCCTCATGAGAGACATGACCTAGATTTGGGGAAATTGACCCTCTCTCAGTTTCTTTCTCTTTGACTTTCACCACATTCACTTTTTCACAGAGAGCATATTGTCAAAGTCACTCCTCACTTGCATGATCAAGTATTTGTAAAACGCATGTCCTCATAACTTGGACTTCACTGAAAGACAAGTTTTAATCCACTTGTTGTTAGTGGAAGATATTATGATGGATAGTCCCGATGAATTGTCATTGTACCACCTCGAGCTTTAAGTTCCAAACCTCACATTATCCACAAACCATTTAACGTCAAGTGTAAAGCTATTATGATGATATAATGTTCTAATTTAATTTCTTTTCTTCTGCTGTCCCAGATCTTAACAGAGCTCAAGTCAGACAACCAGAGGCTAAAGGATGAGAACGGGGCTCTCATTCGAGTCATCAGCAAACTGTCCAAATGAAAAGATGTCTGAAGCTCCTGTTTTATGTCTGTGGACGCTCAAACCCTGATAAGGCAGATTAATTATCCATGATGTCCCGAGTTATGGCTCCTCTCTGAGTTATGGTGACAGGCTGTTTTGCAGAAATAAATTCCTGTTGGGAAGTTCCAAAAAGTTTTAAGAAGTCAAATTTCACAGTGTGTAATGATGGTGTTACAACAAGTGTTTCTACTTGATTAGATACTATTTTATAAGAGAGAAAAAAATGTATCTCACATTAACCAAACAGGGACCAGTTTTACTGTTTGATAACCTTTTAAGGCCCAAACAAATCCAGGTGTTTGCATGAATGTACCGTTTCTAATATTATACCCACACATCGCGTAGAGGAATCACATTTTTTGCTACATCGCGCACTGCAGAGAAGTATTTTAATGTTGTCTTAAAAAAGAAGAGAGGAGGCCATTTATTCATTGATGAATGATGTCATGCCAAACTGGCAGAAACATATCAGTAATCTTTATAATTTCAACCAGAATCTGTGGCCATAAAGGTAAAAGGAGAGCCAGCCAAGTGAGAAACAGGTGTTGTGGTTCCGAGAGAAAACTAGGTTTTCAACATGAATCCATCTCGACATCTGAGGAGCAACAAGCCTGAGAATGTTTCGAAATGGAGAAGACCTTCAGCTCAGCTCTCATACATCTTTTTTTATATATATATATATATATATAATAACAATTTTAAAATTTGTACTCCCTGATGTTGATATTAAGGCTTAATAAGATGCATGTATTGGGTTTGACATCTTCCCCTGTAGCTTTTCTGTAAACGCTCGACCCAAAACTTCCTTTAGAGAGTTCATGTTATAGTAAGGCATCAGGGCTCCACATACTGTATATTGCATTAAAACAGTCAATCTGTACACAAATCTGTACACATTTCAGTCAAATTTCCATCATTTTGAAAATGATTTTTATGTTTACCTTACATATGATAATGTCCCCACTGTATTTGGTCTTTTTTGAAGACTGTATGTTAGCCCTGAAAAGCAAAGTACAGGGTATATGCACTTTGTACAGAGTGGACAGTGCAAACCTTTTATCACTTAGGCATCACAAGGAGCACGTTACGTAATTTAGTGTTTGCCACATTCTGGTTCCAGTAGCCATTCTTCATTTTTGGTTCTGCTTGTCCTTCACAGAGGATATTTATATTTTTATCCAATTTATTATCCAATGGCTCAGCTTCGAAACAAAAGAATGGCAACACAGAGGAGACAGTCTGAGTCTGTGTGTGTGTGTGTGCGTGTGGAAGAAAGCGTCCAATGTTTTGTTTTATAATAGAGATATATTTATTTATTTATGCATTTCTTCGTTTTAATCTTTATACTTTGTTTACTCCATTTCATTTCAAACGAATGTGCCGATTATTTTGACCTATTGGCCATTTTTTCTGTTTGGTGATGGAAAAAACACAAATGCCAAAATGGTCCAGTGTCACCGCTGACGTTTTATTCTCCACAGTGTTGTTGTGTGATCCTAAAAAAATCAGGAAGAATCCAAAGTTTTGAGGAATAAACTGTTGCTAGCACTTTTCATCATATGTGGTGTAGATTACATACATGCTGTCTCAATCCTTGGTGTGTATATGTCACAATAAAACAAGTTAAATGAATAATCACGCTATTAGTATTCTGAGTTGCCAGTTTATTAGGTGCAGACCACAGCCCCACAGGCCTTTTTGTTCTGGTCGTTTAGGAGACCGTACTTACTGGTGCTACTGCCTTGTGTTGCATTATATTGAAAAATATTTGGTTTCCACACAATGTTTGAAAAATTCTAAATGTTAACTTATCATGAGAAATAAAAATAAAACCATGAAAGAGGCTGCTGCCTTGCAGTGATTCTTCATGGAGTGCCTTCACCTTCACTGTATTTCATAAAGAGCAGATAAAATCATCCCTTGCTCAAAACAGTGTGCTATTTATCATATTAATGTATGAAACTGCCAGACTCAGCTTCACATTTGTATTAAAATTCCTACAGCTGTAGAGTTGCTACAGGTGATGGATTGCGTGCCGGAGACATGAATGATTTTGGTATCTGTCTTCAGTTCATTTAATGGGCGAGTTGACCAAAGTCCCAGTGTTTGATGTATTCATTTAATAATGTAATGGTTTGGGTGTCGAGCCAGGGCAGCATGATGTAACGCCAGTGTTATCTTTGGTCACATCCAGTAAACTGATTTACTCGACGGCTACGAATAAGATGTCAGCTTTTTTTTTTCTACACCTGATGTAGATGTATTGAACTATGCAGTATATTGTATTGAAACGTTTGAAATGTGATGATAGCTCAATGTGCACACACCGGTTTACTCACTTTGCTTAATAAACTGTAAAGGAATGAAAACGTTTCTCTGCGTGGCATTAATAAATTATGTATCCGAAGCAGAGAGATTATTAGGAGCCAGCTGAGCTGAACACTCTGCATATTAAACACAAACAAGTCATGGTAATTAAAAGGCCTTTATTTCCTATTTGTTTTTTTACAGAACTGGTAACACATATGATAAATTTGTAATAAGTTATTTGGTTCCCTTGATAACTTTTATAAGGATCCCCAACGTTTGTCCACATAAGGGTCAAGAGGAGTTTGTGAGCAACGTTTGTGTCCAGTCAAGGGCTAAAGCATGCGATCCACAGTAGGCACAAGTACTGACATGAACACGCGCACCACGACACTAGACACGAAGAAACACAGCTAGAGGACACAACCTGACTGTCCTCCGATGCTTTAAAAGATGAAGAAGAAGAGAAAGAGGTGGGGAAAAAAGAAAAGAAAAAAAGGAAAGAGTCTTGAGAGTACAGTTGCATCAGGGGGGTGGCAGGTGGAGGACTAAGCGCTCAAGAGGGGGAGTTTGGTACGGTCCTGCATGTTTGGCAGTATACAGTATGTCCATGTTGTAAACATGAAGGCCGGCATTCTTTACGCTCAGGAAAAGCAGATTCGGAGGAGAAATCAGTGAGCCTGCTTCCTATTCCTGCTTCATGATACTGATGGTACATAGCTGGTTACACGTAAGAAACAGGACAAAGACACAAAAAAAACAAAAAAAAGCAAACGTGACTCTGGCGTTGATTCAAATACAGTCCTACATTCTACATTAAGAAGATACACATCACAAAACCGAGAAAGAGAGAGAGAGAAAAAAAACCCCGACAGAAGGAAGGAGTGATTACACATATGCACAAGAATACAAAGAAGAAGAAATACAGCGAGTAATAGAGGAGACAAGACAACATGTTTCAAAGTGGCGTCTTTACCCGCTGAGAGGCTTCTCAACACATTTTGACAAGGTGATAAATGATCTATTGAACTTTGGATGGTTTCCCTTTTTAAATCCCAGCGTTTTGTTCGAAAAGCAAACAAAGACAAGCAAAAGAAAACCCACAACTAGTGTGTGTGTGAACGGTGCTCTAAAACGCCATCTGCACTGTTTCAGATGCAGTTGTGCATAAGGTATTGTTTCATCTACGCAGCTATCAACAGAACACAATAACCCCCCCCCCAAGTGTAACTAAGATTGTTTGAGTATTACGGTCATACACACACAGAGATGTACATTTAAGAATGAGTAATGTGTCCCGTGCATGCAGACCTGTACTGTATATTAAAGTTATATATTCCGGTGCTTTGTTTTTGCACCATGTCTGCTAAAGGGCCTACGCTTCATCTATTTAATCTCACACACACACACACACACACTCACACAAAGCACACACAGCTCCCAGTTTTCTGTCCCCCATAGAACTCACGGTGGTCACGTGACTGCAATGACCCCGAAGCAGTAATCAATAAAATCAATAGATAAATCTCTTAAGTGTGCTATAATAAATTAACCTGTAATCACATTTGCCTCGTCATCTGACGTGTTCTGTTTGCCTCCGCGTGACTTGTTATTTTGGCTTTTTGTAGATTCAAACAGCGTCGACGAATGCAGGCAACTGTGATCAGGTAGTGGCAGTATTTTCTGTGACACACTGTCAAATCTTATATTTGAATTATTCTCAGTGCATCATTTGGTCACAGTCAGTAGCATTAACGGGACAAGCGGATAAATATAATATTGCATCAGACAACATATTGTTGTCAGGAGTAGATAGATGGCAGTTTAAGGTTTACTTCAGAGAATTCAGCAACTGAGGTAAAAAGTAAAGGACAGTTTTTTTCCACCATTTTTTTTTTTTTACCGCTCTTATTTTAAGTATGAGGCCGGACCCTAGAAGATGATTAGCCTAGCTTAGCACAAAGACTGGAGGCAGAGGGAAACTGCTAACCTGGCTCTATGGTAAACAACAAACCAGGTGAGCTTTAAAGCGCACTAACACATTATATCTCATTTGTCCAATTCGCACACAAGCTACAGCCGGGGGCCAGCTGCAGCGAGGACTATAGCCTCCACACACGGGGCGGCCCCTTAACCCACTACGCTACCGACCATCCCTTCCTGGAGTCTTTTTGTCGGGTAACCAGCTGAGACATGATTGAACTTTAAAGTCGCCGGCACCTTTTTATTTGTACCTTCGTCTCTCCATTTGTTTCCAGTCTTATGCTAAGCTAAGCTAAGCGTCCCCTGGCTCCATACTTTAGCACACAGATACACAGAGCGGTATCGATCTTCACTTCATATCATGTGCTGTGACATAATATTTATATTTTCATTTTTTTTTTTTTTTTTTTGTGAAAATCATAACTCTATGCATAGTTCTATGGGAGGGGATTCGGGCCTAAAACTTGGGTGCCACCATATTACGTTTCTCTATTTTTGTTTTTTGTTTTTTCTTTAATATTGTCGGATCTCTAAATATATCAGTTTTGTTGCTTTATGCTAAATGAACCAACAAAACCCGTCAGCGATCAGCCATCGATCACCAGCAGTGCGTTATTGATTGTACACGTAGTCACTAGTACATTCTGCTGCTAAAACTGGAAGAAGAGAAACTTGAAGAGTGACCCAGTTTGGTTCATAAATTGCACTCAGCCCAAGAATAGAACACACTCTCATATATATATATATAATTTTAGCAGTATTATTGAGAATCTATGGTGATATTATATCTATTATTTATACTATCAAAACAAGGCATATACATTATTAATCACAATACTGTAAAATCAGCTACCTCTATGAAACAAGGACATCAACAGCTCGGAAAGTAGAAAAAGACACACTCACTCTACTAAACTCACAACTGTTCTCAGTGGTCACATATACAGTAAAATGGATTTTGCCCTCTTGATGAACAAAGACCTCTGAACGGAATGTAAAAGAGAAACACTAGCCAAGGAAAATGAAGACATGTCAGATATTTCTTTTCTTCATAAATAAACTCTAGCTACTCAGCTGAGCTCTAAAGAGTTAGTGCTTGAGTTTTATGGCTTTAGTTTTTATCTTATTCATTTATCTTGTATACACATACACATATTGTTTAATAAACCACAGTAAAAGAGACACAGCCGTGAAGGGTTTCAGGTCATTTAAATAGAAGAGAAAAAATAAAAACTTCCAAGGAAAGAAAGAGAAGAAAAAGAAGAAGAAGAAGAAGGGATTCCAAGTCATTTTGTCTTTAGTAGAATAATGGGATTATTCATCTTTTGGCCCCTGGAAAATACATTTCACACAAAGATATGATCCAACAGACTTCGTTCTGGGTCAGTACTGGCACAAATAACAACTCCTACAATCCACCTACCGATCGCATTATTATTCAATCTTCTTCTAACGAGTTATCTTAGAATAACACCGTGCCAAATCCGTTATTAGAAAACAGTTCTAGACTTGGAAACCCCCCCCTGCCCCTCTTCTCCCATCCCAAACAAGAATTGAAAAACATATCTGCAATATCAATAAAGTCAGAAACAAGTCAAACATTGGCCTTCAGATAAGTGCTGAAACGAAACGTATGGCAAATAAAATGGTATCAAATGAAATAAAAATAAAAAAATCGGATCACAAGGAATTAGATAGCAAGCATGCGGCTACATTTTCATCCTACATGAACTCACGCACAGTACTGGACGACACACTTGCTTACGAATTTCAGGCGTGGAAAGGTTCTTATTAGTAATAGTAACTCTTATATCTGAATGACATTCTCTCAAATGACCCTCATGGAAAATAAATACACATTTTGTTTCATTTAGAAAATATACAGTGCATCTTTTTTTTTTCCCCCTTCGTCGTGTTATTAAAATGACAAATGACACCCATTTACGTACACGAGATATTTTTGCTTCGTCTCTAAAACATGCTCTTATGTACAGTATTTTTGTATAAACATGCAGTATCAACGTGTATGAACTATGTATATAGGCAAAACTACACACCAATGGGTTTGCTTGATTGCTTCCATGTTGCCTTTTTCTTTAGCGCTGCTTCGTCAACAGAAGAAAAAAGATCATGTGTGATGAGAAACAGAAATCTGAACATGGTCTACAGGTATGTTGCTTATTTAAAAAAAAATAATAAGGAGTTACAATTTCCAACAAAGAAAACAAGAGCCGACATTCATTAAAATTCCAAAAAGAAAGTTGCTGTACTGTCTACATTTGATTTACATTGACTCTGCATTGTCAATGGGTATTTTTTGGACCTGGGTCCAAATACCTGATGCATATCAGGATATTAATTAGCAATTAAGCTTTCACCAATTTGTTCAGGGAAGACGAGACGTTTTTGAAATTTCTCTTCAAATATTGAACCAATTTCATTCTGTGAAGAAGCCAGGGAGCAATATTAGATTGGAATGTGTCTCTCTTTAAATGTTTTATCAGTGCAGTCCGTTTATACGAGGAGACCTGTCCGGCATGCCACATGTGCCACAGAAAAATTCTCACATCCCAACAACATTTTTATCAATAAAACAAAAATAAAAGCACAGATCGTAGAACAGTGTCAAATTACCACAGAACAGAATGACACCCAGTAGTGCAATTAAATTCAACAGTTTGGTAAGCTGTGTATTAAATACACACGGATCAGTGCCTTCTTCCAGACCATATCCTTGCAATCGAGTGAGAAACGTAATATTCAAACAATCGAAACACGTACACTGAAAGCTGAGCGGAAACAAAAAGCATTGACGACAACAACATAAAAAAAAAAAACTGCTTACATAACGCACTCCCTTGCTCTTTTTTTAAACTAGCAGTTATTCCTAACATAAACACTTAAAGCTCTGGTTTCTGAGGGTACTTAAACACAACATTTGGATTTAAAGTGCTCGAGGAATCAAAGATAAATGAAATAAATCTGGATAAACAAAAAATGCGATAGAAAAAATAAGAAGAAGGAAAGAAAGAAATGAAGAGAACAACACCGCTAACTGGAAGGCGTCCCTGGTAAGTTGAAAATTGCTTATTTTGTTACTTTGAAGGCTTGTCTCCTTTATGACTGTAAGACGGTTATAGGGATTCCTTTGAAGTAAAACCCTTGTGTCAAGTCCATGACTAATGGCAGTAGCACTGAACAAGTGAGATACAGAATCAGAGGCATTGGGAGGGGAGGTGGTAGACTGCAGGCAGTATTCGACACCTTGTAAATATCATGTCATTGGTGGTTGGAATCAGTCTCTGTTGTACCCGCTCTGATATTTCCTTGCTTTTTTTTTTTGTTTTTTTGTTTGTTTTTTTGTTGCTGCTCAGATGACAGGCGCAACATTTTTGCGTCGTCAAAAAAAAAAAAAAACGCTTTTTTAATATTTTTTTTCTTTTTTACTGAAAATCCATCACTCCCTGTTCCCTGACATACCATTTCATGGATATACTAACACTAGTCGTGAGCCTTACATCACCGGAAAAACAAAACAAAACAAAAAAATAGAACAAGCGGTCAAGCTTTTGGATCCGACATTTCTTTCTCATCGGGTGGAGGATTTGTTTGATAATAACAACCCGTTTAGAAAAAAAGGCATGGAGATTCAGTTTCCTCTCAGTTTTCCTGAGACGATGGGTGGAAGGTTAACTAATCAAAAAGGCAGTGTGTTTGTGGGTAACTGGATATGTGCCTATCCCTAAATGCTACCCAACTCTAGGAATGTACTTCAAACTAACAGAATCGTCTAGTATGATAACTGGCAGGTGTGGAACATGGTGCACAATACACCTAAGGAATGGACCTGCTTGTGTTATTTCTCTATCATATGGCAGTATAAAGCATTTTATTATTAATAAGCACTATTCTAAGCAAACTGTGTCACTAAAGGGAAGGGGTGAGAAGTACAATATGAGTGAATGTATGTTTTATCCCCTCTATCACCAGATTCCCATGTAGCACTCTTACTGTTCTTCATGGTCTACTCTGTATTCTTATTAATGGAACCACAACCCCAATACAAAAATAGATCTAAAGGAAATCAACGGAGTATCTGTCCATCCTGTTACTTGTCTTCTTTTCTCAATGACATGAATTCATAGAACATGATGCTTTTCTTTTTTTTTTTAAACTATATTTCCCATCATGTTAAATGGTATTTATGGATCTTTTGAAAGGGAGAGGAAGAGGGTGGAAGGAGTAGATGTACAGTTAGGGTGTTCTTTTGGAATATACACTGATATGTGGGACCTGGGGGGAGGAATGAAGGGAAATGTATGGGTAGGTAGGTAGGTAGGTAAGTGGAGGTGGGGTACAATTCTGGTGAGGGGGTTTACTTCTTGGCATTTAGGGCTGCGACGGCAGCATCCACCTCCTCCTCTGGCAGCAGTGGATGCCACTGGGCGATGGGGCGACGGGGGTTGGCCAGCATGTCGGACCAGTGTTTCAGCCCGGCCCCTGTGGACTTGCTTCCCACCAAGATCTTCCCAATGGCGTCGTTCTTGCCAATCTTGTCGTAATCCAGCACTGTGATCACAGCTTGGATTTTCTAGGGAGGATGGAGAAGAAAAAAAAACGTTACAATGAGCTTCAGAAAGCCATGGTGATTTTATGGGGGGGAGGGAAGTTGTTGAGTACATTCCAAAGAGGTTTATAATGCAGAAATATTGCATTTCACGGTGCATAATACCCAGTGTTTGGGCGTGCAGTGGTCCTATTGCCATGGCTGTCACCCACAGGGATTTCTGTGTGGGTGGTGGACTGAGACTTCCATCTATGCAGAATCGAGAAATGCTCAGTGTCCTGCTTACTTCTAGTTTCATAAACAGTAAATATTTGATCTGAAGGTGTTTCTTATTGTAACAAACATAAGATTTCCATTTTTATTTTTTTTAGAATATATGTTTATGGTTTGTTTAATGCCGATTTATTTGTCAGACCATGAACAGAGGCAACTGTGGCTGTAAGTGTCAAATATTGGATGTTACAGCAATAGGAATAAGATGAGAAAAGCAATACCTCATGCAATGCTTCAAAACTTTTCTGAACCGCTCACGTTTTTACTCGGCCTCATCTCATTCTCAGGCTGAGAGGACTCAAGACCACAACTGCAGGGATATCATTACATTTCCTGTGCATTGTCTGACTCATTAACGTTAGTACCGTGATCGGATGTGGATGAGATAACTGGACTCATTTCTAATTTTACATTTTTGTTACTGTCATCGGGTGTCACCCTTTCCTGCCCCCTCGTCACACAAACTCAGGAAGGAAACAGGAGAAGAAGCCATGGATGTTGAGGGCGGGGGAGATGTCAGCCAAATCTTTTGTGATAAAATTAAAACCCACAAAGAGTTCATCTCCAAATTCAACGCTTACTGAGACGGCTGTGACTGCATCAAACTTTTATCATCGTCCTTGTGTTTTCTTGTTTTACCCTTCCTCCCTTGTGTTTCTGTTTGTCTTTCTGTGTTTGGGAGTTTTCGGGCTTGGCCTCCATCCTCTTTCCTCTCACCTGCTTGCACCTCATCAATCCGTGCTACATAAAATCCAAGCTCAACCTTCCAGACTCTGCAAGATCGTTCAGTCTCCCTCGTGGGAAACCCTGTCAGCTTTGTTTGTCTCATGTCTGTAACTGGGATTCCTGAATCACCCCAAGACAACCCACACGACCTGCCACGAGCTCCCTCACCTGCACTGCACAGTTCCTTGGTGTTGTAAATAAACTTTTTAAACTAAGTTTCACTCTACGGTTGGTGTTTGCACTTGAGTTTGCTGCTGTTCTCATTAACAAATGCTAATACCAGACCACAGCTGTAGCAGCAAAACTCCTTATTGCCGTTGATTTTAACCTTTTAATTTGGAAGAGGTAGGACGTGTAATTTCTTGTTTGAAAAGTTCTTTTAATTTGAAGCTAATGTGACATTTTCATGGGAATTGTGTGATTACTCTGGGTGGCATTTATCTAATTAAGGGGTGATGAAGAGACATCCATCACAAATAACTCATATTTACAGGAAAAAGGCCATCTAAATGTCATCAGTCATGTTCGCATAAAATAAATGAAAAAACTTGGACTTCCGTGTACAGGGATTATTTGTCTTGTATGCCTATATCATTTCTTCCCAGCATTTCATAGATGTTTCTTTGCCCAATGGTTGATCAGCTGGAACACTGATACTGCATGTGGTATACATTTTATATTTCACAATAATGAGTATTTATAATTCATTGCATGCTTTTTAGCACATTTAGTTCCTGTCCCTTACCTGCATTTGCTCAAGAGGGATCTCAAAGCTGAAAGACTCGTTGTAGTACGGATTCAAAGTGTTCTTCTTCACTGTCGTCTTCTTCTTCTTCAGCCTCTTTCCATTCTGCAGCAGGTTAATTTTCACATAGGGATCTGGAAAAAGGGAAAGAAAGAAAAGCAAATATCATGACAGATCTGATGAAGGAACGCTATTCGCATGCATGTTTGGGTTGCAGTGCTGTGATGCACCAACAGATGGGGCCAATGCTGAACCCAGGGTGGGCGAGAGCTGGTGCATGGTTAAGTACTGCAGCGTCAGCACGTGAGCAGAGCAGGACCGACCTAATGGCTGTGCTCACAGGCACGCTCCCTTTATACGCCGCAGTCCCGCTGCAAAGCATCCAGATTTCACATGAAGTTGACACGTGTGTTTATTTTTGTCCAACTGTGAACGCTGAAATAACGTCAAGTGTAATAATGTGATAATGAAATGCACAGTTCTCCTTGTATACATACCTGACAGTCCACCCACGTCCATTTTCTTCAGGTTCTTGGCCTCCAGAATACAGATGGTAAGTTTGCCAGCAGTGGGGACGTAGCGCAGGGAGATGCAAATGTCACCCAGCTTCTCAGGCTGTGAGGAAAAGAAGAATTAAAGAAGGTCTGACACAGAGCGTGCTTCTTTTCTCTGATGTACAGTACGTCACATAAATATACAAACACTCCACTGTTCCTTTGGAACCATCTTTTAATCCTAAATAATTCCCATCCCCATCATTTTTATCTTAGCGGCACGAATTACTGTTTCTCATAAGGTCTTTTCAAAGTTAATAAAATATCAGAGACCGCGAGCAACTGTATTTCTTCCTAAGGTGTCTCTGGAGAGGTTTCATTGATTAAAACCAGTTTGGTTTAATATTTTATTTTTTTTTTTTTTTTTTTTGGGGTGGGGGGGGGGAAATCATAATGATAAAAAAAAAAAAAAAAACATCCCACTGGAGGCTGCATGGCAACAGAGGACGCAGTGCAGTTGAGTAGAAAAGCACACAAAGCGTGTCCTTCAGCCCTTTGAATCTCATTGGTAAACAGACGAAGTTGCCACCTTGAGCTCATGCTTATTTTTGCACCATTTCATCAGCTGAATAAGCTGGCCGGGTCACTCTATTTGGAAAAACAAATATTTATGCAGAGTCTGAAATCTATGTCAGTATGTTTAAAACCTGTTTTACGGGTTGCATTGTGATTTTAAAGAGAATTAGACTTACAGCATGACTAATAAATTGCCCTGACTCATAATATCTGATATTATTGTAGTACGGATATCTATAACAATATCAGTATAGTGTAACTACTATATAGTCTGCTGACGAGAGAGTAAAGTGTCATACTCAGTACAAATGTTGGTATCAGTTCAAACCTGCGATAACTGATTTGTTCGGTTGCTCGGGGGCTGCAGAAACAACGGCGACATACTATATCACTACTTTAACAGTTTAGCAGCTTATTTACACATCAAGCAGTTACATAACAACATTATCCCTCGTTCGGAGACGTGTTTCTGTCCACCTGGTGAATGTAAGTCTAATATTCGGTTTTCTACCCACTCCTGAGGGAAATATCAGGCTCTGTAGTTACTGAACGCTTCACCGTGTCCGCCGGCTAGTCTCAAACTGTGGATGTCTGCCTTTTAGTGCTGAGCAGGTAGATTTAGTTTTTAAAAAAAAAGCTTTTTCCTTTAAAAACAGCTGTTAGAGCAGCGAGAGTGAACTAAAGGACAGGAAGAAAAGGAGGTTAGAATTGAACTGTGGCCGCTGCCATAAGGACTTTTTGCCTTGGGCTTGCACTCGCTCTACCGGGTGAGCTACTGGAGAGCCACCTTATTGAATTCTTAAATACATTTTCAAACTCTCAAATTTCGATATCAGTGGCGCCCTATGAATTGTGGTAAAAACATACTTCAGTGGAGGTTAAAATAAAATAGCAGCGTGGTAAAAGACTCTTACCTCTTCTTGGTCTGCACTGTCCAGGTCTCTCCACTCCTCAATTGGCTTCGCCAGGTCAAGGGTGTTCATGGGTATTTTAATCTCCCCGATGACATCGTGTTTAGAGAAGCGATCAAAGTCATAGACTGACATTACCAGAGTCTTTCCTCCCATCTCTTGGAATGGAATCTGGAAGACAGAGGCAGATCCCGTTATACTTGGCTACGTGTCATTTCTAAAAGGCATTTTTTGACAAATTGCAGACTTGCAGTGGGAGTCAGATCAGAAATACACAGCAATACGGGTTGAGATTTTGCCCTGGAGCTGGAGAAAATCGCCTCGCTTAATAACATGCAGCCTCAGCAGAACCGGCCTGACTTTGACAAGGAAAAACATTTTGAATTGTTTTCTTAGAGCTGTGTCAGCAGGCAGGGTGCACCAGAGGTGGCCCTCTCCTTTAATTTGATTCTCTACCTCGCCCTCTCTGTCAGACACCTTCAAAGTGTCTGCTGCTTTTTATCACTGCCAGCCAGAAGTGATCATATCTCATGGAAGTAAGGAAAGACATGAGGAGCATTTCACCTTTAGCAGGACCTGCCTGCCTATTAATCTGTGTCACCTACGTGTTGTTTTAATAAGTATTAAGGTGTTTTTGGCTTACCTTGAAAGTAAAAGTCTCATTGAAGACGGGATTGAGCGTTTTCTTGTGAACCTTTGTGTCAAACTTCTTCTTCTTGTCAGGGAGGACGAAGACCTTGACGTAAGGGTCAGAGGTGCCACCGCTGTCCATGGAGAGGAGGTCAGCTGCTTGCAGGATTCCCACAGTCAGCTGGGGAGTTAGGAGGGAAAAGGATGTGATTAAAAGTCAGTGAGCAATTCTCCAGCTTACACCTTGAAATCCTTCACTATCTCCTTGATCCCTTTTTTTTTTTTTTTGGATAATCAGCCAAAGCTCGCCTTGTTCTCCTGGAAGTCATAATCAATGGAGTACTGCAGCTTCCCGAGCTTTTCCTTCTCCTTCACTTCTTCCTCTTTCTCGTCTCCGGTGAGTCCGGGTTCCACATCATCTTCTTCATCGTCGTCGTCCTGTTGTTTCTGCAAAGACAAAGGGAAGGGGCAGGCGGCAGAAGAGAGGAGTAAGAGGGCGGTTCTGAGGCGGCAGCTGGACTGAACAACAAAACCTCGGCCATCAGCAGTCCGGTTAGTCACAGCACCTACCTGCCACTTACCCCCGCTCACCCCGGTGTTACTAGTGCAATCTGTTCATCGATGACCACGGTTGCAACCTGACTTGATTTCACTATTTCTTGGGTGACACCATTTGCTGTTTTCTTTTTTTTTCATGAGCATTACAGGTATGTTTAAAAACTGCTAAAATCGGAGGTAGGGATTTTCTCTTTGACTGATGTTGTAGAAATGCTATTTCGATAGAACCCTATGTTACCGTGCAAAGAGTGGAGAGAGATAGAGAGAAAAAGGGTAAGAAAAAGAGGGAAACAACAATAAAAACAGTCAAAATACAAGGGGGTGGAGAGAAAAACAGGAACTCCTTACAATATACTGCAATCTAACACAACAGCCATGCAGAAACCTCTGGAAGTTCATCTTTTTCACTCATGTAGCTGCCTGTAATTGGGATGTTGCAGGCGAAATAACGCTAACAGGACATGAAACAGGCTTTTAACTTTGAAGGGACTGACTCTTGGTTACACAGGCAGCTACAAAAAAAAAATATGACTCATCCCAAGTGAGTCACATTAAGTTGCTTAAAAAAAAAAAAGTCTTGACGGCATATCCCACACGTCAGCGAAGATGAGCCACTAAACCCTGGACAATAATAAATAAATGGGATATTTTCTCTTTTTGACCATTTCAAACTAGAGCAGAGCTATTGCACCACACTGCACTGTAGTGCAGGTGTTCTTGTTTTTTTTGTTTTTTATCCACCCTGTGTACAATCTTTCAAGTACAAGCTGTCACAAGAAGCAGAGCATCCTTACTGGAGTGGAAGTGAAGGACGGAGCTATGAGTTACAGATCTGATTTCATCAAACCGCTGACTTGAAAACCTTACAAAACTCACTAAAACTGCAGGCTGGATATCCTTTCAGCTGATAGTGTAAGCCGTTTGACAAACAGCTTTATTTCAAGCCAGACATTATTACTGTTTGCCGTTTATCTGCTCCTGACATCCCAAAGTCTCATTAATGTGTTTACACTGGTATTGTTGATAGGATTTCGCTGCTATTATTACTCCGATATGATTATTGCGGCTTACTTAATTACTGATATATTTCACAATTTATTCCAAACACAGTCTAGATACTCCAGCTGATATTGTAAAGTGAATTATGGTGAGAACAAAATCCAGCTGTTTACTGACTGTCCCTGAGAATATCAGGGCTTGATGATGAAGTCCACCGTTATCGCCCATCTTGCCTTTACATCACACTCAGCGACTCTTCAGTTTTTATTCCTTTAGATGCGGTCATGACTAATCGAGTGAGAGAGATTTGCTCCGATGTGAATATTAATGTAAACTTTCACTTTGGATACCGTAGGACTCTGGATAATATCTCAGTATGGCCTACTTTCCTATGGCTGTCTTCTTGAAAAAACACTGATGTCTTCGTAAGACTGGAGGGTCCAACTACTCACTGATGAGCTGGAAGAGGAACAGGGCACACACACAGATAATACACACACACCATACACCCTCATACACGCACTCGCGCGCACATTTGCTTACATGCAGGCTCTCATCATGCATGCTTAAAAAAAAAAACTCACTTCCCTCCCTCACAAACACACATTCTCACACAATATCCTTATATGTGGCATTCTCTATCTTTATTGTGGTAAATGCTTTTCATTCAAGCATGCCAGGCCACACAATGCAGGATCCGAGTTTCTTTCTGACGGCAAATGTAAATGAATTACCTTATAATTTCTGAGGACAGATAAAAGTTATGTTTTAATGTGTCTTTTTTTTTTTAGTAAAACCTTCTAAAACAAATTTTTGTTAGGTCCAAAAATTTCTGTACATGTGTTCTGAGTGAAATGTACACATCCATGGAGGGTTCATGCTATATTGAGAATGTCCAGGTGTTCTCAAACTTCCAGTGGGGGTTCAAAGATAAAGACATGGTGTGTCTGTATGTATGCCCTTTGGTCAACTCAACGTGAGCGTCAGTACTGAGGTTTTACTCAGAAAGAAATATGTGTTAAAGTCAGTTGATTTAACTTTGGACTCGACTGAAATCAGCAGTTGACTGCGAACATGGGCAAACATTCTGGCCCACCATTTCTCCTCAGTGAGACCCAAAGTGCTTCAGGGAGAAAGGGGCGTCAATGACTGTTACCTAATATGTCAGCAGCATGGGTCATCCAGGAAAGTTACTCTCAAGTCAAGTTGTGGCCATTCAATGGTACCTACTGCAAGGGCATATGCTGGTGTTTGTCAAGAGATACAAACAGCTGTATCTGATGTGGAACTCTGAGCATGTTTGTGCGGCGAAGCTTGTGAATTTCAAATTCAAGTCAATGTGTCAATGTGGGAGATATCGTTTGTAAGATGTCAGTTGTCAGTTGGTTGTGTTGCACAACCAAGGCCTGTTGCGGTGGAAACATGCTCAAAGCTTTCACTTAGGTAAAGATTCAGCTATTATTTGACAAATATCCAGCTTACCCCTTGCACATGCATGTTAGTGATCTCTAGTGAGTTGCTGAGTGCACTCGTCATTCAAAGGCTCAACCGTAGGATGAGTTTCATGTTCATTTCAAACCATAAACACTTAAACACGCCTTTGTTTGGTTGTTTTGTTTTTTTGCCAAGAAAATTGCAATCTCTGGATATTCAAGACATAGCAGTCGGTGCGGCATGTCAGTTCAGTGGATTTTGCGAAGCAGCTTAATCGCTCCCATAGATTCCTCAAGCACCCGCAGCACCTAAGCTTGCAAAAAACTAAAGAAGCCATAGCACTCATTGTCATCATCACTGCAATCCAACCCTTCCAAGCCCAGCCCAGCCCACCCTTCCCACCCCCAACCACAGCCACCCCCTGCCCTGCCCTGGTCTGCGCTTACACAGAGCGGCCAGAGAGGGGCGCCGCGTGCTGTCAGACCTACCGTAGGCAGAGAAGTCCACCACAGTCAAGATACACGGAGCACACATAAGACACAAAGCAGGAAGGAGGAGAGCAGAGACAAAGGCAGAGATTGAACTCACAGCAGACACCAAAGAAGGGTAATCACAGCAAATGCAGTCAGCTGCACTGTAGGGAGCGAGGAAAATGACAGATAGAGTAGCCTCCTCATTAGCACAATCATATCTTGTGCGGCAGGGCCGTTGGGTTTTAAAATAACTCCACTTTTAGATGTATTCTTATTGTACTTTGTCAAACCATCAATCATGTGTGTGAAAAAATAATAATTAGAGGCCAAAAAAAAAAAAAAAAAAAAACCCAACAGCATGGTGCTAACTGCTAATTTTCGTAATTACCCTTTAACGACTGGGAAAACAATGGTTAGGCTGAATAGATAAGAATCCTGTCATTTTCCATTCAAATCCCAAAGCACAAGTGAGAGAAAAGAGCAACAATAACATTCATGACAAATACATTAAATAACAAAAAAAAAGAAAGAAAAAAAAAAGAGCATAAAATAAAACAATCGTGGTGGATAAAGAATGTAATTAACACCTGCGGAGAATACACACTGACTGGGTTAGAAAGACATCAGAAAGTTAAACAGCCTTTACCAATGATATGTAATCTAATACAGGAACCTTGACTAAAATATGTAACACCAAAATTATTGTTTGTTCTATAATTAGCTTAGTCAAACCTATCACTAAAAACACGTCTCCTCTCCTATTCCAGTACAAAGCTACCCTGTAAGCTGTTACATAATAGGCTCATAAACAGGCTAAAGCTGCCCATGGTTCGCCTCGCTTCGCACACAGTGTAGGTATAAATCCCCTCGGCCATGGTGCGACCTCCCGCGGTGGAACATACCTCTCCCCCTTTCAGGTTCTTCATTCCCATGTCACCCTTCCCCTTCTTGCCCTTCTTGTTCTTCTTCTTCTTGCAACAGCATTTCTTGATGATGCAGAAGCAGCATGTTAGAATGAGTAAAGCAGCGACGACGGCAATGGCAATGATGGCCCAGGGCGGCACTGAGGAGAATATACAGACCAATGTATAGATGGCACATCCAACAACCGGAAAGAGAAGAAAAGAAGCAAATACTTTGACATTTGACCAACCAATCATTTAGTCTACTTCATGTCATGTCCTGGGCCAAATATATTTAGTGTGAGGTGTTAGGTTAGCAATTAGATTGGGTTCAAATTAGATTTCTCTGCCATTAGGAAGGGCAGCCAGTGATCAATACTGAATAAAGACATTATCAGGCTGCCAATGCCTACAGCAAAAGAGTAAATCTAATTCCAAAATCGTTGCTTAGAGTCACATCAATACGAGTTGGCTGATTGGAGCAGGTTTGGGTTTTGGTCTGGCACTCACGTGGGATCTTGTCGAATTCATTCAGGAACTTGTTTTTGATCTCGTCAAAGGCGTCATTCTTGTTGACCGGTTCTGTGGAGTTGTCAGCAGAAACTAATGCGACAGGGGCTGGAGTCACAGTCAAGGCACTGGCCCCCGTTGGATTAGCAGCAACCATGGGTGTTGTTTGATGCCTGAACAAGTTCCACTTCGGCATTTAGGCTGCACACGCGGTCCCTGAAAAACAGCATGAAAACACGGTCATTAAGAAAGGCCAGCGCTCGGACAAATATGTGAGTGTCCAGTCATCAATGACTCGTTGTCCTCCATTCACATGGAGATATTGACAGTAATTCAGTAAAGGCTTGAGTCATTCGGCCAGTTCTCATGTTTTTGAACAGAAAAGAAAAATCACACACAAGTTTTTCGGAGAATAATTTCGGAGACACAATAATTCATAAATAAAGGTGATTTGACACCAATTCTCAAGTTCATTATAAAACATTAAGTCAAAAGAGGGAATTATTTATGGTTATGGTTTGTTTAACTACTCAAATTGATGCATAAGGTTGGGTGCATCACATTAATAATTAGAGTTAATAGAGCTGTTTTAAGGCTGGCATCTAAATTAAACACCGAGCTGGGCCACTTAACAATGAGTCTTCTGAAAATACTAAAGAGGATAAATAATAAAAAGAGTCAGAAAGTAGCTCTAGCTCAGGTGGTAGAGAGAGTCAGCTGTTATAAGTATAGTGGACCATGTCCTCATGTAGAGATGTCCTTCAGGGAAACATTGAACCCCAAACTTTTCCATCTAAGAGTGTATGCATGAGGAAAATTGAAGCCGCATATTAATTACATTGCAGTTGTTGATGCTGACTCTACATCTGCCACAAGAGCGAACACAGTCACACAAGCAAACTAAAACTGGTTTTGATTGATTTCCCACTGATGCAAATCTTTTCTCGATGGTGCAATCACATTCCCATGGATATGTTAGTCTGACCAAAACAGTGAATTCATTCATGATCATGATTTTCATTGCAAAAGGCCTCTTTGTCCACCAACCGACATGAATCCATGTCCAAATAAAGAGACAATGAGACAGCTGGAAGTCCCTTGCCTGCAAAAGATTAAATTGAGTTAACAGCACTCAACACTCAAACCGGCTGCTGTTACTACTATCCTCAAATAACCTCGATTCAACCCACACACCATGACAAATTTCCGATCTCCAAATCATCCATTTCTGTCAAAAATACTGGAATGTGTTGTCACCGCCCAACTCAAAGCCATTTTAATCTGGTTTCTGCTCACAGCAGTGCAGAGAAACAGCCCTCCTCAAAGTCACCGATAATCTCCTTCTCTCCTCAGACTCTGGTCACATCCTCCTGGACCTCACTGCAGCTTTTAACACCATCAACCACGCCATCCTTCTCTCCCACCTCGAATCCTCCATTAACATCATCGACACTGCTCGTTCCTGGCTAAGGTCATAACTCACAAGAGTTCATCAGCATCAAGGACGGCACCTCCTCCACTGCGCCACTGTCCCAAGGTGTCCCTCAGGGTTTGGTGCTTGGTCCTCTCATGTTAATCCTCTACATGCTGCCTCCCTTGGTAACATCATACGCTGTCATGGCCTCCACTTCCACTGCCATGCCGGTAATGTCCAGCAAAATCCATCACCATTACAGCTCATTCAACCCTGACCAACTGCCTCGCTGAAATCAAATCATGGATACAAGCCAACTTCCTCAAAATAAATCAGACAAATCAGACATCGTTGGTCCAAAATCCCTCACCAGAACCACTCACACCTTCTGCCTCACCCTCAAGAACTCCACTCTGTCTCCCTCCCGACACAGTCGGAGTCATTTTTAACGACCTCTTGTTCAGACACCTTGTCAAGCGAATCACCAGAACTGCCTTTTTTCCAAAAACACACTCGTCTTTGTCCATCACTCTCCTTCCCTGCTGCTGAAAGCTTGATTCATATTGTTGATATAACAGAAATGGCTCTAATCTAAAAAGCAGAAACGCAATCATAAATTCAAAATCCAGATTTTCGAACGACATGAAAACCTAAAATGCTCAAGAATAAATAAAAGGTCATATTTCCTTCACACAGGTTGCAGCAGTACAATCTTAAATACTTTAATTTTAAAGTAATTCTCTTAAAGAATTTAATAAAATTTAAGATTTAACAGTTTAAGAGACCCGTTTAACCTTTATGTACCACAGTTAATGCTTCAGTATAACTGCTGTGTTAGTACGAGGGGTTGCTTACACCCTGTTTGTTTGTGCAGCAGAGATAAAAGTGCTTGATCCCCGTCCAACTCAGAGCAGTGTGTTTGGTGATAAGGGCCAGATCATGCCCATAGCTGCGCTGTTCTGGGCCGTGGAGCAGAGCCATTTTGTTTTAAAAAATTCTGATGACTCAAGTACCGAGGAAATGAGATGCACACTGGGAGATGGAGCTGAAAACTCCCACAAATCTCAGTAATTGAGTATTATAGGAAATTCATATTAGATAAGAGGTCTATATTTAACTTTTATTCATCCAGGAAAGATTTCCTGAGCATGAATGTTCTTGTTTCAGGATCACCCTGATCCACACTTATACACTCCAGGAAGCTGGCCCAGTACAACCACAGTCTGATCTGGTCCACCGGAGCAGATGAAGGTTAAGAGCCTTAGCTGAAGGGCATCTCAGTGGTGGTAACAGATGAGAGGCAAACATTGATCAAATACATCCTTTCCTATATTGAATCTATTGGTTCAGGGACTTAAATACTAATACTTAAATACCTCCAGGCCCAAAATAACTTAATACAAGTGTGGAAACTTCTGTTATTTCTATGTATGCATAGTTCAGGCCCTTGATAGAATTGACTATTTGATGGATTTCCAGTGGACTTAATGTGCCTCAGTGGACGAATCTTAATGACTTTGTGGACCGGCGTGACTGTTCCTGTAGTGTCAAGAGGAGGTCAACGTTTTCACTTATCCAGTGAAATATCTGCAAGAAGGATTTGCACACAAAAATATTCATCCTCTCCAGACGTCTCTCGCTTTTCCTTTAATGAGGCTGAGAGTTATGTTTTTTGAGTCTCGACATTTATTAAATGGGGTTCCATGACATTTGGTATACATTTATATACCCCCCTAAGATTCACAATAATTATTTAGTGATCTCTTAGCTTTTCATCTATTACCATAAATGAACAATTTGCCCAATAGATTGGTTCATGACAAGACACCCACAGCTAATTTAATAACTTCTCTCGACTTCAAAAATCATGGCACCGTATTCTCCTGCATGCATTAAGTTAATTCTGTGCATTTTGCCTTCTTCGGTTTGCAGGTAATTCCTCACGAATATTAGCCCCGTTAAAGACTAAAGAAGGTACAACACTTCCTTCTTCAAAGAAAAGCGGTTTGTTCAGTCAAATTGTCTGGCGTGAGTACTAAGAGCTGGCCGTGAAGCAGGACTAATGGCTGTCATAAAACAACAGTGTAAGTCTGTGTCCTCTCTGTCCGTCCTCACTGTTGCCCTCCGAGTGGAGGAGATAAAATGCTTGAGCACATACCCATGAATGTTAATTTAATTGGTCTGGCTTGGCCTGACGTGAGGGACAAACAGGATAAAATGCACATAAACCTCAGCTGAAAGCTGACGCTTTTAACACAGTCACAATATCTACAGTAATACATAAAAACAGAGTGGAGACAGTGAGGCCTCAGATCGCTGTTTTCAAATGTGTGACTGGTTAAAGTGAGTCACTTTTTTTTTTTTCTCAATAACTGACTTCCCATCTCACTAACAACACATTAACCGCTTGTAACGCCAGCCTACATAACGGCAGCACGAGTTATTTTTGAGACATATATTTTAAGATTTATAAACTGATGCTGGCCCGTGAATAATATAAGCTTATCCTTCCCGCTGTCAGACTCAATTTCAATAATTTATATGTGGCAATAAATAGAGGCAGAATCTCTGGTGCATACTTTGAGAATTGGCACTTAGGAATAGGAAATTCCTCCTTTTTTTTCTTTTGCTCACATCGCCATGACTTTAATAAAGTCAACAACGGAAGTCTCCTCTTGTTATGTCTGTCATTTTTTTCTCTGCTTTCTACAGCGAGGTCTCGTCACTCATAATTCTGTCGGCAGGCTGTTTCCTCCTGCACTTGTCACGCTGTGATTTCTGGAACTGATAAGACCTCTGATTGAACATTTGTTTGGCCTGTGGAGGCACCACCAGAGAATGGCTTGTGTTGTAGTTGTTCATTTTGTTTCCTTTCCACGGTTAAACACCTTTTTTTTCTTTTTCTGGTCGGACACTGTTGTCTCGAGTACAGGGCAGCGTCCAGACAAAACAAAGGTGCGATAAACTGAGAATTGATAGTTATTTCTCAGAAATATTGTCAGTAACTGATGTCAAATTATGGTCCCTTGGCATCAGAACACTGTGAAATATGTTAGAAACTGTGTAAAATGGCAGACTGTGAAGAGAACTATATATATAAATAACTGCACTTCCTCAGCAGAAAGTGATTGATTGTTACAAAGCCAAAGGGTTCAGACCTTGGCTGAGTCATAAAAAATAGCTTTGTCATATTTTTCCAAAAGTTTGTCGCAGTTGTTTCGCACTTACTGTGTATTGTGTAAGAGACGAACAAACACGTGAAACACTAAAAGCGACATTATGTTACTTCTCTAACATAAAATAACAATCGTTTTCAATTTTGGTGAAAGACTGGCTTTTAGTTGTTGGCAGGAGCTTTGTGAAGTGAAAGGCTGAAAGACAGACGCCGAGCTGCTGGACTAATAAGTAATATTAGCTGGTTGCTATGCTGTTACTATAATAATTCTTATTATTATCATTTAACTGACTACTTTTACCTTTATCCAAGAAATAAACATAAAAATGTTATGCATCGCTCTCAGACAAACACTGAATTAATGAAAAACTTTGTCTATTACGAGGCAATGGCAAACTTGTTGTTGACATGCCTAATGCAGTACACATAAACCTTCTTAATTATCGTTCCCCCTCCTTACCTGCACGTTCTCCTATTATTTCTGTGGTGCAGATTTAATAACAGATCTCGATACGGTATTACATAGCATATTTTCACTGCTTTGACAAGATTTTTTTGTCTTGCGAGATATTTTTTGAAAGTATTTCAGGAGCATTATTGTTCCTATTATTAGAGACAGTGGAAAGATGACAGGAACCGAGGGAAGGAGAGATGCAACAAAGGTCACCAGCTGGACTCAAATCCGGGGCGCTGTAGTTCATGATCTGCGTTGTAAAACCTTACATGGGTGTCCTCTGCAACGACCTGAGCTACATATGTTTCACGCAGTGAGTATTTGATATAAACGAGATTAGTAGGAAGAAATGTAAAATATACTCTAATGGATTATCACATCATATGTTGTCTTCATCATCATTAGAGAAAAATGAGTCACTTAAAAAACACTCAAATATGCCTACAGGCTAAGTGCTCTTACTTAATTACCTCCCACCTGTCAAGGTCTAACAATAATAACCACATTTGCCTCGCTGTCACACATAAACACATGACTATGAAATGCTGCATTACTTATCTGACGTCATGTGTGCGATAACCCGGTGACCACATACTGTGACATCTTCTGCAGTGACAGGAAATCCCCGCCTGCAGATAAGCAAACTCCACATATGTGGGGGGTTGTGTTTATTGAGAGCTTATTAGCACCCAGGTCAGATCCAAGAGAAAACAACCTAAGGAGAGAGCTCTAAAGTCATGCAGCTGTTTCATTACACAACAACAAGTACCCCGAACAGCAATTAATTAACAACCTACAGCCAGACGGCAAAGTCTTTTGTTTCCCTCTGGCCCGACAACTTGCCTCTATACCAGTTCGAACAGCTGGGTGCCAGTGGCCAATCTATATGTGTGTGTTTCTGTGCGTGTCTCTTCTGTGTGTCTGTTTAAATTTGAACTGACATTTTCTTCCTTACTAATTTAATGCG
This sequence comes from Larimichthys crocea, assembly GCF_000972845.2. NCBI lineage: Eukaryota > Metazoa > Chordata > Actinopteri > Sciaenidae > Larimichthys > Larimichthys crocea. The sequence goes on from NC_040025.1 coordinate 8,334,092, forward strand.
GCACATGCTTTCGAAAGCTTTCAAAATGGAGGAGGAGGAAAAAAAAATGGTCATGAGGTCATGTGACTGAAGCCCGGGGCAACAGTCAGGAGCACCGGGGCGGCAAATTAAGTATTGAATATTAGCTACTGTGAAAAGGTTTCTGTATTCAAAGAAAAACAACAGAAACGTCTGCTCCGTTGTCACAGGCCACCAGAAGACCAGGGTCCAAGATACTGAGTAATCTGAACAATGTGACCCCGATGAAATCATTCAGCCCCCACTGAGGCCCCTGCCATCTGTGACATTATAGGTTGTGCGTAGGTGGCTGGAGTGTTTGGCCTCTGGCTAAACTAGCTGTGCATCCTTTGCAGCTTCATTTCCTCCAGTCTCTAGTCTCGCTAATGTGATTGCTACATTCATTTAAAAATGTACCAGAAGTTTGTAACTTTTAAAGTGCGACAGAGACTTTTAATTTAATCATTTCAGATTTAGGCCAACTCAGTGTTTATGCAATGTGGTATTGCTTTCACAGTGGGGCAGATAATCTCATTCTGAGACATCTATGTGTGTGTGTGTGTGTGTGTGTGTGTGTGGTGGGGAATCTAAGTTTGCATTTCTACTTTTAATGCTGACGGACTCTTTCATCTGAACCCCATTGAGCTATTTTAGGTGCCGAGTTGCGTAAGATATCGCGGGTAACAATTAATGTAATTATTCGCATCTTGAATTTATGATAAACACGAATGCCGTAAACGACGCTGAGTCACAGCTGACCTCTGATCTGTCTGGATTTCAGCTGCATACTGGAACATTTAGAGAACAAGGGGCATGGTATTTTATTAGATCCATCAGACAGAGCATTACTGTAGTCAGAGAGCTGGGCTGAGATGGTGGAGTTCTTTCAATTAGAGATAATGCGCAGCTTTGTTCCTGAACTCCTGCTACTCTATGGTAATTTACCCCTGCTGCAATGGACTTGGGGCTCCCACAGTCATAATGGTATCATTTTGGCCAAGTTTTAATAAGATTACCGATGGGTGCATTGCTTGTTATTTACCACTGAAGGATGAGATACTGCGTGGAATTTGGCCTGAGTCAGACCTAAGAGTATATTTATTTTATATAGCAGATGATACAACTGTGGCGCTTGTCATTTCTGCTATTGCTTATTAAATGAACTCATTACTGATAAAAACCTCTTTACCGTGATGTGAATCAAAACACTGGGCTGAGAAGTGCCACTGACTCTCCAGCATCACTCCATTCACACTGTGGCTTTTATTGCTACTGCTGCTAGATGCATCTCTCTTTACGCTTTCTCCTTGATCTTATAGATATTTCACACCACATCTCATAAATATCTCTCCCTCGTCACTCATGCACATGTCAATGTAAAGCCCTGCTGCTGTACACATCTAAGCTGGCACGCACAGTCAGATAGATGCAAAGCATGCGGCGACAGAGGCACATTTCTGCAAGGTAGCTTACTGTAAGTCGCAAAACACATCCCCTCTCTTTTGTCATTTCATGGTGGAGAGCCAAGAGACTGACAAAAAGCTCTGGCAAATCCAAAAAAACACAGCACATGGTGCGAAACATGTGCCAGAGCCAGATTCGGAAACTCTTGACCCAGAGCTTTTTAAGTCTCCTGCTACAATACGTAGATGGGAAAGCGCCAAGCATCTGTCAGGATGCTCTAATCTGACTTAAGAGTAATTAAGCCGTTAAATTCAACTAAGAAAACACTGACTTCAATGATCATCTCTCTTTTAAGGTGTGTATGCCCCTCAATACTATAAGAATTACCCCACATTTAATGGTGGCGCTACTGTTTAGATAGCTTTGGCAAAAAACACAATTGTTCTACCCAACATGAGCTGATGAATTTGTATTTTTTTAAGGTCAACACTGTGGATCTCTATGCCAACAACCAACAGGACAGATGACGTTTATACATTCACTCAGCATCTGATCAGCAACACAGTCAGCGGAACTGTGTATGCAACCATCCAGGACATTTACCGAGGTATCAGACCCCCGTGTTGAGCCTCGGGGCGGCACAAATGCTCCGAATGCAAACATACACAATACAAGTCGTCCACAAGAAAAGACCGTGACGATCCGAGATGTCAGCGTGGCAATTATACCTTCATGTCAACAAAATGCAAGAACATCAGCCAACTGCTGATCTGAGAGCAGCGAGCGAGATAAGGATGTCAAAAAGCCTCGCATCATCATCTCACTAAAGAGATTTAGAGAAAAGCCTCTCCCTCTCTCCCTCATATCTCATTGTGTGCTGACCCTAAAGGGCGGTCCGGATAGGCTCATCTACAATCCTGCCCGTGCAGATAAAACAATGCTTATTCGCACCTGCAGCTCAATGTGACTCAGCTATTATCAGGAGGGATCCTTGAAAAGGAGGTGGGAGGTGCCAGGGTTTGAATGCTGAGTGAGGGAGCTGCAGGGATCATTTACAGGCAGTTGCCATACATCCTCCCTCTCCCCCCCCTCAGCGCAACCCCTTTCCCCCGTCCCCCGATAGGTCGATTAATCATTCTGTCACGGAGATAGTGACCCAATCTGCATGTAAGATGGTGTGGAGGAAATGTGAAAGAGGAGAGGGCTTTCTGCGGCACTGCAGATAGGACGCATCTACTGTCGTTCTCGTTTTAGAAGGGAAAGCAGAGGTCGAGACTGCGAGGGCAAAATGTCTCTTCAAGTTAGGGAATCACCCGTTGTGAATGTATTAAAGGAACAGTTTTACATTTTGGGAAAATACGCCTATTCTTTAGTGGAGAGTTAAATGAAAAGATTAAGCTACAACCAGCCATCATTTAGCAAAAAGTCTGGAAACAGCTGCCCACCAACCAACCACATCTCACTGATGTTGCACCTTGTTTGTTTCATTCCATACGAAAAACCTTATGCCCAAAAAATCAGCCCCAACTCTTAGCACTTTTAAATCCAGGTTAAAAACTTTTCTCTTTCCACGTGCTTGTGGCTGAGCTCTTTTATAGAATTTTTAATCGTAATCCTCTGTTTCGTTCAATGTTTTAAATTGTTTTCAAATTTGCTGTTTGAATGATTTTAAATGGCATTCTGATATTTTTAATTACATTTTCTTCTCTTTTTAATTTTTTGATTTCTATTGCTATTGCTTGTCTTAATGTCCAATGTTTTTCCTTGCCTCTGTAAAGCACTATGAATTGTGCTATACAAATAAACTTGCCTTGCCTTATGCGAAAATGTCAATTCACCGTGATTTGTGTGCCACGTTATTTCTATTTTCTATTTCTTCTTCAGTTGCCAAGGCAACCAGCAGAGACTCCAGGAAGTTGCAGGTCCCAGCCAGGAAATAGTCCGGCACATAAACCCTGAGAAACTGTGATTTGTTGTTTTTTTACACTTTGTTTTTTTGTAGTGCATTAACAAACTGGATGAAAACATCACACCTTGTGCTGGTAGGTGGATTATGTTACGCTTCCAGTCTGTCTGTTAAGCTATGCTAATTTAAGAAATGTTCTCATGTTGCCAGAAAGCAAATGAAAGCGTAACTCCCCAAACGTCAAACTACTGTGTGTAACTTTCTATAAAGGAAATCTCAAAGGTTTTGCTGTGACATTGCACTCGTCTCCGGTATGATGAAACATACTGAAAATAATTTCACTTATTCTCCACAGCAAAGCGTTGCCCTGCACTGTGTTATTGCTCACTGTGACCATCACAAATCCTCTCCTCAAAGAGGTCGTGGTAAAGGGAAAAAAAAATGCTGCTAGAGGTCTTACAGACAAAAAAATTGGCATGTTTTTCTGCCTCTAGAGATTAAAGAGTGTTGAAAAATGCCCCGTCAGCGCTGCAGGATTGCTGTGACTGGTGACAGCGCCTGAACGTTTAACACCGAAGCTCTCTGCCATCGTCTGCCAGCAGCACACCATCAAATGGGCTCTGGCCAGGACTGGGAAGGCTCAGGCTCTCACCTGGAGTGAGGAGCTGACATTTGCTGAACAATCGCAGCGATGCTGATGTATCAGAGGGAAAATCACTGAGTCAGTCCTATATGGGTGGCTTATACGTCTGTTTTTGAAATACAAGCAAGATATGAAGCATTTCAACCTAGTGTAGCAGCTGGAAGTAGGAAAACAACAGAGATGTGGGTGCAAGAGAGCACACCCACTCAAGCAACACACTTTAGGAAGCTGCACAGTTAGAATAAGCCTCTTTTTATTTCTCCTCTTATGTGAGCAGCTCCAGCATCCGGGCACCAGCTGCCTTCTTGGAGGGAGCCAACAGAAAAAAAGGAAACAAGATTGGTGAACTTCAAAGTGTCCTCTCATTTTTCTGGTTATGTATGACAGACTCGGAGAGTATTTCTCAGTGTGAGAGCCAATGGGAGCGGCAGCCTGGGGTACAGACTTAATGAGCCTGCCTGAATGTTTTAGAGCCTGACAAAAAAAGACCCGTCAGAGCATGCTCAGTATCAAATAGTCTCCAGCACTCCAGGATATTGGAGGACTAAGCATGTATGCAGGTATACTATAAACCCATCTGTGTGTATATACGTATCATATGATCTCCCACATCCTCCACAGTGTTTACTATACTCCTGAAACCTGAGTTGATCATGTGACTGCTCCAAATAGAAGCCATTGACTTGCCTCTGATAATTACCAGAGACTCTGCAGAAAGATGTTACTTCAGGACACAGAGCCCCAAGAAGACTGAAGAATAAATAATTCTCTTTATGCTTAATTTGAAGACCGTGTTCACTTGAATAAAGGTTCACACCGGCAAAATAATACCCTATCTATTCATAGTCTGTTTGTTCTAATGAATTCGAATTAAAAATCGGATATAATTAAAACTCTGCTGTGTCTCTAATGACGAGCCGGGGCGCAGACCTGCAAGAGTCAGCAGAAGGTAGTAAGAGGTACAATTAGCCCAAGATAGGTTTTGTCCTTGGTACTGTCACCTCAGTGCTGCCTGTGCTATATGTCCCATGGGAGACAGCAGAAAAAAAGAGCATCCTGCAGCACTTTGCAAAATCCCCACCCTCCACTCTCTATACTCCTCAGCACAACTGTCAGCCTCTTTTTGTGTCTGAATATTTCCTCTCAGAAGATAAAAAAAAAGCACAGTGGCTTGTGTTAAATTACAAACACAGTTGACAGTTGACCTGAGGTTATTTTAGTGTTTTTTTGTTTTTTGGTTCCACATGTTTGTTTCTCCGTGTACAGGGAGGTTACGAAAGATGCTGGTGTGGCTAAAAGGGGTAAGCAGAGCATCTGTCAGCAGGGTAGCCTCTTGGACACTCTCCAGGAAAGAGGTACTACACCCATCAGGCAAGCTAAATGAGGCATGATCAATGAAAATCTAGATCCAGAGCTGCAACCTCCTCCCTCTCCTCCTTTTCTAAAAACAGTTCCTGATGTGGGAACCATAACAGACTGCACGCAAATGCAAATGCATGAAGATCCATAGCTGGATCCTGGATCCTAAGGGCACATCAGGACAAAGAGGATGCTCGGGTCAGTATTCCCTTCACGAAGGCTCGTGAATTAGCTACGAGTAAAGTTTTGGACCACATGCATCGGAGGAAGTAACATGCACACAGCGACAAAAAGGAAACAGTAAGTCAGACAAAATGAAACAACAGCATCAACCCCTCTAACCCTTAAATGCCTATATCTCTATATTCCAGATTCCTCAAGCAAGGCTGAGAAGAGAGTTGAAAGACACCCTTACCAGCACTACCGTAATTCCGTAATCCTGTTCTCCACAACAGGGCTAACCCATTCACCAAAGAGGCACTTAGGGTTAATGTTACAATGCCTTAATAACGTCCCTCGACCGCTTTCCCATCAGCACCAGAAACTGCAGTCCTCTTCGCACTGTTTCCACTGCAGCACTACTTGTTCTCCCACACACACACGCACACATACAAACACACACGCTCACACACTCATTCTCTCGGCGACTACCCCCACCTCTTGTTTCTCTCAATCCCCTCCTCCTCCTCCTCCTCCTCCTCCTCTCTTTCTATCTCTGTCACTGAAAGGATCCCCCTCCCCTCCCTTCTCCTTTCCCCCCTGCCCTCCCCTCCTTTTCCTCCCCTCTCCCTTTTTTTTTTTTTTCGCTTTCTCTCCATCTTCCATCTCTCCCCCCCCCATCCACTCCAGCTCTCACTACTCAGCCTGGCTGATTTGTGATGCTGCTCACAAGGTGTTTGTATGCAGCAATATGTGTCCCGGTCCAACGCATACTGGCAATCCAAAAGCATCCATATGCTCTACTGTCCGACCCGGCACCTGCTCGGGGGACTCCACCGGGGCTCAGATATGTTCCTAAGCTTACAAGGCTGCAACTGTATGGAAAAAAAGAGTGGGTGTAAATAAGTAAACGGAGAAAAAAAATGACATACTGTAGACGATACCTCTAGATAATGGGATGTAGACAAGCAGAAGCTTGTCATTTGTTGTGTGTGCTTACTGCAGCAATAGGCTGCTTGCCGAGCCTCTTTCGCTCTTGCTATCTCCATCCATTTATCTGAATTATGTCTTTGGACTTGCACCACTCCCTCGGTAATCAAGGAAGATTTTAATCCTACGACAATTGCACAAAGACCAGCAGGGTACGGCGTATTGGAAGCGTATAAATATGTGAGTTTTTGTTAGATTTGAAAATCTTTTGCTGACCAAATTTCATTTTTTGGCACACTGCTTTATATAAGCACCTGAGGCTTAGAGGTTTGAGTATAAAAAACACTTACATAAATATCATAATACTCAATCATGAGCAGTGCCACTGAGACTTCTTAGCTCAGAATGTTTTTTCCTCTTACACAGAGGCATATTACTGTGTAAATCAGCCTGTTTAATGACAAGATGTGACGCACTCTTTCTCGCTTAACACCGACCCTGAACCAGACAGTTTGGAGCCCTTCGGGTATTACTGCGTGTCACCGAGAATTATCATTGCCCCCCTAAGTGAATCACCCTGCTTATTGGCCAGCAATGAGCACTTGAACAAGAAATCAATAAAGTCTCAATCGGCGAAAATGGAAAGGAGAGAGAGGAATGGCTTTTTGTAATTTCAAAACATACAACTGGAGAGAGATAGAGAGAGAGACAGAGAGAGAGAGAGAATGTAATTTGTTCCCGGTCTGTGGCAATACCATTTCTCAGCATTCGGGCAGTAATGTATGGTCGCTGGTTGTGAATTAGAAGTGATCAGGTAATTATAGGGGAGGTGAAGATGAGCTCAATAATACTCGTATTAAGAAAAATTACACAAGGATGGCTGTGTAAATTTAGATATATTCTAGATGAGGCGGGCGTTAGTCTATATTTTTATTGTCAAGACAAATATTTTAAAAATTATATAATATATAAGTTATTTATTTATTTATTTTTGGTTATAGGCTTACTAACCTACTGAAAAATTCTGGGAATGGTAGTTTTTGGCAAACGTTACTCTTTACGGGAGTAAATGTTGCATTTGTTGGGGACTATTTTCTGCTGTGGATTGATACACATTTGGTTTGTCGTAATTATTTAACCGCACCAGGATGGTTTATGTAGGATTGGTTAAAAATAACATGCAACAGTGTGGTTCACTGATGTTTTAATACTTTTTAGGCAAATATGACAGTCTACATCAAAGAGGTATAAGCTAAATCAGGCATTGGCTACACTAACTGTGACAGTGTTAGTGTGTAATTTTTACTATGTTTTTATTTCATGGGGTTTCCACCCAGGTGACATCTTTACTAATGTAAAAAATCAGATAACAGAAAGGGTGCACACCTTAAATGTAAATCAAGTTACTTATACAACCTTCAAATAAAGTTTCAATTAGTGAAAAGACTTCACGACGATATATTACTGAAATATAGAGTTAGAGGTTAAAACAGTTTTTCACCAGTGTCCAGGATTTTGTGGGCGGTCCTTAAAGGGTGGCTCGATGACACGCTGAGGCCACCCTGAGCATACCCCTGCACCCCTAGCAGGGAGATAAAGATTAACCTATCTTGCTCAGTGTTTAAAAGTTAGTCATGTCATTTTCTGAACTCATCTGACACGTTTCAGTCGCTTCAAAATTGTCGCTTGACTGCTCCCACGAGAGGGCGTGGCTTCAGCACATTCAGAACACATTTATTCTTACTTTACAGTATGCAGTATAAACACAAGAACATAGGCACTTTTCAAAGAAAGAAGCATTAGGAAGTCATATCTCAGTCCATAAAAACACTTTATACTCTGCCCTCCCAATTACATATCACTAGTTCAAAAACCAAAAACAGTCTCTCCTGATTTTAAGAGAAAAAAAACCCAAAAAGGAAAAACGTTACTGTAGCAGACCTGTACAATGATTAAAGTACAGTCACATAAGTCAGTTGGACCAACAGCAGCTTGGAAACCGATCACTTGAAGTGTTTTAACTTGAGCTGCCATGAATTTTCAGCACTCTACAACAGTTTGCAGGAACAAACTGTCACACCTGACTCCACTGTTTACAAAGAAGCTGCTTCTTTTTGACTGTGTGTGATTGAATTTTAAAAGTAACCCGGCGGCTGGCAGCAGTAGACACCGGCCCAATCTAAAACAAAAGGTGAGCTGGGCAACCTGCACTGCCAGATCTGCCTTTTGTAAAGCCTGAATCAACAATCCTTATTAGCAGGATCAAGTCATTGTTGCTTTTGGTCTTGTACTGGGATTTGATGACAATATGATAAAATACAGATTAGCTGTTAAGATGGCAAAGATACAAACAAACCTGGAAGGTGCATATTGCTTTAAAATACCAACCTTCCACTGCGATTTGGACAAAATAAACAGGCTGTATTCCTTTGTGCATTCTTTCTGCATTGTAAGAGCGATCTGATAGGCATAAGATCCTGAAACACAGTCAGGTCTGATTCAGTGTCCATGAGTGGGAACATGATATTGATCCAAACAAGATCCATAACGTGCTGGTTAAACCAACGGTGAGCAACACTGGCACATGTCTTGTGTGACATGAAACACAGACGCATAATGATTTTTATCAACCGATGACAAGTATGAATGGTCTTCTCATAGTTTTATACTGCTGACTACTGTAACAGACACAAAATACGTTAGTAATCTAGTAACCATTAGAGTCTTTTCACTGAGTAAAATGAAAAAAGAAAAACTCCATCAGACCTCACTTTGAACTAAACAGGCCAAGGCTCCAGAGAGATTCAGTGCAACTTAGAATACATATTTAATAAGGCGGGTGTGTTGTGGCAACTAACTGCATGGAGCTTCCAGCCGTGTATTAAAGCCGTTCAAGCCATTATAATGCATTGCCCTGCCCAGCCTTTTCTACGAAATCACATGTAACACTATGTGTTTTAAACGTGGGGAATGGATCTCAGAGAAATATTTCACAGGACAAGATAGAAAAATACTGTGCTTCTTTGCTATGGACAAAAAGAAAACACTAGATTTGCATAAAAAAAGATACAGAACACATGCACAAACATACGACAGCATCTAATCTTGTTTATCGAGTGAAGTCTCAGGATTTATGTCTGTGTGTGAGGCACTGTTGTTATTCCCCTGATCTCCAAATCTTTCTAGTGTATGCGCGGTAAAATGCACGAAACGCCGTGGCTGGCAGTCGGGGATTAGATCTAGTTCTTGCGTCTGTGCTTGGATGTGGCGCTGCAGATGTGAGGACAGTGCAACGACACAACGTGATACTTTGTGTTTCATTGCGCTGGCCCATTTTAGGTGTGGCAGAGTGAGAGGGAAACCATTCCATGATGTGTCTTCACACTCCACCAAACTGCTACAATCTGAGAAGATTGAGAAGAACGAAGCGGTGCTGAGGGCTAAACCCTGACATGATATCTGTTTCAATAACGCCTGTACAAGTCAATACTCACAAATATTCGGATACTACGTTATGATAACACGCAAAAGCACATGTGCATATATAAAATAGTTTCTTATAGCAACAAGAAAGGCCAATCTACAATTAGTGGATTAATCAACAAAACATTAACTGATAATGATTCAGAATTTCTACCATTTTCCAAGCAAAAATATCAAATGTTGGTGCTTTCTCGCCTTATATACAGTAAACTGTTACCTTGGGCTCTAGAAAACTGTTTTCTGATGTTTGCAGGCTGAGCGATTAATCGACAAAATAACTGGCAGGTTAATTTAGTTAATTAATTGTCCTACTTATAGTGAAACCTTTTTTTTTAGTTGTTAGTTGTTTATAAAGTCATTTCACATTGTTTGTAAGCAAAATAGTTGATCATCTAAAGATGATATGACAATTATGCAATTTTTGAGTAAGCGGTGGATAACGCGACGATTTGTTTGTGAAAAGGGTCGTTCATAGTGACCTAGAGAGAATTATCACCTGTTTCCAGTTCAGAGCGTCTTTCAGCTGGTTGTTTTGGTTGTCATCACTCATTGTGTCATTTTTGCTCAGCAAAACAAATCAGCAGACAGACAGTCAGCAACTTAAAAACACCAGAAGTGTCTCAGAAGTAGGTGGAGCCCAAAAATGGAGCTAAAAGTGGAATAAAGTTCAACTTTTTTGCAAATGAATGCAAACATTGTTTCATATTTTAATGGCAAAATGGTCCAAACAGTCAATGCAGGTTTAAAAAGTTTGAATATAAAAATGTTTGTGTTGAGTTCTTCTTTATTATTATTCATTATGTAAACTTTCATCCCGGACGCTCGCTCTAAGCCAGAGATAAGGATGAATTTATGTGCCTGCCTCAAGTCGCTCTGGAAAAAATATATCTGGTATCACTATGCATTTATTAAAAGGCACAGCCTCTGATGGTGCTGCATATTCAGACAACTAATTGTGCACCACCAGTCCCCGGGGTATGAATTCTCATTTAGTATATGTTGAAATGATCAATGTTAATGACGACGAGGCTGACACAGGGCCGTGTGGGCTGAATAATGGCAGATGGCTGTAGTAACATAGCCGGTTCAAAAGCTGCGGCCGGTAACTGTCCTTCCAGGCGTGGCTATTGTCCGCTGGGCTTTATTAGCTTTCTGTAGCCTCTGAGGGACTGGAGCTTCCATCACTCATGGAAATGACTCTGATTAATCAGCTGAGTGCTGGAGTGAGCAGGGTATGATGGAGACTGGCGCACAAAGAGCCGATCCTACAGTAAATCATGCTTGTTCACAGTGGGCTGCACCTTCATCCTCACCACGCCTTTCCTGCTCACTACACACTGCAGTGGGCTCCCTCCTCCCTGGCACATGCATTGTTTTCCCGAACAACAGATGGGAGAGCGGGGAAAACCCGACACACAACGTTTCATGCTGACATCTAGTGGAGTCCAAAACATGTGATTACGCAGTGTACTTGTTTACATACGATGGCGTATGCACTGGTTTTCTTTTTGGATTAAGCCCAAAAAGATTCCTCTGAAATGATCTTCTTCTGGAGGAATCTACGAAGCAATTAATAATAATCAACAGAATTTTCCTTTCAGTCAATTAGTGCTTCAGCCTACAGCTCATCAGAGTGTTACAGTATATTACTGGAAACTTTCAGTGAGCATCCAGCCGAATAGAGTCTACCATCTGGACTTTGCGTTCAGTGGACAGTAAGGGAGCAGAGGCAAGCTGGATTTCTCAAATGACGAGGAATGGATGATATTTCTGAGAGCTGCAGCAGAGGATGGAGGCATCTAACAGTGTGCAGTGATCTATCTCCTCTTAAAGAGGACGGTCAAAGCAATGACACCGGACCACTTTGACAGAGTGGAGTATCTCCTCCTCCTTCCCTCCCTTCTTTCTCTTGTCTCACAACGTTTAAGCTCACAGCGCTGGCTCGGAGCCTCGACTCACATGCACATGAACATCGTCGCTGGTAGGGATACTCACAGCCAAATCTTGAAATCTTGAAAAGTGGCTGGAGGCAATCACAGTGGGAATGTTGTCAATCAGAAAACCCTGAGAAGAGAAGAAGAGAAAGACAACGTGAACTCAGCGAGGTACAGGAACATCTGCATTGTGTTTCTTGGAGTTCTTTCTTTTTTGAAATTCAAAGAAGTAAAATGCGGCATGGCATTAATTTGTACTCTCTGAACACCCGGTGTGATAAGCATTCCTGAAGTAAAATAAGGATAAAAAACCAAATTCAAATTTCAATTTGTACACTGCACAACACTGTTATAGCGAAAATCATTTTCAGCCAAGAGCAGAATATTGATAGCTGTCTCCCTCTTGCATAAACAAGCGGATATGTGCCTGAGGCCAACTGTTTTGATCCACAAAGCTGCAAGACGAATGAATTATCACCAAAAGTGGCCCAACACTTATTGAATTAAATCATTTTCATTACCAAAGTATCACTGTGATCACTCGTCTGTGAATGAGCGGATTTTTAAACCACCACAAGAACCTGAGCACATTTCTAAAATGTTATTCCGAACCCTTTCTATTACAATAATATCTCCACGGTGCTGTTTCCAGGTTAACCTCTAGAGATGAATTCATTAGCCGTTTATAAATATTTTGGCATATTGAGGCATTTACAACAGGCAGGTGTTGACAAATGAGTAACAGCGCACTAATGGCTGTGTTAGACGAATCTAATCAAAGCGAAAGCAACAACATTTCCTAGACTTTCTCATTCGACTGCCTGAAATCAGAATACTGATTCTTCTTTTATTTATTTATAAGAGAACCAAGTCAGACAGCCCTCCTGTGTTCTATCATTTTTTGTAAAAAACAAACACTCAGATATTAAGGGAGTGGATCAACATTTTGGGAAATACACAGTGATGTCTGTACGTTCAGTGTCATCATGTAACTTTCTACCTTCAAATGTGTTGTCACACTCTCGTTTTCACCCAAGCACTTTTGGAGCTCTTGGAGTGTTGGTATTTACACAGCTAACAAAGGAGCTTTGGAGCATCATGCAGAGGTTTTAAGCCTAAACATTTGCAAGATCACTCTGAAACTTGGCGCACCACATCCAAAGAAAAACACTGAATCTTACATAATGTTGTTTTGAATACTGAGCTAGCCTGGCTTTAAGAAAGGTAAAGGTGATAAAAGAATAATAAAAGGTGATAACATTTGGTCAACCTCTTAAAAAAAAGTTCCTACTTCTTGGCCTTGTTGCGATGTTGCCAGGCAGAGAGGAGACATAACTACGCTTAATTAGTGAGTGTAGTGACAAAATGTATCCATTACTCTCTTAACCTTTAAGTGGATTGTATTTTGCTACGCTCTGTGTCTGCTGTAAGTGGCTACAAGAGTGTGCAGAGAGTTGCAAACTATGTACGTGCTTGCGATAACCTTTAAATCTAAAGATAAGGGTCAGATCTGAAGATTCACTCGACGGGGTGAGAAATATCGGAACTGTAAAGAAAAACTTTAGTTTATTTTGTTTGAGTTGAAGCTTTTTGATAACTCAGGTGCTGGACAGGAACTCTTATATATGTGTGTGTGTGTGCGGATCTCTGACCAAATACTTTATTCTCTCTAACTTTATTTCTTTGTTCATTTGTTCTTTTCTTATAAACTAAGCTAATCCTTTCCTGGTGGCTTCATAATTACCATACAGATATGAAAGTGATATTAATCTTCTCATCTAACTCGCAAATAAGTGCTCGTACCCCAAATGTTGAACAACTCTTTTAAGGTACAACAATCAGATCTAAGTCACCTTCGTAGCGGCGTAACATGGCCCAGAGGCTTTCTACTGTGAAAGAATGAAAGATTTTGTTTTTTAGGATCAGTCAAATTATGTCCACGTTCTTCTGCAGACCTTTGAGGATTTTCTATCTGTGTCCCAATTTACTTCTCTCATTTTTTTTTGGAAAACAATCAATTTCATGACTCACTGGATTTAATTGCTTTATTGTAATTGTATCATGAAAGACATCCACAGGGAGAGATAACCAACTTCAATTTGTACACTTCGGAGAAGAAAAACAGTTCACACTATTTAAATCTGCCGTCACCAAGACGCCTTTTTCTTCTGTGAATTGCATGTGTTATAATATATCAAATTCACTTTTCATACTCAAAACGGTTTCTCCTTTAATTCTTCTATTTAAGTAAGTAACACCCTTGAGATCAATCCATCATTTGGATCTGCTGATGCTATAAAATCTATGATGAAATACTGAAAGAAAACATTTTCTATACCTCAAACTGGTGACCTTTTAATTCTAGCACATGTGACTCAAAGCATTTCTAGACAACAAGACAGCTGATCAGTGCACAGAAGAATAATTTCATGGTACGCGGAGGAGGAGTATGGACTGTTTCGGGTTCCTACATACTGAAATACCTGCAGGCCTCATAAAAATACTATGAAACTGTCAAAGTGAGTTGTTTGTAGTCAGCTCAGAGGCTGCGGTGACAGAGAGGGGGGAAAAGAAGTGCTTGAACACTGCTTCACAATGCAGCACTCCACCAACGGGAGTGACATTTTCATTGATTCGAATAGAAAGGTCAAACGACAAGGACAGAATTCAAATCAACAACCAAAAAACACTCAATTAAACCCAATTTGAATCTTCTTCTTCTTGTCTGATATACAGTATGCTTATATAAGAGCATACTCTCATAGCAGAAATAAACATCATGTAAGGACAAATATGAGGTCATATCTCATTCAAAAAATAAATAAATAAATAAATAAATAAAAAATTCTTGGAAGATCATAAATTGGTTAGCTGTCGGGTGAGACAGGCCCTGATGTGCAGATTCTCAGATACAATCACGTTACAGGGAATTGCCTCTTGGTGAACATAATTGGATCTTTCCCACACCTATTTATATCCCCAAGGGACCAAACTATGCAGAGAGGAAGAAACGAAAAAGAAATTTAATGAAGACTTTGCCCTTTGGTTTTCATTTCATTGTCCACGCCAGTGAACCATGCTGGCAGTGGAGTCATATCAAAATCAACAATGATAAGCCAAATCATTAAATGTCACGATGACGTGTCACCGGATGCGAAGGAATTCCCAGATCTTAGAAAGAAGAAGGTCTAACAGGTCTAAATTGTTTACTCACACGACAACATGCCTCTGAAAACACTGCAGTATATATTTATTATATATTGTGATATTTAAAGGTCCAGTGTGTAGATTTTAGTTGCATCTAATGGTATAATCGCTGTATTGCACCAATACATGCAATACAGAAGTGTGACAGCATATTTATTATATACAGTGGTCCCTCGTTTATCGCGGGGGATACGTTCTAAAAATAACCCGCAATAAATGAAATCCGCGAAGTAAGTTTTACAATTATTATACATGTTTTAAGGCCGTAAAACCCCTAACCACACACTTTTATACACCTTTTTACACGAATTTTGTACAGTACTCCCTTAATTAATCAGGACGCAGAACACGCATGTGTGGTTCTCCCTTAGCCAATTTAGGACACAGAACACAATGCGCGTTCATACTGTACAGTACGCTGTAAAAAGAAGCATGCAAAATTACACTAAAAAAAATCTGCGAAACAGCGAGTCTGCGAAAAGTGAACCACGTTATAGCGAGGGACGACTGTATTGTGATATTTAAAGGTCCAGTGTGTAGATTTTAGTTGCAACTAATGGTGTAATCGCTGTATTGCACCATCATCATCGTCTACCTAGTGTAAAGGAGAAACAACACTTGAAAAGGCCCTGTCTAGAGTCAGTATTTAGTTTGTCTGTTCTGGGCTACCGTTGAAACACAGTGTTTCAACATGGCGGTCTCCATGAAAGAGGACCCGCTCCCACTGTACATATATTAGTATACAAGTATAACAAATACAAAAAAGATTCTTATTTTCAAGCGATTATAAATGAATGGAGTCATAGTTATGAATATTATATTCCATGTTACACACTGGACCTTTAATATCTGTCTGATTGGTATTGTTTTCACCTTGTGAGTCTGTGTGTGTGACTAAATGTGATCCAGGAGACACCTGCTATAGTGGAAACAGTTTTTATTTCAAATATTTAGCTAAAACTATTATTTATGGGAGTTTTTAGTTACATATTTGACTTGTTTGACAACATTTTATTACATTATGTAAATTTCTGGGCTCCATGGGTAACTTCAAATTGCTTGTTTTGTCTGGCGAACACCTAAAACACTGAATTTAAGATTGTTAAATTAGATGAAAGCAGTCAAATCCCACTTGTGCATTACAGTTAAAAGGATAGTTTGGAGGTTTTTTTTGAAGTGGGGTTGTATGAGGCGCTCTAACATAGTCAGTATGTTACCTACAGTAGACAGCACAGTTAGTGCACACCAGGTTTGGAGAAGGAGACAGTCCCGGCATGGAGGTAGAGGTAGAGCCAAACCCTGCTGTGAAAATGTATTTTAGCCACATCAAAAAAGGCCCACTAAAAAGAATATATGTCTGTGTAAGTGTGTTACGCTATAGTGAGCATATTCTCCCTGCTTTACCGTGCTGTCAGAACTGTGGCCTAATATGTCACACATACCACAGTTGGGTTTATTAGGAATATGTAAGTTCTGCAGTTGAGACCAGACTTTCTTTCTTTCAGTGTTTTCAATTGTTCCTGTGGCAGTGCTTCAGCCGTCTGTGCTGCTATTGTTTTCATTGACTCTGTCCATGACCGTGAGCTCGTCTCATTGATCAAACAAGTCCACGGTAAGAGACTAAGGAATAAAGCCTTCTTCTAATATCCCAAACTCTTGAAATCACGTCTTCTGATTCATGTTGCCCTTTTCTATTCCCCAAATCATCTCTGTTGGATGAAGAGGGCTGCGTAGTCCAAACAACTGGAAAAGTCACTCAGCACCAAACTACAGAGCCTTTCCATTCTTTAACAAGATTACTGTGCAGCCTCTAAGACATCACTTGAATTGCTGAGCCCCGAAGGATCCCATGTTTTCTCTCTCTCTCTCTCAGTCTCTCGTTCTTTCTGTCTGTCTCCAAGACACGTGGCTCTCTGTGACTGTTGCTCCCGCACAGACAGGGGAGGGCGCGTTCATGTGGGGCAAAGGAAGCCTACAGGAGACTTCTGGGGGGGGCTCTCAGCTGCCCCTGTGCTCTCTGGAGCGTAGTGTATGAACATTGGAAGATGCGCATGTGTGAGCGAGGAGCTTTCCACGCAGGAGGGATCTGGCCCAAATTTAATCTCTCTATTGTGAGCATGGAGGGTTAGAGAAAAAAAAAAAAAAAGGGCCGTGCCTGCTGAAATACCACTGGCAGTGCTGCAATGCAGGGGTTTAACATAGAGCTGGAAGGCAGGCAAACATATTAAAGAACTGTCTCTCTGATGAGTCACAATAAACACATTTTGGAACACAAAACTGGAATACACACGGATGAACGCATGCATGCACGCACACCCACAAAAGCCTATTAGATCCGGGATACCTCAATAAAGAGTGTCAGTACTGTAAAATGCTGAAACGTCTACATCGGGTTTTATGTATTGGTTAAGCTGGGTGTCGTGTAATATCTTAGTGCCCAGGTAGGTCAGGGATTTGAAGCATGGTGAAGGACAGTCAAGTCAATGGAAAGGGTAAAAAGATGAACAAGGGCAAAAAATAAATAGTAAAACTTGTGTTTGAGGCTTCAGTATTCCTGTAAAAATGAAAATATTTATATTATAAATTAAGAGTTGATCATTCAAAAACTCAGCACTGTATGTGTGTGTTTTGATTGGCAGTGGTTAGACAGTGGTTTGGACTCAAATGCTGCTGAATCCCGATTGGTGTTTAAAGGTACATGACATCATCTATCTCCAACTGACGCCCACCCACTTCAAAATCAGTGAGAAGACCAGAAATACAGAAATCTTTCATATGAAATAACCCAAAAATTGCTCATTGTGTTCACGTACAATCACATTATTCGCTGAAAGAAGCTGATTTAGAGAAAAAAGCTAGGGGGCCTTTAAAAATGATTCAAACGATTTCTGCTGTTGGAGGTTTTCATCGGTGAACACGCCGCAGCAATCGGCCGAATATAAATCAAGGTGGAGGCTGCCGCGGGCTTTGCTGCTGGTCTATACAGTTTCCCAGGGTGTGAGAGGTGAAGAGCGTGATGGGTGGCTGCTTACATGACAGATTGCTGACTGTGGGAGTCTTTTACAGTCAGCAGAAACAAGCAATTGATGACACTTTGGCTTCTTCGCGCTCTGATAAAGCCGGTGGCGAGACAAGAAAAAGAAACAGCGTTGTCCATCAAAGAACTTTGGAATTTCAAATTGAAAGTCAACACAATGTGAAAGGGGATTTTAGGAGGTGCTGATTCATTTTAATGTGCCAGAATTTGTCATAGCTGACATACATGAAAAAAAAAAAGAGTCTCTCTTTAAACATCCAACCCGGGGCAAAGCCTTCGCTCTCTCCTGCCCCTGACATGCTGTGCCCACTGCTGGTTCATCTATAAGCCCACTAAGATCATGCCTGTCATTATATTAGTTCAAATTGGCCTCCATGAGCGTTCTGGCACCAGCAGTAAATGGTAAATGTTTTGTTGCTAGTAGCAACCCCTACTGGCACATTTTATCCAAACAAATACTGACAAGATGTTTTATCTAGTCCCCAAACAGACTTATTTGAGTATTATCTGTATTTTATTGCAGCTGTTTTGTGATTTAGTAGAATTTAGTTTTGCTAAGCAAGGTAGGTACTATGCTAGCCGTCTTTTATATATTTAAGATAATACTTTAAAGCTCAGTTCAGACCAAGTGGCAACCTGAAGCCAATGCGGAAATGCTTAAAAACAGTAATTCCTCAAGCGGCCTGTTGAGGCTGGTTCCAGAAGTGAGTCAGTCTCCATAAGCCCCCATATTAAAATGGCCAGTTTTACAGCAGAAATAAACATGTTTTCAGCTTCAAAATAGGTGACGTCACCCAATTTCTGTGCTCTGTACTTCTGTTATAACTGCTGGCTTTTGTAGGTGGATACATTGATGTATTAATTGCATTAAAAAAAAACAAAAGAAGAATTGAGTTGAGAATTTTGAGGCATGCTCAGAACATTTTATGGCTTGTGTCATGCAGAATTGGCTGTTCCTCAAGCAAACTGTCCTCCGTTCGAAACTCTGCCATTTCGACGGGCTGACAGTTTGTAACTAACTCGGCTAGCTGTCTTTGCTGCGAGCTGACACAGGTTGGCTGTTGAGACAGGTATTTTCTTATATCAGCCACTGGAGATTTGACAAGCTGAGTTGCGGGCAACGCCATCAGCTGCCTTGAGTTGACTTGAGCTGAGACAGGCCAGTTCACATTGTTGCAATTTTTCTCAAGACACGTTCTGAAAAAACAGTTTCATCTCACCATGAATCATTGGTCTGAACGGGGAAATTAACTGTTGAATTACTGTGCTACGTAACTGAACTGAACATAAATTACTAAACTGAATTTAGAATCCAAACAACTGCATATTTATTGGTGAGGACTAACAGCGTTAAAGCATCTTATGTTAATACTCGTTTGTCAAATATGACTCATGTACACAATTGTACTATATATTCTGTTTTCTACAAGACTAAAGATGTAATAAATTTGTATCTACACGCAATAAATATGATAATCTTTTCAAGTGGATGACATTATATATTTATTTCATTCATCTTGCAGGTTTATAAGACTTCAATCTATCACCATGTGCTGCTAAAACGCCTTGAAGCAGAACAAGCGCAGGTAATTACATTCTTCTCTCTTGATATAGAAGCAACATTAAATGTTCCAAGTTAATATTTATTGGGATTTTTGGGAGTATTGTATTTGCATTGTCATACAATCCATTGAAAAGATCTTGTATCATATAATTTGTTTGCTGGAGGACTTATTTTTTTCCAAAATATCTCTACCCTAACTCTTGTTTATGCGGCCTAATTAATTTCTGATTTGTAATCACCATCACTGATTTTGTTCCAACACTGTCTTCGCAGTTTCGCAGCCAACTGCTATCTTCAACCTTTATGGAAAGTGTGTTTCGCTCGCTGCATAACTGTGCACCTACACACATAGCGAGGGCAGAAGAAGAACAACAACAACAAAAAAGAGAGACTGCGATCCAAAACCCTCAAGCAGAGATCAATCCCTGATGATCTGAGACCATCTCACCCTGCAGTGATCCCATTCAATTTAGAAGCGCAGGTTAAAAAACAACTGTGTTGGTCTACAGATCTATCTAGCTGAATCTGAAACGGCTGCATCGAATCAATTTCAACGACAGCATTTAAGAAGTAACTGCTCCATCAGCCACATGACACAGCACAAACACCAACAAGAAAGATGTAGCTATTGCGCTATTTCTTTTTCTTCTTCTCCTTTTAGGAAAACGATGATCTGACTTCACTTATTTGAAACACGTGCTATTTTTCACAAAGCAACTGTCCATAAATCCTGGTGGCGATCGCCTACTTCCCTCTGGCTACCTGCTTCACTGGGAGACAAGACCTGTGTTTATGTGCAGGAATAAGGCAATTCATCATCCGGTCCCAGAGAAACGTCGAATGGCAGGGACAAAACAGCAACACAATTCCAGATTAATTGCTTCCTTTCCTTGCCTGCCTAGTGAATGAAACATAATGCTACAAACCAGACTAGACAGAGAGAAAGATTAAATATTATTAAGGAAATAATGAAATGTATTAATTCATCATCTGCTTTTGAGCATTAACATTGCGTAAAACTAATAGACATGTGGATATATCTAATTGTATAATGCACTGTTTGATTTAACAGCTTGTTATCGAAATGGAAATAATTATGGGAGAGGACAATCGGCGCAAAGACAAATGGAAAAGAGGACAAACACTCAAAAGCCTCCAGACCTCAGTGTCTCTGAATTGCATGCTTTCTGAGAGGAGTGTGGCGCTAGAAAAACAACAAACTCCCCAGGGGACCAACAAACTCTTATAAATGTCAAATAGGTTTTAGTAATGTGCTCTGCAAGCAGCTATTTCTTTTAGACAGGGCCTCTCAACATAATAAACCATATTACCTACTAAGGTCTGTCTATAGCTGGAGGAACGATCTATTCTCACACTGTTTAGTGAGTGCCACATTTCTGTCCGAAGCCGACACTTCATCTTTATGGTATGATTGTATTTTACGAGACCGAAAATGAAACTTATTACGAAACTACAGAAGTGATCAACTTGTCAGAAGTGGCTGTGGGTGTACTTCTTTGCTCCTTGTAATGCGGTCAAAGGTATTGTAGGACAAACGATAGACAAGCCGCAAGTGGAAAACAGAGTGCCTGCTCATGGGGATCATTCACCTTCACATTGTCAGTGAACTCTATTACAAGGCAGGCCCAAATCTTGGAAACCCCTGCACCATTAGTCAAACACAGATTGAGTGTGACAGCTAGCCTCTCGTGATGATCTCCTTGCACCACATAAAAACTGACTCTTGTCGCTGCATAACCATGCCGCACTCAGACAAGTCTCACTACGCAGTTACAGCCCATAGAACAGACAGAAACAACATTTGAAACATGTAATAAAAGGAATGAGAAACAAAGAAACAATCGGTCCTCTGTGATTGCAACATACATGTTCTCCTTTACACTGTGTCAAACCAATATCTATATATGTTCCTTCATACCACGATGATCTCTCAATTAAAGCCGTCTGGTGACTTACTCAAAAGAGCAGTGTTACTTACTTTTTTAAAAAGGAGTGCTGTTACCTTTCAGCACATCTCTTATGTATTCAAAAAGTCACCTTTCTCCGCTTGAACAATGGAAAGATCTGACCTGAGAACATTGCGATATGTAACTGAAATCATCTGTAAAGTAGACGGAGAGTCGTTTTCAATTAAGCGCTCATTAAAAACTAAATTAAGCATTGACCTTTGAAACATACTAGCAAAGGGAAAAGGAGAGAAAGGTAGACGTAGTCTCTAATAAAACCTTCTGTTTAAAATGCCTCCAGACAACAAGATAAATATCTACAAAGCATTTTCGTAGTGTTGAGATTGCATTGATGTCTAGTGGTTATCAATCAAATCAGGAGTGGTGTACAGCTGCACAGTAGCTAATATTTATTCATATCTAGTCACGTCTGTAAATGAGTGCATTCATTTTTGAATTAACTCGTATTTCTGAACAAAAAAAACATGTTGTGCAACCACAAAACAATGTTTGACTTTCAGACACAATCAGACAGACAAGAAGACGTAAGTCAGGGATGTTCCTGCAGCCAGACAGTAGAGTATTATCAGCTGTCCTCACGTAGCCTTGCAATCTGAGAACGGCATCAACAATCAATGGAAGGAGGGAAAGAGAAGACAAGACCAATCGATACCTGTTAGAAACACTACGGTAATTGTACACTTATCAGTTTGGGCAGCTAACTGCTATGAACTTTAAGTGAGTCTGAATCGGGTGGCCATTCCAAAGATAACACTTCATTTCATTTTCAAAACAGTCAAAGATTTCGTGACATTTTTGTGCAAGCAGAGTAGAGTTTGTTTCATACTCTGCTGTTATGAACGCTTATTGTGAGGCTTGAAGTTTGATTATTGTTATGATTATAACAATCACAAGACCATTATTGCAAGATAAACAAACAAAAAGTTCCAAAAATGTGTGGGGACCTTTCGAGAAATCAAACTTAAGACTTCTTTCTTCACTGTGTTTTGGTCTTTCTGTCGATGTACCAGTTTACCAATTTCTAAATTCTTTTCTTTTCTTTGTGTTTCAATACAAAGCCTGGTTTCCAGCAATCTCCTACAGTATTCCAGGAATGACACTCTTTTATAGAAGCTTGTAGATGGGGTTTGAAGGGAGGGAGGGATGATTGAGATAAGATTGCACGAGGTGCTTCTTTGTCAAAGATCTCGACTCTGCACACTCTGCAAAGTACAAGTATGACAACATTTCTTTATTTGTGTTGAATATCATGAAGCATGAATATCATGAAACTACATAATAGTTAAGAATAGATCATTTCACTAAAAGTCAAAAATGCCAACCTGCTGGTGGCTTAAGAGGAATCACCAAAGTCGTTAGACTTCATCCTCTTGGGACCACGATTGTCCGTATAAAGATTCATGGAAATCCATCCAATAATTGAATAGAAATTTCAGTCTGGTCCAAACTCAAGAACTCAAGTCAACTGACAGAACACTTCCATCTATCCACCAGCATGGCTAAAATCATTAACATAGAAAGACTGTGGCCAACAGTTACTGAAAACGTTGGATCCAAATGAGGTGCTACAGCGGAGTCATCAAACCATGATGGTGATGTCAGTACCAGCTGGCTAGAAAACACAAACAGTTTCTGGGCTACAAAATGTTTCCACAACTTGATTTACTTTTGGCCAAAATACACATTGAATTATCCAAAAGGGCCACAAACCCTAAAATTGGTCCGTTTGATGAAAATTATCCCAGCAGGAACCACCGATGATGGGTTTTATTGGAGGGGTAGGAAGAGAAGCTGACTCAGGGCCCAAACTTATAACAGTCGGATTTAATATCATGCAGAGGCCATTTCTGACAGCTCTCTATAGTGGTCTGCAGTATTCCTACAGTTTTCTCAGGTAGCTCCTTAGGGGACTCCCTGACCCTCACTCTCAAATCTGTGTCCCATTTTAAAGTTGTTTTTTTCCAAACGAGGATTTGTTTTGTGCTATTAGAAATTACACACTAGGATGCCGTACTTTATTCATTTAGGCATTTTCAGCTCATTGCAAGTTATTAAACAATATGTTATTATGTAAAAGGTCCAGTGTGGGGAATCTATCATTATGTTTTTGTTAACTTTATATGAACATTTTATATCTACATCTAGAAGTCTGCCATGTTGCACCGTCATGTTTCTACAGTATCCCAGGATGGACAAATTAAACTGCATTTTGTAAAAGTTACGTGGCCACCATTGGTTCCCCTGACAAAGATATTATATTATTGTGATATTATTCAATGAGTGACCCTCCAACCCTGATTGGAAGCAGAACAATGTGGAAGTAGGGTTATTAAATGTCACTTCTGAAACTGCAAACAAGTTGCAGCGGCCCCTGATGTAGTTACTCCAACCAGGAAGGATCATGGACCGGACTCAGGTCCAAACTACAATTGCAACACATGTATTTGCCTTGCTGATCAACTAAGGTTGCATGTAAATGATTATGTGATGCATTGTTATACATCAGATCCACTTATAATGTCACTCAGTTCCCTTCAAACAAGTTAAATCTTGTATTTGTCCCCTCTTTTTGTATTACTGCTAAACAATCCCAGGTTTACAAGTAGCTGTAGGATCCCTACGTTGCATTAAATCAGGTTTCACCATGAAAGTAACCATAATTTCTCCCTCTTACCGCATCCTAACAGATGCAAGGTAATGCCCGAACAATTAAAAACCAGAAAGCCTTGAAGAAACACATAACACAAGCCAAATATTTCCACTCAATTGACAATATGTGAAACCCTACACAGCCAACTGACAGTATTCTATCAATTATTCAGGAGAGGAAAGGCTCGCAAAAAGAACTGCACCCTCGGCTATGCAGCAGTAAATCACTGTATAGCACACCATCTGCTGCTTGTCAAAGCCGGTGGCTGCTGTGGGCACGGGAGTGCAGAACAACACTGATCCTTAAGTCTTGGATGATTTCCATTGTGAATCATAGATCAGAAAGAGCAGGTAAAGTGTAGAAACATAAACATGCATCATAGTGAGATATTTTATTTTTTATAATACCTGTTTCAGTCAATGTGAGCATGTTTCTGCATCCATCTTGTCTGTTCCACCTAGGCTAAAGGACGTTACAGTTCAAAGAGCATAAAAATATTCCTCATTAAATATTGAGCGTCCACATGACGGGGATGTAAAGATGATTCTCCCTCTCATCTTTGGGTCCTTCAGTCTCGCTGGTGTTTCAAAGCGTAACCTCCTCCGGAGATAAAATGTCCCATATTCGGACTTCAATAACGGAACGCCTTTGTCCTTATAGGGACATCTGACTAATCGCTGACAAAGCCACGGGTTCAGTTTGCTTGCTTACTTACTGTGCACTGACTATTTCTCAGAAAATAAACAACAGAATCTCCCACAACATCCACTTATTTGATCAAGAGTAACATCAGTTTAAACATCTGGCAACCATTTTACAACAGTAGAAGTAGGTCATTAAGCACAAACCGAACCTCATGACAGCTTTGAGTAATCGACTGCCTTCATAGCACATTTAGTAAAATTAGCACCACCTCCATTTGGTATCTGTCAAAGGACTAATGGCTTGGTCCAGTCGTAACGCAGCCATTCAATAACTCATCGGTTGTTAGAAAATAGGCAATAGTCACAACAACGTTCAAGAACCGCATTGTGTCCCAAACTGCAGATACGTGAGGAGAACAAAGTCACTGTGGGTTCTCATTATGTTGTTGATTATCAGTTTCTCTGCACGTCAAACTCAATATTGTGTCTTGTCAGTCACGCAGTCACAGAATAACCAGTCTAATTATTTGCTGTGTTTACATTTCCTGGTGATTCTCTCTCTATATTCTCTCTGCTGGAGCTAATAAGTGTCTTAGAAATACACAAAATGTACGATTGAAGGTGTTTCAAACAACACTTTAATTGAAGGCCCCGCTGGTCCCTTAATGTTAACTGATTATTCTTTACGTCAGTCGCCCTGACCAAGAGAAGAATTTCTAATAATTCTAATTAAAGCAGTATTGTTTAAATTTTCTCCCATAAAAATAAGAGATTTAAAATTGTCTTGGTGCTATATTGATGTTTAATTTGAAGTGAATATGTCTGTTTCTGCTCTGGGTATAACCATCCACAAGACGTACGCTTTACAGCCCTAAAGCGAGTTTTCTGACTCATGAGTAGCTGTCCATATTTATGACAGTTGTGTTGGACTTAATCACAAAATGACTACTTTCTACTACACACAATTTGAAGAGCGCAGCCCATTTAAAAGAGGACTGTGCCTCCAAACAGTAGCACTTGATTATTATCTGCACCAGATTTAACACATTGGATCATTACGACCGGCACCCCTGATTTCATGTCATCCGATATTATGTCATTAAATAAATACTAACATATCTGTGAATGATATTAGCCTGACACAGTTGGAGGAGAATAACTCCAGCTAGTATACTCACTCTGTTTCATAACTGTGTCACAACTTCAGCCAGCCTTTAGTTTTTCATTCACCTGTCTTCTGTTTTTTCCACACTAACTCTCATGTCATTTCAGACGCTGCCACTCCCTCCTGCTCTGCATTAACCGCTGAGTTCATTCACCTGGCTTGCCCCACCTCCAGTGATTAGCTGATGAGGAGCAGGTGAGTGGAGGTCCTCCACTCACCTGCTCCTCATCAGCTAATCAGCCCCTCAGTATATGTACCAGTCCACTTCCCTCAGTTCTTTGCCAGATTGTCTAGTCTGTTTCTCCACCCGTACTGTTTCCTGTGTCGTGCTATTGGGTTCTTGCCTGCCGTTTTGTTACTCCTGACAAACTGCCTGATTTGTGGGTGACATGTGTGCCTGCCTTTAAAAGTAACAGCAGCCATTTTATAAAACTCAATTAAAAGAAAAAAAACAACAGTCATATTGATGTAAGTCCTGAATTTGCCTTTTTGTAGAAATTATGCAAACCCCACGCAATGCAAATGCTTCATTTATCAGGGGATCAGTTTTGCATCGACTAAATGCTCCGACATTATGTCTGAAAACCCCACACGGAGTGTGCAGCTCAGCTGGCAGCAGAAGCTGTTTGAAATGTGCGGCAACACATAACGCACAGAAGGTTTAACTTTAATTTCAGCTTAACTTTCCAATTTGGATTCATTTCTTTATTCTATCATAAGAAAAATGGTGAGGTCGCAAAAATGAAAAGAACGTTTGTAAAGAGATTCTTAAACTTTTCAGCCGCGTGCCGGGACCTAGATAAGAAGAAAATGCCAATTTCATGAATTTTTTTTATGAATGACTCTATAACGACACGACGCACTTTCACTTTGCTTTCAGGCTGAGGGCAGCACAATCAGCAAGTCCATATAAGTCCATTCATTTCTCATAGAGATGAGGCACTGGGGAAACCCGTCCAACAGGCTTGCCAGCTGAGATTTAGCCAAGCTGAGAGGTCGTCAATCAGATTCCCACAGTTTCTTGTTTTCCAACCTATTTCATTTCATTTTCTAAATAATAGCCCCGACTGGAAAGAGAAAAACACAGAAGTTATTTACAACAGGTTCAACTTTACCCGTCAGCTCGTCATACAATTTTAATGTGAACGACTTCAGAAGTAAATGATACGGTTACACTCATTTTAGGACCTCATAGTCAGCTTGTTTTTTTCTTTTCACTGATTCTAGGAAGAATTGAAAGTCTCTGCTGATGTCAGCATTTCAACTGAACTTATGTCACGAAATATTCTACCTCATTTAGTCAAGGAACTTTTCAATTATCAAAACAATTACATTAAATCACCCAATGTTAAATTGATTTCAAAGAGGAGGTCAAGTAATTAAAACCTGACAAATCCAAAATCATTGCATCACACGTTCAAACTCATCTCCAGGATAAAAATGCTTTCATCATGCAGATTCATATTGCAAACTGTGATCAAAGCCAACGACAAATCAACAGTGTGAATGAGGCTGGATGTAAGAAAGATATTATTACAGTGCACATTTGAGCTGATGAGGATAGCTCAGCTAAAACAATGTTATAATCACTGGTGGAAAGTAACACCAAGTTGACTGACTCAACATTTTGCAGGTGATACTGAATGTAACGTTAACGTATTTCTACTTAAAGACTGTGTTAGGACAATTTCTTTCGAAATACATTAAATATGTTGGAAAACAGCTGCTGAAAACACGTGAAAAGACTTTGAATGATATATTACTGAAATGTGGAGTTAACAGTTTTTCACCAGTTTTCAGTCCAGGATTTTGTGGGCGGTCCTTAAAGGGTGGCTCGATGACACGCTGAGGCCACCCTGAGCATACCCCTGCACCCCTAGCAGGGAGATAGAGATTCATTCATGTTGCTCAGTGTTTTAAAGTTAGTCATGTCATTTTCTGAACTCATCTGACACGTTTCAGTCGCTTCAAAATGGCTGCTTGAGTGCTCCCACGAATGAGCGTGGCTTCAGCACATTCAGCGGACACGCCCCCACAGTCCTGCAGCTGAGAATACTGCTCATTTTTACCTTATTTTGACAACTAATTTCATAAACGTGTCGATATTTTTAATCATTCATATTTGGTGCTTAATAACACTTTATTCTTTGGTCTGACAAACTCAGAACACATATTTATTCTTACTTTACATGGACTTTAAATAGGATTTTGAATGAAATTGGTACTTTTACTCACATAAAGATATGAATACTTCTTCCACCACTTATAACAACTATCAGCATTAATTGCATTTTAGTACATTTACTAGTAAAGCTCCTTTTTACCCCAATTGGGAACAAATCTGTTCCCTCTGTGGTCTTTGTCAATGCTAACTCCACTGTATTCCTGATGTCAACATCAATATGCCTCCTCCATGACACGTGGTGTAACACACACAAAGGTCAGTGGTATCATACAAACTCCACCACGTCCCTCAGTGGCTTCCCACCCACGAACACAACCGACTGTGTTTGTTGAAACGCATGACCAAACTGGAACCGTACTCTTATCAGTGCGGTAGTAGGTGAATGTTTTGCCCCTGCACCACCCGTGAATGTCTTTAGGCAGAACAGCTTACTGAATTACTGCCCACTGTGTCAAGGACATCTTAGTAAGAAACTCTGAGAGAGAGGAAAAACAACAACTAAATATCAAGTTCTCTTTCACAGCCCCTTTGACGCATTTCAATGTGGGGGCACAAACCAACCATGTCCTAGATAAACAGTACCCTGCACTGCATTGAGAGACTCTACAGCAGTCAGGTTTACATAACAAACAGACATTACATAGTGATGCTCATCATTTAAAGAACTCCATATGAAAAAAATACAGGCTAAAATGCAAAACACTGAGGCTTTTATCTACAAAATAAAAGGGTTTCAAGATGACTCACAGCAACAAATTGGAAATCATTTTGTACAAAAGGTATTGTAGATGGGTGCAGTTCACTTTGCTGTATTTTAATTATCTGGTGAGGGCAATGACGGTCTAATTCATTTCTTAATTTGCACTGTTTCTTAGTTTTCCAAAGGGTATCGGGTGAGGTAGAAGAATTGATTTGACGCACCTAAAATAAGTATGATTAATGTGTTGATTCATGTACAGTCACAGAGCAGCAGGACTGGCAATGGTTTGTTGGTTTACACATATTTAGTCGACAAAGTGCTGGTTCCTTGTCACAAGTAGTGCCGTGTTCGCACTGTCGATTTGTGTCCCCAGTGTCGGCTGCCTAAAGAGTCACCATGACACACCACCGCTTGTAACTGGCAGACACAAAAGGAGAATGTGAGCAAGGGTCAGCCTTAAAATGAGAAAAGGAACGAAATCCGACAAGAGACCGGGGACAGCAGAAAATAAAGGTGAGCATGGATAAAGGATTCTCAGGGCACAGAGGTTACGTGTTTCCTGTTTGGCAGATTGCTAACCACATTAGGTGAGTCAGATCTATAGAAAGCATCATCTGTCTTACAGATGCAACAGCAAGGAAGATATTCAGTAATGGTTGTCAAGGTAATGCCTATACTGAAATGCTGTTGATGAAAAATTTGACTCTTCGACAGTCGTGATTCAAATTACCACGCGATTCCCTGGAGCATAAAGCAAAATACAAGGCCACTACATCTTGGTGTTTCCCCCCCCTTTTGTTTACCTATTTTTCCTCCTGAGCTGTCAGATATTATACAGCCACTTTCATGCAAGCTCTCGGCGATTAACACAGCGTGCTCCAATTCAAAAAACATTCTTATTCAGCCAGTGTATCACGGCTAAAAGATGTGCAATGTGGATCTTAGCACCATGTGGCTTTGTGTAATTATTCAGGACAACTCTCCAGATAAGAATGAAGATTGCACGAAATGTATTTACGAACAGCCCTCCGGATAACAATGCTGTGAGTGGTTTTATATGGGAACAATTATTTTGATCAATATAGTACAATGAATTCTGTGTCCTTCTGGCAAGGCCTAACTATTACCGAGTCTTATCATCAAAGGAAATAGATTCTGTAACTCTCCATCATGCTCTTGGAGACACCAACCAATTTGCCGTCAGGTCAATAATCTCTTTGGGAGAAATCGAATCTGCAAGATGTCTCAAACTTGGCTTACGCATGCAGCCAGTCACACGTTATACTTCATCCTTTTTTAAAAATCCGAGAGAAGTCAGAACAGTAGGTGTTTGTTTTTGTAATGCAGTTTGAGTCAAAACAGGTTGGCTGAATACAAATGACCACAAGGGATCTTTTATTCTGGGATTGGCAGGAACACAATGACCTGGGTAGAGAATGAGTGAAGAGGATGGTTCGACACTCGGCGGAGAACCTTCAGCTTTACAAAGTACGATAAGTGACCTGCCACTCACGCAACTGAAGTCACAAAAAACTGTGATACAACAGTAGAGGTCAAGGTTTGTGATGAATCGAACTGCAAGTACTCAGGTCCTTTACTGAAGTCACAGTTGACCCTTCCTAAGTCCTGGCCCTTTTTCTCAGTTGAATAAGCCAGAAACTTGGTTGACGTTCTTCTTTCCTGTATTTAGATATGCTCGTCTACATATGTTGAAAAGAGAACCTGTAATTAAATTCCACCATTGGTTAGTACCGAGTCCATACAGCATTCAAAATAAATGATCTTGATGCTTCTAAAAAGCATTTTTACATTCTTTATTATACAGAGACCATCCTTAAATCATACGTCAAAGGTACAAACACAAAAGCACGCTCTACAATAAGTATGCATGCATATTTAAACGTATCCATACCTCACTCACAGGGTGATTTTTTTTTATTCTGTATGCCGTGTCCTTCGCCTGCACACTGGCCTCAAAAAGCTCAAAGAGAAAAAGAAACAGCCTTCACGCTGAGCACCTACTCACACAACTAAAGTATTCTCCCTCCTCCTCCTCCTCCTCCTCCTCGCTTTCCCTTCTCCATATTTCTCTCCCTGGCCGATATTACATTGTGTTTCACTAATGGAAAAACATAAGTCCTTGTATACCTCTGATTTACAAACAAACAAAAAGAAAGGCACAAATCACAGAAACTCGCAGGTTGCGCAGAACAAAATTATAAATGTCGACAGCCTAGCCTTGCACTTTAAACTAATTCCAAGAAATATCGTATTATGACACAAACCCAAAGGTTTATAAAGCAATAAAAAAGATATTTTCTTCAAGGTTTCTATTGATAATTGCACCACTTTGAGCTTTCTGAATGTCAGATGGGCAGATTCTCACTTGGCAGCGCTAAGAAATGGCAACTCAGCTCTCCCACTGGAAACCCCCATAGGACTGGAGTGAGAAAGACAACAGAAAATGCCTCCTTGTTTCAAATATTTCAGGGGACAGAGAGAGAAAAAAAAATACATTTAATGAGGCCTTGTGTTGTTTCTCGAAGCAGAAGAATACACTTCACATTCTGCTGTCAGATGCCTTTTGGAATGGGCGAGGAAGAAGAAAAACAGAGAGGGAAATACAGACAAAGCCACACAACGTCTTAAACATACTGAGACCCTGAAGGCACGTATCCTAAGACAACTGTTGGCGGGCTATCATAAAGTCAACCGCCGTTATTTAAACAAATTAAATCACGGCTCCTAAACAAGTCTGATAGCTAAAGACGCAGCTTTCTGGGGATTCTACCTCCGTGGTTTAATTGTATCCGTTTCTACTTGCACCTGATAATGTCACAGTTGTAATTTAAGCGTTATTTTGTGGCTCTTAGGAGAAGGGAATGAAATTGCCGTCATTACCGGCTTCCTTTCTGTGTATAGAGTGGCTTGGACTCGACACGGGGTGAATTTCAAATGCCTACGTGTGATCTCTAAGCCCACTGTCCCCACAGTGGCTTTTGACAGATGCATCTCAACAATAAGAGCTAAAAAAAAAAAAATGAAAACACATTCAATCCAACATATGGGGAAACACTGAAACAAACACTTTGGCTTCAACTGTAAAGCAAGTTAGGGCTGGGCATGTCGCACCAGAATAAATGTCAAGAACTCAGAACAGATACAGTGATGATGAGG
Organism: Larimichthys crocea; assembly: GCF_000972845.2. NCBI lineage: Eukaryota > Metazoa > Chordata > Actinopteri > Sciaenidae > Larimichthys > Larimichthys crocea. Next base: position 8,366,224 of record NC_040025.1, read on the forward strand.
TTAGGTGACAGCGGGTGCAAGCGGAGCAGTGTGGAATAGATGTGGTCACCGGCCAGGCAATATCACCCTGGAGACAGAGGAGCTAAACAGAATCCTGAGCTCCGACAGCACCAAAGACTAACAGGCTCATACATGCCCCCATAAACATTTATTCACATCCCAGAGAGATCACCACAGACCCCGACTGCACCTCTGAAAACACACTATCGCCTATGCATGTGCAGACCTGAATACAGAAAGCTAGAGAGGCAGAGGAATAACTTGTCTCTGAAGACAAAGAGGCTAAAAACAGCAGTAAGAATATGGTCCCTTTTATAAGCAGTCAGCACAATCTCACAACGCTGAACAACAAACCTCGACTCTGATGACTAAATATAACAGCATCCCGCAGGATGAAGCCACTCCTCCTCCTTCCTCCTTTCCTCATGGTCCAATTCAGACAGACCAGATGAGAGTTACACCAGATGTGTCATATAGGAAGCTGTTTTGCTACAAATTGGATGATTAACAGAGCCGTGCAGCCAGCATTGAGGCATTTGGCTGTGGCACGCAGCTCAGTGAAGAGTGATTGGCTTTGAGGGCCGAGGGGGGGGAGCAGATGGGACGGGGACACGGAGCTTGGACCAAAACGACTGACTGTGCCTCCTTGGTTTTGCATCAAAATATCGCTTCCATGCTCGCCTGGATTCAAAAGAGTGATCCCCCACACACACACACACACACACACACACATATAAAAAAAAAAGAGATGCTGTGTTTCACACACAGAATTGCAGCGGCTTGTTCTTCATGGCAAGTTATCTCCGCCTTTAGCTCCACCCTCTTAACATTAATTATGCAGCTCAATGCAGCACTCTGAATCCCTGCTGCAGCTCACCCACACTACAATACTCTACCGCTTTCTCCCACACTCCCTGCCTCTGTCAAACCACACAAACCACAGAGTGTCTCTCTCTCTCTCTCTCTCTCTCTATCTTTCCCTTCACGACTACACTCTCAACTATCCATACTCAGAGACAGCATTTTCCTCCAAGCACCACCTCATGAATATTGTGCAAGGACAAGGCTGTAGCAATGCTCTCTTTATGTTTTTTAAAGGTTGATGTTCTCTTTTTTTTTACTGAAGGGAAAAGATCACTACACATGTGAAACACAGGTTTATAAAATATTAACTTCCAATCTGATGCCCTACCAAAAAAAGTGTTATAACATGTTTTGCAGGAGTAATCAGATTACTACCTAGAGTTGCTCACTACCAGAGCACGTTTTTTTTTTTGTTGCCTTATCAGTTTGAAAGTCTGGTGCTTCATTTCATTGCATATCAGAGGCAAACACGGTCTGGTGATGCCGAGTCAAAACGCACTCAGCAGCCTCAAACACCTGTCTGGGCGAGGTGTAATTGACTCAACTGCTCCCGAACGCGGTCGAGAGACACAATAAGACCTTGTCACGAGAGAGAGAGAGAGAGTCCACTTGCTACGCGATGTGTGAATCAGCTGCATCAGCAAAGCAGCGGGGGGAAAACCGAAGAACATACGAAGAGGGGGAGAAGGGAGAGGAGGGGAGCTCTCACGCTTTCAGCCGTCCACCCCACGAGGCAGGCAGTGGGATGGAAACGCAGCAACTGTTTATGGATGCAGAAACAAGCTCCTTCTTCTTCTTCTTCTTCGTTTTTTTTCCTAAAGCTTTGCATATGATTCAGAATCATCTCACATCTGCATGCATGTGTTTGTGTTTATATGTGACCAAGAAAGAGAGAGAGAGAGAGAGAGAGAGAGAGAGAGAGAGAGAGTACTACTTGTCTGGCCAGAAGCTGTATAATTACTCCAACAGAACTTAAGTGTAAGAGGCTACCCTGTGTGAGTCATTCATGCATACTGCACACTTCCTGACTTAAAAATGAATAAATAGTGTTTCTTTTTTTTTTTCAGATCAGATCAGATGAAGGTCTTGGCCATTATCCCCGGGCTCATTATTACTCACCAAAATGTCTAACTAACAGGCATACACACACCGGCTATTTAAGGGCAACGTGTTTGTCTCTCTATTGTTGCCATTTCAATAAGTTCAATAAAGTGTCTGTCTATGTTTGCAAAGATGCTGCCGCTGGAACAAAAGCAAACAGCAAACAGGCAGATGTTCCTAATGAGGAGAGGCTGGGGGGAAAGTGCTATGATTCAGCTGGTATCGGATAAAGTGAACGTGTTATGTGCTTACATAATCCAAAGGGGAGCGTGAATTGACTACTCCCTCTCCCTCTCTCTTTCTCTCTCTGCATGACAATGCCATGGCAGGCGCAGGTCGGCGAACACTGTGTCTCCTTAAAAAAAAAATCTGTGCATCATCAGATTGTCCAGAATGAAGCACATCGACGGGTCAAAGAAAAGAAAAAAATCTGTGTGGGGTTGCTGTTCATCAGCAGGCAGCCTGAGTCTGTGCCGTGCAGCTCTGCTGCTGCAGGGGTCTTTTCAGTGCATGGAACCGGATGGTGAGCAGAGAACACAGCGGGGGCTGGGCACTGCAATGTACTGCAGTGCTCGTAGCTCTGCTATGCACACCCACTCTCTTCCATTCTTGCTCTGCCTCTGACAATCTCTCAATCTCTCGCTCTGCCTCTCGCCCTCTCTCACCCATGCTCGTGCATCGTTTGTCTTGCCTTCCCCTCCTCATCGTCTCCTCGTTGCTTTTGTCCTCTTCGTGCCTGCATTTCTGCCACGCTCTTGAAAGCTGACTGTGATCCGTGCGTCTCTTATATCCTTCATTTAAACTGTCACATGCACACTAACACATTTATACAAATACATTCTGTAACCTTTCCTTGAACACTATGATAAAGCACCCTTTTCATGCTCACAAAGAAACACACTGTCCTTCCAACACTTCACTGTATTCATCACAGTGTCATCCTACTATCCCCGAGAGGGTCTGCTCACCTTCAATATCTGCAGTCTGCAGCCTAAACAACACAAGAGCAACGACACTATTTCTGCTCGTGAGCTTGTGAGTTTTTTTAGCAGCTCGTCTTCCCCTCCTTTGACGTGGAGAGTTTGGAGATTGCTGCTAACTGTAGTATGTCATGGTGACAGCAGTTGTTGCTCCGCTATGTTGCGTTCCCCATCATTTACAGGAGCACACTAAACACTCATGTCGCACAGTCTGGGACAGAGGGTGTCATACACGGAGGATGAGCCCAACAGCTGCTGCTTTCCTTCCCCCAAAAACCCCATCAGAACTCTGTAAAAGAGTTAGAGTACAACATGTGTATACATACATGATTCTTGTAAATTTGGTGAATTCTTGCACATGAACAGGGCTGTTTATGTTGATTCAAGAAGCTGATGAAACACTAGATTAACTTAAGTTCAGTTAAATGACAGGATGGAGGGTCTGTGTGTGTGTGTGTGTAAACCAGCTATTCTGTCTAATAAGAAGTGGTTAAATCTCCTCCATCTATTTCACTCTGTTTTCTATTCTAAAGAGAGATACGTGCTAATTCGTGGAAACAGTGAGGGGTCTCATTTCCGTTTCCCATTAGGTTTTTCTGATCATTGCTGTCTGAATGAGTTTCTCAGTACGCCGACTGCGTCCCGCAGAGACACTTTCCTGGTCTCTCTCAACCATGACATGAAACAAAGCTTTGTGTGACAGCAGGTGTCCAGGCTGTACGGGCGGCAGTCGTTACATGTTTTGTGTTTTCGTTTTCACAGATGTAACATAGCGCCGGCAAAAATTCATCAGCTACTAGCTTCTATCAGCTGAGATTATGTATTATTTCAGCTGTTTCTTAATAGTAATGATCACCGGAATATAACCATCTATGCGATGCAATGAATTTCACCCCACAGTTTGAGGTGCAAGTGAAAAAAGAGGGAAGGTAGAATAAACCCACAGCGCCTGACACTCCCACCTGGAGCACGCAGCGACAATCCAGGTAGACAATGACAGGAAGGACGAGGTTTTTTAAAAAGAGCTAAGAGACGCGTTTTCAGCACCTCTGCAGAAACATCCCTCCTTAGACAGACTGTGTTCTATAAAAGGAGAGCCGCATGAATAATGGAAAGTGTTTTCTTCATGTCTTCTTCAACTGAAGAACGATGAAGGATGGATGGGCACGGCCCAAGTGCGATATCACATAAGGGCTTTGTGTGTAGCAATTTACCAGGTCATCTAAACGGACACGGAGGAATTAGTTTAGCCTTAACGTGTCATCCCAGCCTCGTGACTGAACATCGGTTTGCTTCAAAGAATGGGAATCTCTGGCCTCTGTCCGTGGTGCTGAAATGAGTTACATCTCCTCCCCAGCCCCGCTCCTTATCCCGGGTGATGAATAATTGAAACGTTATTTAAAACCAGTTACTGGGATCAGTGATTCAGCTCAGGTTCATGCATGTCTCGGTATTATATCTACTATGCAGAGGGTGAAAGGTATTAGCCTTTCTTCTAAGTAAGATGAAAACACAGGTACACACTGTACTCTTTATCCTGTCTAATGACGTTTTTTTTCAGCGTGCCCACACAAGATACACAAAGTCCTGTCCGTATTGCCTCCCATTCTGCAGCAGGCCAGCCGTTCACAGACATTTCCAACAGAGAAAACACACAGTGCCCACTGCTGGACAGCATCGTATCTTCATTCACAAATGATGAAGGTCAGACTTTCAAAAAGAAAAAAAAACAACAAACAAAAAAAACAGTGGGATGTATTGTGCTGATAATGAATGCATACTGAAAACTGAGTACTATGAATCAGATGTCCTTTACTATAAAACAAAGACAGCTTCACTTTCTTGGTTGTTTGAGCTCATTTTCTTTTTTAAATACTCCAGTGAGCGTACATAAACCCGATAAGAGACTTATTTTTTCACTTCTTTGGTAAACTGTAGTCGGTAAGGAGTTCACCCAATCGGAGAGGCTACTTTTGCTGTAGGCTGTGATTGAAGAAGTCCCAGAACACGAGATGAACAACACTAAAAACTCAATCACCAGGCTCAAACACTAAGAGAGCCAATTCAATGTGTTATCTAAGCAAACCCCCCCCCTGATGACACCCAGAATACACGATGGGAGCATGCACGACAAAAACTACAATGGGCTGCAGCACTGAGCACGCTGAGTTTATCGATGTGCACTGAATTGACAGTATAAGGGACAAAAGTTTACTCTTATCCCATGCAGGGATGATGAATAAGTTCAAACTGAGTCATTTTAGGGATCTGGTCGATGGTTTTGAGAAGCTCTGCCTGGAAGTGGCTGGATGCTGAGGCAGCTCCGCTCAGGGATGTAATGGGATACTGCAGCACTAGAGAACCGTGTGCACAGAAACTTGCCTAGAAGCATCAGGGAGTCCCGCACTAACCTTCTCCCTCCCTCCCTCCCTTCCTTCCTCTCTCAACCATCCTCTGCCTTTTCCCTCTGCTTTTCTGTCAAGTCTTTCTAATGTCAAGAAATCACCAAAGTGAAAAATCCATGCGCATATTTGAATGCAATAACACATGAAAGACTAAAAGGGGAGGCAGATATGCTCTGACATGCAGTGACAAAGAAGACAAAAACAACTTCAGAAGTGTTAAAAAAATCCAGCGTGCCTGTAGTAGGAGGAGAACACAGCTGCTTACCTTTTTGTGCAGGTTGCTCTCCTTCCTGGACACCGAAGCTCTTCCCCCTTCTCCACAGGCTCCGAGACACTTTGAGATAGAGAGAAAAAGAATCAATCTTCTCTTACTTTTTTCTCTTATTTCCAGTTTCAGAATGAACAAGTCAGGAGTCTAACACAGCCATCTAGACACACCTTTTACTCCTGTCCTCCTGTAAACTCTGCCTCATGTACACACACACACAGACACCCCATTCAAACGCACCCCAAGACTGGAGTACACAAATTGATAAAGATCTGCTCAGGGGAGGGATGAAAACTACACACACTCACACACACACTGCAGGTTTTTTTTGCTTCCTCTTGCCCACTCGCTCTTTTTTTTTTTTGTCCTGCTGTCTTTGCCTGCACTGCCTCCTGATTGGCTAAGCTGCTCTTCAATAACATAAGCTCTCTTCTTTAATTGGAAGGAGGCCAGTTATATGGTGCACCAGAAGCCCTCCCGCCCAGCTCATCCCTATCTCCCTTTTCTTTTTTTTTTTTCCCTAAGTGCCAGTGGAGAAGAATGCTGAGCTCTGCAATTTCATACGCATCGAGCAAAGAGAAGAAAAAAAAGGGAATGGAGGACAGAGGGGTGAGGGAGGGAGGAGTATGTGGGAGAGAAGAGGAGTGAGAGTGGGAATAGGGAGGGGGGGGAGAGAGCATAGGCGGCGAATCAGTGGACCGCAGTGGGACAAGCAGAAGCTGCATGGGAACAAAGAGGAAAAGGGCTATTTGGGAGGGAGGTGAGGGACAGATTTTACATGCACAAGTCCTCACAAGCTGCAGCATGGTGAGGTGTGACAGCAGGTCACAGATGGAAGAAGGGAGATTTCCCTGCACTCACTGCAGCACGGCTAGGTGGCTCTGCTGCAGTGTGGAGTCTAATTGCCAGGCAAGAAGGGGGATGGGAAAGGGAGGAGGAGGAAGAAGAGGAAGAGGAGGAGGAGGAGGAGAGTGGGGGTTGGTTGCAGTGATGCCGATGTACAGTCTTACAGCCCAGCCAGGATATATGTGTTGGGTTGGGTTGGGGTGGAGGGGGGAATGGGCAGGCAGCCGCAGTGTACAGCGGTTAATGCCTTCTCCTCATGAATTATTGAAGGTGCCCCAAAGGAGAGTGGGAGGGTCACAGGCAGCAAACTACTGAGCCTGATCAGACTCGGTCTCGCTGCTGCTGAGGTTTATTTTAATTACCCACACCTGAAGTATGTCGTCAAATTATTAAATGGAGCCCCCTTTTAGTTTGAGTGTACAATGAACCGCTGTGATAGACAGCGCTGAATGGATGTTTTGTAGTATTAGCGCTCTGATTCCCACTAAAAGGCTTCCCCATCCTGGATGAAATGGACGTGCGGGATTGACTTTGTGGTATCAGGTTTCCCCCTCCGTCCCTCTTGTCTTTCGACTCACATCTGGTAGCTCCAGCGTGTCCCGCCTGCATTTACAATACAATACCCCAACAATCAATAATAGATCATTCAATACCTCAAGCACCGGCAGAGGCTACAATGAGCACTCTAGAAGTTATGTGATGCCGTAGAGAAATGAAACTACACAGTTTGCTCGATCAACAGTGTAATTGTCCGGAGGATGAATGGGAGAATAAAGAGATACCTGATATTTTGGTCTCAGTGTCCGAGTGAAAAATACAAACCAGAAGGGACAGGTGGACAAACAATAATAATAAATATAGAGTTCCATGTTTTGGAAGCAAATAGCTGAAAATTTGTGATTGCAGAAGACTGTAAATAATGTTTCATCTAAGTTCTAAGAGTTCATGAGGGTTTGGTTGATTTTTAAGTGCAAACATTTTTTTATTTACATTTAGAACATAACAGTTTTAAGTTTGAACTCCATGGGAAATATACAAAAAAAGTGCAAATTAGTACAGTTACAGATATTTTCATCAATCATCTGCGAGCGTTTTCATTCATCACTTTGGTCTCTGCTCTCTCAGGAAGGCTGTAGACTGTGACGGAGATGTTTGTGTGTCTGAACACCTGTTCCAGTATCACAGACACTCTGTCCCACTTGAGTCGATCCAGGCCACATCCAATGCTGTCAGAGAGAGAGAGCGAGAGAGAGCGAGAGAAACACACCGTTTTACTCTGTTAATTTCGACGAGACGAAATATGTTCGTCAACAAGCCTTTTTTCCCTTGACTAAGACGAGACGATACAATGCTCTAAAAACACTGACGGATAATGTGCCAATGTGCGTTTTTGTCGACGAATAAAAACAAGATGTCACGCAAGAAATAAAAATAAACAAAAACGTCCTCCTCGTTTTCCTCTACTATATAAGAAAAAAAAGCAACATCCAGTCCTGCTGTCATGTGTTTGTGCCAGCACTTCTTTTACTGTAGGCAACATCACGGCCACACGTTTTAGATCCTCTTGCTGCTCTCGCACCTGTGGCTTGGAAACAAACAGCATGCAGGAGAAACGCGGTGTACGGACAGCGCAATCATGCTCGGAAGGAAAAAGAGACTGGACGTGTGGTCCCATTTCCATTATTTAGAAGCAGAGAAAAAAGTCACAATGATAAACAAAAAAATATTCCTGAAATAAATAGAAAAAGACTAAAATGTTTTGACTAAAACTGGACTAAAATTTTGAGACTTTTAGTCAACTAAAATATGACTAACAAAATTGATTTGTGAAAAACTAAAAGTGACTAAGACTAACAATGAACTTTGACACAAGACTAAGACTAAATTGAAAAATGGGTGACAAAATTAACACTGGATGACTAAATGACTTGAAACGCTACAAACCGAGGCATTGATATTCGTGTTACTTCGTTCAGCACACAGTGTGACTTCATGTCCTCCAGGCTCCGTTGCAGGCTGTCATAAGTCGGCTTTTGGGTGGCCTTCTTCTTTGTGATCTGCACAAATAACAACAGGAAAGTAAGAACAACTGTTGTTTTATCTTATCTGCGTAGGGAACAATTCAAATTAAATGTCACATCTTTTACCAGATAGTAGACAAAACGCCTGCCTCTTTTCAGTACGGCACACTGTCCCGTCAGCTTTTCTGTTTGGATATTTTTAAAAAAAGAACAAGTTGTTACAAATTGTACAAAATGTTCCAACGCAGATGTTTGCTTGAAACTTTAGGGAAGTTTGCAAAGACGATTGTGGATAAATGGGTCCAAAATCATGCAAAAAAATAGAGATATTTTCATGCAAGGGCCTTAAAATCATCCCACTTTTATATTATTATATTGTAGATGTTTGTAGATGTTTTTTTTTATTATAACAAAACCAGTTTCTCTGTGCTGATCACTGGGGTTGAATCAGTACCACCCTTATTCTAGATGAAATTTTTTTTGGATACTTTATTTTCACTTTTTTTTTTTTACAGTCAAAACAAAGAAAGAAAAAAAAACACAAAAAATGAGTATACAGCACCTAAACCTGTTACAAAAAATAACTTAAGTAAGAAAGGGGAAGACAGAGACTATAATTATGAGGATATAAACTTATGTTCTTATGATACCATCAGGGGTATGAATACAAAACAAAACAAACAGCAAACACACACACATAAAATAACTCTGAGAGGAGGAGCAAAGTGTTATTCAGTACAGAACAATACAGAAAATGAATAAATTACCAGTACCACATAGGTGCCTGCTTCATATATTGGTCATTTAGGTCTCATCAATTAAGACCAAAAATGGTTTCCATGTTTTCTCATAATAACATTAGGTCTGACTCACTCTGTTCCTTTAACTCCACTTGTCCTTGGAACTTTTTCCTGAACATCACCGCTATGCCTGCCCCCATGCGGCAGTCCTCACTGATGCAGTGAGCCAGAGCCTCGTCCTCGGGACAGGAGAACAGGTTCCCGGTGACATAACTCGGTCTCCATGTGCTGCGGTCTGCACGCTGGCCGAGAGGGGGCAGCATTACACCGTGTGCAAACGGAATGACACGACAAGAAATAAACACACGTGTCGGAGGAGGAGGGGGAACTATGACTGGATAAAAACACCAAAAACAAACTGAGCTTTACCTTAAGTCTGTGTGTGACTGGTTTCTGTACTCCAGACGACATTGTCCTCAGTGAGTAAAGCACTTGTTTTATTGGGTGTGTACGCATGAAAACAAACGCTCCGTTCAGTTTCTGCAAGTGCGTCGATAAAGTGACAAAGTGACAAAGATACAAACGCACAGCCGAGCCCTGAACCGCTGGATAAACTCACCTTTAGGACGCTCCCTGACAGCTGGGTCAGTTTGCAGCAACCGAAAGTGTCTCCTGATCTCGCGAGAAAGAGCGAGGCTTTGTGGAGAGGCTGCACATACACAACAACAACAAGACAATCCCTAATTTAACCACATGTCTGCACAATAACAATGTTAAATGAAAATAAACAACAGATAAATAAAATTAACTTTAAAAAAACAAAAAATTCTCTTTACTAATCATGATATTTGTCATTAAATTATAATTTTCCAGTGTAATGTCTATAAATAAAGTTACCTTTGAGGTTGTATACATCATTTACTTCATGGAATACATACACAACAACAAGAAAATCCCTAATTTAACCCCACATCTGCACAATAACAATGTTAAATGAAAATAAACAACAGATAAATAAAATTAACTTAAAAAAACAAAAAATTCTCTTTACTAATTCTGATATTTATCATTAAATTATAGTTTTCCAGTGTAATGTCTATAAATAAAGTTACCTTTGAGGTTGTATACATCATTTACTTCATGGAATACATCAGATTTATATATAAAAAAAACAAACAGGCAGTGTTGATATTGTGTTTATGTTTATTTATTGATTTATTTTATCAGCGCTCTATTCAGGTTCAAGTTGGACTGAGCTATGATGGGAATAACATGAGGTCTGCAACAGTCTGCACATGGCTCCACACAGTCCTGAGAAGAGGTCTAATCATTCTTAGATAAGTCAAAACACCTCTCTGTGGTTGTGTCGAGATTTAAAACATGTTAACTGAATAAAAAAACAAAATAAGAAGTGCCTCATGTCTGCAGCGTCTATGAAATACAGATGTATAAAGAAACCTATTGCACCATACATGGCAATAAATAAGGTGAAAACTACTGTTGCTCAGTGACCTGACTGAACAGGTAGCCCCTTTAATTAGAACAATCAGAACATAGCAGTAAAATGCAAGGATGATTGTTGTTTTCTCTTTATATACATATAAACTGCAGTACATACAAAATAACAGCTTGATCGGTCACACATGAAGTGTGTGTGTGTGTGTGTGTGTGTGTGTGTGTGTGTGTGTGTGTGTGTGTGTGCATGCACATCAGATTGACAGTCCATGTTTCCGGCCTTAGAAGTCAGCACTGCGTCTTCGAACGCTGATCCAGTCTTTAGGGTTGACGTCCATCTGCAGCATCTTCATCACCCACTTGTCCCTCCGTGCTCCATCGATGAACTCATCCAACGAGAGCTCCCCTGAGTGACAGATTCAGTGATGATTGTTCTTTTACTTTATATTTCTTCATTCTTGAGTTCATCGTTTTATTGCAATCTCAACAGCCGAGACAAGCTTTCCCTTTCAATATGCATAAACGCACCACTTTTACATTAACACCCCACAAAGCCATTACAGGAGCTTGACGCAGGCCTTTTGAATCATTTACGAAGCATTTGGAGCTGTTAGAAAACTTACAAACACTCACCATCTCCATTTTCATCAACCAATTCAAATATCCGGTCAACCACTTGGTCTGGGCTCATCAGATTGCATTCTTCATCCAGCTCTCCATGGCAGGCTTTCTTCAACCGATAAATAGACTGAGAGTGACAGGAAAGTACGTTACACCATCTTACACTGACTGCTGATCATTTCAGCCCACTGATTTATCTTGAAATGTTTTGAAAGCTTTGCAGATCAGTAGTTTTATTGTATAACAGTATATATATATATATATTACCTCCACAATTTCAAGAAGCTCTGCTTTATCAATGCATCCGCTTCCATCTTTATCATACATTTTGAATGTCCATTTCAGCTTATGTTCCAGTTTACCCCTCAGGACTAAGTTCAAGGCTGCCACATACTCCAGAAAATCAATGGTGTTGTCCTGCGGACATAAAGAGAAAGAGTTATGACCTCTTAGAATGGAAATATACTAGACAGAATATCAAAAAAGTTCTCACTAGCTGTGACAATTGAAATAAATCGGTAGCCCTGCAACTCACAATTTGTTTCAGTATTGATTTATCAGCAGATTATTTTTTTACGATTAATTGTTTAAACTACATGTCAGAAAATTGTGAAAAATGCACATTGTAATTTCCCAGGAGCCCATATTGACAAATTGCTTGTTATTTCTGATATTCAGTTACATCTCAGATGCTGCAACCTGTAAATATTTGGTTTTTTTTTGCCTCACTTACAACATCGACTATCAAAATTGATGTCATTTTCTGTCAAATGGAGTTATGAACCAATTGTTTAAGCTCTAAAAAAAATATGTGCTCAGTAACGGGACGCTGCCGATCAACAACATTACTATGCATCTAGGTTACAGTATACTAGCACACAGCAGAAGTTTGTACTCACTCCGTTCTTGTCAAAGGCTCGAAACATGTGTTCAATGTAATCTGCAGCCTCTTTGTTGTCGGTTACTCCAAAAAAGCTCTTGAACTCGTGCATGAAGAGAGTTCCACTCGGGCATTCAACAACAAATTTTTTGTACCATTCCTGCAGCTCTGCCACATCGATTTCCTTGTCTGGGTCACAGTCCTCGCTCAGGCGTTGACCCATTGTAGAGATTCCCCTCTTCAACTCTCAGAAGACAGAAATGACTTCTTACATTACATAAAACTGTTTGACCTGGCTAACTCTTTTAAAGCTTGCCCCCTCTACATTACAGAATCCACAAATATTATATTTCTTAAATCAAATTTAAAAAAAAATCAAAATTACCATACAGTCCATACAAGCTCCAAATTATTATTGGGCTCTCTATGGTGGCAAAATCCCATCTGAGATTGAGGATGAGACACAGACCGTTATGGATCACATGAGGATTAGAAGTCTACACTTGTCAAAATCAATTAGTTCACAAACAGATCATGACAGGATTTCCTTGTGGCACTGCCTCCACCTATCCTCAACAGAGACAAACACATCTATCTAAATGCATTTTTAGCTCATAACAAGTTTGAAGTACCTCTGTAGTTTAACGGACCTTTTATTAACAATGTAATTATTAAACTGTATGAATAATGTGAATGTGTGCACACCTACACTCAAGATTGAAGTCTGTAAACAACGTCTGACATTTATAGTTGGAGAGGGGTGCATTATGGGAAATGTAGGCATCATTGTTTCACCTATTTTAGCCAATAAAAATCAGGATACCTCAGAAACAGCTGCTTAGATTTTCACAGTTATTTGTGAATACGACTCCCCAAACGTTATGGGAGTGGAATGCTCTAAATATACTCCTTTAAGCAATCTTTTCCAGTAGTTATGATTCACATCTCATGATTCACAGAGGTTACGTTAGCTCCGACCTTTAGGTTGTTTACTGCTACCCTGATTACTATTTACATGCCTGCTTCAGTCTCACTGGAGCCAATAATAACTCACTAATGATGGACATTATGATTATTATGATGAATTACACATTACACAACACTGCAAGAGGGCCGTTATATTTGGGACATGGGTTGAATCATCTTGCAAGCATTTGGCCAGTGGAGTAATCCCAGGAAATTTGGTTTCAGTAGTGTAACAGTGTCACTGTTAGTGGTAACCATAGACATTGTTTACAGGTGAAAGCCTGGCCTGGTTCACAATATATGCTGACGACAGGGATAGTGATAATCTTCGATTAGATTATTAAGCCACTGTATGATCCTCACACGATTAAAATGACTCACATCCTCTCTTCTTACACAAGTGGTATTTTAAATCTCACCCGTATTTTCCTTCATCCCATCATCTTTCACAAATTAATTTCCTGTACCGAGGGCAGGCCTAATTAAGATCCACCCGGACTGATCCTAAGTAACATTCACTGCGTCATCTCTCACTTCTACTTCCTCTACTGTTGTGGCTTAGTAGTGATGAAGTACCTGAGCTAAATACTCACACTAGCGTAATGCAAGTATGTTAATGTTTAGAGGGTACAGTGTTTAACATGTTCACCATCCGTGTTGGTTTAACATGCAACTAGATGAGAAGTCAGAAGATAAGTTATTATAATCCATACTCCAACTTTGTGCTGCTGCTGGTGGCGCTACAGTATATGAAAAGACTAATATTACCTCACAAGTTCACAAAGGTCAGTAGGATTCATCCCTCGGTGACTGTGAATGTCTGTAAAAATCATGTCATAGCAATCCAACTAGTATGCTACCAGGCGAATACTTGAAAGTTAAGCATGTTCGCTTACTAACTTTAAAATACTAAATGGTTAATCATGTAGTATGTTTGGCTGATGTTGGTGTATTAGCGCATTTTCCAGCCTTAAAGCCAAAGTACAGCTTACAGAAATCAGGTCATTAGTTTCAGAGGTGTATTGTCAAGAACTGTGAATTGAGTGAGCTGAGTCACACCTCACGTGTGAATAAAAGATAATTAGTTCATTGGCCCTCGTTGTTCTGCAGACATGAAGTATACCCGGCTTTGCGACTTAAAAAGAACAACAGATATTAACTGAGCATACTCCAACTTTAGATTTTAGCATTTATTGCTTTCAATGAATACTATGATACAAGCTCAAGCATTCAGTTTCCACCCATTATCAGTTCTACAAAGGCAGTGGACATGTATTACAAGTCTACAAAAACTGATTTACAGAGACGTACTGTAAAAATCCAAGCTATCAAAAGTGACATTTGTACAACTAAAGGTTTGACGTACAGAAAGTGTAAAAGTACCTTGTGTTCTGTTGACAGATTTCGGTGCAGAGATGGCTTCCCTTAAACCAAACCAATATACTATCCTATCCCTACTAACCCAACGGGCAACATTTGTGTGTTTGTACAGGCGTCACACGCAAAGCAAAACAGTGACATTTCCACGTCCTTCAAGGGGTCAATGCAAACAAGTGCAATATATTGTTAGTAAGAAATACATTTTGTGGTATGTGCTTCGTAGAAAAAGCAAAACAGACATCTGTGAAGGGTCGCTTCACATTCTTAATGGCATGTGTCAAACTAGAGAGACACACATTCGTCAGAAAGATAGTCGAAACAACGAGGCTTAGCCCGACACACAACTCAAACTGTCAAATGTATCCTTTTGAAAAAAATACATGCCGAATGACGATAATGAAATTACTGAACACATCAGTTATCAAGGTTAAATTATCATAATGCTCAGATATATAAAAAAAAAAAAAAAAAACAAACAGGAAAAAGACTTTAGAAAAACTTTTAGTCAACAGTGAGAAAAACAAAAGCCGCCATAATCTTCTTTAAATCATTTCCTTCCAGTTTTAAAGACCAGACGACGTGCGGCCTTGAGTAGTTGAAACTTGAAGAGGACAAAAAGACCCTTCTGTGAGGCATCTCGAGGTCCACATCGCTCCTGGTCCTGAAGTCTAGAGGTCCACAGTGCTACAGATATACCCTCGGTGGGGTATCTTACAGTGTAAAAAAAATAAAGTCAAGTTGGCAGGCTGGGGCTTCAAGTTAGTCATGTGCGCCGGGCTCTATCGCAGTCTGTGCACTGTTTGAATTGTCAGGGACGCCCTCTGTTGACAAGTCAGGTGAATTACTAGAAGAGGGGACCTGCTTGTCACTGGGTAGGCCGTCACCGTCGCTGCTGCTGCTGCTCTCCTCATTTTCCTGTTCGGAGCTTGTACTCTTCTCTGAAGGAGCCGGCTGCTCAGGTTGATCCACAGTGCTGTCGTTCTCCTGTGGACTGTGGACATCCCCCCTCTCAGAGGAGTCTTCTTCTCTTTTAGAGGGCTCCGTCTGTGTGCTGCTGGGCTCTGAGGACCAAAGTGAACAATATTAGTGCTGCAGTTTACGAATGTTTTCACTATAGAAGAAGAAGAATCTGATGTTTTTCTTTAATAATCGATTGGTTGTTTGTTTTTATAGTGTCTATCAAGATTTTGGCATTCTCTCTAAAAATGAATCAACTGTTTCTTTCAATCAACAAACCAATTAATTAACTAATCGTTGGAGCTCTAAATATTTTTTTCTGTGTAACAAAGAATTTGTGGGTACTATATAATATATTTAAAGCTATCTTTAGTTGTTGCTTTTTAATGCATTAATGTGTTCAAATCAGTGTTATGAAATAAAGAATAAAACTTAATAATCGTGACTTTAGAGACTACGTATTGTGCTGCGGTAGTCCGACATTAAACCGGGAGATAAACTCTCACTGCACAGCCTGTGTAAACAGGTGTATCGATGGAAATCAATCTGTTTCATCAGATGTGAGAGACAAATAAGCGTTCAACACCGCTGACTCACAGTCTGTTCAATATGCTTCAAAATGTAAGTAATTTTCTGATTGTATACTAGCCTTTGAAACCCTCCACCTCCCACACACATTTCTGACAATGCAACAGGGGCGTTGGCTGCACTTAACAGTTTTTGTTCACGATCATGTCACTCAGTGATTGGCTAGGTGTGAAGAAAGTAAGGAAGTAGGCAGGACTCAAGCTTCTCTCTCAAGCTCTTTTTCTGGTCACAACGACCTCTGCCACTTGAAATGTGCACAACACAGTGCAACACCGTGAATGCTTTTGAGGAGACTTTCCAAAAGTGTCCGCACTTATCCCAAATTGTAAAAAATTATTGGGCAAGGCCACTTTGGACTTGAAAAGTACAAATTTACTGGGGCACCGTGACCAAAATGTTTGTGACACAAAGGCCAAAACTACTCTGTGGTATATATGGTAGTTAAAAATCTGCATAACCTAACATCTAAAATGCAGCATACACATTAAATGGAGCAGTATTATTCATCTAAAAACATCATAAATAATAGTAAAGCATGCACTAACTAGTTCGTCTGCTGTAAAGAGTACAAGAAGAGAGTTTAGTAACGTTACATAAACTGACTTTTAGGTCTTTTCTGTGGCAGCAAACGCAACACACAGCCTTTCTGTAACTATTATACTGAGCATATCTACACACAGCATGGCTACGTAACGTAATTGTTACTTGTTTTTTTTTACTGTTACTGGTTCTATTTAACCGTTATTTATACATGTGTATATAGTGTGTATATATTGTTTAAAATAGGATATTGTATAGGGTATATTGTTAAAGTTTTGTTTTCTTACTATTGTTTCCTTGCTATCACTTACCGTTTGGGAGCTGCGGTAACAAAAACAATTTCCCTACGGGGATTTATAAAGTACTTCTGATTCTGATTCTTCTGACTTCTGTCACTATACTTCAGTTAAAGTTACACTAAAGAATGTGAACTTTCTGAACCGTCTCTTGGTTACAAATATATATTTTGTGGGAGTAAGAAAAATCTGGCATTACTGTTGTTGTGCAGCATGATGACAAAGACACGAGGAAACATGAGTTGGATTATTTGCTGCCTAGTTTTAAATGAGGAAATCCACAACTTTCTCGTTTCTTTCGAATTGCACTAAAAAGATCCATGTTTTATGTGCAGATTGTTTTGAAAAGCTCCAGCATAGCCCTCCATCTTTAAAGACACCACACATGGGTACTGAAACACTTTAATACCTGAGTATACATATGTCAGCCTGAGTGAAGATGAGTTAACACTTACCATGATCCTCTGAACTGGTAGGTGTGTCACAAGACGTTCCGCTTTCGCATTCTTCACCGCAAGAGTCTTTTGAAGACTCCGGTGTCTCTGGTGAGCTCTCCGACCCTTTACAACACGACGTCGGCTTCTCTTCGCTTTCTGCCTCGTCCTCGTCCTTTTCGTCAAACTTGAGCCTCTTGACCTCGTGTTTGTCGGCATCGGGATCCTCCTCTTCATCCTCCTCCTCGGTGTGTTTGTTCTTGATCCCGCTGTTTGCTGCCATTTCACCTTCCGATGGCGAGGAGTCGCTGCAGGGACGACAGAAACGCAGAGTCAGTTCATCAAATTGAAGATTTAAGATTAAAAGCAGTGAGTAGTTAGTATGTACTCCTTAAAAAAGGAATATTTTACATACTAACAAACCACCAGTGTCCCAGAATTTGAAATAAAATAACGAGTAGACTCATTCAGTATTCTACACATTCCCTCACAGTGCCACGCCATACTTCAATTACCTGATATGGTGCTCCTCCACCTCCTCTGTTGTTGGCTCTGAGACTTTACTGACAGGACACTCAGGGAGCCCGTTGGTCGATAGTGAATGACAGCTTGACAGCTTTGGTCTGTTGAGTGGTTTTGGCGTGCCCGGTCCGTTTACATTTCGACTGCAAAAAAAGAAAAAAGAAAATGAAGATTTCTTAGTAGCAATATCACAAGATGGCAAAACTACTTCGAGCCAAACTGACGTAATTGCTTAACTAACTATTGCCCCGTCTAAACTAACTCAACTTCCACTTGCTGGTGTGTGACGCAATCATTTAAGATTCATGGAAGTCAATCACTGACAAGTATTGGAGCTCCCACCTGTCTGAATATAGGGAGGAGTTACCAGGAAACATCAGTCCATTCACTTTGTTTACACTGGATGCCCCATTTTTCCTTCGAAAGAAGTAGAAAGGCACAAAACAACTGGCTGTTAATCGTAACTTGCAAAAGCAAATTTAAAATTTAAAAAAAAAGGGAGCTGTCAATGTGCATCAGAAGAAGCAGCTTAACAGAAATTCTGCAGCCAGCAGAGCAAGTGGAGTAAACGCTCAAGAGCTGATGTACTTACTCTGATGTGGGGTACACACAGCTGACCACCATTACATTCTGCAAGAAAACAAAAACACATATTTAGGATTTAATATTACCTACCCTGAGTGAAAACACTGATTTAACAGCTAGTAGCACAGTGCGGCGCTCACCTTCTCTAAACCCATGAGAAACTTGTCTGTTCCCGTGTAGTTGCGCTTGGGGTCCGTAAGAAGTTCACACAGACGCTGGATGGTGAACGGGATTCTGGAAAAGTTATCAAGAGATATATTTAGATTTAGGCCCAGACACTTGTCTTACAGTTGGCATCAACACTTACCAAACATGGCAGCACTGGAGCTGAATGAGAAAAAACAAAATCAACCTGGATAAAAAAAACTGGTTAACCTCAAAGTCAAAGCTCAGTCACAAGTTCGGACAAAATATTAAAACGAAAGCCAGGATTTGTTTGCGATTTGTGCTCGACTCACCCGTTGTAACCATCCACTATTTTTAAGATCCTCTCCTTCATCTCTTCGAAGGGGACATAGTCTACGTTGGGATTGTGTGGCCCTCTCTGGTCCGGCGTTGAAGCGTGAAAATCATCCATGACTTTCTCCAACTTAAACACGAAGTACGTTTTGAACTGCGACCACGGGATCCTGGAAGATAGAGAGAAAAAAAAAAGAATGAAAACACAATAACGCTGACGACAGCGAGCAGAGACGGCATCATTGCTGTGTGTGTGTGACGGTTTGTAGAAGAGTGTTGGTTTTGTTTTGTGTGTGAGCCTTTGTGGACGAGTGATGGGAAGTTCGGCTCTTTTTAGGGAGTCGGATCATTCGACTCACCAAGAAGAGCCGACTCTTTCAACTCCCAGACGGCTCTTTATTTTACCACTTCAGCCAAATTTAGCACTGTTTTTGACTTATGACTTATTATATATTAAGTAGAACCGGTCATCACTATTGTTGGACTACTCACATTGGCTGTCCTGTCTTGGCAACATGACACAAGAATTCTACTCACATTGGCTGTCCTGTCTTGGCAACATGACACAAGAATTGCTCTAGGACAGGACACGTCTCTTTCTTGCTTTTCTTCTCAAAATCTGCAAAATGCCCACAAGAAGAAAAAAAAAAAAACACAAGATCATTACAAATATCTGACTCCAAGCCTAACCAAACACAGGGTTCCCACACCTTTTTCATGAACAAATTCAAGCACTTTTCAAGCACCTTCAAGCACCAGTTTTTCCATTTTTCCAGCACCTTTAAATAGGTAGCCTACTAGTTGTGTTTGCCATGATGGTCATGGGAAGCGCAGCGGTGCCACTGTATGGCATAATAATATGGGTCTAATTAGCATTATTTCATATGGTGGTAGATTGACTGTTTTGATTTTTAACTAATTGTGAATTGGCTTGTATTCTCAGCTTGTGAGCGGTGTATTGTGTAACTACCATAGCGCAATAACAGTGACAAATAGACAAATTTCAAGCATTTTCACAAAAAATTCAAGCATTTTCACAACC
This sequence comes from Larimichthys crocea, assembly GCF_000972845.2. Classification (NCBI taxonomy): domain Eukaryota; kingdom Metazoa; phylum Chordata; class Actinopteri; family Sciaenidae; genus Larimichthys; species Larimichthys crocea. The sequence continues at coordinate 8,386,174 of NC_040025.1, forward strand.
TTGAAAACACTGGATTGAAATTCAAGCATTTTCAAGGAATTCAAGCACCCGTGGGAACCCTGCAAACAATACCTGCACCTGTATCAACTTTGCAAAGAAAAGCACATGGCCAGTAGAAAATCATGTAAACTGTTAAATCACGTTTTAGTTTCAGGCTACACACATTTAAATTGTGCATTAGAGACAGTTAAATGATTGCAAAGTGTCAAATGTGAGCTGTGCAACGTAGAAAACCGTCAAAGTTTGAACTAACTTTGAAAGTTCTTGTAAAAGTTACAAAGTAAGCGCGTTTATTTCGATGCCAGCCAGTTAGCTGTTTACATAACCTCTAACTACCAGTTTAGGAGATAAAAACAGGTCAAAAGGTGTAATAAAATACTAAAAAATACAACTTTCTCGCTGACAGTGACAGTAAACTAACTAGGCCGAGCGGAGGCAGAGCAGGTTGTTACGGTAACGCACATAACGTAGTTAGCTAAACATTACATATTCCCGCTTGGCAGACGCGACAAAACACACGTAAAAAAATAAATAAATAAACAATGAATCATTTATATGTTTTTTTAAAACATTTGCCTTGAAACGCTTCCAGCAACGCGTCGGTGTCCATAGCTGTGTCCAGTCACAGGCAGCCAGGAAATAGTCGCTAGTTTAGCCGAGTTAGCAGCGAGCTAACCGAACCAGCAACAAAGCTTTTGCGGCGGACTGCGCATGCGCGGTGGGAAATTACGTAGTTCACATTTACGGAAGATGCGCCCCGGGTTAAAGCACTTGAACGCACCATTTAGCGACGAGAATAAGACAGACTTGAGATATTGTTTGTTTGTAAAGCGCTGATAATTATATTTATATATTTTATTTTTTTTAAGCAGGTGTAGGAGAAACTTCTGGAAGGTGCTGCAGGCGGTCAGCGGGCGTCATCTGTTTTTTCTTTTTTTTTTTTTTTCTGTTGTTGTGACGGCGCAAACCCGGTGAAGCGACCAATGAGTCAGCAGCTGATCGGGGATCATTTCACCCGAAGGACCTACATATATATATATAAACAACGACAACAGCCATTTGCCTTTTAAAAAATAAAAATAAAAAGTCTTTCAGAGCAAAAACAAAAACAAAAACAATGGCAGTCCCGGTAGCTGCATTACAACTGAGCACGCCATCCAGCCCGGTTCTGCTGGAGCACAACATTCACATCAGCGACAGAGATTTGGGAAGGATTTCAAATGACAATGAAGTCGACACTCTGCCTTTACACTCACCGTGGACCTTCTGGCTCGATAGGTAAGGCACTGTTTGGTTATTTCTTTATATTATTAATACAATAACCCAGTGTCAAGTAGGTGAACTCTTTGTGGTTGACCTTTTTTTTTAATGAGGACAAAGAAATGATTGATCAGGCCTTGCTGCAAGTCAACACAAATCATATTTTATATGTGTGTTTAAACAGCAAATACTGCTTGTTAATAGTGTTGCCAACTTGTTTTCTTCCCTGACCTACATACGCAAGACCTCCCTACTCGAGGATCTTAAAATAAAACAAAACAAAAAGGGCGTAATTATGTCTAGCTTATAATAAACATAATAATAACTCCAGTTGAGGATTTTATTTCTAATGTTAGCGCAGGTGTGATTGTTTAAGAACTTGTTGAGTCATTGTCCAGTGAGGCACTCCTGCTAGATCCAAAGTTATGTAGGTCAAACTTGCCTCTGTTATATATATCCCCATTTTTTATTATTTTTTTAAATTCACTTATTTAAGTATTAATGCGAGGAGATCAAAACAGAGTTGAACTCAAGTGACAGCGTGTTGCACAAGTCTCATATTCCAGTCTGTGTACAAATCAAACGGGGTCAGTGTTGTTTACTGTTTACTGGCTTATTTGTCATCTGACCTAACCCCAGCCAACCTGTGTGCTCACTGAAGCATGTCTGAGTCATGTAGCACACACTGACACAAATGCATTTAGCAACAAGCCACATTAGAAGATCTATACAAGCTTGTAATTATTTTTTTTAGACGGCAATAAAATGAGTGGAATTTAATTAAATGTCTGAGTCTGTTTTTATTTCATTTTCTTTTTTCCGTCAGATCTTTACCGGGAACGACAGCAGCCGAATGCGAGTCAAACCTGAAGAAAATCTACACCGTGGAGACTGTCCAGGTAAGATGCTGATGCAAAGGCACAGCTCCAGCAGGCTCATGTGAAAGGTTACACATTTCGATGGCAACTTTTCTTATTTACACTCAAAGTTTTTGTGCCAAGGTATTTTTCTTTCCACACAGCTGTTGGAGTTTTTTTTCCTCCGGAAAACTTTAATTACAGCTATAAGGAGAAGATGAATGCCCTGTTCTTTACTGATAAACAGTGTCAGGGCTTTAGTAGTCGCATCCTTGCGTGCCATGTTACACAACCACATCATCAAGCTGAGGTTTAGCAGCATTACACATATTGTATATTACACAATACACACGGCATTTTCAATCAAACAAGCTGGTTGACATATAAACATAACAGTATAATTTATAAATGAATGCGTCATTGTAATTAAGACAGCGTGGAGAAGGGATCAAGGATTCATAAATACACAATGTGTGTTTGTGTGTTCAGAGCAATGAGGGAAAAAAAAAGTTTTTTTTGTTTTGACATTGATTTGTTTTTCTACAGTGTAACACATGTGAAAATATTAAGAAGGCCAAACTGTCTGTGCTTCACTAAAATAACCTGTTTTCTTTCTCTCCTCACCTCGGCACTGGAGTAGAACTTTTGGAGAGTTTACAACAACATACCCGGAGTCTCCAGCCTGCCACTGAGATGTAGCTATCACCTGATGAGAGGAGAAAGAAAACCTCTCTGGTGGGTTTATATTTAAGTTTCACACCTGTGTGTGTGTGCGTGTGCATGTTCATAGTATTTGAAGCTGTTTAGAACTGGTTTATGTGATGTTCTGATTTGCAAACAGGGAAGAAGAAAGCAATGCTAAAGGCGGTGTCTGGAAAATGAAAGTACCTAAAGAAAGCACCGTAAGTGACATAATCAATACAAGTATTTATTATGTATTATGTGCATATTCATTATTTATTACTCACAAATTTCTCTTCACGTTTACAGTCTGTCGTGTGGAAGGAGTTGCTGTTGGCTACCATCGGAGAACAGTTCAGTGATTATTGTGCCTCAGGTAAATTTCTTGATTGAGCTGCAAATGTATTTATGTATTTCCACAATACATAAATGGATTCATCGAATTCTATTTTGCTGTTTTTCCCAGATGATGAAGTAGTCGGAGTCAGCGTCAGTGTAAGAGATCGTGAAGATGTCTTTCAGGTCTGGAATGGAAATGCTTCTTGTGCTAACGAGTCAAACATCTTAGGAAGGATCCACGAGCTCCTTCCACAGACACCTTTTAAAGCAGTGTTTTACAAACGTGAGTATTTTCTTGGAATATTAGCGATGATATGTCGTAGTTGTTTTTTTGTTTTTGGATTTTTGTAATAGATGGATTGAAATTGTGAGTAAATGTTCTTTTTGTATAACGTTTTCAGCGCACGAGGAGCACCACGCTTTTGAAGGAGGTCGATCAAGACATTAGAGCCCTTCAGATAAACATGTTTTTTTTTTCTTTTGCTTATGAACATGTTTTGGATAATATCTGGGCACATTTTGAAGCCGTTGAATTCATAGTTGCTTAATGTGTCACCTTTAATTACCTCAAAATGTAGCCCATGTATTACGACCCCTCAATCGATGGAATTTTTCATCTTCTGAGTGATACTGTCATTCACAACAAGATCCAAAATACTTTTATTTTAGTCGAAAGCAAAAAAAAAAAAAAAAAAAAAGAGCGAAAAAACATTTTAGTTTGAATTTCTCTATGGCAGTGTTTGTATGTTTTTATACTGCAAGATTTTTGCAAAACCAAAAACAGCCGATCATGTACAGTCAGATTTTTTTAGATGTATTATAGCATATTTTGTGCAGTTTCCTGATCATTTTTGAATCTAAGAAGAGGCCTAGTTCCACGAACCTTTATCGTAACAATACATTACAAGGCTTTTCTAGTCCGTTCTTTTCTCCGTTTTGTATGTGACAGCCAAAATAACGTTGCCTATAATAGGGAACATAAATGTTTAGTACGCTGAGCAGAAAATTGCACACTCTTTTGTTTTTAATATATATTTTTTTCTTCTTTAGGATATAAGTGGATTGTGAAAGGAATATGTTCTTGTTACAATAAAACGACCTCAGTAAACAAAACGTCGTGATTAGATGCTGAGAAATATATGCAATCATTTCTATTCTGTACAATTTGCAACAAATTTGCAGGGTTGTGGTTGTCATTTTGTTTAAGCATCGGTCCTAAATCAAGCACTTTGTTTCTTATTGTGTCTGTAAATCTCCTCTGGGGATTATAGCTGTAATAACTGAGACCAAATCCACTTTGGTTTTGTGTCACCTTTTGAAGTGTAAAGCTGTTTTTGTTGATTTTTGCTTTTAATAGTAACTTTGAAATGATATGTTTTTCATGTGTTCATGTGACCTGCATTACATTAGTGAGACCTACACTACTTTCTGGATGTTATCGGCCCCAGGAAAAACAAACACATCAATAACCACATGACACGCAGAAAACTATCACCGGAAGGGACACCAAACAAAACATGTTGCTCTAAATCTCACTTTCCTTGAGGGACTGCTGTGGGCCTGTTTTAGTGTAACCTAACAAAAAGTTGGTGTTTGCTGAAGTGATGCAAATACTGCGGCGGAGTCAAATCTGTGTACTACTACTGCTGCTAAAAAGCAAATTTAGTGTGTCTCAAATCCATAGCTTTAAAAGGTTTTGGTGTCTTATAATCTACTGTATTGGTATTAAAGTCATAATCATATTATTTGTCACTGCATGTGTGAGAGAATGTACGAAGCAGGGAGTGAGATTGACTATTCTAGGCAACACAGCAGATTTTTTTTTCCTGTAATCGTTAAACATTTGAGTTTTTTCATTTCTGTGTAGCTATGGAGTACACATTGAAAACCACAGAAAGACCGCTGCTATGATTTCTCAATCAAGTCAAACGTGTGAGAAAGACACGACAGGAGGAAGGAGGTAGTTTTCAGATCACCGACTTTGCCAAACTCGCTTCATGTTCCCTTTACTCTCCTGCTGTTCGTGTAATAATGTCATAAGCACATACTGTAGGATAAGAGAATAACAATACTGCACACTTGCACATACGCAGTTGACGACTCACTTCAGATCTCAGACTTTGTAACTTGATTGTTGATCTTGGATGGTGCCTTGTGTTTACCAGCAGTTTAGAATGTCATCTGTGTTCAGCATGTTGAACTTGTACATAGTCATGTTTGTCTATTAGTTTTACACGTGTTTGAGAAATAAAGACACCTAAACTTTGACCCTTTGCTGTCGGAAAACTTACTGTACTGTGTGTGTGTGTGGTGTGGTGTGGTGTGGTGTGGGTGTGTGTGGTGAGAAAATCAATATTGTATTGAATTAATTATCAGGATGTTCTTTAATGGAAAATCCTCTGGGGTTTGCTGTTATATTCAAAGGCGTGTGCGTGAATGTGACCATTTTTCATTTCCAATATGTAGATTTTTGAAACAGTCATAAGTAACATAAGTATTGTAATACATAGTTACTCTCAGCACTAACTATAATTGTGATAGATACTGACTTGAAACTACTTGGGTATATCAAGAGCATGGGGACAGCTTCTACTTTAATGTCTGCCTCAACAGTACGACAACTTAACACTGACAACAGGCCATTACCTTTCTGTCTTATATCATATTCTGCCAATCGTAACCAACACTAACATAACAGGCATGGTGCACCTTGTTTTGTAGTTCACTATTTAAATGAAGGAACTGAATTGAAGAAATTAGATTAGAAATGTATTCTATGGAAATGTTCTGACTCGTGAGAAAAAATAAGGTTCTCTTATTAAACCATTTCATGCACATTACATACACACACTGATCTGATTTTAAACTGTGGCACTGGAAGGCCTTTTAGCTTGCTTCAGAAATAGGAAGCCACCATTTCATGACAGCCAGAAGGAAAATGTGTCCCTCTTGTGGTTGCATCAAAGCATGGACATAAAACAAAATGTTTACAAGAAGGCCACATTTAGAACAACACAAGGATTTTATCCCTACATGAAGACAGTCTTGTCCTTACAGTGGCTACATAAAGTAGTTATTGCAGTGACCGTCATTATATGCAGCACTAAAAAAAGCCTCATTATACTAAACATGGACTGAGATACCTCCATGTGTGCATCAGGTGATGCAAGCTTTAGTTCTCATGGGAAATTTTTTATTATTATTTATTTATTATTATGAGGATGGGCTAAATCTCCATTAAATCTCCATGTTTTTTTTATTTTAAGGAGTCCTTTAACATATGATCTGTTAGTATTACTACAAAAAGGAGGATCAGGTGAATCATTAAGGATCCCAACGGATCATGGATAAGGGCCTTTTCTACTTCGGCAGTACATAGGGACTTGGCTTGGGAACCGGAGAGTGGCCGGTTCAAGTCTAGCATGGACCAAAAATATGGAAGGTGGAGTGGTAGCTGGAGAGGTGCCAGCTCACCTCTTGGGCACTGCCAAGGTGCCCTTGAGCAAGGCACTGAACCCCCCCAACTGCTCGCAGGGTGATCAGGGGGGCTGCCCATCACTCCACAATCTCTTTCCACATTGCATGTCTATGAGCCCTTGTACTGCATGTGTGTGTGTGTTCTGGGTTAAAAATGCATGTAAATAAAACAGAGTGCAAAAAGAATTTCCCCATTGAGGGATTAATAAAATATCTCTTCTTCTTCTTTTTTCTACTATTACTTATGCAGTACTTTATAGAATGTATAGTAGGCAGGGGTGCCGTATAGGGGGGGAAATGTTAGAACAATTTCGACTGACAGGAGCCCCAAAAAATAGGTAAACACCAACATAAAAATATGAAACCATTATCATTGAGTATATATATTTCAAATATAATAATCCAATTAATTACCTCTTTGTTTTTACGTGTTTTGGGCAGTAAAAGTTCAATAAAAATGTCCTTTAGCACATTTTTATGGTGGCTTTTAATCTGGCATCAAATAGTGAACTGCACTGCATACTGTGTGCAGACTTGCATGCATGTACAAATCACCAGCAGTAAATATTGTGCTAGTACTAGTATTGAACTACAAAGGTTAGCCGCAGCAAGACGGAGTACATGTGTGTGAATGAGAGGGACCTAAGTGGAAGAGTGAGGTTACAGGGAGAAGAGATAAAGAAGGTGGAGGATTTTAAGTATTCAGGGTCAACAGTCCAGAGCAATGGAGAGTGTGGAAAAGAGGTAAAGAAGCGTGCGCAGGCAGGTTGGAACGGGTGGAGAAAAGTGTCAGGTGTGATGTGTGATAGAAGAGTTTCAGCTAAAATGAAAGGAAAGGTGTACAAAACTGTGGTGAGACCAGCGATGTTGTTTGGTGCCACTGAGGAAAAAGACAGAGGCAGAGCTGGAGGTAGCAGAGATGAAGATGCTGAGGTTCTCTTTGAGAGTGACCAAGATGGATAGGATCAGGAATGAGTACATCAGAGGGACAGCACATGTTAGAGGTTTTGGAGATAAAGTCAGAGAGGCCAGACTGAGATGGTTCGGACATGTCCAGAGGAGAGATAGTGAATATATTGGTAGAAGGATGCTGAGTTTTGAACTGCCAGACAGCAGGCCTAGAGGAAGACCAAAGAGGAGGTTTATGGATGCAGTGAAAGAGGACATGGAGGTAGTTGCAGAAGACAGGGTTAGATGGAGGCAACTGATTCGCTGTGGCGACCCCTGAAGGGAAAAGCCGAAAGGGGAGGAATAAGAAGACTAGTATTGAACTACAAGACGCAAAACAGTTGCAAGCCTTTGATTATAGTTATGTAAAGCTTTTGATGGGATAGTTAGGTCCTAGTGATGTGGTGACTACGAGCTGCACAGAGGGGGCCCAATTAGATTTTTTTTATCATGGGGCCCAAAATTCCTAGCGGCGCCCCTGATAGTAGGAGCTGTGATTCTTCTTCACCTCCTGAGCACTGCTGGCACCCCTCCAGCTACCAGTCCACCTTCCATATTTTGGTCCACGCAGTACTTGAACCGGCCACCCTTCGGTTCCCAAGCCCAATGGACTGAGGATAACCCTAATCATACCACAGTTAAGCCAAAAGGCTTTCTTAATGCCAAAAAAATGCCAAATGTATGCCATAATACAGCCAAAATATTTGCTATCTGGGTCCAACCTGCCTGCACACGCTTCTTCACCTCTTTAATTGTAGGAGCTGTGATTATATGACAAAAAAAAAAAAAATTGAATAAATATATATATAGGAGTATAATGTGACCCTTTTTTCGTGGCGGGATCTTTCTTTCTTTTCTTTTCTTTTTTTTCTTTTTTATTAAATTTTTGGCTCTGCACGACCTGAGACGCGTGTGGACCTGACGTCACCATTGTTTACTTTTACCTAAGCCACGCCCTCCGTTAGCAACTTGTGGCTAGCTCGCTACCAGAGCAGAGGCACCGCTCACCCAGACACCACCCCGACTACTACTCCGAGACTGTCTGTCCTTATAACACACACACACGTTTCTTTGGGTGAGTAGACGTCTATGTAACGAATTATCGGATTCTTTTTTTGGGGGGATATTAGCAGCTGGCAGGATACGAAGAGATACAAAGATAGAAAACGTTTTGGTTTACATAGCTAGCGTCACAGCGAGCTAGCTTTTGTTGTGCTGTTGCCACCCCGCAAAGCTCGGTCGACAACAGCAGGCTGTTTAAACCCAGAGAGATATATAATATAATATAATACAACAGTTAACGTGACAGTTGGTAACTTTTTTTAAAAAACCTCGCTGGTCTTGGTTTTTTTAAAAACGTGTTAACGGATGTCGGTTCCATTCATCTCGCGTCGAGCTTTTTAAACTGGACGAGAAACGTTTCATCGGATAATTCATTCAGGGATTTCATGTCTCGGGTGAAACGATCACGGTCTTGTGTACGTGTAAAGCTTGGTGAACACACCTAGGACGGTGTGAGCCTCCTTAAGGTACATTACAGGATGAAATCTTAAAAAATTAACCCATTGATCGATGATCAATCCACCACTGAAGAACTGATTGTATCCCAAACTTTGATCCAGACATGTGTCTACTTTTAGGTGATACACACTTAAAAATGTTGTTATCAGGGTGAGAAATGTAACTTTTTAAACCGCTCAATAGTCATTTTGTGTCTTTACACACACCCTAATTATGACACATCTTTACCTATTCAAAATAATTGATCCCTGAATGGTAAATTTGAGTGTTGAGTTCAAAGTGCTAAGAGTATAAATAGGATTTAAATATATAATGTATTTAAAGATAACTGATTTAAATGTTTATCCAGCTGTTTTTATGATTTATTTATTTTTTTACCATCCCGGCTTTGATGATGTTATAATAATAGCTCCCGTCTTTAAAAAAAAAAAGCAGCTGTCAAAAATTATATTCTTAACAGAGAGAGAGGGTGTATTATGTTTACTCCTTCTTAAGGAAAGGCCTCTCTGCCGTGTTTCCTTTACATCCTTTTGAAGAGCGTAGTGGCTCCACAGCTGGAGAATTGCCCCTGTGGTGAAGAAACACTTTTTTAAAGGACAGTAAAACTTTTATCACGCGGGGTGGTTTATTACACAAGTGCAAGCACGATGTGTTCGGTTATCATAATCCTGAGCGATCTAGATAATATTGTTTTTAATAATGCACAATGGAAATGTCTCAGTAACCTGGGGGGCCTGGTTGTTACCAACCCAAAAAAAATCAGCCTCTGACATCTTCAGAAATGTCTGCAGGAAACACTGCCCTTTGTCTTCAGAACTAATCCAGATCCTGAAAGCAAAAGTAAACAGAGTAGGGAGAAGAAAAAAAAAAAACGCACCCACAGCTGCCTGTTTGGATTAGATAGCTTTTAGTTTTTTTAGTTTGCAGGAGTCTTGTTTTAACCATCTAAGTTGCGACTTGCCTATGAATGACACACGCACATGCAGCTTAGACATAACTTTACTATTCGGTAGTCAGATATTAGTCATGTTCACATGCGGGAAACACTTTTTTTTTTCCCTCCTCCTCCGTGTAACTGTTGGTACATGAGTGCAAGTTTAATCAGCTCATCTATCAAATAAAAAGGTTTGACTCTCAGTGGTGCCTGACTGATTGATCGACTCAACGAGAGACGGATTTCTTTATGCGGATTTGATAGTTGAGTAACCCTGAAAAAGCTGCGGCGTTCTCCTCGAGGCCATGCGGTCTCTCTTTTTTCATTTGAGGTTTCCATCTGCTCACATTATTTGTTTGCCTACTTTATTTACCCGTGTTTATGCTGCTTAGCGTTCGACTCAAAAAAAACGCTCCCAAGCTGTATACATAAAAGCCTACTTGTGCATTGTACTACCTGCCACAGTCGTTTATCGCACCACCTGGTTAATGGTAAATTGTTCCAGAAGGAAGATATGTTTGCACATAAACACGGACCCGGGGCCCCTGTGTTTACAGTAGTCATGGCAGCACTCGGTTATTCAACAAATAGACCTAGCATGTTCCTCTCTCGCTTGTAGAGGAGAATGTTTGTCTTGCTGGGTAGAGCTATAACATTTGTGCCATTTACGTGGTTAATGAGCACATTATTGGTTCATTTCTATCATATATAGTTTAATTTTTTGTGCCATTTAAAAAACAAAAAAACAATCAGATCCATCCAGAAAGTATTATTCTGTTCGTACGTCACTTTTTTTTTTCCATCTGTGTGCTCATATTCTTATTTCCCCTCTCCTCAGGTCACTGAAGTCCAGATGCATGAGTCTGGGTCAGAACCAAGAAGCCACACCATTCCAGCAAGTCAGACAGAGAACGGGAATAACACGGAGAATGAGAGTCGACTGAGGAGCAGCCAGACTCCTCCTCCAGAGGCACCCAGGGTCAGTCATTCCAGCTGCATCCCCCTCCGCACGTCGGCATTAGTATTAAAAGTTTTAACAGACGTGATATACGTCGTGCTCTCTCGTGATTAATGCCGTACACGTGTAGATGAATTAGGCTCGTTTGATATGTGATCATGAGTCCTCTTTCTGGGGGAAAAAGTGACAAACTATTTCTGGCTCCAGCTTTCCAGTTCTGAAGATTCATAGCTTTTTCTCTCTGTCATACATGATAGTAAACAGGAAAACTTTGAACTTTGGCCTGTCGGTGGAACAAAACAAGTAACTGTAACTCTAAAGCTGTGAACTGGGACAGCTGAGAAACTGTGACACAAACATATTTGACTGACCAGATGAATCATTGCTGAATTAAGAAAACAACGTGCAGGTTAATCAATAAAAATAGTTGGATCACCGTTTGTTTTGAACGTATCGTTGTATCTCGTACATTATCTTTACATATTGCTAAAACATTTGCTTTAAAACTCGCTACCTGTTTATGTTGAATTTTAATAACCGAGCCATTGGAGACTACCGGCTTCTCGTTTATGGCGATCTGCTGCTTTTCATAGCTCTAAGTAACGGTAATATCTTTGGATTTTTGGCTGTTTGTTGGACAAAATAAGCTCTAAATCATCCTTTCCTTTTGGGATTGTACACAAACGTTTAATCAAAAAAGATGCTTTGCTGATTTTTAGACACTGAGTTGTTCGCTGTAGCCCTGAAGGCAAATGATGTTATGCTCCGAAAAGCTTTTTTTTTTTTTTTTTTGCTGTTGAGTGCAGTTACTTTGTTACGACGCCGAGCAGCAGCCTATTGCCAGCATGTAAATGTTTGTTCTCCGTGCTTTTACTTCACTGGGCTGTCAATAACAATTACCTCTGCTACCAAGGCATGAACGCACAGGTGGTCTGGCATCCAAATATCCTACGTTTTTTTCTTGGCATACGAACCAGACAGACGATAACAGACTTGCTATTTTAATTAGTTTTTTAACAGTGTCACTTTGACTCTCTCCGTCTCTCCAAGCTGCATTTTTTTTTTATTTGTATATTTCTGCTGAAGGGGGAGCACGGGGATTGTGGGGAGGTTGTGCAGAGGTTTAGAAGGGGGGAGGGCGAGCACAACTCCTGGTGGGCGGAGGGATCGGTGTTATATTGTTAGTTTTGTTTATGCTCACATCACTTAGGTTGAGCGAGGCTCTGTCAGATCAGGCAGAACGTCATTACAGAGCAGCGTTTCTGTTTTTTTCCTCAGACTTTTCAATGGAGACTATCAGGTTAGTCCAAGTCTTTCTGCATCTGTCTTGTCAGGTTTCAGTAGCAGGCTATTTATAATCAGGTCTTACCAGTTAAAATGTGTGTCTGTCAATGAAAGTGATGCCATATTTTTTGTGGGTTGTGTAAGTAAGTTAATATTTTTAGAGTTCTTTTTTTTTTATTTTTCATTATTAAATCTTCAGCTCAGTTTATGACTAAGTGTGTTTGTTTTTGCACTTTTTTCCTCGAGGCCACACCCGTTACATCATTTAAAGAAAGTATTAAATCCAATAAGGGAGAAAGGCGTATTGTGTTTGTTTTTGCAGCGAGTTCTCACTGTTCTTATTTGCTGTCAGTCATCTCAAAGAGTTCACAAGACCAGTCTTGCGGGAACAGATCTGTGTTTACACTCAGTTGCTCGCTGGTATGACTTTCAACAATAACAACAACAGAAGATGTTTGGACTTGCTGGCTGCCATGGCAACAGGGATTAGGCAAAAGGCTGTTGTTGTGTTGATGGTGTCCACAGAAAAATAGTGAGGGGGGGGGGCAGGGTCGGCGGTAACGGGCTCTGTTTTGTGGGATAGACCTGTTTTCATTGCTCTGGTGGCCACCTCTGCGGCATTGAATTTCATAAGAAAGGACAAACTAGGAGGCAGTCATCTGTTATTGTTAGCCCAAAGCCTGTGTGAAATTCACTGTCAGTTTGTTTACCCGATTGAAAACAGACTCTGCCTTCCAGAGAGAGAAATGTTTGTTTGTGGTTCAGGCCTTAATTAAAATACGAATCTCAAGTTCTGTTTTCATAAACAGGCTCTGTATGCTTTTTTTTTTTTTTTTTTTTCATTATTTATATCTCTGCGCAATTTTGATTACTCTGTTTATGTTTACCGTAAACATCCCTTGAGCTGCGAAGGCTTGACAGCGAGGGGGGATGGTGCGGTAATTGCTGCATGCCTCGCAGAGGATGTTGTTGTTGTTTTTGTGGTGCTGCTTGTTGTTGTTGTTATTGTTTTGATGGAGAATTCCCCAGACATCCTGTGTTGTTGTTGTTGTTGTTGTTGTTTTCGGTTGGTTCATTTTTAGCTCATATGACAGCAGAGCCAAGTTCAGCTCCTCTGGATTGACCAGTGAACCGAGAGATAAATAAGCAGCGCCCTGAGCAGCTATAAGTTCTTTTTTGAAAATTAGTTGAAGGCACAGGGGTCGAGCCTCGACCATGAGTCGACTAACTGACTGTCAGCGGCACAGTTGCATAATAATTTTTAGTCTCATTCTCGGTTATTCTTAGTCATCCAGGCTTGCTTATTTATGAAATGCAAAAGGTGAGGATTTCAGACTTTCCTTTGTCATGCATGTTAGTCAACTTCATATTTGGGGGTTTTGGATTGTTGCTCATACAAAATATGAAGACATATACAGACTCCACCTTCAGCTGTGGGAAATTAAAACAGACATTTTTCCTATTTTTTCGGACATTTTTATGCACGAAGCGAATAATCAGTTATGGAGAAAATAATCGCGACGTTGATCAATAATGAAAATAACGTAGATATGCTATCCAGCAGATACATATATTACATATATGTGCATGCACTGTAGTCCACAGTACACTCTACATTTACATAAACAGGGGGAAATCAGACACAATGTTCAAGATTCCCAACAACAAATCTACAACAAGTTGAGTTACAATTCTTTTTTCTGTTTGTAAAGTTTATTGAAACTCTTCTCACCCTGCCTGCTACCATATGGGCCGAGGCTGCCACATTAGCTGTATAATATCTGACGCTGCTGCATCATGAGGAGTTTTTTTTTTCCTTTCTTTTTTTCTTTAACATCAGAGGACACATCTGCAGCCGAGTGAGAAAACAGACTGTGTAGTGTGAGCGCATGATTTCGCCTGTGCGTGTGTTTAAACATCACAAATAACCTACTGTTCAGCTGCGCAAACGTATTTAGACCTGTTTATTTCAGTGTGACTTTTCAGCATTCTTTGGATTTAATTCTTTCCACCGCAAGTACTAGGCTATTAGTTGTTTTGATCCTGCCACACTGCCGTCACAGTTAAACGTTTGCTCTTCTAAAGTCTTTGTCTTGGATATGCGCTCTTAAAAAATCCCTGTCTGAAACTCTCTGTTAGGTATGACAGCAAAAATCTGGTTGCTCCAGAACTGTAGCTGCGTCTTTTAATCCTCTCCCCTTGATTAAAGAGAGACGGTTTCTCGTTTACATGTAAACGCACTGATTGTCTGCACCAGTGTGCAGTCCAAATATATTGAATGAAGGCGGCTTACACACCCAGATCAGCCTACGTATGTTGTCTTATTCTCTTTTTGTCACTGGAGTATTTGTGTCTCTTAAATTAAATGTCCTCTTTAAAGTGTTATGTCACAGACTTGGCTGCCAGTTTTTCTTTCTTGTGTGTTTTCTTCTGTTTTTGTGGATTTAAACTTACTGTTATGGGATTTTTAAATTATTTTTTTTTTGTGCTTTGAACAATGCAGGTTCCAGCGTCGTTGTCCATGATGACCCCACCAGCCGAGGCCCCACAGCAGCTGCAGCAGACATCACAACAGCAGATCCTCAGTCCTCAGCAGCTCCAAGCCCTGCTCCAGCAGCAGAAAGCACTCATGTTACACCAGGTAATGTATCTTTTACAAAGGTTATGCGTTTGTCACAGCGCACATAGCGCGCACAACGCTTTCACTTCTCTTAACACAAATTTCATCAACATTTCTGCAGCAACAAATCCAAGAGGTCTTCAAGAATCAGCAAGAGCAGCTGAATATGCAGCTGCTGCAACAGAAGAACGCTGGGATGGTTAGTCAAGAGGTAACCGTTATTTGTTACAGCATCATATTTGATCAGTTTATGAATGTTTGAGCATTGTAGCAATATTTATTATGCTACAGGGATATTAAAATGATTAAGACTTGATCAGCAGTACTAAAGTAACGTACAAAGTAATACTACTGTGGGGGGCTTAAGCAGCTCCTTCAACAACAGAGTGCTACTCCCACCATGTAAGAAGGAGCTAAACTACAGGTCCTTCATTCAAACAGCTGTCAGACTCTTTAACACCAGCGTGACTTCATGACTTTTATCTATACATATGTATCTATATCTTATTTATGAGTAATTTCTTATCAACCATGTGTATACAAGCTGTTGTAACAAGTGAGTTTCCCCGCACTGAAATCATTAAAGTCTATTGTATCGTATCAAATCGTATAGTATCGTATCCTATCGTATCGTACCGCATCGTATAGTATCATATCGTATCGTACCGCATCGTATAGTACCGCACTGTATCGTATCATACCGCATCGTATCGTACCGTATCGTATCGTACCGCATCGTATAGTACCGTATCGCATCGTATCGTATTGTAACAGTTATAGACCTGGATTATGTAGGAGGTGTTTTTATCTGTGATTACTTGTATGTTATGATTTCCAATTACACTCAACAAAAAAACAAAAAAACACTTTTTTTTGTTCCCATGTTTCATTTCAACCAGATTGAAGTAAAAAAAAAAAATCCTGTATGCAGGTTTCACTCACAGATTTCTTAAAACCTGTCTGCTGTCTTATCTAAACCAGTGATGCTTGTACAGTAGACACACAAACTCTCTTAAGCACACTCTGAAGCTGTTTTTTTTCTGCATCCACCATCTGATCATCTGTGTCAGTTTATTTATTTATTTTTTGTTTAAATAAAGCTGCACATTTTAGGGTGCCCCGAGGCACACCCGTGCTTGCTCGCGCTGTTTAATCAGCATCTTGATATGCCACACCCGTCAGGTGGATGGATTATCTTGGCAAAGGAGAACTGCTCACTGCTAACATGGATCCTAACATGTTTGTTGTTCAAGAGAAGTAGTCTTAGATCATTTACTCCCAACTGGGAAAACAAGTTTTCTTGTTGTGCGTGTAGCTTAAAGGCCGCTGCGTGCCATTTTTTTCTACTGCAAGTGCCTCGAGAAAATGTCCATACTCAGAAACTACATGTTGCTCTGTCCCAGTCCCCCACACTTGTGGTCTCATGAACTCAGATGTGTGTCATGTGTAAAAAAAAAAAAAAAAAGCCAAAACACAGTTACAGTTAAACTCACTCATCAGTTGTTTTTGTGACAGCATGACATCATCAATCTTGTTCTGAAAATCTTCCATCCACTCGCGGTCTTAACGTGTATTTACTGCAGGCAATTAACGGAAATTCAAAGCACGAGTAAGCGGTCAGTCTGAGTGCACGAGGCGGCAGCAGCAGCAGTTGTTGTTGTTGATGTTCTCTAAGCAGAAAATCGTTTTTTATCCAGTCACATCCAACTGGATGTTCCTGCTTATGTTTGAGAATGTTAAATTCTTAAAAATAAATATGTGACGCTCAAATAGACCTTTGTTCCTTTTTAAGTAGCTGATTTTATGACCCGTCTATTGATGGACAGCACCTGTGTAGTTTCCCGATGAGGATCAAGATTTCTTTTCTGAATCAAACTGTAGATAAAACCCAGGAGAAGCTGTAATCAGTATGAAGAATGGGGGAAGGCGCTCACTGACGGAAGTTGTGTTATCTCGCCGTCACAGCTGACAGCCCAGCAGATTGCCATCCAGCAGCAGCTCCTTCAGGTGCAGCAGCAGCACCTCCTCAACCTGCAGAGACAAGGCCTGCTCTCTGTCCTCCCCACCAGCCCCATTACAGCACCAGGTATAATGCGTTACAGTCTTCACTGCACCGTTTGTTTAAAGCCTTCGAGATTTAAGGTGAAATAACTTTCATGTGCTCGACGGCGTTTTCAGTTTTTAACTCAACGCCGAGGCAAGGGTCGATATAAATTTTCAAACACCGAGCCTGGTGTACATTACACTGACCCATTTATACCGCAGAGGGTAGGCTGAATAACAGAAACGCCTCTTTGTATAATGCAATACAGCAGCACGACTGCATCCTCCCAAAAATCCTCCCTAAAAACAGGCTCAGACGTAATGAAGCAGGAGTGTTGTCTTAGACTGAATAATAGCTATAAACTCAGATTTTTTTTTAATCTTGAGCTAATTCAGCATAAAGTGACTCATGCAAATGTAATGCCATCATTTATTTATACTGTATATATGTAATTTCAGGCTGTGAGAATGGTAGCATCTTGTCCGCTGGTGCAGACACCAGAGAGTCTTCCAGTCAACAATCCACCACCAACGGTCACCACACTCTTGTGAAGAGGAAAGAAAGGTGCTTTAAGCAGCTTATACTGTCCCGTCAGAGCTTTAGTTTCTATATATCCTGGTTTCTGTGTCATTCATTTTTGTTGATTTCCGTTTCAGTGGGTCACTGGATGAAAACGCACAGAATAGCCATCCTCTGTATGGGAACGGCATGTGTAAATGGCCTGGCTGTGAGACCGTCTTCGGAGACTTTCAGGCATTTCTCAAGTGAGTGGCGAAACCTCTAAAGGTGGCGTCGCGTTCATTCACATCTATCACGATGTGCAGCGGCGCAGAACTAGAGTAGAGGAAAGAAGATGTGTGTGTGTGGTTGTGTGTGTGTTTTCTGTATCTTGGCTGTAAATGTCACATTGTACTGTCAGCATTCATCATCATCAACATTACTTAATTTACCGTTATGTATTTTCTATTTCTGCGCGCGCAGAAACGATTAAATTGATCTTCAAGTTGAAATGAAATTATTCTGGAGGATTATTTAGCGTTTTCTTCTGCTCTGCTCGGCTTCAAAAGCTTTAAATGTGTTTTTGTCTGCAGACATTTGAACAGCGAGCACACACTGGATGACAAGAGCACAGCGCAGTGTCGTGTTCAGATGCAAGTGGTCCAGCAGTTGGAACTGCAGGTACGCGTTTGATTTATTCTCTTCATTTCTATTACTTTTGTTTTTAAATCAAACAACACGGTTTTGATTTATTAACAGCAGTTTTACAAAAATAACTCAACATTTCTTGCTCGGGTGGTGTTTTTTTTTTTTTTTTTTTAAGTATGGGAAAAAGAAATGGGAGAGCTAAACTCCAACACTAAAACGTCTGTTAGGTGTCAGCAGCGGTGGTGTTTTCACACCAGGTCTGAAAAAGCAGAAGCGATGTCTTTTAGATGATTACACCTTTCAGGATGCCAGAAAAGAAGTAGTTCCCACACCAAATGTCATTTCGTCATTTAACGAGAGCCGTGAATTCACAAACTTCTCGACTTCTATTTTTGGTCCTCTCCTCTTTTAACACACAGCTGAAAAAGGACAAAGAACGACTGCAGGCTATGATGGCTCATCTCAAGTCGTCTGAACCCAAACCCGCAGCGCAGCCTGTAAGTACCTGCCTGTGACTGCTTCATACAATTAAAATAAATATTGTTTTGCTTGTCGCTGCACTGACGTTTTTCCTGACTTAACTGCTTTGTTTTTTCAGGTCAATCTGGTGTCTAATGTATCTTTCTCCCAGGCAACATTGCCCAAAGGCCCTCCTCCGATGAGCGTGTCTCAGAGTGCCACGGCACCATCCACACCCCTGACGCCGCACTCTGAATCCCCCTCGGTCCTCACTCCCAATAGCGTGTTCACTGGAACCCCCGTACGGAGGCGATATAGCCGCTCTGTGAGCCAAGGTAGCAGTCAGAAGAATTCCGACTTTAATTAATGGGAAGCTTTTCATCGCGTGTTTCCAGCTGAAACATGTTTCTGCTAAGACGCACATAAACAGAAATTCATAGAGGCACAGAGAAGGGGTTCTTATTTTCATATTTATTTCAATTATTAAATATATTTCTTTTATCCCTCATAGTTGGAAATGTTTCTTTTTTTTGTTTCCTGTTCAGTCTGTATGTGTTTATATATAAATATTACTTGTTATCGTCTTTCCACAGATATAGTCGATAATAAGGAGTTCTACTTGAGCACAGAAGTTAGACCTCCATTTACATACGCTTCTCTCATTAGACAGGTAATGTGTACAATCACTATGCATAACCGCACAAATATTTAAATACCATAAGCAAAGCAAAATGAATCAGATTTATGTTCTTTATTGTTTCCTTTCAGGCGATATTTGAATCACCTCGCAATCAGCTGACGTTAAATGAAATCTACAACTGGTTCACGAGGAACTTTGCATATTTCAGGCGCAATGCAGCAACTTGGAAGGTGTGAACTTCTTTGAATATTAATATATGAAACTGTGAAAAGTGTATGGAAACATTTGGTTGCATTTGCATTCTTTTATTTGTAATCTTCCAGAATGCCGTCAGACATAACCTCAGCCTCCATAAATGCTTTGTACGCTTGGAAAACGTGAAGGGAGCCGTGTGGACGGTAGACGAGATCGAGTTCCACAGGCGAAGGCCCCAGAAGACCGCTGGAAACGGGTAGGTGTGCCCTGGACGTGAAAGCCAGAAACCCGGTGTGTTTTCAGATACAACTAGAAGCCAGAACGAGCCTGACCTTTCTAGCTCCACCTAATCAGTACATGCAGTATTTACTGTCAGCAAGTTTGTTTTCTGAGGAGTCTCTAAGTCTGCCAGTGTGCTACAAAGAAAATCAAAAATCGGCCTGTCCGCACACGCAAACGGGACGCCGTCGCAAAAGCGCCACATTTGTTGCAGGTTGCGCCAGCATGCAAAGCCGAACCTAGAAATTTCACACAGCCTTGATCCCTCTTGAAACTCCGCTGTCAGCAGGTGGTCAAAAAAAAAAAAAAAAGCCATCTGGTTTGCTATGTCTTGCCACGATGACTCAGACCCTTGTGTGTACTTTATTAAACAAACATACCTGGTGGTGCTGTGTGTATGTTGGCAGATGCTCACTCTGCCAGCAGTTTGAGGGCGTTTAACCGTTCACCATTTCCAAGTTATTGTTGCTGCACCAAACAAGTTTCCTGTCGTAGCAGAGCACCCATGCAGTTTCTAACAATGACGGATGACAGATTTACTTCTTGAATTTCTTAATTTTTTCAACAGTTAGGTCTCTGATTGTTATTTCTACCCAGTGACCGATGACTGATTTGTCTTAAATGTCCACGGTGAACGTGCCTCTTTATATTTTATTTACAAAGCGGTGTTGATTGGTGCCGTCGAGGAGCTCGGCTCTGAGGAAAAACAGAAAGTGATCTGATCTTCGGAAGGGTTGAGAAGTTTCCACTTTGAGCCACTGCTATCAGATAAAGAGGTCGATGTTCGAGCCGGGCATGGTGATGTCCGCAGATGAACACACTGTTTAATTCATTCATTCCCTGCACTTTTGCTCTTTTTGTTTTTTGAGAGAGATTAAAAAAAGACGCCGCCCTCCAAACTCTTTTGATACTGAATAGTTACTATAGCAACATCTGAAGAAAAAAAATCCAACGCTTGGACAGGCATGTCGTGTCTGGTTTTATGTACAATCCCTAATCAGGGCAGGTGTTTAGAGAACGTTTAACTGTAACGACAGCACCAAGTATTGTTCCGTGTGTGATGCCAATGCTCTTTTTTTAGGTGTCGATACTGAATTAAAGTACATTTTCTTTGTTGCATCCTTGTACCGACAGATCCCTGCTGAAGAACTCACAGAGCCGTCAGAGCTTAGCCGGGTCTGCTCTTCAGGTAAGAGACAGCTGATATATTCTTAATATATATTTTTAACCAGGCTGTTTTTTAATAGCCTGGTTTAAAATACAGATGATGTGTTTCCCAGCTGCATGTGTTACGTGTGCAGCATTAGAAATCTAAAAGCTGAGAATGCTACGTGTTTTTTCAGAGCGGTGGTCTAGACGTCAACAACTCTTTCTTCAACCCAGCCTCTATGGGCAGCATCCCATTGCACTCCTTGCCTCATATTCTCCAGGAGCAGATGAACGGGGCTCTCGCTAACGGATCCGGATACCAAAGTGACAGCAGTGCAACGCAGTCCCCTCCGCAAGCTTTGTAAGTGCCAGCTCCAGAGCTGCCCCCGATCTCTTTACCGTGTCGGACTCAGCTGTTATTTTAATTATGCGATCACAAGTCCTGATTGAATTTTTTTTTTATTCCCCTTGCATGTTCATCGAACCAGCATCAAAGAGGAGCAGGAGGACGAGGAGATATGTGAAAATTATCCCTACGAATCTCCGGAGAGCACAGACGAGCACGGCCAGAGCCCAGAGATGAACCACGATGAAGACAACGGCAGCCCGGAGAGGCCCAATCTTCATTTCGATCGCGTGCCTTCTCTCTGACTATGAGGTTCTCTCCACTACTGCAAAGCCGCCTCACTCACAAAGCCTGTGTGACTTTGTATTCCCAAAAAAAAATACAACAAAAAAAAAAAACAACTGCTTCATCTACATAACCAAACACTCTTCTTCCTGGGGATTTCTTTTTTTTTTCTTCTTCGTATTCATCAGCATTTCTTCTTTTTTGTTGTTAATCTAGTTCTTGATTCTTTCTGTACAGTAGTGTGAGATCACGAAATCTGTGGAACTGTCTGTTCATGATTTTATTTTTCTTATTTTATATACCGTTTCTGTACACAAAGAGGACCATGATGAGCAGAGAAGCCAAAGGAAAGGGAACAGATAGTTAGCACTTCACAATGAAAGTTTCCCCCCCCTCCCCTTCTGTATAGCTACTTTGTGCTACATTGGGGCCACACTACCTGATTTTATTTTAGTAGTGATAATATATATATACATATATATATAAAAGAAATTTGAAGAGGAAATAAAAAGATGAAAAGGTTCACTGCCAACATGATCTGATATATTTGTATTTGATGTATAATCAATTGATCAAAAGAATAAGTAGCTTCTTTATACTTGTTGGTCTTTTTCACCCCTTCCACGAAACATTGTTGAATTCGCTCTAACTGAGCTTGTAAGAGTAGATAATATAGATTTACCATTATTGTAAACCAATGCATCTCTATGAATAATAAATTCCTCATGATAAATGTGCAATGCTGTATGCGTCTTTGATCAATTGCGGTACGCCTAAGTCTCGTCTGTCCATTCAGGTGTTTTGAGAAGTGGCCTGGCTTGACTTTTTTTCTTTCTTTTTTTTTATATTGACATAATGCCATAATTGAATGGATCTTCCATGCATTATGCCATCACGGATTTGTAGTTGTGCTTCCTGAGTGGCGAGTATTGATCCATGTGCGGGGTGTGCTCACGATGTGGGTGTGTGTGTGTACACGATGATTGGGGGAGATGCTCTGGCTCAAGCTCGGAGGGGTTCACACACTTGCAGATGCTACGGATTTATACTGTTGGATATTTAACCAGTACAGACAGGTAATCTTAAAAGTCAATTATTTAGCAGGATTCATTAAGGAATGTGTTTAGTTTTCATACTTTATAGTACTTTTAACTTCACATAAAAGATGTTGCTCAATAATTGCTGCAGTTTTTAGTCAAGATATTTAGTTTCTTTCTAATATTACGCAAACGGGGCTTTGCATGTGTGTGTCTCACTCCACTTTGTGTATTCTCTCCACTGTGCAAAAGATGACAACTCCTTTAAAGCTTCCTGAGAACGATGAGGTTTGTGTCGAGCTCGAGAAAATAGGGGACCATGTGTGCGATGGTAGGTTGTTGTTTACTTCATGTCCGATTAGGCTTAAATACGAGCTGGGATTCATTTATCGTTAGTTAGGACTAAAATAAAAGTGAATTAAAATAGTAAGAGTGATTGATAGATGTGGTGCATGCCAAATGTGAGTGGGAGAGTATATATTCACACAGGTATATATTTTCCTCTGGCCCGATTCAATCCAGGAAACTAGATCCAAATAAAAGCTTGCAAATCAATAATCTCTCCTCAGCGAAGTTTTATTGAGCAAGCCTCCTCCATTATACACTTCAAGTCTCACCTCCTTGACGTACTGCATGTTAATGGTGCTCTGAATAATTAAAGGATCTGAGCAACTTGTCTGACAGACGCCGGACAGGGGTGCTGAACCAACACTTCAATTTTTATACCATCAGTAATGTCTGTGCATCCAAAAAAAAAATCATTATTGCTTGTATTGTCCTTTCAAAGAAAATGTCCCCAAGCCAGTGATGGGTAGTCCATCAAGACAGATGATGGACAGCAAGTCAGTCAGTGGGATACGCAGGCTGAGCATCATCTCAGAGCAAGAACCAGACAAGCTGGACACCGATCCCACTTCTCATGATCCCCGGTGTGGCAGTGAGAGGGGTGGATCCAGCTTCTCCATGTGTTCTGACAAGTTCAAGAATAGCAGCAGCCGTTTCTCCTCTGATGATTCATACCAGCCTGACACCGGAGGTATTGTTTAACTCCTTAACACTTTATGTAATTACATGAAACTGGCTTTTTTCTGAAATCATTAATCTTCTTCTATTTCACCTCGTCACTGCCACCAGACGACTGCGCAGCACTTCTTCTCGCCTGCCTCTATTGCCGTTTCCACGAGTTAATGGTGCTGCTACCTGATACATGCGAGAGGGCCGTGAGCCGCTGTTTCCCCTCGTACAGATACATCAAGGCGTCCACCGAGAGAGAGCAACAGGGAAAGGATTGCTGCAATTACAAGGTGGAACTGGACTGTAACTGCTGTGGCTCCTGTCACGACGCAGGGGAACTTATAGAGCTGGCGATGGAGATATCAGAGGTGTGCTATCGCTGAGGAAGACCTTCTCTGACCTGCGAGCACAATGAGTTCAAATCACGGATCTTTAAAAAACTTGAATGTTCAACAAACAGCATGACTGCCTCATCTTATTCACATATATGTAGAAAAAAAACTGCCTGTTAGAGTTTTTTACATTGACCTTGTGCAAGTTGACACGATCTGTAGCAGGTGTCTACTGCCACCCTTTGAAACAGTGGCTGTTATAATGTGTCAGCCGTCTCACCTCACTGCTCAAAGTAATCAAATGCAAACATGTTGTCCTGTTAGAGAGGGAGACAGGAGTGCAGAGATATGCATGGTTATGACTAAACCCTAAACCCAGCATGAGAGGATAGGATGAGGACATTTAGTGAACCCAGAATGTGCGAGCATGCCTTGAAATAACAATTCCAGTCATTCACAACGAGCTGAGTTTGGTGAAGGGAGTATAGAGTATAGAATGGATTGATGTCACGCACAGTGGGTGTCAAACTCGTTTTAGTTCATGGGCCACACACAGCTCAATCTCAACACGGCAAAATAAAGCTAGAAAGTTAAGTACAAATTCTGAAAACGTTCACGATCAATGATCCAAATTCACAAAACAGCCTTGGAAAGTTATTCAGACACTCGTTTTGGAGGCGAATGACAATATAGCATTTTACTTCTTTCTTTAGACATTTAGACATTCTATTGACAAATTAAAATGAATAACTTATCTGCAGTTTCTTTGCAAAGTGATTCATTGATCCGGATTGAACCTTTTGGCGGGCTGGTTCTGGCCCCCGAGCCGTATGTTTGACACCCCTGCATTAAGAGGATTTTCAGTGTACTTTACTCTAAGAAATGATTCTTAAGTGTGTAATATTAAAGGGTTGATATGTGCTCTGTCATTATGAATGGTTTTAATTAGGCTGTTACAAATTAAATAACACACAGCAGCACGATGTGATGCCTCTTTATAAATATCATTTCTGCAAATGTGTCATTTATAATTCATTCAGGTCCATTGCTGCATGCTCGTTATATACACTCGTGCTCCTGCTGTACAGCCATTTGTATGCCCCGTCGACTGGGAGAGGTGAAATACCTTTCTATTTTAGGCTGCAGTCACTCATGTGTGAAACATGTACAGCAATGCTGGGAGAAGTATTCAGATCCTTTACTGAGGTGAAAGTAGCACAAAAGTCCTTTTTCATTCCACAATCCACACCAGATATGTTTTTCACTCACACACATTCATATTCCTTGTAAAAATCTGGTGCCTTCATTACACATAACGCAAAGTTTGGTTGGATATTTGGGTGTGTTATGCTGGTAGCAGGTAATGTAGCTTCGGGGCATCAACCTCATGCAAAGATGTGAGTGGTAAGTTCAGTATTTTCTCCACACCCTCAGATTTCTTTCATTTTCAAACTTCATCACTCGAGGCAACCTATCAGATTTTGCATAGCTCCCTCTGGAGCCACAAAAGGCTTTTTTAAAGGTTTATTTATTTTTCTTTTAACAGAGTTTGATATGTAAAATCGATGGAGTTCCCCTTTAATCAGAAACACTACAGCCTACTAAGGCTACTAAGTATCAAATGTAAAAGTACGGATAGAGAATTATGGATTATGGCCATATAAGGATTAGATTTTTGCAAGTTAATTAGATTTCTAAGAAATAAAGGCAACCAAATGTGAAACTGAGATGGATAATTCATGTAAAATAAGTCTCTTGGAGCTGATTTTATATTGTACTGAAATAAACTCAGCTAATTGTATTAACATATTTCTATGAACTTGTTTCCATGGACGTTGAATTTCATCTTGTTAGCTCATTAACATTGCAAATGAGCCTTGTTGTTGTGTCTTCTGCAGTAAACATCCAGTCCTGCATAGAAGCGAGCATTAGTATTTGCATGTTGTGACAAAAACACTTTTTTTTTTGTGAGTTTACTCTTTTCTAGCCACAGCCTTCTTAAGATAAACATGCGTTTCACAGCAACCAAAATGTAGGCCGCTGAAACATTATTGCTCCATAACCAGTGCTCCCTTATGTTGATGTGATGTCCACCCCCAAAACCCTCAAACCTTTCCTGGTTTCTGCCAGCTTCTGTGTACTGTACTCTCAGTATAGCTCAGATGGACCTGATGAAGCAGCCCTGAACAGGAAGATGGAGCTAAACATCCGCCCACATTGTCATAGAAACCGTGTAGGAGGAACTGGCTCCATAACTTGTGGCAGGATGATCCGGAAGCTTGTGGATTTTGGTCACTTCATGAGCCCTGAATTGAAAATGGTCACGAAGGATTTTCCACTGTATTTATTTGTTTATTTTTTAATGATAAAAGATCATTCACTGTACATCATCACACAGGAATTCAGCTTTAACTTAACATAAACAGTTATGTCTTCTTAATTAAACGTAAAAGTCAGTCAGTTAACTGTCCACAGATCCATTTTTGTAGTTTATGGACAAACATACATAATAGAAAACTTGCTGTTTGACTGAATACATGTCAATTAATTGGTTTCTTGCATCTTTGCCATGATGAAGGTTCAATTCCACCAGCCAATTGTCTTGTCTGACTTCATCGACATGTCCTTCATGATGCATGTTGCCCACCAGAGGGGGCTGCTGACAGCAGACAGGAAAGGGACAGAATCATCCAGTGCGTGCCGGAGCCTGGAGCCGCCTGTGTGGCACCAGGACTGCATACTGGCCCCGGTGCAGAAATCCCTTGTGGAGCATCCGAAGCACTCTGCTGGCTCTCACACAGGACTATTATGTGAAGGTCTAATAATAAGACCGTAAAACCCGACTCCTGTGAACAATCTTTTGCCTTTTTGAGAAAAACACAATTTCTCTTTGAAATGAAACATGTTGATTGACATTCATTTGTTATTTTTATGTGTGTGAACGCTAACGTTTTCTGGGAATAACACATATTATACACATATTATGTACTGTATAAGCAACTGTAACTCAAAGTACTTTTACCTTTCGTAAGCATTACATAAGCATTTAATTCATGCCCATAACACACTATAATGCAGTTCTAAGCAGCTGTATGTGTTTGGCTGGGGTAAAAACAGATGACTGACCATGTAATAACAATGTAGTTGTGATAATATTAAACATGTTTTCATCATAAGAAATTATAATTGTTGTTAAATACATGAATAAACACTACAACTACATTATAGTGTATTTATGTAACCTTATTTTTCAATAACTGGATCTTTACAACAAGCATTAGCAGTTTTACATTGCATTGATCATGAGGAAGAAAAACACAAGCTCGACAGACATTCAAATAAAACTTTTAATATTTCTCACAAGATAGTTTCCACATTGAGTACCAATGAGTTTGAGTTCACTAATCTGAAACCAGTGCGTACAGTAACTATTGCTACACTCATCTCATATAAACTGTAACAATAAGAACAGTAGCGACATCAGCAGAGAACGTTTGTCTGGCATGAAACCACAGGAATGAGAATGAGCAGAAGAGATGATTCTTCATTAGTGGTTTACCCATAATGTGCCATAAGAAGATTCATTATGAGAAATCAGTCATAGCGATGGCTTTTTAAATTAAGTGCCAACACCATCATGTGTGATACTGATGTTCATCCAGTCACATTTCAGGGTTTCAGATGATTTATCTATTCCATAAAAAATAAAAAATAAAAGCTGATCTGGGTTCAGTCAAAGGGCATTGTTACAGGCCTGCGTGTATTGCACTATTAAGGCTCAGTACGTGGGATTGGTGTCACCATAAGGGCCATTCTGCGGTTCACTGAAGCTGAAATGCACCTATGACAAAAAAAAAAAACTCAACTCAAGCTCCACTTATGACCTTGTTTCAGATTTGTAACCACATGTCAGGGTCGTAACGACAGACGTTTCATACGACTTCACTGTCATGGGATGACAGATGAGCTATCCTCGTCTGCTGATGAAGACAGTGAGATGCAGTTAAAGCTATTATTACAGTAAGTAGATCTTGAGTTCATTTTTTTTGAGCGGGGGGGTCAAACTATTGTTTTCAAGGACAATGTACTTCACCTTTTTTGGCCTGATTGCCATCATGTTTTACATACTGCTTGTAACATCACCACTAATTGAGGTGCATTAGATAAGCTGTTATAAATGGCTACTTACATCCTTATATAAACTCGTTGTACAATTTCAATTTGGCAACACATTTTTTTTTGGCAGTCGTCACTTTGAACTACATTCATACTTCAATACACAAAACGATGCTGAATATATCAGCACGACTTTGGAGACACTTCCTTCAGTGTAAAACAAAACATCAAAAAAAAAAAAAAAAAGCACAATCGCCCAGAAAAGTGTTCAGTATTTAATAAATAAATAAGTCATTATGAATCGATTACGTGAATAAACAAGTAAAATATGACAAGGCTTTATTATCACCTTGCATATTCCCCCAATGACACACTTTATTTCAAATGACTTTTTATAATAGCGGAGTGTCATCCAATCACACCTGACAGATTTGACAGCTCTTACTGCTCGCACTTTCTGTCAGATAACTTTAGAAACGCAACATTGCCGAAATAACTCTGATTTAATCATTTGTAGCCATGTTGTGCTAAAGTACATGTCTTTGTACTCTGTGGTAGAGGTCAGTTACTGTGTCTGTGTATTAGTTTTGGTGTAAGGGTAAGGGAGGGGACTGAGGGGCGATGGCAGCTTTTTGAAATAAAAATGTGAAATAAACTTCCAATTAAAAAACGTCTATACAGAAGCAAAAATGAAATAAATAAAACACTGTTATTACTTTAATTGTCAAATATTATTAGCTATTCTTTTTTTACATTAGATGATTTCAGAATTCATTGGTTTATATATTTGACTCTATTTACCTGAATATTATTTTAATAATGCCTTATTTATTTATTACTGAACACTTTGGGCTTTCATAACAAACCATTTCTTGTGGTTCTTGAGTCTGAGAGGCTAAAAGTGTTTTTGTTTTTTTCTCATTTACCTTTTACTCACTCTTGGGTCAATCCGTGTAGCACCAAACATTATAAACATCAACAAAATGTTGCATCACTGTTTACAACTCCTCTTACATCACCAGGGTAACAGAAACAACTGTAAGGCACTTAAAATCAATTAAAAATAGAATTACTTTTGATACTGCTTTGAGACTAATTCATATAAGGAGGATCACATTATCAAGTCATGATGCTGCTCCGCAGGCACAACTTCAACCATTGCATAGTTTGAACAAAATGGAGGCTGTGACTGTTAGGAGGGCTCTCGATGTGTGGCAGGTAGTTATTAACAAAGGCATACTTATGCAATGTGCTACAAACAAACTGCTGAAATATACAACAACCGTACACCATAAAGAATCTACACAGAGTCTTATACACTATTCTGTATGCATTTGAAAAAAGCCAAATACAATAGTTAGTTTATGCTTAGGTAATAATAAAATAAAAAAAAAGGCGAACAAACCACGTTTCAATTTTTACAGAGGTCATTCCAGTGTTTTGACAACGTCATGCATTTCATACAAAAATCCCAAAGCAGTCTCCTTATACTCCTTGGCAATATAAATGTTCACATAATGGAAAAAAAAACACATGAATGTGAAACGTCACCACAGTGGTGTTTTAAAAAAAACAAAGCAATAATTTAGGAAATGGATGGACGATTATAAAAAAAACTGAGCACTCATTTGAAGTGTTACACTGCTGGGTGCTGAAATAGTAGCGGTTCTGTTAGTCCGATCACTACAATAAAAAAAAAACTGAACTGATTCATCTTTCTTGCGTTAATCACTCAAAGATTTATAGAATTACGTAACAATCAGATCTATCGGGTGAAATTCTTGTGCATTTGTCAGGCTTTTCAATTTGGATCTGAGCTAAAAAAGTCTACTGCGTTATGAAGAAATCTTTCATTTAATCTGTTGTCGAATTAAAATGTTTCATCTGCTTTGGCAGAGAGGAATGTATGCTGATAATATGTCCGTCTAAATGATGCATCCATGTGGTGAAACCTGACCTTTCTCTCTTATTACTGGATTGTTGTGCTGCTTCTCACTCATTGTGATGACGAATTAAACACTAAAAACGAACCATTATCATTTATTTTAATTATCTAGAAGGAGACTTTTTTTTTTTAACGTGCTTTCATTTATTATCATATCTCGGTTATTTAAAAAAGAAAAAAGAAAAAGGCTTTTCTTTTAAATACCTTGTCATAAATTAATTGTTTTGAGGGGAATGTGTACATAACATCCTGTTTTTTTACATAGATACATAAATAAGATCAAATCTACAAATGATTAATATTTGTCAAGGAAGAAATTTCAACTGGAAGACTGACAAAGACTCAGCTAACAGCCAAAAACATGTGCATAGCAATACAACATCGATGTATACACATCTTAATAAGGCATCGACACATTCAAGTTCAATCTAAGACACGAGGAGTGTAAAGCACTATAGTAATAAATAGATTTTTCTTTCTTCTTCTATTATTGCTAGTGATTTAAAAAGCAGTGTTCATTTCAACACAAAATATCTACATTTCTGACCATGATTTATAACTTCCCTAGATTCTTTGGAATCAATAGAAATAAACATAATCTAGCCTCTATCCAAAGATAAATGCGTTTTTTTTTTGTTTTGTTTTTGTTTTTTTAAATATAAAAACCTCTATTTTTGTAACTCATTGTCATCAAAGTATTGATTAAAGCGAACATACTTCATAATCAGTCCTTGAAATCAAGGTTGAGGGCTTGAAAAATAAAAACAAATATATCACAAAAAAATAACTAACAAAACAACATGAATGGAAAAGATTCAATACATGTAAACACGGGTGGAGGGGAGGAAATAAAACTAAAACACACACACACAACAAAAACAAGTGACACAAACAAGATAAAGCCTCTCCAGCAGCTGGGAGTGTGTTAGCTACTGACAGGATGGAGGGGTTGGAGATGCTGAGTGAGGTGTCTTCCAGTAGGGGGTGCTAACATCCCTGCTCGTTCTCATCCATGCTCACACTGCTCTTGCGACTGCTGTCCTTTGAGGTGTCTGGGGAGACGGACGAGAGCAAAGGGTCCCGCCCTCTCACCGGTGATAAGGTGTCTTCCATGAGGATGTCGTTGAGTTTGGATCCGGCCTTGTTGTGAACGCTGTAGTGGCCCTCGGTGAAGTTAGAGTGGCCTTCGTTTAGATCCAGGGTGCCGCCGCCGCCGCCGGGTTGTTCTGGAGTGCAGGCGGGGTGGTGTTGGTGCTGTGGGTGGAGCGCGTACAGGTCCTGGTGGCAGTCCTCCAGAGCGGTCTCCTGCTTAATGGTCCGGGGCCCGAGTTCAGGAGAGCAGAGTGAAGATGCGATGGCCAGACCGTGAGCGCGTGCCTGCATCTCTAACTCCTGCAAACCGCCGAGAATCAGAATCAGTTTTATTCGCTATGCAAGTTTACACCAACACAGAATTTACTGTGGCAGGATTGAGCATACACAGAACACACATATATGGAAAAGAAAAAATAGACTAGTACAGAAATAAAAATAAAATAAGGGGTATAAAATATAGAATATGGAGGGGACAGAGAGAGACAGACAGAGAGATGAAGACACATAATGTCATGATCTCTGTCTTTGTTTGCTCCATGGGTGGTCAGAAATAAAGCAAGCAGAGGTTGTTGGTGCGGGTGACTTTCTTTTTGTTTTAAATCCCACACCTGACTGAACCGTCTGCCTTGACTTCTCAGAGGGATGCTGCTCTGAATAATTAGCGTAAAGCAAATCAATCAACGTCAGCTGAGGTGAATCACACTGATCCTGACGCCTCTCGTCTTGTGATCAATTAGTTACAAGCTAATGGTCTCAACAGCCCCCCCTTCCCCCTCTTTCCTCCCAACATGTGTGACCTTTGCTTTTTTGAATTAGTGGCTCTGCTTGTTTTCCCCCGAAGCCTGAAATACTTCTTAAAGTGTAATAATGTCTTCTGACGTCAGTGGGAGCGCTCTTTATTTCTCTCTCTCTGTCGATCCCTTCTCTTTGCCAGTTTCCTTTTTTAAATTTTATTATATGTTCATGTCGGTGAAGCAAACATGCAAACGGCAGCGTTTGTTTACCTGTATCCTCAACATCAGATGACGGTTGGCGTGCTCGAGCTTCTTCTGCCGATTCTCCAGCTCCTTGGCCCTCTGCTGCTCCCGCTGTAGCTTCCTGATGTAGTCCACTGATGCCTTCAGGATGGTGCCTTTATTCCAGCGCATGTCCCTAAGAAAAAAAAAAAAAATCACAGAGGAACCATTATTTGCAAAGTCCGACTCTTAGATCTTTCGGTTTTGATGTCAGACAACCGTATCTACCATATTTGTTCTTATTTATTATGAGCTATCCATTATTAACAACCGTTTTAAGCCGTGGCTGTTTGTAAAAGGTAAGTCACAGGGTTGTGTGTTTAGAGGGGTGTGTGTGTGTGTGTGTGTGTGTGGGTGGAGCACCCAGCTGGGGTTTAGCAAAACAACCACGGGTGGATAGACGCAACAAAAGAGGCTGCTGGGAACTTCCCAGAGCCGCGGTGAACGTCAAAGGGCAGAGAGAGAGATTAAAAAAAGAATATAGGAAATATATACGACCATATTGTGTGTGTTTATATTTTATGTGTGTATCAGAGAGTAATTCTTCTCCACTAAAGAATAGGTTCACATTTTTTCTATAGAATTGCACATTCTTAAATTCAGATGAAGCTAATATGAGGAGTTAACTAATCGAGTTGTTACGCTCTTTTTGGTAAAGAAGTCTCCTTCTGTGTTTTTCCCTCAGACTGCGTTTCCTCGATTAGATGCAACAGAGCGATAGAGTGACACAAAGAAGGGTTTTTGTTGGAAAACATTTTTTGGAAGACATTGACTTGATTTGTCCAAATGCTGAAACCTCACATTAGCTTCAGCTGAGCTTCAGAATACATTTCTGCACGTAACACGCGCGTGCATATGTGTGTGTATGATAATAAAATCACATTTCTTTTGCAGCCTTTCTATCTCTTTTAATATGCATACAGTACGGGCATGTGTACGACTGATTTCCTGCACCACTTGTGTCTGAATAAAAAAAAAAAAAAAACTTTAACGCAGTTGTTGCTTTTGTTGAAGTTGCAGGAATAATTTCTACTGTGCCGCTCTTTTCTTCCTTTATAACTGTGAACTATTTCTTGCATACTAATCCTGGCTGGAGTTCATGCTAACCAGTAAATACTTAAGTGTAAGAAATAAGTCTTGCATAAAGAATAAAGCAAATAAAAAAAGAGGAGAGTGAATAAAATAAGAAACTTACGGGTCATTGGATTTTGGAATTAAAGTTCCCAATTCCTTGATGCGATCGTTGATGTTAAACCGTCGTCTTCTCTCAACTACAGAACAAAAAGACGATGATTAGCTACAACATTTTCCAAATATTTCATTGAATGCATTTTTTTAAATAGTGTAGTAAAGTAGTTGAGAGCAATTAAAACTCACTCAGATTGTGGTTATCCTTCTTCTGTCTTTCCTTAGCCATTGCTCTTACCTCAGCTTCTGGAAGAAATGGTAATGATTGATCAATGAAATGGAACAACAACAACAACAACCGCGCGGCGTATCAAAAAGTATCAAAAATCCAAAATGTTCGCCAGCTAACATTCTACATTTCGAAGTCAATTAACCACACGTACCAACAGGGAACCCTTCAGGCCTTTGGTAGTTGTCGAATTTGCCACAGGATCCGGACTTATCCAGCATATGCATGATGGCTGGCGATTGTGAAACTACGTGATGAAAAAAATGTTGTTTTTAATATGGAAATGTGCAGGAGGGATACAAACACATTGAAAAAACACGTCAGTCATGAACACCCCCACAGAGAGGAGGATTACAAGACCTGGAGTATTAATAAAATTCTCCGTTATGGACCGCACAAAAGGCCTGGAGAGTAGAGCTTCATGTGTATTGAGCCTTAATCTGAATTGATATTACTATTAGTACAAAAACATTTGATGTATTTTAAAGACATTGAAGTGCTCGTATGACTCTTGCTTACCAGAGTATTCCCTTTTGATGTTGGGCAGGTTGGCAGGGCAGGAGTTGCTGATGGGCAGACCTTGCTGGGACATACCCTGATTACCATACATGTCCATGAGGTTAGCAGGGACAGGGATCTGAGAGGACGGACACACACACAGTAAAGACATTAGGCAAAGATCACTCACGCCCCCCTCCTGTATAGATGCTAATCAGCATCACAGGATGAGCATGATGGGAAGGGTGGTGACGTAAAACAAATCCATTACGCAGTGAGAATGGTTTAACAGATGTGCAAATGAGCGTCCTGTCGCTGTTTGAGGAACAGCGGTCGTTTAGGAAAGAGTGAGATGAGAAGACGGATAAAGCGCTCTCATGTGAGGCTGCAAGAGTTTAGCTGAGCTGAAACAGCAAGTCTAGCTCAGTTCAAAGATTACAACTCACTAATAAACACATAAAAAGACAAAGTATGGGTTTTAAAGCAGGTTATGTGTGGGACTATTTCTTGGCTGGGTGTTGTGATTTCCATGGCTTTCTCTTGGTTGCCTGGCAACCTCACATTGATGAGGAGACTTCAGGAAATGAGGACGATCTGACGTTAACGTACCGTGTTTGCCATCTGAAGTCCTGGATCCATCAGGCCGAGGATGTCATCACTGTAACTTGACTCCAGACTAATAATGTCATCAATGACATCATCCATCTAAAAAAACGAGACAACATAACAGTTTACAGAGAAGTCCGACTTAATGGGTACAAGATCGCAAAAAAGTCGGCGTGCGGCCTTTAATAAGTCTCGAACGAGACCTCACCTCTTTCTCGCAGTTGGCGTTTAAGGTCAGTAAGGCCATAGGGCTGTTGGGGGCGCTGTTGCCCGGCCCTGGCGGCATGCCCCCGCGATCAGAGGACTGGTTGGGGCAAGGCAAGCTCAACACCTGAGAGCCAAGCTTCCCCAGGTACCGCTTCACCTGCTGCTGCTGCGAGCGCTGGATGTGGTATTTGGTTGGGTTCTCCAGATGAGTCTGGACCTATTGGTGGAGAAAGAAAGAAAGAAATCATATTAATATGCATCTTAGTCATACTGGCAAATAAAACGGTGCTGAGAAGTTCTTGTAGTCACATTTTGTGTTTGGCTGTGCGGTCTTTTATTAGATTCAAAAAGACTAAATATACCTCAAAGTCTTGTCCGTCATTTATATTGCACAGCACTGACTATAATAATAAAATAAACATGTCAAAGATTTCAAAGCCTTTGATGCTTTTTTTTTTAGAGTCTATATATGTCTTTCAGCTTTTCACACATAATGACACGCACACACATCTTTACACTACCCAGTTATGGATACATTTCATTGCTCTGGATCATTAATCCCCACGCAGCACTAATGATCCCGAAAATCTACTGCGGGCAAATAAACAAAAACTTCAGACAGACTTTGTTTGTGACGGCGTTCCAGCTCACATTTAGAGTCTATATTTAAACCTTTCTATCTGTTGCCTGAATTTTTTGATGAAATGACTAAGATGTTCTGTGGTTAAAAAAAAAAAATACTGACACAGAGATAATTCATCACTAAATGTAGATACTTAATCAGCGCTGTTGTGGTTAATGACACAACTGTATGGGCTTTTAAAAGTCATGTTATTTTCCACGGATAATTACAAAATATACCTCTGCTCCTAAAAAGACAACTTGAATTTTAAACATACCTCATAGGGATGGTATCCAAGCATCTCAAGCATCATTTACAGTAAACTGGTCCAAAAAACTTTTCTCCTAAC
This sequence comes from Larimichthys crocea, assembly GCF_000972845.2. Lineage (NCBI taxonomy): Eukaryota > Metazoa > Chordata > Actinopteri > Sciaenidae > Larimichthys > Larimichthys crocea. The sequence goes on from NC_040025.1 coordinate 8,421,850, forward strand.
TAAGTTAAGAAGTGCTGTAGCTCCTTCCCTCTTGGCTACAGCTGCTAGTATGAGCACAGAGACATCCAGCTCATCTTTTAAAAAGGCAAGCAAACTAATTAGTTATGCATGTCAGGGAATCACAGAAAAAAGCACAATGAGCTTTTTCAAATTTGTGTTTGTTTTATGTAAAAATCTCAATTTATTCCTTTATGGTGTATCACTTGATGTCAGGATGTGGTGCTAACAGTTAGTGCCTTTGTTTTGCAAGGCCGCCCTCTTCTTACTGAAACATGCCCGAGGCTATCACTTTGCCGCGTCCACTTTTTTTAACCCCGTCGATGCTGGCTCGTGTGTCCACAGTTTCCACGCAATTCACAGAATAAGAAGTCTGTTGTTTTGTCTGCAGCTTGCAACTCCTCGTGTCTCTAACTGACATTTTTTAATCAACAATAACTGTGTCTTCGATGCAAAATCGATGAATTGCAGCCCTGGCTACTGCGTTTTTTTGGGGTTTTTTTTAAACTGATGTGTTTGTTCTGCTTAAGTCCAGAGGATTTGGGTTCATTAACAGAGCTGAGACCTCCTCGGGCTCAAAATGAACTCGAAGCTACCTCTGACATTTCTGTGAAAACTCCTTTAGTTTGCACACTGGATTGATATTGTTATATGTCTTGTACACGTGACATCCATTGCACGTCTGTCCGTCCTGGGAGAGGGATCCCTCCTCTGTGGCTCTTCCTGAGGTTTCTTCCACCTTTTTCCCTGTTAAAAGTTTTTCCTCACTCGAACCGAGGGTCTAAGGACAGAGGGTGTCACTCCCTGTACAGATTGTAAAGCCCTCTGAGGCAAATGTACTTTGTGACTTTGGGCTATACAAATAAAACTGATTTGATTTGATTTGATTTATATATTAAATATTAATATAATCTGTGTTTTCTTTGGTACTGTTCAACACTCATCACTTGTCACACCTGCCGTCTCTTTGTTTCAAACTCCTCTGTTGTTTTTAAGGTTTAACAACCATCTTTCTGTGACGCTCCAATTATCCCACTTGTCACCAGAACAGAAACTCTTTCAGAGCCCATCCTCGACGACATTATCATTATTCTGCATGGGATACTCATGTGAGAGGTAACGTTAACATATATCCCGCAGGTATGAGTGTGATCACCTTGGGCCGTACCGTCATTACAGGGTCGTAAAAAGCTGACACCACTGAGGGGGGCTATGCTTACAGCACGTCAGTGACTCATTAAGGAACAACCACATCACGCTTTGGGCTAAAGTGCTATTAGAATGAGATTCATTAGCGTTCGTCACTAATAGAATCCTTTAGTCCTTTGTTCTCCCCGTGGGATTAAAATGCCGTGTAAATCACTGCTGATATTATCGGATAGCATCTTAAGGATCATTTCCACTGTCATCAGATCGACAATAAATCACCACCAGCATGCAGGCGTTGTCATTTTTTTAATAAAGTTGCAAATAAAGGCGAACAACTTGAAGGACAAAAGAAATGAACGCTTCATATGGAGCGGAAAAACAGACTGAGTGTTTGGAAAGCTAATCCAGATGATTTACTTTAATGAGCACTCCGATTTCCAACTCACTCGCGAATATGATCGATTAACAAACTTGTTAACTACGCCTTTTATCAATTAAACTGTGACTCCATTCACTCGGGTACAAATGTTGTATCTTTATTGATTTATATCATTTCTCATCTCTCATATTGTGTCTGTTGTTTGGGCCAGCAGTCCAAACCCTCAAATATAGTTATGTTAATATCATATAAAACAAAAAAAAGCTGCAAATATTCATGATTAAATAATTAACAGACTATTAAAGTACTTACTTTATTGATTTAAATCTACTAATCTTTTCAGCATTAAGTTACTTAAAAGAAATTTAGCTAAATTATAAATCTGTAATCTACATGAAAGCCTTAAATTTCTTAACTCTGAATGTCAGTCTTTAAGAATTAGTTCCTAAATATTTAATCATTTAAATATTCTGCTGAAATCCGACTGAAAGTCAAACCTAAATAAACTGAAAAAGGGATTCATAAAGAAAGGATTCACATTCAATAAGTACATCTAAAAAAGCAAAGCGATGCTTAAAACACCTACAATATTCACATTATAGTGACACACAGTGCTCTTGTTTTCCTCCAGGCAAAGTGAAATCTTTAAATTGGAAAACTTGAGAAAATCGTTAATCCTGTCCCGTCGTTTCAACCCTTTACATCGTTCACACTGACTCTGAGGATTACTGAGCGTGCTGTCCTTCTCTGCATGGGAACAATAATTATTTTATAGGAGATGGTTTTGAGGGGAGGAAGTGACCACAGTTGTTTTAGCAACTGCAACTTTTGCTCAGAGTCTCAGACAGTCAGGTTCACAGCAGGTTTACGTGGTATTGTCTAGAATACACAAATATTCAAGTATGCTTTGGTCTTTGGGCTGTTTTATTTGTTTTTGACATCCGTGGAGGCTTTGGTTCGACTTCTTAGAGGTTCACCTCAGGTCTTGTCTGGTGTGATAACTGTTAGAAATGAACTGATACATTGATGTGATAGGACAAGTCTTCTTGTAAATTCATGACTCCTTGGTTTATGTTTTTGTAGTTTTGTCAAATACTGGTCAGTTTTCTGTGGATGCCAGTGTCTCTGAAAATATGAGCTGTACATTTACCTTCAGGCATAGGATGACCTGCACAGCAATAAGTTATATCATAGTACTATAGTAGTATTTCTATTGCTAAAAATGTTAATTTAAATGATTTATGTTGTATTTCTGTCCTCTGGCCTGACGACACTGTATGCCACTGGATCCAGTGTCTACGCATCACAGGTTGTACACATGTATTATGAATTATTCAAATATCTTTTTTTATTTTAGATAAACTGCAAAGATTAAGAAAGAACTCGATACAAAACGAAATATTCCTGTAGCAGAAATGTTTGTTTTCCTTCTTTCTTTTCCTGTTAATCATCTCACGACCCCTGAGATTTATCTTGTGACCTCTTCAAGGTTCCAGGCGACCAGGCTTTATGTATGCATACATTTATTTATTTATTTTGTTATATGCAGACATTTGCCTGTCTCCAAATTCACACATCTGCAGGACTGACAGCTGTCACTGTCTAAAAACAGAAACAAAGACACTGTACAAAGGATTACTGTAGGATCCCCATGCAACTGCCTCTCTCTCTCACACATACTGTACTAAAAATAGAAACAAAGAGGTCATCGAGGGCATTACGTGCACAACACAAAGCAAAGGTGCCCTGGTAAAAATCCAAAAGTGTGACTATATAAACTTCCTGTTACAGTAGATGCAACAGTTGGGTCTCTTGACGCTTTCCTCTTTTCATAAGTCGCGGTCTGAGCTAGGATGATTGGTCAATGAATGGATCTGAATTACAGAATATTAATCTGCAACTCTGGTGATCGTCATAATCGTTTGAGTAAATTTACAGGTGATCATCTTGTGGTTCCACCTCACATATTGTGAGGACTAAATATCTTCGGGCTTTGGTCAGATAAAACAAGAGATTTGAGGGCATCGGCCTGAGATCTTGAATCTTGAAGGCAATTTCATAATTTGTGGACAGAGAGATTAATGGATTAATTGAGGAAATATTAAGAAGATTAATCAGTAATGAAAGTTGTTGTTACCTAAACTGATGAAGCATTTTTCTTTGCTGCTTTGTCGAATATACGATTTTTTTTTTGCTTTTCTTTTATCTCATATGATATTTAACTAAATATCTTTGTATGTGGACTGATGGTCTAAACAGTTCTTCTGCACTGCATTCTTCACTATTCTCTGATATTCTATAGACCAAACGATTCATTCGTCAATTGCTGATGTAGATCAATCAATGTCATAATACGAGTATTATAAGTCATTAGTCGCAGCCTTAAAATCTTAAATTACCGACACGGTAAACAGTTGACCTCAAAAATCTTACATTTACTTTACCAGTCTGTCTTTACATTAAACTGAGCGTGTGTGTGGTTTTTAAACTTGTTTTTGTCTTCAGGGATTTCCTAAATTAGCACACATAATTAGATGATCTCATGGCTCTGAGTTCATTTGACCCCCCTGGGGGGCGACAGACCTCAGGCTCTTGTCAATACATACTGTAGCTTTTGTTATGATGAACTGGTCTTAAGGTAAAAAAGCATCTGTTTTTACAGACCCGGCACAGACAGAAAGGATCCTTTTCATGGTGTGTACACAAAGTGGACACGTCTACACAGACTGGACTTCTACAGGGTCTTTGTCTCCGTCTATAAGACGTGTATACGCAGTTTAAACACGCATCCATCTTGAGCTATAAGAGTCGTGCATGTCTACAGTTTGTCAGCCAGACGTACGACAAGGACAGAACAATGGAGCGATTCTAGGAGGATGTATGCCAGCAGGACGTAAACTTTACTTTACCCAACTTGACTCCGCTTAATGTACTCTTTCCAAAACACACAGTTTAAAAATGTTAACTCGCATCATCTGCGAACCACGGCAAACAAGACATCTTGTTGTTTATCAGCTCCTCTGTAGCCATCGACAGCCCGGAGGGCATCGACAACATAACCCCCAAAGAGTCAGACACGATCTGCAGAAACGAGCACAAACGTCCCGCTGTACTAAGAGAGGACACTGATTTGGATTTTCTTTTTTTTTTTTACTTGCGTGCTTTGGGCATTCCATGATGTTCCTACCAGGATACATTAACAAGAATGCCCCCGGTTTGCTATGCAGGCTGGAAGAATAGGCCACTTTGTCTCACAGTTAAGCTCCTAACGTGCTCTGTGGAGCCTGCAGACAACAACTGTGATGTTAATGCGAGCAGCTACATCAAGGGCAACCTATGGTCTTCTCCTCCTCTGACGTATTGTCATGCTATTACGCAAAAACACACGGCGTTTTACCAACATAGTACAAATCATGTGTTCCTTAAGGATGAATGTTGTCTTAGAATTAGCATAACAGCATGGGAAATATGTTTTGACAATGTTTACAACTATAATAATTAGAAAGCTAATAATAAAAATATATGAAGCAATGTGTAAACATTTAATGTTATACTGTATGTTCAATTTTATGAAATCATACACTGCACAGTGCAGACTGAATATGTTTTACCCCAAAGATTGTCTTTTTTTTTAATTAAAAATGACAAACTGTACATTTCTATCAGACGTATTCATTTGCAAATCAATTGAAATGAAACATCTGTGTGGCATCTTTGTATAATTTCTGATGGTCACGAGTTAAACGCAGTATAATCCAAAACCAAACGTACTTTTTGTACAGAGTACTTTGTTCTTTTCGTGGTACCATAAATCCTTTGAAAAAAAAAAAATCTATAAATCATTTTTTAACCCTTTTAGGAAGTTATCCTACATAAATTTCAAAGCAGTGTTTTTTTTTTCTCTCCTCTTAAATATGCCATGGAATTAAAGCAGTGGGGGCTAATTACGAGCATTCTTCACTGAATTAGCGTTCGGTGTGTGGTAAGGCTGTGCTCGCCTTTGTCTTGATCCCTAAACTGATCCCTTACTTATTCCCCAGAAGGTCAGAGGTCACTTGGTTAATTAAGGGTCCAATCAGTCTTTAGATAAACTCATCTGAGCTTAATGTTTGCACTTTTTGAGGTCCAGCAGCTCTGCCTGGTACCCCTGAGCTTTGTGTGGACTCTGTGCTAATCTACCCACAGACAGGGGAGCAGGTTAACCCAGCTCAACAGCGCCAAAGCTGGAACGGCCTTTTCATTTGAGGACTTCAGTCAATGAAGAATGTCTGTAAGCTCTCGCCAAAGCAGAGAAATTACTCTAACTTGATGTATTGTACACAAGGTTGAAGGTTCGGGGGTGGGGGGGCGTCCTAAACCTCTCAAAGAGCTCCAGATTATAGAGAGTAAGTAATGTTTATGCTGCATGAGGAGGGCAATGTTTTCAATGGATATACTGTAATTGTCTTTCGCTGCTGGCCCATGCCACACACGTCCCGGGTGATGAAAGTGTGGCTGAGTGAGAAACCATGAAATCTCTGAATGTGTTGAGAGTATATTTAGTTAAACAAAGATTACTCAATAACTTGCAGTAGATCTTGACTTTATACTACACCTAACATGAGCTTATAGAAAGAAAAAACATTCATATATCCTTTAATAAAAACTCTATTCTCTCTGCTTTCTCTATTTTCCATCAGCTTCTCGAAACAACCACACTGTATGGCAGCTGCGTAATCTACAAATGCAATATAATGTTTGAGATAACATTGCAACAAATGCACAAACACAACTATATATTTGAACAAAGAGTCCCGAAAGTGTCACATATTCTTTTAAAAGTTAATGTACTGCAAGAAAAAGTGGCTGGAAAATCAACAAAACTCAAAAACTTTTGTTTGTGTCTCTCTTAGAAAAATATAGATAATCTAAAACACATGGAAAGGTAAATATAAACACATAAGATTACATAGGTACGCATATGTCCTCATGACAAACTCGACAAGTTTTTTTCCAATCACCTTCGCCGTGAAGCAAAAACCACATTTTCCAAAAGAACTACAAACAAACGAAACACGAACCCGAGGCAACGCGCTAAAAAACTACAAAAAACAAATACAAAAAAATCTTTGAACTCTATTAATGTTTCCTGAGTTTTTATAGAAAAAAAGAACAAATGTGACCACAAACAACTCTGAACACACACACACGACGCAGCCCAGCACATTCTTATCAATACTTCATAAAGATTACTAACTCTCTACAGGAAAGACATGCAGAAGACGAACTTACCACAGTGCCTTGTTAAAATGCACCCTCAAGCACAACGGTCTCTACTCGTACAGAAAATCCTAAGAGCCTCACGTCCCTCGGACTGCCGAGGAATCAAAGCTATGAAAAGATGTGAATCTAGCTGAGCAAATAGGATTAAAGATGGCTAAATCCAAATGGCTGGAAGCACAGCATGCATTAAAGAGGAATTCTCTCAGGAAAGATAATCCTCATATACGCATTTTAACACACTTCACTCACTCCCGTGTTTTTTTTTTTTTTTTTTTTTACACACACTTATAGTAAAACCACGATTGCCTGACTGTACACATGCACACACACACATGCACACACACACACACACGAGTCAATAAACTATAAATACAGAACTGCCTGGACTGTTCAGACTGCAACAGTGACACATGCAACTTCTAATTCCAGAGGTGGAAACTTTACACATACGCTGTAATAACTTAATCACACAAGTTGCCACATTCCTTCTTCTTCTTCTTCTTCCCTGTCAACCACAAACAAGAACCAGCGGCTTGAGCTTACCTTGAGCACCTCCATGGGGACCTGGGCGGCTGGCGGTAAACTGGTCGGGACACTGACATTGATGGCAGGGGTCTGTGCCGCCGTGGTTTGTGGGTACTGGGAGGCCTGCTGTCTCTGCTGCTCCCGCCGCTCCTGCTCCTGAAGCTGCTCCCGCATCAGCTGCTGCCGCAGCAGGATGCGTGATGTCATGGCCGAGGAGCTCAGGGGGGGCTTGGAGGAGCCGTGCTGGTCTGACGGGCTGCTGAACCAGGGGTAGGAGGGGTGGGGGGGGAGAAAGATGCAAGATGAGAGAGAGAGATGAGACGTGGAGGATGTGAAGATAGCGACGGAAAGCAAAAGGTTGGAAAGATGAGGTGAAGAGAGGCGAACACAGACAAGGGAGTGATAACAGAGAGGGGGCAGACAGAGGTCAGACGAGGAAGGAGAGGTCAAGCGAGAGATTAGCAGCGGCGGAGAACAGAAGAAGAAGAAGAAGATGAAGGGGAGGCAGATGAAATAAAAGGTTAATATGATGGCTGAAGGGGCAGAGATCAAAAGGCAGTCTAAACTGGAGCTGCGACGGTTAGTCGGATAACTCCTATCAATATCAAAATAAAACATCAAACATTTGCAGATTGCAAATACATTTTTTTGTCATTTATGATCGGAAATAGATAAAAGATGGTCGAACAAAACAAGCAATTTGAAGATGATACCTTGGACTCTAGAAGGTTGTGATGAGCGCTTTTCACAATTTTCGGACATTTTACAGATTAACCGAGAAAATAATTGATGAAGAAGAATAAATGTTATAGCTGCAGTCCTGCTTTTCTTTCTTGGAAAAAAAATAAACACCAATTAAAGCGCTTCAATTTCAAGGCTGGAAAAAGCTATCTGATGATTTTAAAGAGCAAAACTCTCAAAGCTGCACGCACAAAGCTTTTTTACACCATGACAAAGAGAAAGAGGAAGCGTTTTCATGAAAAGGTTGCATCAGTTTTCCCACTCTCTTAAATTTAGACGGCTACTCCCCAGACAGAGCCCTGCAGTCCTAAAATAGAGAGGCTCTGCTGAAGCAGAAGTTGTCGGTGCGAAGCCTTCATCGAGTGAGTGATCCTTTTGACAAAGCTCAGTAAAACGTCTGGCCAATCCAGCTGTGCAGTAATCGCACTAATTAGCCGAGTCGAGTCAAACACAGCTTTCGGTCTGCAGCGTTATTCGGTGGGTGTTGAGCCCTCAACATACCATAATTCTTCCCCCCTCAGCTCTGCATATAATCTCATTGTCTGATACCACACCCAGTGAACCCTGCACAAGAGTAAAAATATGCTATGATACCAGATGAAACCACTTTTATCCGACTGATTATCCGACAGTCTTCTAATTTTCAAGATGACTTATTCTTCTCTCTGAAGACAACTCGTTATCGATCCTGGATAAATCAATTAACAAACAGATTTAATGAGTGACAAAGAAGAACAAAGACTGTGGCTTGTTCTCTGAAAGTTCTGCAGCGCTGGCTCTCAGTTCTGACAGCTACTTTTTTCCCCCTTTGTACTTCACCCAGTGCACAGAATCAGGTTTAGTGTTCATATGCATAAGTCCTTTGTCTGTGTGACTTTGGGCGACTGTGTTTCCTTTCATCCTGTAAGTTTCAAACAAAAGTCACTGGATCTAATGTTTTATCAGCTTTTTTGTTTCTTTGTTCATTTCCACAGCCAGAGCTGAATCCTTTGATTTTTTTTCCCCTTTAATCTGCTTCACTGTTTGAATGTTTGAATTTTTTTCCCCTTTAATCTGCTTCACTGTTTGAATGTTTGAATTTTAAGACGACAGCAGTTTCATTTCCTTTTCCCGCTTACGACTGATAAAACGTAAATATCTTTTAAAAAAAAATAACATTTTAAGATAAAAATAAATCTCCTCTTCATTTATCTGACGACTGCTTCTCAGTGTAATGCAAACGTCAAATAAATTATGATGCATTATTATAGAAAAATAATAAATGACGCTTCCCAGAAAACGTGTAAGAAGCTAAATATATCCACTAAATATATTTAACAGCTGCGGTATTAACACCAATAGGATTTAATAATATAATATTTTACACTTTTATTTTTTGTGCAAATATATTCAGTGGCAGCTAACGGTGCAGTTTCTGATTGCAGCTCCTTCGCCTCACCGCCTTCCTAGCATGAAAGAGAAACTATAGTGGCAGCTAAATCCACAAAAAAAACACAAAAAAGGCTTATCTGGGGCCAGTGTTTTGTTTGTCCATTGTGGGCTACTGTAGAAACATGGTGGACTCTGTGGAAGAGGACCCACAGCGTCTATAGATATAAAAGACTCATTGGAAAGTAACAAAACACAATGATTCCTTTTCTCAGGTGAGTATACACTAATATAAAGCCCCATAGATTTTACATTCTGGACCTTTAAAGGTGACTTGCATGCAGGTGCATCCTGTCTTTGGTCAGGCATGGCTGCTAACATTGCATGCTTTAAAATATTCAAATGTTCTATGAGGACGGAAATGCATTCAAGACGTTTGTTAGACCTATATCTCGGTGCAAAACACCATGTACACATTACTTTACTCTACAAAGCACCTTTAAGTCGCAGCCAACCTCTGCAGCCGTCGTCCGTCCACCTGCCCTCTGTTTGCACGTCATATAGAAACGTAATGTTTTTCCTCTTCATGCAGATGAACACACACCCCGTCCATGTATTTTTCACACTATTTCACACTGTGTTGTGCAACATTGTCGTTTAATGTAAACAACGCTTTTTTAAAAAGCATATATCACGTCTTTTAGGTCTGCGAGCTGTGACAGATGTTTCTGTTTCACGTTCTGTCTTAATGCTTTATTTATTTCGACTCTTAAAAAGTAAAGCCAAACATTCAACTTGAAGTGTGAAATATCTCCACGCAGGAAAACTTCTTTAACGCCTTTACACTTTGCTGCCAGTTTAAACCACAACACGCGCATTCATTTTGGCAACGAGTTTCTTTTGATTAAATTTAAATCTCACACCTTTACAGTCAGTTTGAGCGAAAACACATTTTTCCATCACCTCACACGACGAGGACGACGACGACAACAACAACCTGAAGGTGTATAAACGCTTCCAGGCACGAGAGAGAACACGACGAGTTTCTGTCTCCACTTAGGGAGAAAACACAGACACACACCTGATGTCTGTAACCACGTGGACCCCAATATTTCCACTGTTCACATTTAGTTAAGAATCAGACCATACTCATCTCACTGACACTGACAGAACAGACACAGAGGTTTGTTTTTCAGTGCACAAGTTCACATCCATATCCAAGACAGCCTTTGTACTAGCTGCACATTGTCATGTACGTCATTTTATACACATTTCCCTTGATGTCGACTTTAAAATGATAATTTAATAGAATAACTGTAAATAATAAAGTAAAAGATTTAAAACACTTTGACCTGCTGGTGGCGCTACAGGAAAAGTCAGCGGATGTTCAAAGTTATTATGGTTCATAACGTAGGCAGCATGGAAATCTGTATGATATTTCATGGCAACCCACCCAGTAGTTAATAGAAATTTCACTAAAAGATCTAAAAACTTAGAAAAAGTTAGCTGGGGCTTATAATTATAGTTTACAAAAATCTCCTAACAAAATATTAAGACATTTGTTTGTTTTTTTAACACAAACACACATAAATTCAGTTTTTTTTTCACTTATATAGCACCAAACATGACAGAACTTTCCATATAGAGCAGATCTAGACTGTACTCTTTATGATATGATTTACAGAGACTCAACAGTTCACACCATGAGCAAAGCACTTGGCGTCAATAGCAAGGAAAAAAATTCCTTTTAACAGGCAGAATGAGGCTGCCATATGTGACATAAACAAGTCCCTTAAATGAGATGATGTACTCAGCTATGACATAAACTTGTCAGTGCTCTCTGGTGGACAAAATAAGTAACGGTGACGAACAAATCTTAGTTTTTTCCGCATTGGAATTTCTTGTTACTTAGCAACCGACATATATACGCCGACATCGAGATATGTGCGATAAGCTAACAGCCGATGAAATCAGCCATGTCGATGCATGGGTCAGGCGCTGTTTGACTTAATGCAAAGTTTACAGTGTCAGCCCCATCAAAGGTTTGAAGTTAGAGTTTAACTACGCTTAAATAATTACACATTAGTCCCAAATAGAGGAGGAGAATGTTTCGCAGCAGAGATCTGGTGAGAGTTGCAGCTCCTGATGATTTTCTTTAATACATTCCTGATTACCAGTTTGACTTGCGTGTGTGTGTGTGTGTGTGTGTGTGTGTGTGTGTGTGTATGAATGACCAGCCTCTACAAAGCAAAGCTCCACTTCTCTCTCTCTCTCTCTTCCTTTCTGTTTTGGTGGTTCTCTGCCAAACAGACCACTGAAACACATAAAAAGCTCTTTTGTCCTTTTTAACTTTTTCACTCTGTGTGTGTGTGTGTGTGTGTGTGTGTGTGCGTGTGTGTGTGTGCGTGCGCACCTCCACTCATGTTTATGTGCATCTCAAACAGAGGAAAAAAAAACAAACAAAACAAAAAAAAACAAAAAACAAAAAAACAATGGCAGCACAGTGTTGAAGAGCCCCACCCACCCAACTCATGATTCCTCTGATTCTGCTCACTACGCTACTCCATCATACTCATTATTAGTCCAGTAACAGTCAGAGCCGAGGATCTGATGCAGCTTTTAAATAATCAGACGAACGGGGGGACCTTGCATCCAGACAGGAGAGAACTTAAACAGTTTTCAGTGCAGCGACGGGGGTCAGATAAGAGTTAAAACACTGCACCACTAATACTACTGCTGGTAATTGACTGGAGCTAATAGCTCTGCCTAATGGACAATAATAGTATAACAACAAGCTCATCTAAAAACTGATGGCACTGCAGTAAGAAAGAAGCAATGTTACTGTAACATCTTCAAACTTATTTAAGAAAAAAAAGCTGTTATTTGTCACACTCTTTCACTGTTATTAAATATAAATCAATAATCTATTGCATCAGTGCTTGTTTGACAAAATTATGATTTTCCTTTATTAACCAAAAGCAGTCAAAACCATTTAACGCCAAACACACTGCACAAGGAGAAGCCTGCTAAAGCTATGATTGTGTGTACTTAGCTCTGTGCACGCTGTCCTTCATGTGTGTACACACAGTGCTGTACACACACACTCTACATGCTAAAAACACGCCCTAACACATGCCAACAATATCACAGATGCTGAGGCACCATACTCACAAACAGTCAAATGAGCAGGGTCTGTACACTTGCACTCCTACGGCCTCCATATTTGTTTGTTTTTTCCTGAAGGTGCACCACCCGCCCTTGGAGAGCAATGAAAGTCATGCTGGCGGTGCAGCGCTGAAAGTGTGTCAGAGGGGGGAGGCTCCGGGGCCCGGCCTGGAATCTCCAATCGCCACACAGAGTCCCAGGCAGAGGACCAGCCCCGTCCAGTGCAACAGCAAGAGCAGAGGAGAGGGCAAGTGCCCACTAGAAACACACTGTCCCTCAACATGCTGCTTTAAAACCCACACAGATACTGTTTCAACTCGGAGGCATGTGCTGCCACCAGTCAGTGGATGACCTACAGTCAACTTTTAGTTTAGAAAACCAGCAATAAAACAGCCCTGTCTTCACCTCTGTGACAGGTTTATTTAGTTTGAATCCAGCTCCGCTTAAAAAAAGGTGTTTTGCTGGTCATTTGAGCTTCACTGTGCAGACACTAGAAAGCTGTTTGTACGGTAATCTAATAAAGAGAGATGTGACCTTAGATGTGAATTTAAGACATTATATCACATCCCAGCAGGATTTGTGACGTCACAATCCTGGTTTCCAACATGCAGCTTTGTCAAATGTGATGTGGAAACTTTCAGTGCACATACACTACACGGACTTTCAAGAGAAAATTAATCAGCCAACTATTCTTAGAATTGTTTTGTAATGTTTTCAGCAGAAATGCAGAACACTGGTGTGTTTTCTATCATTGTAAACTGAATACAATGATAGACTCTAGAAAACTTGGATGGACATTACTCAATTGATCGGCAATAAAAATAATTAGCCGCAGCCTCGTGTGCACACTGTTGTTGATTTAAATATCTTACAATCACGTTTATACATGTCAGGAAATCACACCACAAGTAATCCATCTGTTAAATACTTCTTCTTCTGCCAGGGGCTGCTCCTTCATCTGTTGGCTCAGCTCACCTTCTCTAACATATTATTCTATTATTGGACGGGGGTAAAGTGGGAATACACAGTGAGTGTGCAGTTCTTGCAGTGCATGAAAGGACAAACTAGTGAGCTCTCATGTTAGAAAAAAAAAAAAAAGCCGTCCAGCAACTAGCTGCTTGTCTCTCCGTTTGTTTGTGTGACGGCGTCTGCTTCAGATCAGCCTCGCCTGGTAAACTACATGACCTCTCAGCTGGGATACAGCTCAGTGATTATGACCCTACATGACAGTACATTGATCCCCTGCTGATCACAACACACCCCAGTGTGCTGCAGCTGGCATGGACCCCGGGAGACAGTTACTAGCAAGCAAATCAGTGATAATGGGAAGCGCCTGTACACAAGTGTCAAGTCTAAGTCATCAATTATGTCGTTATTTAGATTTTAGATATTAGATTTCTTTTTAAAAAGAGGTTAGGAAGGGAGAGGCAGAGGCAAGAAACAACTGTACAAACAACTGTCACTGGGTAAACAGTTCGACTGAGTAAACTTCTCAGGATGGGAGCTCTGTATTGACATTGGTGCGACTGGTTAAATATGCAGCCTCTGTACATTATACTACAGGGAGGTCACAAAAAAAGTCACCAAACAACAAAACCCATCAAATATATTAAAAGAATATCAAAATATAAAAATCTGAGCCTCCTGCAGCTGATAGGCTAAACCAATAATAAACCTCATAGAGGATAAAATGCATAAAAGCCAAAACATAGTTGTGTGTAGTGACAATTAATTGAGAATTTGAAGATGTAGCTTTGGGCTGACGTATTTTTCACAATCAATCGTTGAAGATTAATCAATAATATGAAATCAATAAACTAAGTAATGTACTGTGCAGTACCTAAACGATACTAAGGTGTGTTAAATGTATTCTAGGTGTCCGTATTTGTTTGACACCATGTGTGTGTGGCAAGTTATTGCAATTTATGATGATTTTTATTACTCAATAAAGTATAACAGGGAGAAATCTCATCTTAAAATGTCTTGTTTTCTCCCTCAAAGGGTCAAAACATCTAAATATAGACAAGTCCCTCCGTCCTCTGAGGGATATAACTAAAAAAAAAACCTGCACCTCTGCTAAACTCAAACAGAACCTCCAAAACTTCAACTTTTCGTGAAAGACAGTTGGATAAATGTCAAAAAATGACATAATTTGTACATATTCTAAACTGTATCAACCTATTTCCCCCCTACTTTAAATGAACAGGGCTGCTAAAGGAATTCAAAACAAAACTGGATAAGCTGTTAAAGCATCCAAAGAGATAATCGGGTTCTTTGCCTGGTATTTCCGGGGAAGCCAGGACCGGTTGGGATAACTCAAACTTGCCGGGTCTTATTTCCGTAATTAGGTTCTGTGCCCTTCATAATTCCCTTCATTTGTTTTCTGCAGGACAGCCTGCTGTAGCTCGCTGCTCCCTGTCCTCCCTCTGTGCTTAAACAAGGAGAAAACCAGACCATCCAAGGACGGTCAGTGTGAGAGGATTTCATGCACTTTCCAACCGCAAGTTGACGGAGTCCACGCGAACACAGCGAACTCTCTTAAGGCTAATTTGTTCCTGATAATTCCCTGAAGGTGACACTAAATGCCATTCTCATATTGTAAAGGAAACCATAGTAATGATTCATAACTGGAAAATTCCTCATTTTAAACACTGTAACCATGAAAAACTAACTAATGTAACTAACATCTGAAAAGCTGGAGGGAGCTGTTGACTAATGTTTTTATTTTTCAGCAGTGGAAGACCGAAAGAAACTGAACAAATAAACATTTTAGAGCTGAAACAATTAGTCAATTCATAATTTAAGTTATATAATAATTAACTGGTGACACCTTCTCAGATGTGAGGACTTTCCACTTTCCGCTTTTCTTTCCATGAAAGTAAACTCAGTGTCTTTGGGGCTCTGGTTGGTTAAAATAATCTATTTGAAGGCGACACAGTGGGCTCCAGGATGTTTTGATGGTCAGTTCTTTACTAATGTCTGACATTTCATAGACTAAAGACTTAAAAGAGGAATAGAGGAATATCCTGCAGGCACTTAAAGTTGAAGCCCTACAGTCGATTTTTTTCATTTTCTCAATGAATCGATTAGTTGTTCCGTCTGTAAAATGTTAATCACTAATTCCCAAAGCCCAAGGTGACGTCTTCAATGTCTTATTTTGTCTATGACCCAAACATATTTAGTTTACTGTCATCGAGGACCAAAGAAACTAGAAAATATTGGAAATATTGGACATTATTTCTAAAGACGCTGACTCAGAATGACAAATCGGTTATCAGAATAGTAGCACTGTTGCAGTTATCCAATACTATAAGGCTTCTTCAACAGTATGACTTCATCTTGTGTCAACAACAGGTCACACTGTACATATAAGCTATGAGGATGTGTATGGAGAGCTGTTTTCTGGGTGGTTGCAGTCCCTACTAGTCACCAACAGAGGTTGACAGAGATCACATATCACCACTATTGATACTCATGAAGCAACACAAAAAGAAATCCAAAGTTTGGGAGGATTTTCCAGCGCAGAAATATAAAACGCACGTGTGTTTCAAAAAAGCTACAGGAGGATACTAAGAAGCTGCAAAGTGATCGCTGCTGCAGGACGACTCGTCCTGACCGTCTTGTACTCTGTACGCGACACCTGTCTGTGTCATTTAGCTCTTGGGTTCATCTTACATCATGGATGAAACTCTTCGGCCTCTCTGGCATCTCTGTCTGGGACTCCCGACAGGAATAGCTGTTCTGAACACCAAGTTTCACAACTGTCATGCACAGATTACGCTGCCTTTCTTTGGATAAATTATGTACGTACACCCGATCTCAGTGACATGAACACAAACAAGTTTTGAAACAGGTTTATTGTCAATCTGCAACATACTATAAAGGAATAACCACGTATTTGATATTGGATTATGTCTGATACCAAGCCAGTCGTGTTGAAATATGACTATTTAACCTCAGTACTCTCTAAATACTGACTCATTTCTATCTATTACTGCCAAGCAATTAAAGTTGTCCTTAAATATTTGAGCATATTCTAAGTTTTGTTTTGTCTGGCCTTTGATCAAATATTTGCTGACTCAGGTTAGAGTTTTGTTATTTGAATCTTTGTGTTCATTCGACATTAAACCCACGAAAACATTGCAGAAAGACAAGTTATACTCAGCAAAGTAAAAAAAGTCTTATTTTGACACATTTGATACCTGAGATAATGTCTAGATTTCTATAAAGATTTTGTTTAAAAAAAAATGTACTCGTGCATTAGAAAGCAACTTTAAATTTGAGTGCTGAACAAATATTAGCAGGTAATCTGCATGCCAAGTACGCCTGCATCTCTCAGTTTCAGACAGAACACATCCACTGCTAAATTTATACATCTTATTTACACTGCATAGAAGACTAGTTTCACCGCCTGCCTCACATCTATATTAGGCACAAAAAGTCTGGCACATCGTCTGCAGTCGTCTGAACACTCTGTCAAACTCATACAGAGGCGGAGAAAAAAACACAACTATATATCTGCGACAGCTGAAATGACATTTCGTCACTTTTCAGATTTTATATTTAGAAACAACAAGGAGGTTAGCCACGTCAAGACATCACGCAAGTCGATAATCGATCAGACTAATTTTATCCATTTTTGCGCAACGTTGTCTTACAACACAGTCAGCGTGACTATTATTATGCTGGATCATCCTCATGTGATGGGAAGAGGAAGTGGGATACCTTCAATCGAAACAGCTGTTCAGACAACTTCACATATTCCAAAGGAAATGTCGTGAAATGAAACGATCTGTGATTCTCTAAAAAACAAGCACTGGGGCTGACTGATACTGCTCTGCCAGTAACCACACAACACAGCTCAGATTCAGACCCATGTATGTGTAACAGCGTAATGACATTTCACTAATGAAGAAATTGAAGAAATTAGTTTAAAAATGCAGAACTGGGTTAAAGGTTAGAGGCTGTGCAAAGATGACAGTCTCTCCCTGAGCTGGCTGAATCTAGAGAAAAAAAGGAGATAAACTACAAATCTGCAAGAAAATGTCAAGAGCCAGATGGGGGGAGGACAAAAAACTAACAGGAGTCTACCGAAACATCTGCAATAAGAGCTCTGTCTGAACACAGTGGTGTACTGTCCTCTGTATGCCTCGCCCTGACAATGAAGCCATGTATTACTACCGCTTAACAGCATAACAGAGACGCCCCTGGACGCAAAATACAGATAATTAGACACCATTCTGTTAATAGATGTATTGTCGTCATCACCGTCGTCACCGCCATCACAGAGGCTAAGTGGGTGAGTTTCACGACTTCCCAGTTGTATCACAGCTGAAAAGTGTTTTCAAATGTATTAAAATCACCCATAAAAAGGGAGTCGTGATGTTTCATCGTGACTTAAAAATAAAACTGGTTATCTTTTGTGACTTAATCATCACTCAGAAATCTAAACGACCTATTAATCATCTATGTTTAGCACGTGTGATTGGTTCAGCATTTTGGGAAATACTTTGATTTGCTTTCTTGCCGAGAGTTAGCCGAGAAGATTGATACCACACATGCCTGTCTGTTAAAGATGAAGCTAAAGCTAGCGGCTAGTTAGCTTAGCCTAGCTTAGCATTAAGACCGAAAACAGAGGGAAACTGCTAGCCTTTCTTTGTCCAACTGTACAAAACAAATTGAACATTATGTCTTGTTTGAGTGTAAAAATTACAACTTGTGTTTTTTTTAATACAAGTCTTATCATTTCCAGTTATTATGCTAAGCTAAGCTAATTACCCCCCTGGCTCCAGTTTCATATTTACTACACAAACACACGTCTAGTACCTATCTCACTCTTAGCAAGAAAGCAAATAAGCATACTAAGGTATAAAAATGACAAGTTGTGTTTTGTTTTTATAGAAATCATCATTTCCAGTGTCGTGTATGCTAAGCTAAGCTAAGCTAAGCTAAGCTAACTGTCTCCTGGCTCCATCTTCATATTTAAAGACACAGACACGAGACCGGTGTCAATCTTCTCATCTAACTCTCAGCAAGCGAATATAAACTTGTTTTCCCCACAAAAACATCAAACTGTTTCCTGCGATTCAATCCTAATCTCCCTGAACAGATTATTATTCATTTGTTTGTCCTAACAAGAGTCCAAATATGACCTCATATACAAGCAGACAAACAGCATAGCCTACTCACTGTGCGGTATTTCCAAGAAAAAGGGTGAAAGTTCAAATCAGGCCACAGAGACCTGACTCAATCCTGATTGTTTGGGACGTGTGAAACCTGAAAATACCTTTCCGATAAGTCACAGTGTTTGTGTTTAGACGCCATAGGAACTGTTCATTTTTGCAACATTAACTCTCTGGACATGGTTTGTTTCGTCAAGATCTTTCCCCAGATGATTGGGTGCAGCAGCTCTAAAAAGGCCCGAGACTTCTCTAAAACAGTTTTTTCAGCTAGTTAATATTAACTGTAAACTTCTTTTTTTTTGCAGTGTATTTCAGAAACCCTTCACTGCTGGAAGCATCTGCATATTTCCACTGGAGATGAATTTTAGGTATTTGAAAAAAAAAAAAAAACAGCAACACAATATTATCTGACAAATCAAACCAGTCATCCTGTAGTTTGCATTATGCATTATTTCCCCCCCAACGCAAACATATTCATAAATCTATATTTATCCACATAAATAAAAAAAAACAAACCCATCAGCTCATCTCAGCACAACAAAGCGAGCCAGCATCTCATCAGAGTGACCTATCTGCTCCTCTTACGAGCTAATATTTGAAGTTGATGTTGACAAGACAACACCCAAGTGTTGCATAACTTCATGCCAGCAGGATAAGCATAAGGAATGACAAGTTGAATCCAAAAGCTGATCAGCGCCGAGGATCAGCAGCTCCCACCAGGACCATCAGTGTAGAAGAAGCCTGAAAACACGCACTGGACTTCTTGGACAACACTCACAAAGTCTGCAGCCTTAATTATCACCTAAACACCAAAACCTCTGCAGCGTGGGAAATAACTGTCCCCGACTGGAGAACTGACCTGTTTTTCAAGGGTTGACTCTTCAATTCGTAATACGTTTTAGGTTCCTCTTGAAACTCCTCTTCAACCTCGAAGTCGGGAACTATTCCCGACTCGGACTGCATACTTGCAGATGTCAACTTCTTTTTTTTATTATTATTATAATAATTTCCTCCGAAGCGTTTAAAGCCTCTTTAGAAAAAAGAAAAAAAAAACCCACAGCCACAGACGGATATTTGTGCCGCCGTACTTCGCTCAGTACCAACCGCTGTCAACGCAAGCCGCCTCTGTCCAGGACCCGGAGCTCTGTAGTCCAACCACAGCCGCGACGACAGCGCTGCCTACGGGCTGCAGGAGACGCACTGACTACACCGACCAGGATGCACCACTGCTGTCAATGTCAGCATGCTTTTCATTGGCTGCAGCAGTCCGAGGGGATTTTTTTTTTTTTTTTTTACTAAAGCCTTGTTTGCTTGAAACTCATAAAGTTTCATTTCCCTCAGGGGAATAACTTATTAAGCAAGATCTTTAATATATTTGATTGATTACATTTAAATAATGAGTTAGAAAATGCGACCTGCAGGATTTTTTTTATGCTTTATTATCTTCAGAGGCAATAACCTCACATTGCACCACACTAATAAATACTTCTTTTTAAAAAAAATATTAATATCCGGTTGCACTATTTAAATGAAGATAATTATTTGTGCAGTTGAACAGAAACGCAGCCCTTTGAGTTTTGAGCATAGTTGCATGAGAGGCCAAAATAAAATTAATAAAAAGGTCAATTATTATAATTAATACTCATGGGATCAAACTGTATAGAGTGACCTTGAGAAATCGCAGCATGCTCAAGTATGAATCAGCCCCCTGCTGAAGTCATGTGCAGTTATTAGAAAGGTTAGTATATGTTGCATCTCTGTTGAGGATTTCTAACTAGCTCGCTTCACCGCTGCATCAAAACACAGATGTCCTTTTTGCACACAAAATCACACCTGCCTATAGCGCTCATTATTTCCATTGTTTAACTCGTTTTTTTTTCCCCCAGCTCAATCTTGCAAAACATTTGTGAAATCATGCAGACATTTTGCACCCAAATGAAAACAAACCTGGACACTCTGTCGGCCCTCATGTCTCTGTTTCCGTTCGTTTCCTGTGCAGACAGACTGAGTTGACTTTGCTGCTCGTCCCCTCCTCAGTCACACTCTCTCTGCTCACCAAGTTTGGTCTCCCTCAGTGGACTCCCATCCACCACTTGAGGGCAGTATAAAGCTAAAGAAAGTCAGCCCAAGGTGGGGGGGCAACTTTCTATTACAATATGGAAATTCATGTTCAATATTTGCATTCGCCTCATCCTGCTGAACTGGTTTAAGTCTGAATTTTACCAATGCAAACACCATGCAAATGTGCCACTGCTGGAAAGCACAGACTTTAAAAAAAATAATAAAATAAAGCCTAAAAATAAAGCTTCAAACGAAGCGATGATAACTGAAGACAGACTCGGATAGAATAGGAAACAGAATCAGACTTTTCTCCAGTGTTTGGACAAGACTTTTTTCTTTGTCACAAGAGTTCAGAGACATATGAAAAGCAAACAGGGGCATGATGCAGGACCTGCAGGGTTTCACATTCAAAGAGGACAGAGTCACACACACACACACACAATAGACTAGACAACCCAGATTATTCTGGGTGCTGTTGTAGGGTGAATAGCTGCACTGATTACTTGGGGCCTCCAGTTGAGTGAGGCCCCCAGAGTTTGTAGAGTACAATGCTCTTTGTAATTCCTCAACTGGGTATAGTACATAAATATTTGATATTTATTGAGTCCAAATTATTCTTAGTCTTTGAAGCACAGACCTACAAGGATATCATCCTGATGTTATTATGTGAAACAGAAATAGATTTGGATACACACAAAAATCGCAGTCGGAGTACTGGTTGATTTTTTACCGAGTACACATTGGTAGAAAACCAGTGTGTCACCTATGAAACTCAAGACATCATGTTGTACAACAATATATTTGTGACAGTTTCAAGGGGAAACTTTGTTGTTTTCTCTAATATTGGGTCCAAATAACACAATTATCTTGGGTTTGATTGGTGACCCGTTGGTTTTCTATTACTACTGTACCTGTGACACCCAAAACTTGCAATCGGGCCAACGTCAAACCCCCCAAAATTGAGCAGGTTGGGGTATGTGATAACTGATCAATCCCCTCATGTGCATAGAGCCAATAATTTCCATCCCCTGTGCTTACACAACCAGCATTCTGCCATGACAACGTGCATGCAGCAGTGGTGGAAACTGACCGGCTACATGTTGGCCACGTGCCACGAGATAACACATGGACATAATTACAATGACTAATACATCATAGTTTACACAGTGTCGTGCAGACTGAATAAGCAGTTACAGTCAGTGCAAACATTGCTGGCTAATAATACAGAGCGTGAACTGAAGTGTAAGTCAACAACAGAGGACAAGCTAGTTTCTGCCCAGACAATCCTCTTCACCTGTTTTGTTTTTACTCGCAACTGTTTCGTGGTAGACGGCCAATCACTGTTGACTTGCAGCCGTTTGCAACAGAGGACTTCCTGTATGTTGGATTCAAAACAAGATCCTGAAATATGAGCCAAAGGTGTCCGGGTGTTCCAGGACATTTGGAGAAGTTTCATGTTGAATTTCATCTGCCGATCTGTTTGTCTGACCGCTCTGTGATGTGTTTGAGAAGAAAACTGGCCAACAAATCTATAAATAGAAATGAATCAGTCCACACTTATTTGAAGTGAATACACACTTGCTTCTTGAGTGTGTTTTTCTTGGGAATAGCGTGATACCATGTGGTGTACGAGCTCAGTTTCCCCTTGATTTATAATACACATTTAAATCTATCTGTCTAAGCTAACATGGATACTTTTGTATGTTATTAGAGGGAATATTAGACCATAAATTCCTTTCCATTTATTTGAAATCTCAGTTATAATACAAAACATTCCCAAACACATTTAAACAATCCTGGTAGGTATCATCAATAAAGGATCCTTTCATTGTTGTTATTTCAAAATGTACAATGAACAATTTATGCATCCCATGTGTCACATGTGTGTTTGCTTATAGAGACTTGCACGTTTCCAAAACTTTCTGATCACGTTCCATTTATCACTCAAAACTGTTTCTAGAGTCTATATACAACGTTCACAGCAGTCGTATTCAAAGTGTTTCTGTATGAGACCGCAGATATTTATTTCTGGTTTATGTTGTTGTTCAGCTCCTTTACTTTTGTCCTTCTTTTGTGGGCGGTGTGAGGATTTGCATGAAACGTCTGCCAAGCGACATCTGCTTAAGTGGAGTCAGTCAGTTCTCTATATAAAAAAATACATAGACACATCTTGCATTCAGTAGTTCTGAAGTGGATATTGCATCTTTTATTGTGCTAAGCAATGAAGACTGATCCGGAGAGTGTTGTTCATTTTCTCTCTGTAAAAATTGTGGATCAGTTAGACTGCAGACCCATAAAACTTAACAGAGATGCAACAATACACTGCAAATGAAAAGCTACGGTGTTAAATATACATATATTCTTGCTGACTTTAAGCTTGTATTGTGAAATGTACAAAAAGCACAGCCTTGGATGTATCACAGTTATGTTAAGTTTTGTCTAAGTTTACTGTGAAAACTCGTCAGGACATGTGGCAACAAAGTCAATATGTTTGATTTTGTATATTTATCATGCCTTAAGTTAATAGAAAAAGTTGATTTTATTTAAGAAATTCAAAGAAAAATCACAAATTTTTTCAGATTTGACATATCTACACTCAATCAAAGCATGCAACATTGAAATTGAAGTTGTTTGAACTTGATATAACTCCTTGTGGTGTTCAAGATAAAGACACTTCTATAGGGGATACTCATTTCATCCCAGAGGAATACTATATATAAATGTGTCTTACATAATAATAAAACTGGACCAAGCAACAGATTACCATTTCTCTTTTTGAATCTGCAGTCCACAGTACCAAATGTACCACATGTATCAAAAAATTGTGATGATCTGAAATATCATAATGTTCCTGTTTCCCTGGAGGATCAAAAAAAAGGGCAACTGTTTGTGTTGTAGCTTCGTACACTGACCAATTTGAATTGGTTATGGATTTGTGTTCAATTATATAATTCTACTGTGTGGTGCATTAAGGGGTTAAATTCCTAATGAGACTAACGAGGGCACCCTGCTCTTTTGTTTATGAGAAAATCTTCCTGTAAGGAGGAGACTCACTGGACAGATGGTTTTGGGGGATCTTAATGAGATACTTATTCATGTCTGATGTCAGAAATCTAAGAGCAAGGGGGCGGGGAATCCTCGCTCTGTTGACAGGCTACACAATTTACTGTAGACTGTGAGGATATACGAGCAGTACACTTCCTTAATTCATCAGCTATCCTAATTAGAAAAAAAGCAGTTCGTCAGCGTTCCCACGATATGCTATCTCAGTATTTATCTGTGTGTCAGAGAATTAAGTGTTGTTGTTGGGACCTCTGACAAAGCCGCGGTGACTGTTTCTTTGGAAAACTACCAGCTGAGTAAGGGTAAAGACAATAATGAATATTTCACAGACACAGTCACTCTTCAGCAGAAATGAATATCACATGTGAAACATACACCAACAATCCTACTCAGCAGTATTGTGTCTTTTGAATTGAACACGTCAAAGAAGTTAACTGGCATGTAAAGTGACATAAACTTAATCATTGCCTCGGCGGCACAATAACAGCCACTAAATTGGTATTTGCTAAGCATGTATCTTCTTTACAACATGAGGACAACTGGGCTATTTAACAGATAATTGATTGAATAATAAGGTGTAAACTTTCTCCTTTAAATACTGTTGAATGTTGACTTTGACCTACATTTCAATGTAGGTCAACTGCAGGTCATTAAACGTGCTGAAAACAAACCAGACCTGTCAGTTGTCTTAAATACCAAAAACATCCTTGTTAGCAGCCTATGAAAGCAATCCTTTATGCAAATACAGTGTGCTCAAGCGGACTAAACACATGAAAAACCTGTTAACTGGACTGACGGGAAACCACTAGTCATATTTACTTACCTAAAAGACAGCATTATCATAAACACCTAAAAGAAATGTGTCCAAATAGCACAGGTGTACAATAAAATATACAAAGATATTTATTTTCTGGAAGTACTTGCACTTACCGGGTACCTAGTAGGACAAATGAAGAAATTAAGGAACCTAAAAGCTAACACATTTGAATTCAGGAGGGACCTAGAACTGAATTACCCTGTAAGTGCTTCGATAATGACCTTGATTACAGTGAAATGGGGGTGAACACAGTTTATTGTACAGTCCAGTACTGAATCATTCAGTAATTCAGGATAAACACAACACATGAAACTACAATTTTACATGCCCGTTGTTCTTACTTCCTAGTCCTAAATAAAATAACGAATCCAATTTCCAACCAAACATTTTGTATTATCTCATACCCAATCATTTATTGTACGGTATTTTACTGATACACAAAATAATTACACAGAAACTCTTGAAATTTCTTGTTTTATGGTCACATTTTCTTCTAGTTTTCATATAATATTTCTAGTCTTGATGTCATTTTATTAAATTAATGACACTTTCCATATGGAACTGGTCTAGATGGTGGTCTTTTATAATATTATCTACAGAGACCCAACAATTCCCACCATGAGCAGGGCACTTGGCGA
Source organism: Larimichthys crocea (assembly GCF_000972845.2). NCBI lineage: Eukaryota > Metazoa > Chordata > Actinopteri > Sciaenidae > Larimichthys > Larimichthys crocea. Next base: position 8,447,197 of record NC_040025.1, read on the forward strand.
CACTGGCAAGGAAAAAAAACTACCTTCAACAGACAGAAACCTCGAGCTGAACCCGGCTCATGGTGGGCAGCCATCTGCTGTACAACAGCTGAGTTATTGTGTTGGGTGACATTGTGAATATGTACACTTATCTAGTGTATAGGTGTTTGTTGATTATACAGTATAATTTTGATATGGAGGACAAGGAAGAGCAGCTGTTGTCATGGTAACAACTAATGGCCATCCAAATATACAATAAAGTGATGTTTTATGCTACAGTCAGGCTATGAATTAAATATATATATAAAAAAGACATAATGAAGATTGTAAGACTTTTAGGGATAACACAGAAAATAGATAAATAAATAATCCACTTAGTGTGATGAGGTCACTATTGATCTGAACATGGGACAGATATGTTGCTCATATAGGACATGAGACAGACGCACTAAGGTTAATGAAATATAAATAAATGATAAAATCAAATTAAACATAATAAAGGGATGAGATGCACACACACACACACACACAGCCTTCAGGCCGGCACACTTCATTATTGCGGGGATTCAGCGTGAATCAGGCCGGCCGGCAGCTGCTGGATGAGAGGGAAGGAGGGAGGGAGGAGGGAGGGAGACAGCGATGGAGGAAGGGAGGGGATGTTCACATAATAGCCGGCGGGTGAAGGCGTGGTGAGTGTGGCTCAATACGAGGAGAGAGTGTGCGCTACAGTAGTACCGGAGGATGAACATGGACAGCGGCTGCACGGCGGCTCCCTGCCCTGACAAAATCAGCCGGAGAGAAAGCTGAACTGGCGGATGATCAATATGCAGGAGAGGCTTTTTTCTTCTCAACAGCTAAGCGGGATATAAGGAGTGGCAAAGGTAAGGAGATATATATGATGTGATGGGGGGGGGCAGATTGAATCCGCCTCGGTGAGGGAGACAAAAGTAGACCCAGTCCAGGACGCATGTGATCCAGCAGCATCAATGGAAATTACACCAGCATGGGTTTGGCTCTCCTCGGTAAAAAACATGCAGGAGTGTGTTTTTTTATTTTTTTTATTTGACACATCTGTCTAGTTATAGGGGGCTCAGGTGGAAACCACCCATGTACAGTACAGCAGACCACAGCAGCACATTCATTGTTCTCCCTGCACAGTGGAAACTGGCCCTGAGATGGGCTGGTCTCATTAGGAGGAGACTGTGGTGAAGACTGCTGATTATAGTGGATATAACAGCATTATTAGGTGTTTAAGTAAAAAAAAAATAAAAAGTAGTCTAGAAGCTATTTGACTGGCATGATTGAATCCAACATGGAGAAGCAGGCTCGTATATTACATTGATTTAGGTTTGTGTGACTTGGTGAATGCTAAAAATGCCGGATGAATCATCATTTTACCCTTTTGCAGCACTGTGAATCATGTCTGTCTGAAGCATTTCTTCATCTGCTGGACAATTTCTGATGTGTTTTGTGCAGAATGAGTGTTTCCTGCTTAGAAGTGTGTGCAATCTGTAACTGCATGGTGACAATTGGTGACCCAGGCCAAGCATTTTTTTTAGTCATGCTTTACAAGTTATAGTTCTGGTGCAGGTAGGCCATGCTTTCCTCCTTGTTACATTTTTTTTTTTGCCTTCTTTCAAATTTATTGTTCTGGCAGGTTCTGGATCTCTATTTTTACTCCACTGGTAAGAAAACAAGGACGAGCCCTGACAAGGTTGACAGTGACCTGCTGTTGTTATCTTACAGTCGCACGTCTGAGTGTATTTAAAGCGTGTAAACAGGAATTGCTTGTTGTGATGGTCGTGTCTGTATGACACACGTGTCCAGCATGAAACTTTGTCGCTCTTCCTATTTGTTGGAGAGGATGTCCTGTGTCATTTATCATACCGGTCAACTTTATGAAGGTATTTCTGACTCTTTAAAAGGCCAAAGGGTCCATGAAGTTAGTTAACTCTTTCTGGATGTCAGCACACATTTGAATATATTTCATGAACGTGCTCGCTTGTCACTTCGAGATGCTTCTCTCTCTCTGTTTGATGCTGCTGAGAAATGTCAAAACACTCAGTTGGCATCCCTCCATTTAGGAATCAAAGCTTTCGGAGACTTTCTGGGAAATATGCTTAAGACAGACAGAGAGAGAGAGAGAGGTCTATTTTTGGACAGGCAAGTAATGTATTCATACACTTTCATCCACACAGGGAATAAATCTGATACATATAATGAGGTGAAAGCTGAGCAGCATCACTGAAGCGAAACAGGTTGGCAACTTTCTCCCGTGCAGCTGTCCTAAAAAATTCAAAACTGAACACATCAGCTGGTCTTTGACACAAGCTTTCAGGTCAAGTAAGAACAACATTACATGAGTACATCTGTCAGCGCTGCTCTGATATGAAGTTTTTTTTTCTTTTACTGGCAGACACTCTAGTTCTTGGTCCAGATCATGTAATTTGGTCATGTTCCATTTTCTCCACCCATACACGTTCGTGCCTCAGTGCCTCGTCCCTGAGCTCTGCAGAAAGTCACTGCAGTTTTTTCTGTGATGAAACTCTGCAGTTTGTGTTATCAGGAATGCCAGTGGGGACAGCTGTGAAACCCACAGAATGAGGGCAACTGGTGGCTAAAAGCTCTCAATAATTGCAAGAGCTCACTGCTGGCAGACAAGTGCGTGATTTGAATCAATCTCGCGTCCCGTTGTTTGCTTCGATTCTGCACTGAGCTGCTGCATTCAGACAGACGGAGCATGACCATCCACATATACTCTTGTTTGAGGTTAAACTCCTTTAATACTATGTGTTTACTTACACGCCTAATATCAAATCTACAAAGGGTGTGTGTTGTTAAGAAATCTATCGAGTGAGCTCATTTATGTTTCCCCCAGATTACCCACTGAACTCATTTTTGGAAACTTCATGCGCTTTTTCAGCACCACCCTAGGACCAAAGTGCAAGCTTAGCACGCAGAATAATAGCTTTCATCAGGCCAATGTCAAGACAAACTTTACAGTCATGGTAGCCCTACAACTAGAAAGGCTGCAGCAGTTGCAGATATGCAAATGTGATGCAAATGGACAGTACAATTGTTGGCACTTCCAAGGCATCTAAATATTGTCTCAGCTGCCGCTGGATAGATTGGCACAAAAGTTTGTACGGTCCACTCCAGGATAAGTTATGATATGATCCAAATCTATCGCTGTATATGTGCAAAAATCTCTAATCAGGGTCACATTAACATTTCGAATTTCTTTGCAGATACTGTTTTGGATTTCAGAGGCACTTTTTATTTTATTTTTTAGCCTTAACAGCATACATGAAAATGCAAACCCCGTCTCTTTCTTTGATGACGTGGATTTTCTTCATTTTAACACAGTCACAATAACTCAAGGTCAGTTCCTACGACAGCAGCTGAAACTAGTTCATTAGCACTCTGCAGCTCTGGAGGAAGCACATAGTGATAGAGGCTCATTTTAAATAATGCGAGGCTCGTTTGAATATGTTGTATTTTGCTTTTGGACTGCCTAACATTACAACCCTGCAGGGACTGATAGAAGCAGATCTGACCACTGCGGTCACTGTGGCTGCTAATAAAATATTGCGGTCCATGCTGCTACATGCAATTGTAGGACAGCCATGAGAAAATATATCACAATGTCCTGCTGCCTCTGTGTTATGTCCTTTTCGGGGGGTGGGAATAGCAACTTGTACTGCATGATGACATCATTCACATGAATCACTCCTCTGTGATGCAGTCTGCCCTTGTTGTACGACAGAGGTATAAAAACAAAATTAATATTTCGAGCAGGTTCTAATTTTTCCTTTTCATATCCTGAGACTCATTGTGTTCATGAGTTTCCCCCGGATATCACAAAGAAGCCACACGGGTCCTCTCTGGGAGATGATGGCCAGACAGATGCGTTTTGATGGGTGACAACATGAGTCATGATGAGATATGAGTTGAGATTTGAGATAATCCTGCGCTGTATCCTGCAGCCCACAGCCTCTCTTACCAGAGCTTCTTGCTGTGTACTGCTTCGGTTTTTATTTTGTATTTTCGCACTTCCAAGACACACAGACCTACTTATTAAGCGTCTCGTCAAGTCAGCTTTGAGACATCTTTACAGCAACATAAGAACCAAAACCAAACGATAATGTTGCTTGTTTCGTATATTTGAATCCGTGGAAGGAAGTCGTCAGTAATCCTGCAAGTGTCTGTGTCATTGGCAGTCAGTGTCAGATGTCAAGAGGTCAGTTACATCAGCTACAGCTCAGCTTAAGCTCATCACATTACAGAGGAACTGAACTTTGTGTTTTCCCCCTTTACCACCAGTCTATTGCATGTTGAGTTTTATTTGGATTTCCTTTTTGTCTCTAGATACTTTAGCGTTGAGCGTATCAGGTCTTTTCACACGTATAAACTAAAACAGTGCAGGAATGTGATCATTTCCAGCTTGGTAAAAAATTGCAGCGGGTGTATTCTAAAGAACATGTAAGCACAGAGCGCACACACCGGTTTGCGTGTGATACCAGCCCTCATCAATAATTCATGAAAACGGGAAACTGAGATAAGACGGGCCGCAGTCTGGACATGACATTTAACCAGCGTGACGTATTAAACACCGACGGATGGTTTATTTAGGAGACAGAGAAAATTCTCCTGTTACAGTAGCTTACATCTTTCACGCTTGATATGATGTTATATCTCCTAAGACGAATATTGACAATGTTAAATTTTGGTTTACAACATCTGCCCATCATTTGCATCTCTACATTACTATGGTTATTCTTTGTTTTATTGTGAAGGAGGCCACATCTGCACCTTCTTCAAGTCTCCTTTGGGATGTTTTACTGTTGCACATTATAGCAAGCTGTCTATATGCCAACCTCAGGCTCCAGACGAGAGCCAAACCCGCACCCTGCGGCGCAATCCTCAACCAGCGCCTGTCCAGTCTCTGGAGAGACAAACACAAAGACTGACAGTTCTTTCATGTCTTTTTTACATGAAGGTTCAATGCTTGTTTTTAACCCCACAGGGTCCTAAGGCCAGCCTTTCATTGAGGTTGAATAGGTTGTGTTTGGTTGACTAAGCAGCGCTGTCTGCTGCTGCTGAGATGAATACAAGCATATCATGAGATGAGAAATTAAGATTTAAATGATTAGCAGAGCTACAGTGATTCACTGACAGCTATTTTGATAATCAGTTCATCGTTTAAGTCACTTTTCAAGCCAAAATGCCAAATGTTTCCCAGTTCTAGCTGCTTTAGTGTGAGAGGTGGCTGCTTTTCTTTATCTCACGTGACTGTAAAATACATATCTTTGGACTTTGCTTTATCTCACGTGACTGTAAAATACATATCTTTGGACTTTGGACTGACAAAACAAGCTTTTTGAAGATGTCACACCAGGGTTTCCAGCATGTTGTGATGAGCATTGTTCGCTGCATTTTGACACTAAGCCTAATAATCGTAAATTGCAGCCTTCAGTTGTGAGAGTGCATTATTAATTAATGCATATTCACAGCCTGTGTTCATTTGTATAATGTAAAACTGAATTGTTTGTCTGTTTTGATGGATGAAGAGTCTCTTCTGTGTGTTGTGACAGACGAACTGCTGGGTTAGTCAGGGTTGCTGGGTTGCTGTGTCAGATATAAATAGCAGTTCTTGTAGTGATTATAGGTCTCAGATGATTAATGGTGTAGATTCCTAAAAATCGTGGCTCCTCCTCCCACTCACTTCATCTATATTTCATACGTACGAGTCGTCCCAGCTGAATTTGACTCTCATCCGCTGAGCTAATAACTGCTTATGAACATTTCTCGGTGGCGGATCCTTGTTTTAGAGGCCATTTTCTCCATATGAACTTCTTCTCCACAAAGACAAATAATAAATCCCTGCACCATCTAGTGGCCAGTTCCTTTACTGTACACGCCAGCCTGGAGTAATATCATGACTCCACCATGATGCATAACTAAATCAAGCTCAAATCAATGTAATAATACTTGTGGTGATTGGCAGGAATAGCCACACTCGGAATTAATTGAATTTATTGAATGTGCACATTTAATTTAGATTGTGAAAGACAATTTATGGCGACGGCGGCAGGAAAGACACATTATTCAGAGGCTGTAATTGACAAAGTGCTCGTTAAAACAGTACAGATGGTGTAATTTAAAAAGAGTGACTGGGTGTCCGTCCTCATCCCCATTCAGGAAGCGGGGCAATTTGTTTAATCATTTATTAGTGCGATGTGATAAAGCAATAAAGGATGTGTAGAGTGTGTCTAAAGTAAAGCCTCTTCGAGTTGTTTCAGTCACTTTAGTGGGAAATCTCTCCTGTCTGTATCATCAAATAAGATCACTCAGTTTAAATGTACAGGAACGGGAAGCAATGAGAAAGCTGATATCCAGATATCAAACCCGTTCAGCCACAGGACAGCACACTGAGCGGCTAAAACACCTCAGTAAATTCAGCTGTAATAGCAGACAATATAGACGTGCATAAACCACCTTTTATTGGCCGCTTATGTTACTTGTCTGACCCCGGTTGTTCATATTAAGAAGCAGTAAACCCTAAAGTGTGCTCAGGAGCCTGCCCTCATTCAGTCAGCTGTTGATTTCTCCTAAACCGGCTGCACTGTATAAGCCGTCGTTGCACGCAGAGAAGGCCCGGCTGCTCAGTCAGTAACCTGTATGAAACAAGCTGCCGGTTAATCCTAAATCGTCTGTTGCTGCTCAGTCAGAGCTAACAATTTCATGGTCTGGATCCAAGTGGAGACTAAAAGGATGAGGTCTGGTCAGGGATGCATCCACACCTGCACTCTCCCCGGAGAGATTTACCAGGTACAGCAGCTGCTCGGTTCACTCCAAGTGTTAGAAGTTGTGATCAGCCTCATTCTGTCACACGAGGAGGCAGTTGAATCTATCTGATGTGTTTTTCAGTTTGTGAGCAGGTTTTTTCGTTGTTGAAACCGGTCAACCTCAATCTGTCACTTTTACCGGCCAGTTGATTTATCGAGCGTACAATTCTTTCATTGTCTCTTAGTAGGTCAAAGCTGATTCTTTGAAGGGCGTTGTCGTTCAAAATGATCTCGCACAGGCAAACATGATTTCCTTCTTAATGCGTGGGGTAGCAGAGAACTGGACACAGGTGGATCCAGAGTTTAGTCAGAATCTGATTGTGCTTTACTGCTACGTTGAATTTTATATGATCAGATATTTTGTGTGTAAAATCAGAATCCTGCCATGTAACTAACTAGAGCTGTCAAATAAGTGCAGTGGAGCAAAAAGTACAATATTTTCCACTGAGATGTAGCGAAGTGTTCAGTATAAAGTACCTCAAAATGGTACTAAAGTACAGCTCTTGTAAATGTACACTTATATTCCACCTCTGCATATTTATCTAATCAAATGCTGGAAAGTGTGACTGAAAGATTAAAAGTTAAACATCAAAGGTTCAAAATGAGCTTCAAATCCTTCCTTTGGTCGCTGTGGCAACAAATCCTTGAGACAATGGTTTTATTGTCACTAACAGAGTCAGCGGTTTTTCCACCAAGGCCTCTCTCTCTCTTTTTATTTTGCAATTACTAAATATTTTTGAGACCTTTCACTGCACTGCTGCACAGCTTGTAAAAGCACCACACGAGACCTGATGTCATTGTGCCTTGTGATGATGAATATCTCGCAATCTGTGTCACAAGCTTTGAACTTCCTCTTTTCTCTCTCTCTTTCTCCCCGCAGATGACTGAGGGCAGACTGTGCCAAGTGCAGCTGCTGGAAGACAGGAAGCTAGAGCTGCTGGTTCAGGTATGAATGCTCCTGAATTAAAGTGGCTAATTAAATTGATTTATAATAACGGCGGATCAAATGGCTATGTGTGATGTGAAATGGTTTTATGATGACTAACTCACAAAGTTGTATCCGCTGACTCTGCAGTACCTTTCAGCTGGAATCTGTCTTTTGGCTTATCGTAATGAAAACTTACTGTTTTGGCAAAGCGCGCACAAAAAAAATCTGCTTAGCATCAAAAGACGGACAAACAAAGTTAGAAACCAGCTTGGGGCAAACAGCAGAGTGAACCTAATTCATCAGGAGGCCTGAAACGACAACTCCAAACCAATGCTAAAGCGCTTTGTATCTGCACAACTCTTAATTGTTTTGCTAAGAAGTTTGCCAATTTTGAAGTCTTGGCCCAAAAAAATCTGCTATTGCATGTTTGAAAATAAGATCCGAGATGTTTCTGTGATGTAATGTGGCACGTTTTGAGCAGAAATGTGTTACAGCATTTTGTAAAAAAGGGTTTGAGGGGATGCATGTCTTCTTAAATCTCCTTCGCCCAAGACACTGCTTAACTTAACCTTGGTTAAATCCCCTAGCCACGTGGTTAAAGTGTCCTTGAACACAACGCGAGTACTACTTTCGGGCTCTTTAGTTGACCTTGCAGCTTAACTTTTCTCGGGAGGGAAGGAAGCGGTAGGAAAAATAATTTCCTCAAGTCTTCCGTGACACATTTATCAAGGAAATACTTTGAATTATTTGACAAAGGATGTTTACCTAATATTTAGAATTACAGAAAGCTTTCAACTGAGTCTTAATCTTCCTCCGCAGCCCAAGCTGCTGTCGTATGAACTCCTCGACTTGGTTTCCTCCCACTTCAACCTCAAAGAGAAGGAATTCTTTGGACTCGCATTTTTTGATGACAAGTATGTAAATCGTGAAGTTTATTTTTCTTCAGTGGTCTGAATATTTACAGATGTCCATATATACACGTGTGTGTGTGTGTGTGTGTGTGTGTGTGTACAAAATACAGTGTTCTGATGCTTCAGTCTGTTTTCTTTTGCAGTGGTCAGCGTAAATGGTTGCAGATGGACCGCAGAGTTCTTGAACATGACTTTTCAAAGAAGTCCGGGCCTATTGCCCTCAATTTCCTGGTCAGGTAATAATTCATTTTCTCATGCAAATCATCAGCTCTCCAGCAGGGAGCACTACTTTGTTGAAATGGATTATAGCTGTTAGCTGCCAATAAACACACCTATCCTGCATTGCCTTGAATATATATTAATGTCTACAACTGGTGTCTTTTTTGGTGGTATTTAGATTTTTAGGACATTATAAACATTATAAACTTTTATCCTTCATAGGTTTTATGTAGAAAACATAACACAGCTTAAGGACATCATAACGGTGGAGTTATTCTTCCTGAATGCAAAATCCGCCGTCTATAACGTAAGTCGTGTTTTTCTCTTTGTTTTTTCTGGAGTTATGAAAAATGATTCTGCTTGCTTGTTTTTTTTTTTTTTCTTCCAGCAGCTTTGCTTGATGATTCACTGTCTCTGGACCCTTGTAGCACCTCAGCTCAGCAGACACTGGCTGCAGGGCACAGTTTTTTTCTTTCTCACTCTGCTGGCTGGAATGTAAAATAGACAGTCTTTAGAAAGTATTAAAAAAAACAAAAAAAACACAAGGGTTCATTTTGAGAATAAGTAGAGGTTATTGTAGGGCAACACAGAGAGAAGATTCTATGTTTGGATCTTGAAAGCTCTCTCCACATGGACCGCATTTTCTGCCTCCCTTTTTTTTATTTATCTGTTTTTCTCTGTTGATCTTTTTATGCCTCTCAGGAGATTATAGAAGTAGAAAGTGAGAACGTCTTCAAATTAGCTGCAAATGCTTTGCAGGTCAGTGCTTTTAATAGTCTCATGCATACATTAATTGCTGCATCTAAAAAAACCTTTTAAAGCATGTAATCTAATAAGTATTCTCTATCACCAGGAGGCAAAGGGAGACTACACAAGGTAAGTGCGTATTATCAGCTGGGTAAGAAGTATTTAACGGCAGCAGGACAAGTTAATAGTGAGCTTTTAGCGAAGACATTCAATAGGTCACTTGTTTCTCCGGAGTGCAGACAACAAAAATCAATAGCAGTGTTATGTGAGGCTTACCACAGAGTGCTGAGAAGCTTGCACCAGGCAACTAATGAATCTCATAGTCCTGACAGAAGCCAAGTAGTACAGAACAGAGACACCTTTACATAGGAGAGAGCAACCATTATCTGTGTTTAACAGAGCCGCCTTTTGATGTAATACATGTTGCGTTCAGAGGGAATACTGCAGGCTTTGTTGCAGGTGGTTACCTGGTTTTGACCAGCTGATGAAGTAAGATAGTTTTATTCTTTTTTATGGTAGCTGTTTGGGCTGTAACACATGAAAACAGATACAATCTTAAATAAAATCCTACACTTTTATAGAAGTTTAGACTTAATATGTTTCAATTTGTTCATAGAAAAATAAAGGGTTCAGTGTTTCTCCACCAGAATCTATACTCATGTTGGAAAACTTACAGAAAATATAATTATTAGCGAAGGGAGAAGTATCCAAGTCCTTCGTTTAAAGAAAACTTCTTGTGCTGAAAGTATGAAGTTGCGCAATATTAAAATATGAAGTAAGTAATGTACAAGTACCTCAAAAGTGTACTTAAATACAGTACTTGAGTAAACATACTACTTTTATAGACTTTTGTTTGGCTGTTGGAAGGTCTTTGATTCATAACCTTAGTAATTGTAAAATCCTGACTATGTTGCACCTTTGTCTCTGGCCAAACTCAAGATTTACACTTGTATTCAGCGCTCAAATACTTAAAGAAAACAGCTCAGTAATAAATATATTACATATTATCTTTCAAGATTCCAAAACTGTCATCACAGCCGTTTTTTTCTTTTCTGTTTTCAGTGATGAAAACACGAGAGCTGACTTGAAGAAACTACCAACTCTCCCCACCAAAGTACTCAAGGAACACCCCTCACTTGCATACTGGTATGCTTATTTAAAAAAAAATCTTGTCTTTGGAGACTTGACCACTGTCTTCAGTTCTTACATGCAAGACCAAAAATATAGTAAATACTGGACCCAAAGATGGTGCCTGGCATGCCAAAAAAAAGTTGTCTCATCACAGTAGTGGTTCTCTCATGGGCCCAGCTGCAAGTTTCTGCTTGGCCTATGGCTACAGCCAACTTGTACAACTTATATTTGTATATATTGCGATATTTACTGCAACTGCTTCAGCTCCAGCAGCTTCCTCGACCATCATTTCCCCTTCAGCCACATAGCCAAAAGTGCCCACACTCAGCTATTTGACCGTTACGAGTGCATCATCAGGGGCACTCACAGTACATTTTGCCATAAATGACAGTGTGAACGCGCTCACGTGCTCGAAATAGCAAGTGTGCGTATGGTGAGGTTACGCAAATTGAGACACAGCAATTAGTTTTGCTGGCCGCCAGTGTTCTCTCTGCTGCTGATGATACCAGCAGATTTAGTATGTGCAAGGAACAAAAAAACAAATGAATTGAAGGAGTCGAAAATGAGCAAATGAAAGAGAAATGTTAGAATATACTGTAAAAGAATAAATGAATTTAATCAACTGATTGACAGTAAGCAAAACAAATGACTTACTTTTATTGCTCAGTTACATTTTGGATAAGCTTTTCCTACATCTCCCATACCACCTATACATACCATACAGAATGGCCTGATCTGATACATGTTTAAAGAGTAAAAATGTGTCTTCTTTGTGCAACATCGCAGTGAGGATCGAGTAATTGAATATTATAAACAGCTGAAAGGAGTCTCCAGGGGACAAGCCATTGTTCAGTAAGTACCGCAAAAGAAAAACGTGTCTTTGCTGTGACTGCTTCTCGGTAATTAGACAATGAATGTTAGAAAGCTCCACGTTCATTAATCTTCCTCTCACCTCCATTAGCCCTCCCTTCCCCCCCTGTCTCTCTCTGGCAGTCCTTTTCTCATCATCTGATAGAAATCAATAGCTCCTCTCGCGGCCCAGTGAATCACTGAATTTCTGAGAGATCAAATTCCCATTTCTATCTTTTTCACATTCCCAAGGTAAACCGCATGCACATGTGAAAAAAAAAAAAACAAAAAAAAAAAGAGCCGGTGGTTTTAATAAAGATAGTTTTTTGTTCTAGGTATTTGACGTTGGTGGAATCCTTGCCCACGTATGGCGTGCATTATTACGAAGTTAAGGTAAGGTGTTCTCCTGTGTTTAGTGAGAAATGAAGAAGCTGTTGCTCCTGAAACCGAGTCAGCTGTCAAGCTGTGCTTTTGCCTCTGCAGGATAAACAAGGGATCCCGTGGTGGCTTGGAATCAGCTATAAGGGCATCGGCCAGTATGACCTGCAGGATAAATTAAAACCTCGAAAGGTAAACATTTGCTGCAGCTCCGTCTCTAAAATGGATGCTTTCTCTCTGCCTCAACTAATCTCACTGTGGACATGATAGCACAGGACATAGTGTAAGGACTGCTGCTGTTGCACATGGTTTGGTGATTCACCGGCTCTAATTCATGCATCATCTATTTCACTCCAACAAAGGATGGGATTCAGCTGCTTTTAGACGAGGCCAGACTTGAAATATTGAAACAAATCTCTGCCTAGAGAGCTCTGGCAGTTTGCCCAAATGAGGCTAGTGAGTTTTTATATAAAAGAATCATACATACTTTACAGTTTAAACCTGCTTTTCTTGTTTACAGGGTGTTGTTTTAGTTTTGTGAGTTGACAGGAGAAACACCCATGTGAGTGATCCGGCAGCTATGTGGTCCGGTGGATGGTGTAACGTCTGCAGCTCGGTGCAAGACATGCAGTGCGCTGTTGTTAAGTTTAAAAACCATTCACCTTCATTTATATTCCTCTTCAAGCTTGACAATCCTCATACACGTTGCAATTCATCTTTGTCCGCCGTGTTCCAAAGTTGTGCAAGCAGGCAGCGGTGTGTTATAGCGAGGAGGAGAGGGGAGTGAGCTGCTGATGTCAAAGCAAAAGGGGGCTGGATTAGGGCGTTATCGTTGCATGTTCTGAGCATACCTGAGGAGACAAGTCAGGAGCTGACAGGAGAAGGAACAAAGTATGTGTTGACAGCGAAGCTAGGATTTAATAACTGAGAAATGGGACTTGGGAACATCTGTTATACTGGTAAGACTGGAGACTACACTACTTTGACTGGTTCCCCGTTGGAAGTAGACAGTTTTGTTCTTTTAATAACATGTACTGAATTATATGTTGATGTTTAAATCTGCAAATCTTTTAATATTTTTTTGCCTCTACATGCTTGTTAACCATGTAGCGGCATTGTGATACAGAATACTCTCCAAAGCATCCACATGCAGTATCAGTTTCTGTGTGCTGCTGGCTGATTAAGATGTGTGTCCAGACACACAGTGAGTCACTGACCCAAACAGATTGTTCATATCTGGCTGTTGTCAGCGAGCACCTGGGCAATACGGGGGATAGACATGATGAGCCATGGAAAGTGTTGTGTACAGCGATGAGTCTTTGTGTAATGTCGCTTTGTGGCGTTCTTCCCTCTCTCACACACCTGCGTTATTGCAGACTTGGCACAGACTGTAATGACAGTTCATGTTACAGTCTGGCTTTTTTTTTTTCTTTTTAATGACTGTGGTTGAAACAGGGTAGCCTTAACACCTGCAGGGGTCCCAGTCATCGAGGTATAGGTCTGAAAGCACAAATCAACAGATTTTAAAGACATTATTTCTGACCGTACACTGCTGTTCCTCTCTTTACATTTCAGGTTGTGAGTTACAGAGCATAAAATCTATGTTCCTGATCAAATATGTGTTTTCCTCCGCAGCTTTACCAGTGGAAACAGCTGGAAAATCTGTACTTTCGGGAAAAGAAGTTTGCTGTTGAGGTTAATGATCCACACAGGTGAGCAGCAGGAGAGATTCGTCCTTGTAATTCTTAAACCGGTTTTGATTTGGCTGTTTTTTTTATTTTTCTTGTTCTAAAAGTTGCTTCCTCACTAATTTCTCTTTGGCTCTTGTATAAAGAGATCATTCATACCCGTGTAGCTTTTATTTAAAACTCTACCTCAACCTCTGATTTCTTTTCCGGTGTGTTTCTTGCAACAGGAGAGCGGTAACCAAGCGCACCTTTGGGCAGACGGGCTTACTCATCCACACGTGGTATGCCAGCCATTCTTTGATCAAAACCATCTGGGTCATGGCTATCAGCCAGCATCAGTTCTATTTGGACAGAAAGCAAAGCAAAGTAAGTGTGTGAGCTATCAGCCAGTGCTGGATTACTTTTAATTTCAGAGTAATCCATCCGCTTATCTTTGTTTTACGCTTTATCTCTTTAATTTGCTCAGTCTAAATTAGGAACAGCAAAAAGTCTGGAGGAAATTGCCATGGATCTCACGGAGCATGGAGGAGCAAAAATAAACAGACTGGGAGACGCAGGCCTGAAGAATAACTTGATAACAGCCAGCAACGGGAGCCTGGTGTCTACAGGTTGGTTTTGATTATTACAGTTGTGGTCTGTATTAAGTTTGTGTTTTTGTAACACAAATCATCATTTCAGATCATATTTGTGCTATGAAGGATAAACACTCACACAGCTAGGTAACATATTGAAAAGTGTATGGATGTCTTTTTTTTTTTTTTTTAGATGTAACGGATATAGTACGCTTTTTTGGCAAGGATGATCAGAATATTGTTTTCACAGGTTCTGCGGACTCTGAAATGAGCGAAGAGCAGAAGAAAGAGAAACTCTCCGAGTTGAGGAAAAAAGAGCAGGAGATCCAAGATATCTTGGCCAAGAAAACAAAAGAACTGAAGAAGATTTGCATGAGAGAGGCGGTGAGAAATCATTTTGTATTACACTCCTTGACTCGCGTACGTCTTTTTTTCCAAGCAGCCAGCTGCGTCATTAAACCGCGTTGCTGTGCGGCGGGGTAGATTGACGGTTTTGGCTCATCTACTGTAAGTGTTTAGTGGCCTTGTTGTTTTGTTCCTTTAGGAGCTCACCGGCAAGCTGCCGAAGGAGTATCCCCTCTCCTCAGGTGAAAGGCCACCACAAGTCAGACGGCGAGTTGGCACTGCTTTCAAGTTAGATGACCTTTTCCCCTACAATGAGGTCTGTATTCAACTGGTACACTTTAATCGAATGCAGCAGCAGCAGCAGCTTGTGCCTTATATTCTTGTGTGGAACATTGTCTGTCTGTATCACATAGCTCATTTATTTCCAGGATGCATTTTGGTTGTGTTGTTTTTTTTATTTTATTGTGAACAAATCCCACAAAAAGATAACAAGTATTGTCTGATATCTTATTCTTGACATCTTCCTCCATCACAGTAATCATGGGCATTGTAGTTTATTTTGAGACGCACATCCCACATGCATTGTTATGTTGATGCAAATACTTGCTAGTGCACCAGACAGACAGCAAAGCTATAAAAAATGTCATCAATAACCTCAAGTTCTAATCAGATTTACTCTGCTTTAATAGATTTGAAATGGATAAAGGAAAACAGGCGACAATAATAGTTATTACCTGATTAAACTGTGTGTGGCAGGAGTCTGGTTATTTATTTATTTCTTCTCTCTGGGGACGTGCTTGCTTGTGTTTTGTGCAGGATCCCTTCCTGAGAAACCTGGAGAGCAGATTTGCCCTGCAGCAAAAGATTGTGGAGGCGGCTAAGAAGCTTGCGAACGAGGCCGAGTTGTGCAAAACAGTGAAGAAGAAGAGGAGGAGAAACTGTTTGGATGCCATGCACAAACTCCAGCAGATAGAAGACGAGATGAATCAGTACAGGATCAAGAAGGGGAAGAAGCCCACACAGCGGGCCTCGGTGATCATTGCAGGTATAGTGCAGGCTGATCCGCGTTGCTGGATTCTCATTTAGCTGTATGCACAGTAAACATGGAGTTATTTTCTCTTTCTTCAGATGAACTCATCCGCTCAGACTGTAGCTCTCTGTCCAGTCTCCCACTGGACGACGGTGAGTTAGACAACACACATTGTGGTGCATTAAAATCTGAGTATTACTACTAAGAACAAGTGTCAGTATTGTTACTGTGGCCTGCCTTTGTATTCAGATGACTCAGATGGTGTCAGTCAGAGGCCGCGGTCACGGTCAGTGCAGGGTTCTCCTCAGCTCAGTCCGATGCGCTCGCTTGGAGCAGAATTTGATGTGGATAGATCTCCGAGGGAAAATCACCATAACAAGAACCACAGCAGGTAGGGAAACAGATTCCCTCAACCTAACAGCGAGGTCTCGTGCGATGTGTAATGTGTTTCACAACTTTTGATTTCACTGGAAAATGACGTGGTGGTATCGGTCCATAATATTTGCCGTGTCATGTTTGCAGCCTCATTCCTTTCTTCACATCTCATCCCCGTTTATTTTCTTTTTTTTTGGATCCTCTCCTGATGCCACACCCTTTTAGATTAGCATTTGAAGGTCAGGAGACGTCACACTACTACCAGAATCCAAAAGAGGTCTCCTCCACCCACAGTAGTCCCTATAAAACTCTTCCCAGACCTCCTAGAGATCCACGCAGCATGCCGCCCACCCCGGTTATGACCCGCAATGCCTACAGCAGCAGCCAGCTCAGGTGTGATCCCTGCTCCCGTGCATCGTCAACCCAATATCTTTCTTTCCTTAACAATAATTTCACTTTAACCAAATCCCTGCTTCTCTCCAATCCCCTAATCTTTAACCGAACCTCTCATACGAGTCCCTAACTTTTATTTAAACTAATAAATCCAGAAATATGAACTCATTTTGCCATTTTAGGAGTTTAAAAGTTGTGTCCCTTTGTCCAGGTCGGAGGGGTCTTCTCATTGCTTCAGGCATCGCAGTGGAAGTTTGGAGTCGCAGCCCAGGCTAAGAAAAGACACAGACTCAGAGAAGCCCGTCTTTATCTTGTCACCAGCGCACCGCAGCAACAGCACAGAGGTGTTAGAGGACTGCTCGTCATACACCAGCCAGTCCAGTCTGGACTACTGCGGGGCGGCCAACTCCCACTACAGTACACTGGACTCCCGAAACTCAACCATGCATCGGCTCCATCGCAAGGTGGAAGTGTATGGAAATACGGGGAGTATGCCCAACTTGGTGCAGCACCATTCTGGTTGTAGTTATTCATGTGAGACCTCAGCACACTATGCACCCAGTGCCTACTACGTCTCCGGCTACCCCTGCCCAGACATGGAGCCTTACGCTAACGGTGCCTACGTGTATGAGAATGAAGTAGAAGGCCATTACAACGTCAACCCCTCCTACCAAATGAATGGGTATCATGGACATGACAGATTCAGGCATTACAGCAGCGACCGGGCAGACAGTCTTTCCCAGAATCCCTACGCAACAGTGAGGCCACCGCGTAACCGAGAGGGCCCCCGAAATGAGCTATTGGCCAAGAACATGCAGAAGGCTCTGGTGGCGGAGCATCTCAAAGGCTGGTATCACCGAAGCAGGGGCCACAGGGACGGAGGGAGGGGGATGCTGACTGGATATGACTTTGACAGCGGCTCTCAGCTCAGCCTGGGCTACCAGACCATGCCAGCAGCCTTCAGCCACTCCAGCAGAACCACCTCTTTTTCATCAGGTGAGATGATGTCTTCAAATTTATTGGTGCAGGAAGGAGAATCGTCCAAGAAAATATCATTTAATAAATGTAGTTTTTGTCTTCTTTTTACAACAGAGGGAGATACACTTGCGCATATACTGTATGAATCTGCTCTGGTTTGTTTATGACTTAATATATATCAGCCACTGAGGTCTCTATGATCCTGCGAAGGAGGCTTTTATTACTTCCAGATCTAATTTACCTTCACTCTGAATTCCTCCTTCGTGCCTTAAAGAGCTGCTAACCCTCCTAAAACTATTTTATTTATGTGGGTTTTAATGGAAACTTTCACTTGTTGTGTTCGATGCTTTTCCAGGCTGCCAAGAATAGAAGTCTGGGAGAAAAACTAGCCCCAGTTTTGTGTCTCTAATGTATTACGATTGCATTCACACACCCACTGAATCATTACAGTCGAAGAGAAAAGCGTCTTTGTGGTCTAGACTATTCTAACCATCTGGATTTAAATTATTATGTCTCATCTGCACATTAAAAAAAGATTTTTAACCTGTTTTCCAAGTTATTTTTTCCTAAATCAGGAATTACATAGCTCATTCTTCATTTTATATGACACAAAAAATAGAAATTTAGGACATAAAGTATGTCATTTCTGTCTATTTTTATTGTCTGGAATCATAACTTCATTGAATGTAACCATAATATATGAGAAGCAGGCACTTTTAATTTATGAAAATACGATTAAAAGTGAATTAGTTAAGTTAGGTATTTAGTTAATTCATTTAAGATAATTGTAAAAGGTCCTCATCTTGAACTTGTGAAGGTTTCACCTGAGGTGGCGGTTACGTGTCATGTGTTTGTGTCACAATAGTGACGTTAAGATGAACTTAAGACTGTTTTCAATAACAACAATTACGCCTGAGTTACGCTCACAACATTATCCGAGTGTGTTTTTGCTTTGTGTCTTTGTTTGCAGTGTCCTCAGCCGAGAGCACAGGGAACTGGCGCAACCAGCTGGCAGTCGGCCTGACAGAGTACGATTCACCCGACACACCTCAGTACCCACACCCCGGAGCGCCTGCATCTCCGTACAACCGCAGCCCCACACACAACAGGTGAGCACTGCGGCTTACTAAATCTCCTCGCTGAGCCGTGAGACGCAAGAGGAAGTGAGTCAGTCACAGCCGACTGGGGGCCGTTCTCTCTGTGTAATTGTAGTAGATAAAATGCTGGTTGCTTGCTTAAGGATAAATTAGCCCCTTAATGTCCCCCCTGCTGATGCTCAGTGGCGGGTACAGATGTCAGTGCCCCTCCTGTTTCCTTTAATGCATGACTGTTGCTTGTTTTGTGTGCTGCTCGGCCTCATAAATAAAACATATTTCTCTGTATTTGTAAGAAAGAAGTTTTATTTTGTATTCTGCCTATGTGACCTGAAACTTTTAGCTCATAAAAAATATAACCTCAAGGACCTTTTTCTCTTTCTTCCTTCCTCTCCTGCCTTCTGTCTTGACTTATGATTAATGCTCGTGTGTGCAGATCTTCTCCAGAAAACAAAGTGTCTGACACAATGCCTAAAAAAACTGAGTCAGTTGAGGTGGTTGGCTCTGAGGCCACTAGTACAGATGAACCATCAGACAACCAGTCTAGCACTTAAGGGTGAGACCAGTGGGCTTCTTTGTGTCGTGTTGCCAGTCATCTCCATTCCGACATCCCATCTTCATTCGTGTGTTACTCCTGTATATTTAATCCAATCATAATTTTCATATTATAGTCTGCTGATTTGTTTTTTTTTGCTGTTGTGTTTGCTCAAAAATGTTTCAGTCATTTATCTTGATGATTTCAAGACAAGACAAGACAAGACAAGAACATATCTAAGAGCTGTTTATCTCACAATCGGAAGGGTAACAAGCCTAAAACTACAGCCGTGCAGCAGGTCTGTGTGGCTGTATTTAGGAAGGGCAGTGCTTTGAGCTAAATGTGTCAGCATGCGAACATGCTCACGATAACAGCTGTTAACATGCTGATATTTAGAAGGCCTACTGCTTACCATTAGGGATGCACAATATGTATTCTTTCCAGCTGATAATTAACTTCACATTTTTGTTATTTTTAAAGAAGAAGTTCATAACCTGTAGTTTATGCACGTGTGAGGATAACAAAGGTTATGATGGAGTGAGCAAAGGTGGATCATGACTGATCGTAGCAAACTGACATCACTGTTGTAAACACAAGAAAAACAAAAACTCAAAATCTGCACTACGGATAAATGAGAACGCCGTTATCTGTATCTGATCAACCATTTAAATGATGTGTATCCATATCTTTGCTTAGGAATGGACAGGGCTTAAACCAGACATGGGAAAAAGAAATAACTGGAAATTGTTTATTTAAGCCTGAAATTGACAAAGGTTGATCAGAAGTTATGTTCATAAGAAAGCTATTTACAGAACGGTCTCAGTTTTGCTTTATTTGTTATAGTTATTGATTAATAGATACCCATTTCAGCCTTTAAATAAAAGACTCTTGATATCATAGAAAATGAAACTGTATTGGACTCAGAATCAGTTATTATCTGTCTGAATAATACATAATTTATCGGCTCCTGATACATATTGTGCATCCCAACTTACCATGGTCGCTGTCTTTAGCACTAAACACAAAGAATCACTGAGGTTGATGTGAATGTTATTAGTTACGCAGATATTTAAGTATTTGAAAATTGAAGGTTTGCTACTTGAAAAGGAAAGTTCAAGTAAGCGTAACATGACTGTCTTGAGTTGAGATATTTCAATCTAAACCAAAGTGACCAACCAACCAACCAACCAACACTGCAGTCCCTCGATTAGTCATTTTCCATTTACATCATGTTGTATGCCTTTACAAAGTAATGTGACTTTTTGGTGTGTTGCATTTCCATTTCCACTCCTCAGTTTTCTTCCACAAGGTTCAGTCATGTGTGCCTCGTTCTCAAACAGTTCAACTTCAGTATATTTGACATATTCTTGTTGCTGCCTGTGCAGATTTCACCTGGATGGAAGCTACATGAGCATCCACTGAAGAGGACCAAACCAAACTTTGGCACAAATAAAGCCATGGCCAGCAGCACATCAAGGGGATGAAGTTGAATACACGCAGGCTGTACACACACTGTTTTTCAATCGCCATAACCGTGTCTTGGGAGATGTTGGTGTGTTAGGTTTTTGGCCGAGTTTATGTGTACGCTGTCCTCATGTTTAAAGTAACCTCTGAACACAGTGATGACACTCTTGAATGACTTTCCCATGTGCCTTGGATTGGATGAATTGTACAGGCAGATGAGAATGTGTCAAGAAACTTTAAGATGTTGCACAACCACACAGGATTCAAACCCTATTGTGTTAAAGAGAGAGAAAAAAAAAGAGGCAACGTGTTTTTACCGAACTCCACGTATTTTAACAGGAACTAGCTACTGCCTTATACAAAACAGTAGGTTGTAGAATAAAATTTAAAAAAATGATTTTCACAACTTTCATCTCAGTAAGTATGATAAAATAAGAATGAAATATGACATCCAAATTGAAAACAAAGCGTGAACATGAACTAAATTGATCATTCATTAGAGCAGACTGTGTCTTCGATAAATTTCCATTTCTTCCTTTCTTTAAACTTTGAATCAGAATGTATTATGTCAATGTTGTTTATAGAGCCATTTGTCTTTGTTGGTGCCGTAATGTGTTTTAAAATGCATGGTAAGGAAAATCGATTTTTTTGATAAGAACTTCTTTTTATATTAACAGAAGACCACTGCCGTAAAAAAAAACAAAAAAACATACTCATGTCTCATTGTTTGTTTTCTCACACATTTGTACAGTCATTGTGTAGTTATATGTTGTTAGATGTTGTCATAAAATATTTTCCACTGGGAACAAGGATGTGAATAAATACATGTGTGACACTTAAACGGGCTGTTGTCCTTTTCTTTTTTTCTGTGAGGCTTGTAAACAACTGGTTCAGGTTCTGTTATTGAGTAAATGAGTCTTATAATAGTTTTTGGGGAAATATACTTATAGGTGTTCGCTTTCTTGCTGCGAGTTAGATGAGATGATCAACACTACTCTCATATCTGTCCATTAAATACGAAGCCACAGCTGGCAGCTGGTCAGCTTAGCTCAGCATAAAGACATATAGTTTGGCTCAGTCCAAAGCTACATGAATAAGCATGTTTTTCAAAATGTCATACTATTCCTGTACGGTTATTCTTATATAAATAAAACTTGCATTTCCAGGGTAACAAGAAATTCCTGCTAGCGATGTATCAAACTGTGCTTTGACTAATGATCTAAAAAGAAAAACTCGAGACTGAAGAAATGTCTCCTCTCCAACTGTTAGTATCCATTTTCCTCAAGACAGATTACCCCTTCTGGCTTGAACTCGTGTTTTTGTTGTTGTATAGCACTTCAAAGTTATGTCTTGTACAGAGCAGACCAGGAGGAGCTCTCTGTGCGCCCTCCCCTCCATTCCCCTCCGTTCAAAATGGTCCACCTGCTGCTGTCAGTCAAACACTTTCCTTTGCCTGAAGCAACTGTCATCCCAAAAGATCCTGATGGCCGGGCCAGCTGGGAGGCAGGGGCTGAAAGAAGAATGTTAGCATGTCTTTCGACCGCTTGTACCTTAAATATCTTCCATGCAGTTCACAGGGTTTAATTTTAGACTCCACATGAGGCAGGAGCAGACGGTTTGTGGCTGGAGCCAAAGTCAGAGGCAGTTTTCTCTGTCCTGAGTCACAGATAAGACAGAAATTATCCTTGGTTTTTGATATCAGAAGAAGAAAGAAGCTTCACAGCGCAACCATGTCAGATAGTAGGGACCTTGATGATCTCAATGAAGAGGACATTGATGAGGATGAAATCCTTGCTATGCTTTCACCTGAGGAGCTTAAGGAGCTCCAGAGTGAGATGGATGTTATCATTGCCCCAGATGAAAGTGTGCCGGTAGGACAGCGACAAAAGGACCAGACGGAGAAGGCTCCAACTGGGACGTTCGACCACAGATCCCTGGTTGATTATCTCTACTGGGAGAAAGAGTCCAAACGTATGGTTGAGGAAGAAAGAGTTCCTGCTACTCTGCTGCCCAGCGAGGTAAGAGATCCAACTCTCAAAAGTGCACTTACAGATCCATAGAAAACCATAAACCCTGTAATCATGAGATTGGAATAGCACAGTGGAGTAACCTTGGTCTTATTTTGTTGTTTTCATTAGAAAACGTTGAGGGAGGAAGCTGAAAAGAAAGAAAGAGAAGAAGCAGAAAATGGGGAATATGAAGTGTATGAAGTGATAGAAGAAGTTATAGAGGAAGAGGCTGTGGATGGCATAGAGGGAGAGGAAATTATAGAAGAGATCACTGAGGAAATCATTGAAGAGACGGATGAACAGGAGAAAGAGGTGGACGTGAAAGACGAGACAGAGGTGAAGCCACCTGTGAACGCAGAGAAACCTGAAAATATAGACAAACATGTGGAACCTCCAGACAACAACACTGAGAAAGTACCAGAAAACAGTACGGATGACAATCAGCCTTGTTCAGACACAAAGGAGCAGAGTGAGCGCACAGGCCAAGAACAAAGCACAGCAGAAGTTGAACAGAAAGAGGAAATTAAAACTACTTTGCTTCCCAAAGAGGGTCCAGAGGAACAAGAGACGAATGAAACCAATGATAAGCTCCCGCAGAAAGAAGAGAGGAAGATTAACAAATTAAAAATTCCAAAGCTGTCACTCAATAATATAAAAATGACATCGAGACCCTCGGGAAACGAGACAAACTTGGATTCGACGCTTGATAAAATCCGCAAAAACAACCCCTCTGTGACCGAGGTAAACCTCAACAACATAGAAAACATTCCCAAAGAGATGCTGTTAGACTACGTCAACGCTCTGAAGAAGAACAAGTTTGTGAAAACCTTCAGTATAGCCAACACCGGCGTGGACGAGAACATAGCTTTCAACCTGGCCAACATGTTACGAGAAAATCGCAGCATTACGACTTTGAACATCGAGTCCAACTTCGTAACGGGAAAGGGCATCGTCGCCGTCATCCGCTGCCTCCAGTTCAATGAGACTCTAACAGAGCTGCGTTTTCACAACCAGAGGCACATGCTGGGTCACCACGCAGAGATGGAGATCTCACGCCTGCTCAAAGCCAACAACACCCTCCTGAAGATGGGTTATCACTTTGAGTTGCCAGGCCCCAGGATGGTGGTGACAAACATTTTAACCAGGAATCTGGATCGGCAGAGGCAGCTGAGGAAGGAAGAGCAGAAGCAGCAGCAACTGAAGGAGCAGAAGGAGATGATGCAGATGTATGAGAGCAGTCTAAACCTGCCTCCTGGTTTACTTCAGATGTTAGGGTACATACCACCTCTAGAAGTCCTGCAGGAACACGGGCTGGCCCCACCCTCGTCAGAGCTGAGCACTGTACCTCAGAAACAACAGAAAGCAGAACCAAAAGAGCCTCAGAAGCAGGTCAAACACAACAGCGCTCCCAAACAAACCAGCACTCCCAAACAAACCAGCGCTGAACCAGAAAACACATTAAACAACATCCAGCTGAAGAGAACGCCCAAGAAGCGTGATCCTTTTCTGGATCTGGACCCAAGGGATAACAGTAGACCAGAGAGGGCAAGTTTCCAACTGAGGAAGACTTCCAAAGTGAAGAATGTAGACAGCGGAGAGGTGACAGACGAAAGAGCAAACCTGACTGATGTGATTAAAACTTTGAAGCCAGTCCCTCGGAGACGAGTGCCGCCCAAGATTGACCCCACACCTCGCGATCAGCTTCTAAGCGAGATCAAACAGAGCAACGTGGCCTATCTCAAATCTGTGAGTATGAAAAGAGTCAGTACTGTGAGATCTGTGAAGTTTGGACCATGTGTTGAGTAACACACATGCACACATCTGC
The DNA here is from genome assembly GCF_000972845.2 of Larimichthys crocea. NCBI lineage: Eukaryota > Metazoa > Chordata > Actinopteri > Sciaenidae > Larimichthys > Larimichthys crocea. The sequence continues at coordinate 8,471,495 of NC_040025.1, forward strand.
TGTCCTAGATATCCAAGTCATCTTTTAATTCCTGTCCTTTGTTGTTGCTCACAGGTGCCACTCCCTAAAGCCCTGGAATCAAGTGAAACGAGTCTCTTCTGAGGCCGCGACTTCAGTTTGTTTGCTTTCTTCAGCACACTGTATGTTTATTTTACACATTTGGGACACGCCACTCTGAAACTACTCAAATGAACTGTTCATAATAAGAGTGAACTATACATTTATTACACATAAAAATATAAGATAGTTGTTGTTGTTGGCACTCTTGTGTTATCGCACTAAAATGTTGCTGCTGTCTTTATAAAATCATAACAATAAAGGTATGAAAAGAGAGTTTATCGCAAAACACATTAAAATGCATCATATCTCCAATCATTTGCTGACAATATTGACTTTTGTATATTGTCCGAATCTTAGGTTTGCTTCTTTAAATGTTAGATGATTCATTTGGGAAGAAACCTGCTCCATGAATTTGCATTTTGCTATAAGAAGTCTTCCCTTTTTTTTTATTTTATTCAAGTTGAATAGCACTGTGTAGCTGTGCCATCAGTGTCAAACTAAATATATCCCCTGTGAATCAGCGCTGTTTCCCCCGCGGTTGATTTGATTCTCAGAAGAACGTATGAAAAAAAAGATCAATTACCACGTTGTTGTTTTGGGCTAGTGTGTCGAGAAAGGGAGATGAGTCAGGCCTGAAAAAAAAAAGACTGATGTCGAGCAGATAATGAGACAAACTAGATCGAATGACAGTCCTGGAGGGGATATTAATCCGTTTACGATTCAGTAGTGATATAAATAAGCTTTTAATTTCTCTCGGTGTTAGGCGATAATTCCCTTCTATGTTTCACAGAAAGACTCGACCCAAATAAGATTATTTTAGTTATAAATACATCTATATGCTCACACTGGAAGAAGACATGCAACATAAATCGGGTTGTCTTTATTTTTTTTTATGGAGGACAGTCACGTTCTTGTTCATACTTCAAGTTCTGTGGTCGCTCAAAAATGGAGAAAGTCACACAAAACACAGATAATATATGATACAGCATCTATGTAACGGAAATAATGTCTGAACTGCCGCTTGTGAAGTCAGCATGCACAAACTGTGTGTGTGTGAAAAACAACAGGAAACATCTGCTTTTATCATGAGTAGCGGTACAAAACGAACACTTAACATTACAGATGATCTGATAAGTTGATTTTTTTTTAATAAGGAAAGGGGATTTAATCTCAACAGAGGATGAGAAACTAGCACAACGGGGTGTTAATTAATTTAATTAATAATTTTGTCTCATTGTCAAAAGTAAGTACTTTCTACCCTGCTGCCATTTTACACATTTCTTCATGCTTACATAATGAAAAGTAAAGACACGTCAGAAATAACAACAAACACGTACATACCGTGACGTAATATTCAAACAATAAAGCTGCACTTGCCATTCCATTTTTCAATATTGCATAGCTGTGATCAGAAGGGATACACTCAGGCAAGCCTGTATGGTCAGGAACTGTATGCACGAATCTTTTGAGAATAGTTAAACTCGAGTATTATTAGACACACATGGTCTCAGATCAGTTTTCATACAGCGCCTGAAGTGACAAGATGGGAGTTATTGCTGTTTAATAAGCAGGTAACAGTTCAGAGGGTCTACTCGGTGAGAAGAAAGTAATTACACATGCCTGTTTTGAGGTAGCAAACTGAGAGAAACGTCTTTCTTTGTTTTCTTTTGAGAACAAATACAGTTAATATCTAATAACTGCACTAGATATCATGTTCAGACATTCTGCTGCATTTTGTCAAAGTGCATTTTTTTGTTTTTGATTTGATTTGATTTTGGAATTTTTTTTTTTGACACAGAAAACTCTCAAACCTTTGGTAACATTTAGTGCCCATTGCCTTTCTGCGTCCAATCTACACTGTGACTGTGCAAATCCTATAATGTTTCCATCCATCCTTACACTTTAGATAGTGTAAATTGACACAGAATTATAAGAGAATAAAAAAAACTAAATGGATAAAAAATATGGGAATGAGAACATTGGTAACTTTACATATATAGAGGGGATAAAAACTGGACATGTGGGACGATGCTATGGATATTTTTAATCCATACTGTATGACACTGACTTCCCTTGGCACACATTATTCCTTCAGTTTGCTTTCAATGAAATCCTGAATCTTGTTCATTCTCTCCTCCTGCTGATCCAGGAGGTCCATGATGACACCCATGGGGGTCTTCTTCAGGCCGACACCCTCAATCTTGTTCTCCAGTCTGTTCTTCATGTTGCGCAGTCTCAGAGAGGCGTGGATCAGAATTACTGCAGGAAAAAAACAACAGCTAGTTATTGAATATAAATAGATATGTTTTAGTTTTTTGTTTTTTCATCTCGGAAAATAAAACAAAACGCGATACTGCTGCAACTCAGACTTTAAAGCAGGTGTAAGGACCGGCGTATCTTTTATTCCCGCGTCAGGCGGATAGTGAATGCATGACATCAGATGGTAAATGTAGTTCTGTCCAAATAAACAACTCATAGCAACCCGTCAACAGAGGCAACAGTGGGCAGGCCTCCTGGGAAGCGATCAAACTGTCTCATCTACCCGCCATGATGTTAGAGCTGCTACATCTGCTCTAACGATCCAACCCATCAATTATCTAAACCACTCTGCTGACGGTCTGACTCTTAATGTATTTAGAGAGGTGTAGAAAATCCAAAGTCTATACCTCTAAAACTAGAATACAGCTCGCACCCCAGCAGTGATGGATTAGCTTTATTTTACTGTCTGTGTCATGAGTGAACGCATGTCGGTAATACTGTACACGCTGTTCGATCCCTGCGGTGAGTCAGAATGAGAGAGTGTGTTTGGAAAGACTTGTTCACCCGCAGAAAAAAAAAGCTCAGTTATGCATCCCTGTGTGACTCACCATCCCCTTTAACAGTGTGCAACATTAGCCAAGTGTCTGCATACTGTGGGGAACACAAGGAGTAGGGCAAGCACTAAATATATAAAGATACTTTATACTACAAAGAGTTTTTAAACTGGACTCAGTTTAATGCACAGCACGGCTCGTTTGTATATTATCATCATCTTTTTTGCCATGTGTGTTGTTTGTTTTTTTGTTTTCTATTCTTCCTATACTTGGTTTTATTGTTTCTATATTCCTCCCCCTGCCTACTCCCATATATTGTATATTTACTACATATTGTATGTATTCTTATGTTTGTCTACTGCTATTTGCATCAATTAAACAAAAAAAAGAATACTTTAATACTTTATGTGACGTACATAAACAAATAACACCGCCAGTGAGAAGGTTGTTTGTTATTCCCTAATGCTTGCCATCAGTTTCAGTTCGTTTCCCCTTAAAATGACGAGGCTGTGGAAATAATACTATTTTTGTCCACAGGGGCCGCCAGGACTGACACAAAAATGAAAGTTCCTTGTAGCTGCTTTAAACGATTCCTACAGAGAATAGTCACGTTTGTTAAATGTAGGTGTAGGTGTGAAACTAAAGGCCAGTAAACTGACTAATGTCAACCCGGGGGAACTTATTTGATTCCTCACAGTTCAAACGTATCAAACTCAAAGTGTTGAATGAAAGAGAGAAAGTGATGAGTGAGTGATTGCTCGTAACTAAATCTAATGTTACAAGTGCCAAGCCCTTTAATTACAACTGGGAGCGTCACTAGTTGGAAGCAAAAGAAAACAAAAAAAAACGACTGACTCTGATCTTCCAAGTCCTATTAGGTGACGTACTCGTCTTTAAATTAGCAGGTCAGGCACCTAACGGTTATAAAACGATGGAACAAAGTAAAGCTCACTGGCTAAAACGTCATATTCATGTGTGTGTCATCTGCTCCATGACAAACTGAGCTGAGACGACGTGGCTGAAAGCACTGGAAAAGAAGGTTTAATAAGGTTGGTTTAATGAGTAAGTGCTACGTCAGAATCCTGGATTTTATGTCTCAGGATCATACTTCACTCTTGAGTAATTCATCAACAATCACACCTTTCCGTAAAACAAGTCTGCGTCCGAAATCCCATCGTGTCACTGTAGTTTACTCATTCCTACATGATGAAGTTTTCAAGTTTTATTGCCACATCATCGTCATTATTTTATCTATCTAAATCCTCAGGAAACACACTGAGGGAGAACTAATTAATTACAACTAATGGGTGCGATCATAGTTTCATAAGATCAGTTAAAAAATAGTGTAAAAGATAGTAATAAAGAACAAAAAACATCAAAAATAAGGGCGATTATGGAAGTAAAAAGTACTCTTAATAGTAAATAAAGTAAATATTAATAATAATAATGATAGTGGATAGGTAACAATAAAAATAATAGTAATAAGGAGTACTAATTCAATGCATCTCTCATCTATATTCAGCAGAGATTTGGGGCCTTTACATGACTCATCATCATTTTGCGTTAGCACTAATGGGCGTGGAGTGGCACGCTGCATTGTGTTGAGTGTTTGTGCATACATTTCATTGTTGTAATCCTTGAAATGGAGACGTGTGGAGGATCAGGAGTGGCACACTGACACTTACACAGCAAAGGAAAGGTGATCCCAAAGATGAAGACCAGGACGCCGCCACACAGAGACAGCAGAAAGTAGCTGGTGAGCATGACCCCGACGACAAACAGCGTGGGGTTCTTCTTCTTGAAGCTCTTCACGATGGCCTGGTTCTCTCCTGCCCACACCGAACCCATGAAGACCAGAGCCACCACGGCTCCTCCCAGAAACATGCCGAACGGGTTCAGGAAGCTGAATATGGACACATGACACAATGACATTTTATTATTATTATTATTATTATTATTATTATTATTATTATTATATATTTTTTAAAATAGCACAACCTGCTGGTGGCAACAACAACATCCAGACCAGATGGTGTGTGTGTGTGTGTGTGTGTGTGTGTGTGTGTGTGTGTGTGTGTGTGTGTGTGTGTGTGTGTGTGTGTGAACCAATAGAGGGCAGATTCCTGCAGTAAGGCCTGTACTCATGATTTCCACTACATCATCATCATCCCCCCCTTATTAGAAGAAAAACTAACAAAGCAGATGATATAATGCAAGAATATACCAAGTAGCAGCAGTGGGGTGTGAATAAATATAATAAAGCATCAGTAAATGTCATAAAACACTCAACATTGAACCTTAAAGCGACGTTAATCTGGATGTAAACAGGATGTGTTGATAACAAGAAGCACGCTTTAAGATTATTCTGTGCGTTAGGAATAAACGCGCCTCAGATGTTTGCACAACAGTGTTGTGAAATGTTGCAGAAACAGCCTGCGCAGTCAGGATGGGTGTGGGTCTGAGTAAACAAAGCCTTTGCAGCCTTTAAAAAAAAAAAAAAAAAAAAAGCACGGACTCACCCCACGATGAGGAAAACCAGCAGAGCAGCGGCGAAGTAATTGGTCTGGTAGTACATGAGATTACTGATCACTCTGTTGTTCCACTTGGTTAAATCTCCAAACTCCGGTTTGGTGAACCTGTCCGCTCCCGGGAAGAAATCATCCCACGGCCGGAGAGGTGCGAGCTCCATCTTTGCTGCCATTTCTTTTTTATTTTTTTAACGTGGAGTCAAGACAAACATATCCCACGCACACACATATGCACGCTGCGTAATATTTTGACAGGTCAGCTGATCAGCTGGAGGGGGGGGGTTAAGAAGCAGAGGGAGGAGGAGGGGGAGTCAGATGAGGAGGAGGAGAGGTCGTGATCTCGCGAGAGTCTCAGAGGGAGGGAGTGTTTTTGGGGAGTTTCAGACCTGCGTTGTTGAATGCGCAGAAGACGAGAAACAAACAAACAAACAAACAAACAACAACAACAACAAAAGACAGTGACAGCAATACAGACAATAAAATGTTGATTAAATTTTTTTTGGTGGTTGGTTAATAATAAATCTGTAAAGTTATTTATCTGTAAGTGTGATATAAGGAAATATATGATTGTATATTACTATTAGAGAAATTATAGACAGGATTAGATATATTAAAACATATATTATTTTATTATAATGTATTATTCTTCCTCCTCTTATTATTATTAATATTATCACAAATTGAACTATTTTATTGTATTCATATAGCACCAGTGTGCTCATGACAGCACTCTTTAAAATATTTATTTTATTTAAAATAATATTAAAATAATAACTTGTATGAATGTACTTTATAATATATAATAATAATAATAATAATAATAATAATAATAATAAATAATGGATAAATGGATAATAGATTGTACATTTCATTATATAACACTTAGAAAAAAATAAAAATAAAAAATAAATATAATATTAAATAAATAATATAAATAATTTTATAAATATATTATAGCCAAACAAAGTGTAGAATTTTTGAAAAAAAAAAAAAAAAAAAAAAAAAGCTGGGACATTTTTACCTCTAGCCATGGTCACATCTGGACGTAAAATAAAATAATAATAATAATAATAATAAATAATAATAATAATAATAATAATAATAAATACTGGAGCTTTAAATAATAATACTATATTAATAAACAACTAATATAAATATAAAATTATACATAAAAAATATAAAAAAAATAATAACACCTGGTTCTGGACAGTAAACAAGATGTTTTGTTTTGTTTTGTTTTGTTTTGTTTTGTTTTGTTTTGTTTTGTTTTGTTTGGTTTGGTTTGGTTTGGTTTGGTTTGGTTTGGTTTGCGGCAGCAGGAACTCTCCGTCCTCCTCTCCGGTGCTCGGCGCTGCCGTGCGCAGCTTTGACGCTCGGAAACCCGGCAGTCACAATCGAGGACATGGGACCGTGAAAGTATGGCGGATGCCGAGGAGCCGTAAGTCTTCAATGGAGGAAACATGTAAATTTATGGCAGCTAAACTGTCGCTTGTGTGGCTAAGCCGGCATGCTTGAACCCCGTGTCACTTTCTTCTTCCAGGGAGAAGAAAAGAAGGCGAATAGAGGACCTGACTGAGAAGTTAGTGACCAATGCTCATGATAAAGGTCTCTGCGGTGCAGACTGCTGGGCCAGGAGACAAGAAAACTCAGATTTAATAACACACTTATCTGTTTGTGCAGCTCACCATCAACACAGTGTGTCCAAACATAAATCTGCAGACACCCTGCATCCTCCATGCAATGACCAGCTCATAATATCTGTGCACCAATTAAATACTGCATGCATAGATGATAGGACTCAGTGATGCATCCAATTACAGCCTTGAGATAATGTCCTACAGTGCAATGCACAATATAAAAATAAAGAAGCTGCAAATACAGCATGAGAATAATAGTGGTGGTACAATATTTAATTATAAAACAGTATTTTTATGTGTCCCACTGGTGGTACCTAACCTCCCTGTAGTGAAAAAATAGATAAATTAAAAACAAAATTTCCACATTTTCAATTAAAGTAAACCATCAGATCGCTGGAATATAATTTAAAATAAATATTTGCATTGCTTGAAAGTGTGCATGCATGCAGCGGGCACATCAGTTAAATTCAACAACAGTCAACGCTAAATAATCTTTAATCTAATTAATATTTGGAATAAACCTGCCGCCTGCATGAGCTCTCTGACGCTGTAAAGGTTCAGCCTACGTTGCATGTGTCAGTAATTGTATTTATTAATGTTTGTGCCGTCGTTAAAGAGATCCGTAGTCATTGAAGTCATGCTGTGTGTCCAGAATGGCTGTAGATGGCGGACACAGGGACGGCGGTTGCGACTGGGACGGCCGGTGGAATCATGTGAGGAAGTTTCTAGAGAGACCCGGCCCGTTCACCCATCCTGACTTTGAGCCAAGCACTGAGGTAACACATTTGGAAAAGCATCTTTCTTTTTTAAATCAATCTAGTGTTATAAAAACTATTTTTAAACATTGTGGTTTCATCTCAGTCTCTACAGTTCTTGTTGGAGACGTGCAAGATTCTCGTCATTGGTGCAGGAGGACTTGGATGTGAACTCCTAAAAAACCTGGTTGGAAATCACTTTAATCTTTGTTATATTCGTGTGTTTATTCAAGTGCTGGTGTCAGGTTCTTACAATAGTCTTGTTGTGCTTCAGGCCCTGTCTGGATTTCGCCTTATTCATGTGGTCGACATGGACACGATTGATGTGTCCAACCTCAACAGGCAGTTTCTTTTCAGGTATGTTTCCCTCTTCGTTACAGTATTAGTTTATCAGTAATAGTTTATGATATTTGCTTTAAATATTATCAGAGAACATAGCTTGATACTGTAGTCTGATAGTTGAAAATGAAGGACGGATATCATGTCACGGTATCTGTGACTAAGTGACATGAATTTACCTCAAGGTAACGATTCCAGTGTTATGAAAGCAGGTTACATTCAGCGTCGTATGTGTCATATAAATACTATATGATTCCATTCAGACCCAAAGATGTTGGACGACCAAAGGCAGACGTGGCTGCTGACTTCATCAACAGTCGTATCCCCGGATGCAAAGTTGTCCCGTATCCTTTTAACGTTTTTTTTTTTACAGTTACAAAGCAGCTCAGGTTTAATTTTGCATTGTATAAAATATGTCAACCATGATTTTTATTTTCCTTATTGATAACATGCAGTCACTTTAAAAAGATACAAGACTTTGATGAGTCATTCTACAGGCGTAAGTGTGTTTTTCTTTTTTGAGATATCTACTTATGAATGAATAATCTGTAGGTTGTTCTGGTTTCTGTTTCTGATGTTTGAGCGGGGAGGGCAAAAGGTGGAACCCGTTGGCCGAAATGCCAACCTGTAAAACATCAGCTGTTATCTGACTGAAGACAATTTACCTTTTGATTAGCTTTTTAAGCTCTTTTGGTTGTAGAGTCATTCTTTCATGCCAAATTGATATTTTAGACTGCAGAGGAAGTCTTGTCCCAGATATCTGTTATCACTGTCATCGCACTGAAAGCCCAGAAACATTGGCTGTTGCCCCCCGGAGGCTAAACCCTCAGACGATAGCTGATGGTTTCTGAGATTTCATGATCTGTGCACGATGTATCCATTATTATCCGAGCTTACCGAGGGAGCACCTCAGAGGTTTAATGTGCTCCGCTCTTTGCAGAGTTCCACATCATCGTCTGTGGACTGGACTCCATCATTGCCAGACGCTGGATGAACGGGATGCTGGTGAGAAGAGATACATTTGATTTAGTCTTTGCTTGTGCGATCTGTAGTGAGTTATGATTGATGTTGCCCTCTATAGATATCCCTCCTGAGCTATGAAGACGGAGTCCTGGATCCCAGCTCCATCATCCCCCTCATAGATGGAGGAACGGAGGGCTTTAAAGGAAACGCTCGTGTCATTCTGCCCGGCATGAACGCGTGCATCGACTGCACATTGGAGCTGTACCCCCCACAGGTCACTTTATGGCAGCAATTTATCTTCTAGTTTAACTTGAAAGACTCGTATAAACAATACGACAAATGACAGATTTTCTGTTATTAAAGGAGGAATGATATCTTAATCACCCCATTAACTTTTTTACAAAAGCTTTCACATCTGCTGTTTAACTTGTTAAGCGTCTGTGGCGCACAGGAGGCGACATTTCACATTTCCATCTGCAGCAGCAGCTGTTTGTTTGTTTGGGGGAAAGAAAAGACTTTGGCCTTGATAACCACCAGACTGAACAGAAATAGCATCAAAAAAAATGTTTTGTCACATACAGACGAGAAAATAAAGTGCAAAGCCGGCGCTGCAGTCACTATTTTGCACCAAAGATCTTGCCAAAACACTCAAAGGACTTCAAGTGCTCCTTTAAATGTATTTATGCTTTCCACAGATTAATTTCCCCATGTGCACCATTGCGTCAATGCCGAGGCTACCAGAACATTGCATCGAGTATGCCAGAATCCTACAGTGGCCCAAAGAAAAGCCATTTGGAGGTAAGCTAACGCACTCGCATCTTTATATTTATTTATTATTTATTTTACTTTGACACGTCTAATCACATCATTTAACCGTCTGCCTGTGTGAAAGCTAACAACTAGGGTCCTTCCTCTCAACTAGACACCAGCTTAGACGGAGACAATCCAGAGCACATCCAGTGGGTGTTTGAAAGATCCCAAGAAAGAGCCACGGAGTTTAACATTACAGGAGTGACGTACAGACTCACACAAGGTTTCTGCACAGTTAACAGCTCTCTCGTTGACAAGCATCTATAATAGTGTGCTGGGATTTAACACAAGACTCTTTTTTTTTTTTTTTTTTTGTGACGCAGGAGTTGTGAAGAGGATCATTCCTGCTGTGGCATCGACTAATGCTGTTATTGCTGGTATGAAACTGAAATGTTTTTTTTTTAAGGGAACAGCTGTTGCTTTTAAATAACAGAAAGGAAAGATTTAAAAACAAAAAAAACTATAGGTGTGATCTTTTCTGGAATATCTTTAGCGAAATATTAAAAAACACAGACCCTAGTTACTGTTGCTATGCCTGTTAGGCTAGGAGTTCTTTATTCCATGCAGAAGTAAATAAATATGTTAAAGTCTTCTCGTTTCTAACCAATGAGCGTTACTTTTGTGAGCTAAATGATAGCTATATAATGCTAATTCGATGGGTCGGTTGAAAAGCCTTCGGTTGAGTTTCTACGTAAAACTGCTCAGCTCTGGTCACCGCTACCTAGGTAGCTAACGGAAATTGGTTGAAAACAGTCTACAGTTGAGCTTGTAATGTTTCCAGCTGACTAACTGATGTGTAAAAATAACAACGTAACAGGGTCTACACACCACAACAGTAGCTAAAGCTTGTCCCATGTAGTCCATGTAGAAGACACTAAAATAAAGAAACAGCATTGTTCTTGTATCACGAAGAAGAACTACTAAGCTGTGCAGAACTGATTTAAATAACATGCACACTTTGTATGTTTAAACAAAAGACAAAAAGCTGAGCTATTTTTGTATTTGAACAATTGCGCAATTCACGTAACTAGACTTAACTTTGTCTTTGTTTTCCATAGCTGCCTGTGCGACGGAGGTTTTTAAAATTGCTACAAGGTCAGATGCAAAGATAAAAATCCATCTCTCATTCCAATTATCTTGATTTGTCAAAGGAACATTACTCAACATCACTTTTTATTTTGCAGTGCGTACATGCCTTTAAATAATTACCTGGTCTTTAATGACGTGGATGGACTTTACACGTACACTTTTGAAGCTGAACGAAAGGTAATTGTCAGTTATTGTAACCACCAGTAGTCGCCAGTGTTCGTTTCGCCATACAGAGAATATTCAGTCCACTCTCTTGTTGTCTTTGATCGGCAGGAAAATTGTTCAGCTTGTAGCCAGGTGCCTCAGGATCTCCAGTTCCCTCCGTCTGCCAAATTACAGGAGGTTTTAGAGTACCTTACAGAGAACGCCTCGCTGTGAGTATTATTAAAGGACATTTGGTAATGCTCCTTTAGGAAATATAACAGTGATTAGGTTAAAATTGTGCTGAAATGTTTTCCAGACAAATGAAATCCCCTGCCATCACGACAACTCTGGAAGGGAAGAACAAGACGCTGTATTTGCAGGTAACATGCAGAATTGAATCCTTGTGGTGTTTGATCACCTTACCTTTAATATAAAATATCATTAAACTATGACTACAATACTATTCCAGTCTGTCAAATCCATCGAGGAACGAACCAGGCCAAACCTCTGCAAGACTCTGAAAGGTAATCACAAGATGTACAGATTATTCCCTGTCAGACCAAAGTGACATGTAGCTCCTGACACGAATAACATACGTGTGATCTCTTTTTTTTTTCTCCTGATGCAGAGCTGGGCTTGTCGGACGGACAGGAACTAGCAGTGGCCGACGTCACCACGCCTCAGACGGTTCTCTTCAAGCTCAATTTCACCACCTGAACAATAATTCGCAGACACACACGCACACAGCGCTGATGTCAGATTGACCGTGAGGTTGCAGTAGCACATTTGATATGATGTAAATAAGTAGAATAAAATGTCACTTCTGGGACAGGATCAGTTCACATATGAATATGGAGTCGTTTAACAACATTGTTTTTTTTTCTATTGGTAAAGTTTACTTCTTTGTGTATTTGTCCTGTGTTGACTTATATTGTAGGTATTTCCCTGTCAATCAAATGAGAAGGATTATAATGATGTGCACTGTGCTCTAATAAAGTTTTATGATCATGATTGTGGAGGAAGCCTCATTTACCAGATTAGTTTTGTCAACACACCAAAGTACACTATTAAAAAAACAGAAGACTTATTAAAGACTAAAATAAGATTTATTAAAATAATAATTTGGCTGACTGACATAAGGAGGAGTCCCAGCATTTTACAAAAGTAGTTTGGCTTATTAACCTTGTTTACTTGTGAGAATAGACCTTTTTTCAAAGCAGCCATCATTGGTGTTGACCCTATTTCATGTCAAAGTGTTACCAATGATACTAATTAAGGTTTAGTGCAACAGAAACCTGGTGATGCAGCACCTTGACTCTGTTTGACCTAAATGGAATGAAACTTAATTTTGGTAACGCCTGTGTTAAAAGGTCCAGTGTGTAGCATTTAGTGGCATCTAGTGGTGAAGATGGGGCGTTGTTTAGCTCAGTTGGTAGAGCAGCCGCCCCATGTACAAAGGCTCAGTCCCAGGGTTCAAATCCGACCTGTGGCCCTTTGCTGCATGTCATTCCCCACATTCCTGTCACTCTTCAGCTGTCTCTATAGAATAAAGCTTGAAAAGGCCCAAAAATATCTTTAAAAAAAAGAAAAGATTTAGATTTCAACTGAAAAACTGTACAGTGGCCGTGAAAGGTGCTACGTAGAGCCAGTGTTTCGTTGGCAGACTCCATGGAAGAGGACGGTTCATTCTAGGGTAACATAAACATAATCGCTATTTTCAGATGATTTTACACTAATGAAACCATAGTTATAAATATGATATTCCATTTCTGTCAATAGACACCTTTAAATGTCACACACTGGACCTTTAACCTTGTGAAAAAGGTCCAATACACATGTGTCAGTTAAATCTGAAGCATCTTTACATATATTTGGTAAACAGGAGTGATATCAAAGCAAATTTCAGCTTCTTATTTGATACATTTTTGGAGTTTATTTTCTTTTGTGGTGAGGCCTAATTGAATATTTATATCCCAGCTTGAGAAAGTGTGATGCTTAACTAATTGGTGACTTGCAAATATGGATTTTTTTATTTATTTATGAGGTGTAAAACTCACCACTGCTGCTTTGCAAAGTGACAAGCATAAATATGTTTTTCTATTATTATATAAATAAAGAAAACACACAAAAAAAACATCTCATGAGAACAAACCACAGGGCTGCGGATGCAGTTTATATCCTCCTGTATTCACTGAGCGACAGGATGTCAGTTCTCACTTTAAGCTTCTTAGGGCGCTAATGAAAGTGGCCGCACATTGTCCAGGAGACAGATGGTTTCTGTCTTGATTAAGTTTTAATTTTCCCCACGGAGAGAAAAGCTGACAAGGCTTTGCTCGTCGGAGTGGTCCCACTGTGTTCACAGACCGGCACACATCTCTCCCATCACATCCTGAGCCTGAGACGGTGCAGGAGAAACTCCGGAGAGAAGGAGCTGACGTGTGAAACCGCAGGTTTTCATTGAGCTGTTGGCTGTTATCTTTGTCAGCTGGGGCGTTATTTATTTATTTTTTCTTCTTCTCACAAATGAAGCAGAAAACTTCAGAAACTGGAGGATCAGACATGCTGCAAACTTTTTGCATCCTTTTACCTGAAAGCGAACCGTGTGTTTGATGCATGATGGTGGTGAGCACTGATGGAGCCTCCAGCAGCTGGTTGTCATGTAAATCAATAACCTGAGCAGAGGTAAGGACTTTAATATTTAAAGTATTATGTCATTTATTATGTCATTAAATGTTCTAATTAAGGCTTTTATTACCGATAATGATATTGTACAACACATGCATGTGTGTATATGTAAATATTACAGTTTGTACTGGCACAAACATGACAAAAAATGTTATATTCATGCATAATTCCCTTGGATTAATGTGGAACGATGGCTTCATCACGGACTATAAATGTGCTACAGGCCTATATCTAAAACTTTTTTTGAGTTTGGAGTTTGCAAATTCAATTAACTGATTATTCAGTCATTACTTTGATAATCCATTAATTGTTTTTTGCTGGCTCCAGCCTCTTAAAAGTTCAGATTTACTGTTTTTTTCCCACTGTTTTATATTGTTTGTAAGTTATTTAACTTACAAACAATATAATATAATATAGTATATCTTTACATTTTCGACTACAAATTTGAATCTTTGTCTCTGGAAAATTTTAAAAGACACGATTGATAACAAAAAATAATCAGCAGGCTTAAACTTGACTTTATATATAATGGATTAAGTGGTGAATGAAAATGCCTGAAGCAAACATCTGAATTAAGCACTAATGTTTTATTTCATGTTGTCTTCTTACATTAGTTATCGCTGTAGTTTGACATAAAAGTCCACGTCCCAGTTTTTCTGTGACTCATGTGGAATGCAAGTTGTTTTTGGAGGGAGAGATCGGCTTTGAATGCAGAGATGTTTACAGCTGACGGGGTAATGTGAGTCAGAATTGAGTGCGAGCTCATCCTCATGCTGCCTCCAAAGCTGCCTCTGATTGGGTTTTTATTGGCGTTTCTTTGCTTCGCTTTGCCTCGGCTCAGTTTAGTGATGTAAGAAAAATCATAATTTAATAAATAGATGCATTGATCTTATGAACCACATGTCAGGAGTCAAGAGACATCAAAAGCATTTAATAAGCCACTTTATTTGACTTTACGGTGGCACACTTTAGAGAAAACTATTGGCCTCATTCTGTTAAAGTGTACACAAACATCTTTTTTCTGCACAGGCAAGATGAAGCTCAACATATTGACACGGCCATTACACTGGGGCCTCCTGCTACTTTGTATTGGCTTCTGCAGCCAGCTAGTGTCCACTGGCAACCAAAGCTCCCGAGGACAGACAGGTAGGTGTCAGACCCAACCAGACCAGTCGCACCCCCTGAGGGACTCATTATGGCTCCTGGTCACCAGCCTGGTCGCCTGGTAGAGAGTTCAGTTTAAGCAACAAATAGAAAACAGAGATGAGTACGGAGGATGGAGCTGTTCGTCTTTAAAAAAAACATAAAGACATGTTAAGATGCTGTGAAAGAGATTGGATTGGATTGGTAATGCACTTTGACTGTTGGGACTCGCAGCTCAATTAGCTGAATGTAATTATAGTTATTGTATGACATGGTGAACATTTAACCTTGCAGCCGCACACAAGGGGTGGGGAGGGGGAGCTTTGTTTCATTACAGCAGTGGTGCAAGAAGTATCATGATCCTTTACTTTAAGTTTAAAAGTAACAATGAAACAACGTAAAGGTACTTCATTATAAATCATTCATTCATTTACAGAAGTCTTCAAGTATCAAGAGTATTTATTCTCCAGAAATTCCTTTTTAATAATTTCAATCTAGCTGCTCCATGTTTATTTTTGTTTAGCCTTTATATGATCTGTCCAGACTTTTTACCTGCTTATTTTTTTTATTCTATACTATGCTATAATCATGTGAAATGAACATTAACATTACCAAGTAACATAAACAACAATAACAGCTTTTTTAAAAACAACAACCAACAATGAGCATTATTAATCATCAATCAGTGCATAAGCAGCTTTTTATACCTTTTTTAAAAATACTTTTAGATTCTTTAATCCAGCTGTTGGCCTAGAGAAGGATTGTGAGATGATTAAAGTGGTAAGAAAGAAGATACAACAAAAAATCTGCAAGTCCAGTGTCTCTTCTTTACATGAAATCATAATCTGAAATCTGAAATATCACTTGAAACATATGAGTAAAGTACAAGTACCTCACAATTGCACTTGAGTAAACGTACATAGTTACGTTTGACCTACCTCACCCTGATCACTTGTCTTGAGTAATTCCATTACCATTTCTTTTTTAAAACTCTGCATCAACCATAGTGCAATTTTAAACCCAGCTTTAATTATAAATTACCCACCCAGTCGAGCAAGTGCATGCATCAGTTTTTGTCTTTATGTTTTTAGTTAGGCTTGGTTGCACCCCTTCGCCTGTAAGTGCAGCTGAAGTGTATCACAGAGAACAAGATCCCTTTTTATTTGTGTTTTTGTGGAACGATGGTGACGCACATGTTTCTGCTCATGCTGTCTGTCCTGATGATGCTTGCTATCCACTTGGTGGCACTGTAGCTTCAGAAACATCGCTGCGGTAATTGCTTTTCTTACTTGGTCAATTGAATGAGCGTGACAAAAGCTACTATATTTAATTTCACATCCAATAAAGCCAAGAAATAATCCTGCCATTTGTAAAGGCTGAAGTCACTCGAGCTGCCTCTGTTTATAACATCTTCTATAAAAATGGTCACCTTTGACGCTAAATCCTCTTCCTCAGGGTCAGAGCAGGAGAGGACAGGGACTTGTGAAGTGGTTGCTGCTCATCGTTGCTGCAATAAGAACAAGATTGAAGAACGCTCTCAAACAGTCAAGTGCTCCTGCTTCCCAGGACAGGTAGCAGGGACAACAAGGGCTCTGCCCTCTTGTGTTGAAGGTAAAATTACTGACACACTCTTATACCTCTCTTAACTGGAATTTTGTGACATGAAATGAATACATTATTCGTCAAAGTAGAGTCAGGTTAGTCAGTTTTCACTGATACTGAGGTTGTCAAGGATCAGAAAGTGTGACATCTGATTGAGATGGGGTTTTTTTCTCTTTCCCCAAGTAAGTATTTCTTGAAGTCTTTCCATCTCAGAAATGACCTTCTGCTGTGATGTATTTTCTTTCCAGCCTCCATTGTGCGTCAAAAGTGGTGGTGTAAAATGGAGCCGTGTCTTGAGGGGGAGGAGTGTCGAGTTCTCCCTGACCTCACTGGCTGGTCATGCATCTCTGGGAACAAAATAAAGACCACTAAGGTGAGATGAGACCCTGTGTTAGTCACAGTGGAACCTATACCGTAAAAAAAACACATAACACAAAATGTATGTCTGTAAATCTGCTTTTCTTTATTGCATGGTGTATAACAGGGCACTTGTGAATACTCATCATAAAGCTTTATCTTAGTAAGCTCTCCTTTGATGCTGAAGGATTCCACAATCAAGCATAATCACTGCTCCCATTGGCCGTATCAACCCTCTTGCTCTCCAGCATGCAGTGGGCTCAGAAAACCTAATTCTATAATCTGGTGAATGATGGGGCCAAGAGGACAAACATGAAATAAGCTGTAAACTAATACTGAACACTAAAACCCATGCAATTAAATCTGACGACCAAAGGAAACCCCACTACATTTAGAAATGCACTTTTTTGCCGTTTTATATGTACGATTCCTGGGGGAAACGTTTTACAGTGAAACAGGGGAAAGTTAGTGCTGGCAGCCTAAAGCTAGTTATAGAGATCAAAAGATACCCAGTAGTTATGTGGTCCGTCAGACGATGAACAACAGAATAAAACAGACGAGAGCGGGGCAGAAGGCATACTCAGATCTTTTACTTAAGCAAAAATAGCAACACCACAGGGTGGAAGGACTCAAGTAAAAGTTCCGCATCCAAAATTACATAAGTATTTGCATCGTAATAAGTAAGAATAAAACGACTTATTATGAAGAATGACCGATTTCAGAATTATGTACATTGTATTGTATCAGATATGACTTCAATGTTGCAACTGGTGTTTAAGTTTGATTGCTTTATATTTTGCTACATAGCTTGTAAATTTCCTTTCTTGTGAATCTTATCAAAAGTATTATTTCATCTTAGTATATTTTGTGTTATTAATCTGAATCTGCAATGCAACTAGTAACTCAAACAAATAAATGTAGTGCAGTATAAAGTACAGTATCTGCCTCTGAACTATAAAGTAGAAGTATAATGCAACAGAGATGTGTAAATGTATATAGTTACTTCCCTCTATTGCAAGAGAAGACAGTTGACCTTCTTGAACGGTGCAGATTTACATCTTAAAATCCTTCCTAATATTTGAAACAATATTAGTCTTGGTTGATGCTGTCATTTATTACTCTAAATAACCCTTTATGGTTTGGATGCTCACTATAACGTACTTGGACAAGCCACAAAGTGGTTAGATTAACGCTTTAAAGTTCAGATTTTCAAGCTGTAGTGAGTAACTATTCCCAAACCACATAAAGAACACAATAGAGACGCTAACAATACAGCCTAAATACATGGGACACATCTGCCACAGCATGCCCACAGCATAGTGTGTCTATTATAATCAAGTGAAGCTGCTACACTGACCGCGGAAGCCACAGGTTACCCTCATGGGCATTGCTTTGCTTTGCTCATCTGAATTTTAAAGCGTCTTGTCTTTTTTTCTCTACATGCAGCTATGTGGCTCTCCACCAGAGGAAAACCTTGTTCTTCATATTGAAATAAAACAATCAAATCAATCCATTTTATTAGGTCAGCACTCGTCAATATAGACTACACTCCTAAACCCTGTATAACCAACTGCGTTATCACTTGGCAAAACTCAGTACTTGTTTTAGCTGTTCCTCTAAGCTCTGATATAGTGGAAATCTTATAATAATATAATAAAATCTTGGCTTACACACCTCAGATGATCGGGTCCTCATCAGACATTTTTCTAATGTAACTTAAGACCCTACAAAACATTGTAGTTATGAGGTGCTGCTTGCTTTTCGTAATATAATGCTCATTTACTACAGGAACCTGAAAGCTAACTGGTAATGCTGACAATCAAATCTGACGTGAACAAACACTTTAATTCACGCACTTTCTCTCTTTAGTCGATGCTTAAATGAAACACCATCCTCCAAACTCTTGGATACCTCTTTGCCATACCTTTCAGTTTTATCTTGCATACTGAAATAACTGTGATGGAAACAAACAAAACTTGAGTGGTGACATTTTGTATCTTCATGTTCTTGTTTTCAGGTGGCGCGGTAGCAAAAGAGAAGCTCCATCTAATCAGCACCAGCCCGACACGGGCATGCAGCATTCACCTTAACTAACTCTGGACTCTGAGGACAGTGAACGCCCCGTCAGATAGAGCAAAGAACAATATAGATTTAATTAGATATCTCCTGGCTGAGCTTTAAACTGCAGGAACTCATTATTTTAAGTTCTTATGGCTTGAACACAATTTTGGTCGAGGTTAATCACATGGACTACTAGCAATTGACTTAAGATAAAATGATGCAGCACTTTTTTTCTTTTTTCCCCCCCAGTCAGGCAGCTACTGCGAAAGTCTGTATCATTGTATCAGTGCTTGATATGCTGAGCACATTGTGATGCACTCAGTCAAAGTTTGGATGGGCCTGCTTGGCAGACACTTAAAAAGAGATTTTGTGGATTTTCAGGAGGCAGAATGTGAATCCCGTCATTGGCTTGTGACTCTCTCTACCGATCAAAGCAGAAGAACACAAATACTGAGAAATTTATGATTATGGAGCATTTGTAGACAATGCTGTCCTGTAGATTTACACTGAGCTTCGTAAAGAGGTCAGATCCCTTTGGACTACTCTTTACCACGAAGAGGCACTCTCACAAACATGCCTGCACACACACACACACATTCAAAGGCTGCTTTTGGACAGGCCACCACCTGCAACGCTGTGATGGCATGCACACAGGCATGGAGCTCTGATGCAAAACAAGGACTGTTTGAAATGCTAATCATGGGGAGAAAGGGGAGAGAGACGAGAAGAGGAGCTTCTTCACTGTTGAGAGTATTTACATCATGCTTTTGTTTGTCTCTCTAAACTGAGTGCTCCTGCGGAGGGAGCTCTGCTTATAGTCATGATGGGAAACATTGGAGAGTCTTTGCCTGCAAGCAAACGGTTAGCAACTAACAGAACAGAATGTTTTTGCGTTATTACCACTCCATCAGTTGTCCTCTTTATATGAATAATATTCCTTCTGGATTCACCCTGATTGCCTCTCTTTTATCTCTTGAGTTCTGTCAGACACTTTGCGTTTTACCTGCAATGACGAGACATTTTATAATCACACTACAAGCTGCTCCAAATCATCCCTTCCGAGGCATCAGACGTGTCTGAATGCCGCATGCTGTGCAACCTGAAAGGAGACGAATCCTGAGCAGTTTCGGCATTTACTTAACGCAATTATGCGTTGTTATTGTTTTGGTAGTGACAAGATTTTCTAATGTGGTCCAAGGCAATTTATGCATTGCTTTGCAAACACAGATGCAATGTTAGCAGCAGCTGTGAATGTCGTCAAAACGGTTAAGATCATGTCATTTTAAGATTATTATACGATGATAATTATGATATGATATTTTAGAGAGCCCCTCCTCTGAATCAGTGATAGATTAATATGCCTGTAGTGATGAATGAAACTGCTTCTGTAGATTCAAGCTTGTCACATAACAAATGTGGATTTTGTAAACAGAAGCGTCTCTGTGTGTCATCTTGTAGCTGCTTTTATAAACCCATCAGGAGCTTTTTGCACGCAGCTGACAGCAGTATTATAAACGTGATCTGACACAGCAGTCAGATAAAGTAGGAGAATGGTGGCTCAACATACTGTTTACAAAAGACTTCAGGACACAGTGCTACAGTGTCCTGTGTTTAAAGGACCAGCGTGTAGGATTTAGTGACTATGAAAAAGGGCCCTATTTGGAGCCGGTGTTTAGTTTGTCCGTTCTGGGCTAATGTAGAAACGTGGCGGTTCAACAAGGTGGACTCCGCCATGTATATAGAGCCCCCCTAAATTTTACACACTGGACCTTTAAACCACAATTTTTCAGTACTATTTCAGAATCTATTAATCTTTGGGCCAGATTAATTACGCAACATACAGTATAACTCCACCTTTTAACAGTTTAAAACGTTTTTCAAGCAAAAATGCCAAATTAAACATTCTCTGGTTTCAACATCTCGACTGTGATTTGCAGCTTTTCTTTGTCAGGTGAACGTTGACTCAATATCTTTGAGTTTTTGTGTGACAGTCAGACGGAAAAAATGCAATCTAAGGACATCACATTGGGTTCGGACAATCTTTATGCCAAAGAATTGAAAAAAGAAAGAAAGAATCGTTAGTTTCAGTCCTACATTTTTTAAATAATTCTTCATATATTTGAGTATCTTCTTCTTTATGTAAATGGATTGACATATTAAAGATATCAGTGACTGATTTAGCTTCTCAGGCTTGGATTACACTGAGGGGGTTAGATTCAATATACTACTGCAAGTAAAACAACAGTAGTCTTATCCTTGTGTCTTGCTTGTTCAACCGTTCCCCCCATCGTGTATTTATGCATTCGTATTATACAGAAATGCTAAAGGTCCCAAGATTCCCTGACAGTTTTTTAAAAATCGAAATAGAGCTGGACAAGAAAGCTTTGGAAAGATCAGCAACTCATGGAGCTACATTTTCTCCCTGTCTCTACAAAAAGCTGCTAAAGAAAAAATCCGCTGGGAATTGAACTGAATAAGCTGTGAAAGTGTGACTTCCATATTATTACCATCCTTACACTCTCTTCTCTGTTAACTTTTTTTTTTTTTACAGTCGTATTGAGATTATTTTTTTTATTCCTGCATCCTGTACGCAGTATGTATTGTGCTGCAGCTGTTTATTGTCTGTAACATACTGTGCTGCCACCCTTTGTGGCCATATTTTGTCAAATAAGAGATTTTGTTTTCCAAAATTCTCAACAAGAACTAACTTTTTTTTTGGAATAAAAGTGAAATAAGGTAAGACTGACA
Source organism: Larimichthys crocea (assembly GCF_000972845.2). Lineage (NCBI taxonomy): Eukaryota > Metazoa > Chordata > Actinopteri > Sciaenidae > Larimichthys > Larimichthys crocea. The sequence continues at coordinate 8,493,229 of NC_040025.1, forward strand.
CAGTGGGGTTTATGTCAACACCGAGAACATGCATCCTTGAATTTGTGCCTCTATATCTTAAAATATCAGCCACAAGTTTCATTTTCAAAGGAGCTGGTGTGACATTCATTAGGTTTCAGATGTGTCTTAGATAAAATGTGATTCATAAATACTCACACAGCTTCTTATGAAAGTTTAAGAAATCTGTGCGGTGCTACCTCTTTATCTGTAAAATAAACTTAGAGCCAGTCAAAGGAGCTTTATCTCTGTTCTTCAGGTACAAATTGAATAGAAACCCTCTGAGCACCTGTCATAATATGGCAGCTTTAAAAATTAATGTCACATCCTCAACATCCCCAAAGGAAGGGAAGGCATTAGACGTTACAGGATTCACACCCTGCACTGGAACATGTACACATGAAAAATGCTTTACAGATGAGCCAAATGACCTTAATTTAGATATATTATTTGAAATGTGCAGAACAGTTCTTCAGATTTGATTCTCATAATTCAATCCAGACACAAACAACACGTTTCTGACTGGCTTATTTGACATCAGTTTGCAGGTGATATGTGGCCGGGAACATTCCCCCTTCTTGTGGCTGTCTATTGGGCACGGTAGTTCATGTTCGCTAATAGAAAGTAAACTGTCCTGGGGCACATGAAAAACATAATGGAAACGCTGTTCTATTCCCCTTTAACAACTTTTTCCTCATCTTGGAGTTGACACTTAATAAAAATTGTAAACACAATTTTCCCTGTCGTTCTCTCTTTGTGTATGTAATGTGTGTGTGCGTGTCTGAATTAAATTAGCCTCCTTTTTACTGCAGGCAACTACTGTATATAGGCGACTCAGAGCAATAGACTGAAAGTAGTTTGGTTATGGCTGAGAGGTTTCATCTATTAGCTTTGTCATTATGCGTACATATTATCTCCAGTAGAGATGAGGTTGTTTTTTTTTTTTTTGCTTAATTAAAACAGAGAGCTCAACAATTACTCTATAATGAACAAACATTAATTGGACAATATTAATGTTATCAGTTGCGTGTGATGTATTCATACGCATTGATGCCTTGTGGCTGCTTTTTTACATTAATGAAACGGGCAGTGTGATGCGCCCGTACAAGGAGGAGAGAGGCACTGACAGCACTGCACCGAGAATCATGCTATATCCATCAGAGAGCGTAAACTTTAGACATTCCTCACCCAAGTGATAATAAGGTTTCATTTCACTGCTCTCTGTGTAAATCATCACAACAATTTTGTGCTTTTACGGGGGATTAAATGCAAAAGTATTTCCATTTCCTGCGGGAGTGATGTCGTTGCCATGAGGTTGCCAAGGCAACCGGCGGAGATTTCAGCAGGTCACTGCATCCACAACCCTCTGTAAAAATTGCAAATTGTTGTTTTTACACTTAAAGTTTGGCGTGGCATTAAGCAAACAAAATATAACATACTAATAAATGAGCTTCACCTCTGGATCCCACCGCTCACAGCTCTGTGACGTGATGTTGTTTTTGGTTTTGTTCATGAAGCATGTGGGTGTTTGGCCTGCCAGACTGTGTTAACTTGCTCAGATTGGGTCATTTTTACTTGGTTTATATGCACTACTATGATGAGTAAGTAGTTTATATAGTTAAATAGTTTCCCTTTTGGCTGTTTTTACGATTGGAAGTTGCTCCCAGGCGGCGTCACAGCCATGCCCAGTAGGATCCAGATGATAGTAGGGCTAGGCTGGCGGTGTGTCCTCGTTTCCAGTCTTTAGGTGCTCAATCTTCTCATTGAACTCTCAGCAAAGAAGCCAATGAGTTAATTTCCCAAAATATCAAACTATTCCTTGAAAGATTAGAAGTTTAGCAGCAATTCTGAAGCGAATGAAACGTGTCAGATGTGTTCAGAAAATGACATGACTAACTTTGAAACACCGAGCGAGATGAATGGCAGGGGTCTGCTCAGGGTGGCCTCAGCGTGTCATCGAGCCACCCTTTAGGCCCGCCCACAAAAAATCCTGGACTGAAAACGGGTGAAAAACTGTTTTAACCTCTAACTCCACATTTCAGTAATATATCGTTCAAAGTCTATTTTCCAACATATTTAATGTATTTTGAAAGAAATCTCAGAATCGCCTTTACACATTCTTTCAAGGACCAGTGTGTAGGATTTAGTCTAATCTAACTTTAGTTTTGTCCATGGGCTAATGTCAAAACATGGCTGGTCAGCATTGTAGACTCCAGGAAGAGGACCCCCAGCGTCAATAGATATAAAAGGCTAAAGTAACAACAAAAAGTAGGTGATAATACACTAATGAAAAGATTGTTATTTCCCTAATACTCTTTGAAAATCCATCTTCCTCTTTGCAGATTGTTTCTAGAACTTTATCTGACTCCACCAAACTTTTAACTTTCATATGACGTGCTCTCACAGAACGCTGTTCAGCATGGGCCATGTGTTCAACCTTCAGATTAGGGCAGCCTAATTTCCTTAACTATTTTTAAAGTGTCTTGTATGGGTAATTGTGATTTACTGTCAGTCTCCATTAAAGTCAAGCGTAAGGGTGAGGCCACAGTACTGAGGAAGAAAATAACCTACAGCAAGACGCAACAGTGAGGCAGAAGGATTGGACACGAGTCGGTCGCTGCTCATTTCACGTCCTTCGCCTCAGCAGATGACACTCACATTATGTCATTGTCTGCCGTGGAACCAAAAAAACAAAACAAAAATCTCAGACAGACAGTTTCTTGGCGGTAAACAACAGTATCACTATCTAAAAATGTTTAAAAGCTTTCTTACCTTGGTGTTAATATTAGAGTTCCTTTCAGCATCATCTAAGGCACAAACCTTTATTATTTTCAAGGCTGCAAGTCGAACTACAGTGTGATTAAAGTATTTATTTAGCAGCGTAACTTCAACTCATTTTTATTTTTTTTCAGATTTTCCAGGCTGCAATTCCAATATACCAATAATAAGAGCCCACAGCCGTCTTCCTCTGCCTGGAGGCACCTTCGTGTCATGATAAGTCTGTTCTTCTTCCACTAATCTATTATATGAAACCTATTTTTGCATACCTGTAGTTATTGTGTACTGTATGCCGTACTTTTCACAATAGCTTGACAAAAGGCAGGAGGGAGCTCATCTTTAATTCAAGGTGTGGGCTTTCTCATACTGAGATAAATCCTCTTCCCACTTACAAAGAGAAGAAAAAAAAAGAAGCCTCCAAGTATTCATCTCCCCATTCAGCAATTATTTAACCTACCTGTATTGCCTGCAATTTCAGAGAAGGGTTCATTTTTTTATGTTTCCGTTGAGCATTTTAGCATTTAGGCGATGTTCTTCCCCAGAGCAAAACTCAGTTGCCTAAACTGATTCTCTTCCACGATGTCAGCATTCCAGCCCACAACATATGGCCGACACACACTTGTCACGTTCATTTCCAAAAAAATCACGTCATGTTCTCAGCAGGTCACGCCATATTCAAATTACAGCACCTGGAAACTTAACATTTTGTTGTACTCTGTCTCCGTGATGCAGCTTGATTCTATTAGAAAACAATTTTTAGCCCTCTGATTTAATTTCCCCCTCACACATTTGTCAGCATGAATATCTGTGAAAGTGTCCCTGCAAAAACACAAGATGTCAGCTGAGTGCCTCGGCGTCCGCCTGACATAACTTGATATAAACCGGTGCAACAGACACTGTGCCGGTGTCATTGTAAATCTGTCTATGTTTGCTTTGTGTGATCAAGTTGTTATTCCTTTGTGAGGACCTAACGGCATGAAAGGCCTGGTGTTCTCTGCATGAATCATTTAGATGAAAGCCTGAGGAGGAGGAGGGAAAGAAGCATGAGGCACCTGATGTCAACTTTAATTAGAATCCAGTTTAGTCCGTGTTACCTGACTTTGAAATGCCAGAATCCTGCAGGGCCAGTGAAGACAGTTCTCGGTTACAGGATGTGATTAGACTGGGTAATCTCTGGCCACGGAAAACAACTACGAAGAGAGAGGGATCAGTAACTTTTGTTAAATGTTTTGCGGCACTCTACGTATGCATAACGCGCAGTTTCCAGTGGCGATCTAGCATTGCATAAGCCATGCAGTTAATTTCATACAGTACTAATAGAAAGGCATCTCGAGCGTTGGTCTTCACTCAAGCAGATAATTATCGGTGTATGGGGACTACGTCTGGATAAGAGTTATTTCACACTTGACACCGTATTATCATATCCTGTTGCTTTAAGTTGCACCTTGATATTCATAGAAACAGAGCACCGACTTCTAAGTGCAGAGAACGGAGCATGACTAGACTGTGAGTGTTTTGAATGATTGTGTCTTAAGAGCAAACCCATGGGAGCCTCGATTCCCAGGACGTCCCTGGCGCTGGTGCATCATAAAAAGAAGTCAGGACACATCATCATCACTCATGTCTTATTTCTCACTGTTCTGCAGCTTGATGCGAGACATCAGAGCCTATAGCAGCAGCCCAGAGAGCCACTTCAAAAGACTGAAGAGTGAAAATGAGATGCCGCTCGCTGCCATCCTGAACATATTATGTCCATTTAGCGATCCAATGTTGGACAGGAAACACTATTTCAAAAATGCTAGTTCAAATTGCGATTGCCTGAAGAAAATAAACCAAGACCCAAACAGCATTTCCATGTTTTCAAACAGCCACGTATGGAAATCACTGCTGCTTCGACGAATGGTGTAATTTCAGTACAATGGATGATGGACAGTGTGCTGTAATTTGGCATCTGTGTTTATGCAACACGATCCACAGCGCAGATGGAGCCAACAGCCGACAAGGGACAGAAACACAGCAGAGACACACTGAAAACATCCATTCAGATGTCTGGTAATTCACTATTGATCGCTTCTACAACCACACCTGGATTTACAGTACAATGTCTTCTTTCTTGTTACCGGTAAGCACTGTCGCCTTTCAAAAAGTTAATTGAGTCAAATTCACACTCTACTTGTTAATGAACGGGCCGACAACTGCTGGTATAACAACAGGAGGTATCCGAGTTGACTCCAGTTGAGACGCAGATAACGTTGGCATGTGTTTCATTGGGAAACAAAGTCTCTCCCGCACTTCTGGACACCTTGCTTTTGCAGTGTATGTTTCACAGCCTTTCTAGGAAGCTGAATTTTGTACTAGGTTTGGACTTTTGATAGCTCCATTTGTGATCTCAGCACTTGATACGTCACCCTTTGATTTTGTCACCTACAGGGGAGTTCGCAAAAGATACTGTCTTCCCAGAAAGATTAACTATTGGGTCACTGCCACAGCCTGTGCAATGGACTTAATATTCTAGCGAAGAACAAGAGTAGAGCCGAGTGACATGGTTTGTGAAAATATTGGATTTAAACATTGGCTTCGCCACAGGAAACCATTTTATCTCTTTCTTTCGTTTGCAAAAAAAAAAACAGACATCTGCGAGATCACAAAATGGATTTTTGATGCAGCCTGCTTCTGGATAACGGATAAAAAAATAAAAAATAAAGTTTCGACTTTTCCCCTAAGGTTTGCATATGAAATGAGTAACTTACACAGAATGAACACCAGAACTGGAGCCAAGCGAGTAGGCAACAGAAGTAGATTCACCAGGCGATTTGGACTACAAGGTGATGTACAGCCAGGACTCCGGTGGCGACGAAGAACACTTGATTCAGGCAGGGACACGAGGAGTTTTTGTATTATACATCTTCAGCATTAGGATAAGTCTGCAAGTACTTGTTATATGTTTTTAAGATGTTACACTGTTGAAATACTTTCCACTTTTGGTGTTTTAGCGTGGCTCGCTTCATGCACCTTGTAAAATGTATGTTTTAAGGGCTCATTATTGAGGTTTTGTGTTTCTCTCTGATGTAGAACAGTTTTAACAATCTTATTCATAACATTCTTTTCCAGCCCTGGAACTCAAACCATTTTCTAAATTCTGTCCCAAAAGCATATATTTAAATAATTAAACCATAGACGTGCAAAGACTGGGCTTCAACTAATGACTACGAGTGCATTAAGGATAATCCTGGTAAGTGAAACAGAAGCTCTCTATTCCTGTTCCAAACATTATGAGGTTGGCAGATCATGGCGCAAATTGGTCAGATGCTGAGACATTTTGTTTTTTTTAAGTTTAAAAGCAGGCGGCATTAGAGGAAAGTAAAATATCTATATATATATATATATCGAGCGTATATTTAGGTCATGAATGGGAGAACTGGTGCATTCGAATGAACAGGCGAGCAGCGGTTTAATTCAAAGCTGATTAAAAGTGAACAGTGGAAAATTATGAAACAAGTGCAAGGTGCAGGAAAAAAAATAATTTTTCAAGAAGACGGATCACACCTCGGACAGCACCAGCAGTCACCCAGACGGGCAGAGGCTGTGAAAGCAATGCCCAGTATCCCACTGTGATACTGCATCAAAGTGTTGTAAATACAGGAGAGAGTCCTGTTGCCCATTCGTCTATGTGTGTAATCATTCTTAGCTTTATATACCTTTGTGCACAGAGAGTAACTCCAGTTAATAACCAGAGTGTCGGGTTTAGGTGCAATTATAAATAAAGGAGCAGTTTTGACATTTTGGGAGACACTTATTTAGAAAACTAATAATATGCTTTATTTGTCTGTTAAATATGAAGCTATAGACCGTAGCATAAAAACTGGAAACATGGGGAAGAAAGCCTGGCTCCACATAAGTCAATCCATGCAAGATCAAGGAGATTCTTTCTCTCCTTTAACATTTCTTTTATTGTTCTTTCCAAAAAAATGTAAATGCATTTTGTTTTATCATCCATATTCAAATCATCCACAAGCTTTTATTTTATTTATTTATTTATTTTTTATTTTATAAATTCGGCACATATCTCCCCAAAGATCACTAGCTTGCAGCTCCATAAGCAGTAAAGATACAACCCTAGATCTGTAAATGGGAAACAAACAAACCGCTCAACACTAACCAGCCATTCCAGCCAGGATTTATGTGTCCGGTCACATTCAATTACATGCCCACAGACATTCAACTGACTTCCAGGTTTACCAAGATATGCTGTTATTGTGATGTTAGCTGTAGTAGCAGGAGAGAGTTGTGAGTATTGCTGTGTGGAGCGAGTGCTGACTCTGGGAAACCACTAGTCCTCTCTTCATGTTAGGTAACTTTTAGTGAAAGTTTGCAAACCCACCACATGGCTAACTTTAGTTACATCATGTACTGTTTGTACTACATCATAATATTTTTTCTCCAGAATAGAGTTAAATCTGGTGCAACCGGACTTGGTGGAGCTTCTTGGATGAGAGGCAAAATGTCAGATTTAACCTTCTTCAAGAAAGATGATCGCATGACTGAGAACCTTCACAGACTTCTGCAGAGTCGCTTACCAATCCTTTACAACAGAATTACTTTGTGAACCTACAGCTCCTACGAAAACTTACCAGCACAGGTTTCCAGGAAACATACGGAGCCCCTCTGGTGACATGGGTGGAAAAAAATATATATTCCGTGGCCACGACTTGCTTAATGCACGGAAACGAGCTCAAGCCCATCTGCTGACATTTTTTTTCCCACAAATGTCACCAGATGGGCTCCATAGAAACGTGTTCATTAAAGTCCTTTAAAATTAGAAACATTGAAATCCTAATTGCCATGGCATACCATCGGTTAAGTAATGCTCTGTTTGTTTAAGTATGAATTTGAGTGAGTGTGTTTTCTTATTTTGGCACTCTATAGTCCAGCTGTGAAACCCACAACTGGACATGTTTACACTTGTTTTTGTCAAAACTGAGCTAACCATTGCCTGGCTACAACTTCGTATTCATCACACCAACATGAGAGTGGTATTAATCTGCTCATGCAGCTCCATGCAAGTAAATAATCACATTACCCGAAATGTCAAACTCCTTTTTTTAAAAGCACAATTGACTCTTTTAGTATCAAGTTGCGTTCAGATTCGTGATTATTATGTGATTATAGATGTTTGTTTGAGTACTGGTAATTCGTGTGGCAAGGATACGCTCACATTAGTAACAGGAACAATGACTTTAATGAAATTTCAGCACATACCAATAAATGGCTTCATATTTACAATATCATCATTTGTATGATTTGACACAAATAAGGCATTTCAAGTATCGAAAACAACCTACTGGTATCACATTTTTGGTGAGTCAATCAGTTTCAGGGTAGCTGACACGTTACCAAGTTCAACTGGTAAAGCCATTTAAAGAGGTGATCGAGTACCATACAGATAAATAGCTAAATGTACAGTATCAAGACACACAAGCCGTAAAACATCTCCGTCACGATGCATCTGTTTTTATCGTAACGTCACATCCTTGAACTTTGGTTGTGTTGGACTTTGTGGGTAACAAGAGGGGAGGATCAAGACTGCATTCAGGGACTTGAGTTATCATTTTTCACCACCACCATAAATAAAATTCATGTACACAAGAGAGGACAAACAATTTATGTACAGTATTTTCCCTCTTACAATATTAAAAGACAAAAAGAAAAACCTGAGCGCTGTCGACTGCTGTACTTGCTTATCCCATGTCCTTTTGATTCCTCTTCTGTGTCGTGCGACATCTGTCTCACTGATGTTCGACGAGGGACGTCAGATATTTATCCAAATGCACAGGCATTCGCGTTCCATCTCATAGTTGGAAAGAAATAATGAAAATGTATTCATTACAAGGTTATGATGAAGTTCCCCCCGCAGGCAGGCAGCTCGGAGCGTCAGTATTTTCAGTAGCCTTGAGCAGGATGTGCTTTATGTATTCTACATCTTTTTACACTTTAATCTGAGAAGTGTTCACATTTCTTAACGCAACAATAGGTTCATTGCCTTTGTGATAATTGGTCCTGTGACAACGCTGAAACGAGAAGGAAAGCACACGATATCACAAATATCACAGAAACGAATACAGAATGTGTCTTGCCCTTCACAAAGCTTAGCAATTAAATCAGCCGAGACAAATGAATTAGCATACCGGTATTCCAGTATAAATGAAGAGGCTGACCTGCAGATTAACCTTTGCACCAGAGGCGTTCCCTTGCGTCTTTTTTCCACAAAGTGTTAATATGTTGATGTTGTGTATGGCTGAGTGTTCTGACAAGGAAAAGAAAGAGGAAATTGAGGGGTAAGAACGTGTTGTTATCGAGTCAATTTGCAGTGAAATTCAATCCCAGTAACTACGCTGTTGTGTTGATGCCACAGCGAGTGTCGCATTGCTGTGCATTTCTCTCCCACTGTTCTGCTATATCGTCTTGATTCCTGTGGTCAAGAGAGGTTATCTTACCCTTGTGGTTTTGATCTTGTTGCCGGCATAGCACATCCAGCCTGAGTTGTCAGGGAGCGTCTTGCATTCCTCCCCCTCCAGGCAAGGCTCCATCTCACACCACCACTTCCCAATTACTATGGATGCTACAGGCAACAAAGACAAGAGAAATGGTGATGCAGGTAACATTCACCCTAACAGACTGCGAAAGCAGATAGCACAGCTCACAGTTAGAGACCGATAGATGACCATTACGAAGGGGTGTCTAATCTTAATGACGTCGTCAAAGGTGGAAGTATGTTACACGTATGTGCCTAATGTATATGCTTCACCACAACTATTGCCTATTACCGAGTGGTTACTTTATAAGATGCAGAAGGACATGAATGCAGAGGGTGGAACAGAGGCTTTTCATTGACTGAGTGGATTGGTAGGTGTAACTATGGCTTGACTTTAATGCACGCCACATTTCTGCCGTCAGGAGAGAAAATTGCCTTAAATACAGGGTAAGTAGACAGTAAATGGTTTGTAATGTGCGACAGAGGGAAAAGAATCTGTCAGAGCTGATATCGAAAGACCTCAAATTCCCCCGGCCCGCTCAAAGATTGCAGTAATATTTGCAAAAGGATTTAAGATAAAAGCTGTAGGTGAGAGGTTTTTTTCCTAAAGCCAGTCTGTGTTTTAGCTGTGTCAGACCTGAGCACCAAATCCATTTCTCACAAGGTGTTGAGAGACCGTGCAGCAGTCGCTTGTCAAAGCATGTATGAAGCCATCATGAAATATCTACAAGGTACCTATGTAATCAACAGCCATTTTCCTCTGCAGCTTTTTTTTTTTTTGCTGCATGCTAGACTTTATTCCTTTACTCTTCCCCGAGGTGCGTTACATTCAGCGGTAGAATTGACTGTCTGCTGTTGGAGTTAAAGCTTACCCCTGCAGACACCTTCTGCTGTCTGTCAGCATCCGATTTGGATGTGACATTATCCAAGGTAATGTTAATCTTATCTGGGACAAGGTATTGCATGGGTGACTTAGGCTTTTATTTAAACAAATCTCTGTATCTTTACAAAACATAGCAGTTACATCTGGCAGGATTTATCTGTTTGTGTAATAAAGCGCATTTTTAGTTCAATATAAAAATGGAAAGCACATCCAAAACAAATATTTTTTCCCCCACTCATTCAACCTTGTAGTAAAACCTCATATTTTATGTTTTTTCTTCTGCTGAAATACTCACCGTCGACACATGAAGGTCTGTTTCTGGTGGTTCCAGCCACCTTCCCTGGCAGACAGGAACACTTGACTGTCTGTGACCGCTCCTCAATACGATTTTTATTACAGCATCTGTGAGCAGCAATTACTTCACATGTGCCCCCCTCTGATAAGGAAGAAAGAGAGAGAGAGAGAAAAAAAAAACAGACAACAAATTACATTAAGTCTGCATCTCAGGGGAGATCAAACACTGCCACATTTTGCTTTCAGAGATCCTCTGAACACTTCACTGTGTTGACATTTGTGGCTAAACATAGACGTTAGTTATCAGTGATGGAAAGTAATTACATGTATTCAAGTACTGTATCATTTTGAGGTGCTTTTTCTATTTTATGCTACTTTATACTTCTACTTCACTACATTTCAGACAAATACTTGACTACTACTAACAAGTAGCTGATTAATCGATGTATCATTTAATTCATTTATAAGCAGAAATACTGAGTATTCTGGTACCAGTTTCTCCAGTGCAAGGATTTTCTGCTTTCCTCGGTTCTATATCATCTGCAGACATTTGACAATCTTTTTTTCTGAGAAACCCCATAGACATTTTTCACAGTTCTGATCTACACTAAACGAATCCATCAGCTGGAAGAACAAATTTGTTCGTGCCAATGTTTGGCACAGGTGAACGCAGACATTAACTGCCAGAATTTAGTGACATTTTCAGGCGTTTACGGGACCGAAAATCCAGGTTTTCTTGCAACGTCATTACTTTGCATGTTAAGATTTAACATATGATAATGTTTTTTAACAGTTAGACTTTTTATTGCTTTAGATTTCTGTCTGTTAAAAGGAAGTTCTTCCTTGCCACCGTCGTCAAGTGCTTTGCTCATGGTTGTAATTGTCGAGTCTCTCTAAATAATATTTTAAAGAGTACTGCTATAGAGAGATGACTGCTCTACATGGAAAGTGTCATGAAAAACTTCTGTTATGATTTGGCAATAAATGAATTGAATAGAACTTTTACATAAATCCGATTTTAAAAGACTTTTACCTGTGATAGAGGATTAAGTAAAACAACCTCCACCACTGACAGTTATATCCATGTTTCTGCCCATATGAAAATGTACCTTAAAGGTACCTTAAATGTCATTCACCTCATCTTTAAAATGCAACGTCCACATTTGCAAATATTTCTCTTTATGTCCACAGGTTTATTTTATAGACTAGTGTAGGTAACATCATGGAAGTTTGCTGTAAACAAGAATAATTGTGCTTTACATGCTTTGAGCGATTGAGACCCCTGTAGCCTGTTGAATGTAAAATGATGATGAAGAGAGTGGGCAGGAAAAAAAAATCCATTCGCAGGAGGAGAGGCCTGCTTCAGGGTTATCATGAATATGAACACTGGCCCCACCATGCCAATTATCACCAAACTACTGCCTGTGCCCCAAAGGATGAGAGGACTGGACCGAACTGACTCGACCCACCTTAACTCCCACTGTGCTCACACTCTCCACATATGAGAGTTGAGCAGCTAAGGACCATCTGACAATTACACCCGTTAGCATGACACAAGATCAAGGAGGTTGTAGAGAGAACGAGCAGAGAGAGAGAAAGAGAGAGGGGGGGAAAATTAACTAGTATTTTACCAGCAAAGTGATCTGGAGTAATGTTTGACAATGAGCCGCGGGTTTGTGAAACGTGTCGTCGCGTGATTTGCATATATCGCTCAACTGCATTTGGATATTTTGGTTCATGAGGACCTCCTGATGCAGAACAGCTCCTCAGAGCAGCCGTGGATACTATCGTAAGTTAGAGCAGCAAACACATTGAATCACTGCAGCTCACATAATCATAATTCGACCAATGGATCAGCCGAGTGGTGACAATTCATTTTTCCTTATTAGTCTTTAGAAGCAGTACACAATATCATAGTTGCAAGCAGACATAATGTCATTAATGACATCATGAAAATGGTCTTATTTGAAGCCCCAATGATGTTTTTGTGGATGTTAAACACCAAAAAGCCACCAAAAGACGTTTTTAAAATGGTAAGTGAATCATTTATATATATATATTTTATATCAGATTCTTATATATGATTACAGCTACATTTTATTGTGTTATTAAGCATTCATTAACTATTTAAACACCAGTTATGGATGCTTCACAGGAGGAGTTAAGATGGTTTAAAGTGTTAATTTTAGATTAATCAGATTAATTAGATTAATATTACAAAATATTAATAATATATACAAAAACAAGTATGGAAATAGTTGCCTTGAATAATTTTCTCCATCGACTAATCAATGAATCCACTAATCTTTGCAGCTCTAACTCATTTAGATTCAAATCCAAAACCTCAAACAGGTCATGTAGCCTTACAAAATGAGATTCCAGTCATTTTCAGGAGCTCACAATTTTAGATAATGCTGTATGTATTACACAGAATATTTTAAACCAGCCAAATGAAGCCAGAGTGTAGCTTCAATTCCAAAAAGACAGAGAGAGAGAGAGCGAGAGTGTGTGATGGTGTATAGTTAATGGACAGAGCTTCCTGGTTTGTGAAGTAAAACCAACACAAAAGTGTCTTAAACCTGCAATAACGTCCAATTTTTTGGAGTCTTATGAGGAAATGACCCTACGTCCGCCATTGATATATTATATCAGTGAACAGTTTCTTCAGGATCTTATAGTTCTGCTTGTTTTAGGTCTTTTTCCACACAGCATGATGTTCATTTTGGTCCCATTTAAAGTGAAATAGACAATAAAGCGGGATGTGCTTTAGGGTGTGGCTACCTTGTGAATTCTCCGTGAGTCAGCCCAGCACAACACACCAGGCTCACGAAACTCGGATCAAGCTGTCAAACTAGGCAGCGCTGATCAAATATGAATCAGGATTCTTTTACTGTATTGTCTATTTCTCGAACCTCAAATGTTTTCAGAAACATATTCTAGCGCTGTGTGTACGTGTGCTGTAATGAAAGAACACTTGCGTGCAGGCAGACCACTTGAAATTGCACGGCTCAACTCGCAGCATGTCAGCCACCAGCTCCACATCAAAATATGATCGTCTCTGGCACCAAAAGCCAAGACGAGTGTGTTTATAATGCCAAACTCCAAGGCTTCAAACCAGCTGTCCACAAACTAATGGGTGACACCATGGTGGGTTTATACTTGGTTGTGTGTCAATTTCTGGATATAATTGAGCTATCATGAGAGCTCCTGAGGCGATTAACCAACACAGACCCACTTGACCTGCTGGATAGAGGTAGATTAGTTTTCTTTATAGAGAAAAAGATCATTTTTCTTTTCTTTTTTTATGTGTACAACACCTGAAGAGAACTCACTTCATTCAGGATTCAGTGTTTCTCCCACATGGATTAAAGTGGAAGTGCAGCGCCTGGTTGTAAAAACCATTTCGTGCTGCAGTAAATGACAAGTATTAATTAAACAGAACTAATGTCAAGTTGTTGATTGAATAAGGGAGTTTTTAAGAAACGAAATTAATTGCCAAGTTTCAACATGGGGAAGAAATAATTGAGAAAGCCTTGTCTTCTTCCTTCTTGCAGGATATGAGTTGAGTCTCTGGCTCTGAATTTCAGAAAAAACATCAACCGCCTTTGGTTTAACTGAAAAATATCCAGATCTTGTATAGCCGGTCTGGGAGAATGTTGCCTGCTGTCTGATGCACTCAACAAAAGGGCATGTCTGCACAACGTTAATCGTGATGTACCAGTGGAAGCAGTGGGGCATCATTTGAAAACAACAGCCCACAGGGGTTTGTTCTTCTTAATGCATCTCCTTAATTGCAAAAGACAGCCCCAGATTTCCTCTTTGATCTATTAAAAACACACTACTCAACAGAATTAACTTGCAATGCTTGTTGCTAACAAACAGAGCAAAGAATCGGCATACTCTATATTTGGAAATCATCACCTCAGAAGAATACATTAAAATCAAATAAAAATGCAAATCAGCGAGGTATTTCCAGCTGGCAGGTGTACTGGGTACCTTTAAACAAAAGCTTTGCTACACTGATGAGTACTCTTCAAGTTCACCCATGGTTTCAGCCTGTGAGTATAACACACTGCATGCTCCGACACCCCATCTTTGCATTATAAATTTTTCAGAGGGAGATAGAGAATAACATGGCTGGAGATGAACGCTCTCATCAGGTGAAGGCTGGAGCCATGCAAGGGTATAATTGTTTTCTGTATTTCCATTTTCTCCCATTATCAGCGACTATGAACAAAGTCAGTCACCCAAACGAGAAATGGCTTCAGGGTGTGTGTGTGTCTGTGTGTGTGTGTGTGTCTGTGTGTGTCTGTGTGTGTGTGTGCTTCTGTTGTCTCTCCAGCAACAGAATGATTGACAGGGAACAAGGGTCACACTGAAATTGTCATTCGTCGGGTCAGAGTTCACAGAGAAACAGAGGGTCTCAACTGGAACTGCCCTGTTTTTGTTGCCATGCTCTGTGCTCCTGCTTCTTCATTACTCTGAGCCGGGCAAACAGAGCCTGTCAGGAAACGAGGTGACCACCTACAACCTGCACCCAACAGGGCACAGCTCATTTTTAGGTTTGAAAGAGCTGGAAAAAAAAAAAAAAAAAAAATCACAACTTTCTGCTATATGAGTTGCAGGTTCTGTCGTGTTTTCTGGGATGATTTGTTGTTGTACTTGGTGTTGTTTGGTTTGTTATGTTGATTTATTTCCTGTGCTGAGATTTCTTTCGTTGGTCTCTTCTGGCTGCAGAAAAATCCCCTCGAGAACCATGAACATTTGCTGTATTTAGTGTTACAGTCTACAGATTTTCTGTCCTCGGTCTTCTCTGCTCTTGTCCTTGGCTTTGAATTTTTTTTTGTTGTTACATATTTGATGTTCTAACATCTGCAATAAATAAATATTTAGCCAGATAAAAGTGTTTGAATGGGAAATAGCTATTAAGGGCTCATTCTTAGGTAATAAAAACATAACAATGATTCATTTTCAGTTGATTATACACTAATGAAAATATAGTTATGCATATGTCTGCCATATTCTGTAAATACAGGCCCATAAATCTCAAACACTGGATCTGGAAGGATCTGAATATTTCTTCCACCTGGGCGACCTCCATCTTCTGATGAAGATGATGTAACATGATAGGAAGTTCTAGACCTCCAGCTACTAAGCAGATCTAGTGGCGAGATTGATTTCATAACCACAATACTGCTGTATATATATATATATATCTATATATTATATTAATATATTATATATATATATAATAATATATATATATATAAATTAAAACACACTCATTTGAATTGTAAATACAGAGCTCAGCCTTGAGTCAAAGTAGAAACATAGAAACATCACAAATAAACCCTGCAGTTATTTTTTTTAAATGTCAAGGTCAAGAACAGATAACACACCTTAATGCAAGTTATTATATATTGTACGACTGGCCTGTCTCGTTTATTTCTCATCATCTGAAGCTACAGCAAGCTGTCAGAATCTTTTGTTGTCTTTACCAACTGTGGAGCTTTTCC
This sequence comes from Larimichthys crocea, assembly GCF_000972845.2. NCBI lineage: Eukaryota > Metazoa > Chordata > Actinopteri > Sciaenidae > Larimichthys > Larimichthys crocea. The sequence continues at coordinate 8,509,229 of NC_040025.1, forward strand.
AAAGCGAGAAAACCAGTCATAGAGTTTCACATTGAATGCTTTCTGTTGGACAGTAATATGAGTTGTATGTCCATTACTTTGTGAAGAAATATGGAAAAGAAACTCACTTAAGATCAGACTTGTACTCATCTTGACCTTATTTTTTCTGTCTGGGTCTCCTATTCTGTTCTACTAACTGTGTTCTGTATATATTCTTCTTTCATGCCAGCAAATCAAGATATGACAGTGTACTGACAGTTATTGTAAAATGAATTTAACAGTGAGTGTCAAATTTCTTTTCTCAAACTTAACAAACCCTCTGGCACTCTCCCAACTCTGAGAGATCTGCTTTGTTCAAGTTCATCACGTAGAAATTTGTCAGAGCACTTTACTGTAATACTATTATCTACACAAATGACAACACCTGGCATGAGCAGCAGCTCGGCTGCTGGATGGAGAGCGAGTTTCGAAAAGGTCTACGGCGCAGTGAGTCATGCCGGAGACCAACAACGCCCCATCAAAATCCGATGAGTTATGGACAGCAAGTCTGGATGAAGGCGAATGCTGTCAAATCGTGCGTGACATGAACGCGTAGCGCCGATTCTGAATTTCGGTGGATCTGCGGATCTGCCTGCCTAATGAATGCGAGCAGAGTTCATGTGGGACCAGTAAATGGTTCTTCAAACGTGATGAAACAGCCATTGCACAGAGGAAAATGGTCAGTCTGTCTCAATAGAAATGTCACTATGCAATAAGTATGCAATGACTTGCTGTCTACTGTAATGAGCCCAGACTGTGTGGTTGTCTCTGGAGAGGCTGATAGCAAGCATACCATCTGAATGGCAACGCTCCTTTGCCATCTGTTTCAGGCCTTCAACACTGTGTGAACATGAAAAAATACTATACTATGCAATTCATAGAGGGATTCTGAACACGCTGTCGGTGTAAAACTTAATAATCCAAGGGAAATATATGGCTTTAACGAATGCAGCATGCGACTGAAAGGATAGCAGTGAGAGTAGTCAATGTTACACGCCATATACAAACCAAATGGAAAGCCTAAGGGACTCAATTTAGCAAGTAACCTGTTTCTCTCCTGGGGTTTTGGATTCAAGTGATTGGCAGCAAGTGGCGCTATGTGTACCGAATGTGCACATTCGCGCACATATTAAATGGGGTGTGACGATATAGCTTGATAACCGTGTGACAACTAAATAACCTCCCACACACTCATAGTCCATGTCACATACAACTAGCAGCAAACTAAGAGCCTGTATTACCTGTGGTTAATTATTTCGTAGCTTAAAAGTCATTTATAAGAGACAGCAGGCCCTGAACTCCAAACCACAGCAGTCCGTGTTTTTAGAGCAGCATGCCTGTCACCTTTTAATGGGAAATGTATTCAAGGTGACCCATAATAAGCTCCACTTTCTCTGTGCATGCTCTCTGCAGACATCCAAGCCAGCAGGCTACGGCGTTTTCTTGTCGCTGACAGGAAATGGAACGGCAGATTAGAGAATGTCAAATTAATGCAGATGGAAGACAGTGAGAGGCACAAAACATGTGACTGCATGGTGTCAAATTGAGTGACTATTTTTTCTCTCCTGCCTTCTGTGAAAACATCTGAAGTCCCCGTAGAAGCCTACTGTTGTTAGTTTACATAAATAAAGGGGTGAAAAGTGAGTGACACGTCGCTCGATAAACTGTGAGACAAATTTGTCTCGACGCTGAAGGAAATGCAAAGGACTTGCGTGTTGGCGTAAACAATTAAAAATACTTGAGAAAGTGTTTTGTAAATGAACAGCATTTTGGAAGATCTACATACTAAAAGGTGTCAGCAGAGAAGGATTTCTTTTCTTAACAAACTCGATTTCTTTTCTTTCTTTTTTTTTTTTAAATACACATGTGCATACACTTGTGAGTGCATGTGCTTCCCGGAGAGAGGAATCAAACCAATTTACAAGCAAAGAAAGCAAACAATTGCTGCTCTGGAGAAGAAAAAACATAGAAATTTATAAAATATGTCTGGTGGTTTTGACAGCATGTCACACGAGGAGGCCAAAAAAAAAAAAAAAAAAAAAAGCTCCTGTGCTGCGGGGCCAAAGATGGGTGATACTTTATTGAAATGCAAAATGACTACTCTCAGAGCAGAGCTGGTGTTGTTTTAAGATGCATGAAAACTGCATGGAACAGAGGAAGCAGCGAGTAGTAGGGGAATGGGGTTTTGCATTTGCATGTGAACCTCAAAGCCTGTCGTCTCTGTTGTCACACATAACACAGGCCCAGGACGCTGCAAGACTGGTCCTGATCAAGGGCATTAAATGCTGTTCTGACTCTCAGAGAGTAGAACCCAGACACACAATGCCTGCGGTTATTTTGGTTTTTATGGTGGAGATGTGTGGCTTGTTGAGCATGACAGCGATGCCGCTGCACAACAGCAGCCTTCATGTCCGTTAAACCAATATAAACAAAGGTGCTCTATCTATGTTATCTCCTTGTGGCACACGTTCACTTTGAAAGCAGAAAAATTACAATGTAAAAATATGTCTCCTGTCAGTGAGATGCCATTCATTTTTAAATGTCAAGCTGCACCTGTCTTTCATTCTTCCCCCCTTTTTCCCCCAACTGGCAAATGTCCAGAACCAGTATATCATATTTTTAGATCGCCTGCTCTGATGAAAGAGTTACATTCAGGGAGAAGAAAAAAGGAAACAGAGATAGAGTCAAGTCAGGGAGGCTTTAGAGAACAGCTGCTCGCCTCTGATGTGACTGCTGGCCCCTCTCGCTGCCGTCCACATCATCTATGCACTATGCCAATGAGCCTGCAACATGTAAACTGTGTAATGATGAATAATACAAAGCCTGAGTGACCTTTCATGCTGTATGACATGTACTTCCGAAGGGTCGGTGCTGATGATTATGCAACACCTGCAAGCTGAAACCGCAACGGGGAAGGTTCTTTATTTATTCAGTGTGATATGGAGCAGATTCTGTCGCACATGATCAACATTTTGATCACATCTCGCTGCAATCAAGGAAGGTATAAAACATGTGTTGTGTGAAATTAGACATTGCTTCATAAAATTTTGTTTAATTACAATTCACATCAAAAAAACCTGCTTTTTTTTTTTTAGTGAGGCAGCACATGGAATGTCTCAGTCATGATAGGATCATGACAAAAACATATTTTCCTGCTTTTGTCCCCATTTTCATGCCATACTCCTGTCTCTCCAGGAAAGGTAATTGGATCTGTAGTATAAATATGCCAGATGACTTATGGCACACCAAGGAGATATTAGAGCCGGAGAAAAAAAAAAAAAACACTGAAATCTGCAATAGAGCCTGATAAACCCAATATTAATTACTTTGCTTATTTCTCATACTACCCTCCCCCTTGGAACCAATTAGTAAGTTGAGATGCTTCTTTTCAGTTTAATGAGGTCTAAGTAATGATAATGAATTTCATATTCCTGCCAAGCATTTAAAATAGGCTAGTGGAGCCACAAAGGCATAATTCCCATTTCTTTCATTGAGAAAATCAAAAAAACGGGAAATGAGGTCCCATTTTCACCACTACGAATACGAAGGGTGAATTATTATTATTATTATTATTATTATTAATAGAAGTAGTTTTTCTTTGGCAGTGTGTTAGTCACATGAAATTGCTTCAAATCTACCAGACCCAGTTTTAACAAGATTGAAATAAACGATGTGCCTCACAACTGGGTCACCAAATCATCAAAAATCACGTCTAAATCCAGTCCACGAAATGGCCAACAGTGAAGTGACAAAACCCATGTTCATCGTCTAAAGAGCAGGGAGAGCCTGAGGGCTGCCACACCTTGAAAATCCTTCCACAAAGAAGAGAGTCGGAGAGGGACAAAAGATCCTGTGAGAAACTTGTTACGTGTCTGCGTGTCAATGTAATGTCGCTTAACAGGAAAACGAAGCAGCAGGGTAACCTTTTATCGTGGCAGGGAGCATATTTGCTGCGACAATTCTCAGTGCACATAAGGCAAGAAGGTCTCAACTCGCTGAACTAATATTTACAAACCACAGAGAGACAAAGCTATCATTATTTTTTATTTTTTTCAAACGGATAATGTTGAAATAAAGAGCAACAGCGCTCACACGTGAATCCACACAGGCTTGTACAGCCAATGACATCAGCAATTACAGTGAAGTGTGGTGATGGTTTCCATTGTGAGGTCTTGTTTTGATTCTCTGGCATGGCAACAAAAGACAAAAGGTTCATTTTTTCTCGTTAAATAATCAAGAGAAATTTGAAGTGTCCCTTTTGTCAGGCACAACGTGTACTAGTTATCTTGTAACTCACTGGTTTTGATGCTCTGACTCTGCATGACTCTTGCATGACTAAAACTGTACAGAGACCAATTATGTGTATTCTGTATCAGTGGTGTTCATTTTTTTTTTTTGCTTTTATTGTTCAGTTGAGTGGCAGGGCCAGAAGGGTGGCACAAGCCCCGAACCCTTGGAATCTGATTGGCCCCACCAGAGTGAGAAGGATGATGGGTAGCAGACTTTGTATCACTGTACAAGCCCACAGCTCCTTGGACCAGGATCTCAGCATGATGTGAGCGAAGAGAAGTAACACAAAGACAAAGAGATGAAATGCAAAATGACAAGGAGCAAAATAACTATAAAGAGGCACAAATTTACTAAAAAAAGAGATGCCAAATGACCTAAAAGGAGACAAATACTCTGCAGAGAAACACAAAACGAGCACAAAGGGATGCAAAATAACTATAAAGAGACCAGAAATGTGTCTTAACAGATGCCCCCTTTCTCCCTTCTCTAACCGTCCCCAATCTCCAAACCTGCTAATGCAGATGCATAATTCACACTAATTAAAGTTTAACTCTTATTATACTTAACATCACCATCACACAGTAATTAATATAAAACATTAATGTAATCCATGAACTCTCTTAAGAAGAAGCCACTAATTCATTTTCAGCTGCAGATAGTTCTAAATGTTGAGCAGGCTCAGAAACTTTCCACAGCATCAACACTAACAACAAAAAAAACAAACACTTATTTGGTGTGTCTGTTTGCACGCAACAAAAGAAGAACAGTATCTGTAAGAGCGGAGCTTTATTTTGGACTATTTCTGGTTTAAAGCAAACTGAAGGCTTTTTATCAGAGCTCAGGGTTTCACAGTCCTTCAGCTATGTCAGCTGTCACAACAACATATTTAGAAAAATGCTCCTAACTACAAAACAATACGAGGGTCTTACAATCTTGCTAATGACCCCGAGAGGATGCTCGGCTTCTTATACACAACAGAGGCAAAGTGGTTTCAAGCGATCAACTAATAATGCCACTCTGAGGCGGAATGTGTTCCACTATTCCCAGTGGTTATGTGTCTCTTAACTACAAGCCTCCATTGTGTGCAATCATTTTTTTTGTTAAAAACATTGGCCATTAGCTGCGACTGATGGCGACATTTCTCTAACATAAATATACTTAATACTGTACTTAATTTGGGTTGTAGCAGTGCACGTATCCCTACAGGAAGCACAATTTGTTTCAGTTCTCTTCCAACTAACTTTTCAGTATAGTACACCTTATTTACAGTTGCAATCTCAGAGATTGCATAATTCAAAAGTCACCCCCCCGGTAATAATAATAATGGTAATATAAACAATTTGGCAGTACGTGATTTGTTTACTGTGATGAGCTGTGTTAATCTGCTAAACCAGCTCACATGCTGCTGCTTAATCTCGACACTTAAACATTTTTAAGGATTAGTGTGTAGGATTTAGTGGCATCTAGAAGTGTCGCTGCAGATTGCAACCCCCTCCGCTCACCCTCATGCACTGTAGAAACATGGTAGTTCGACCCCGGGAGTTTCGTGTATCTATATATATATATATATATATATATATATATAGGGTTCATTCTAAGGTAACAAATACATAATGATTTTTATTTTTAGGTGATAATAATCTAAAGAAAACATAGTTGTACATCTTATGTTCCATTTCTGTCATATTCTGCTCCCTAAATCTGGAGCACTGAACTTTTAAGTCAATGCTATTTCTCAAACAGTTTCTAACAATCGTCTGGTGTCATGTTGAAATTTCTAGAAATCCTTTTTTTAGCTGGTGGCATGACTCTGGATAACAATGTCGGTCTGTCAAGTCCTCTCCTTGCATTTCCATGAAATGTTGCAAAGACAGTCATAGTTCTGTGAGGATGAAGTCTAATGATTTTGGTGACCCCCCCCTCTAGTTCAACAGTGAGGCTGATATTTGAAGATTTAAATATCGCATCAAATACTGGATGGAAATTTTAATTTTAGACATTCATGTTCCCCTCATGATGAAACATGATGATACTTTCACATTTCTTGCAGCAGTTTACAAGCAATGTTATTTTAGTGTAGTTAATTTGTGCTATGTAAATGAGTAATTTTACACATATCTGAATTTTTGAGGGGGGAAAAAACTCATTGGGTTAAAAAATAAATAGAAAAAAATAAACATTTCCCAGTTTTCCAACTGTACCAAAAACAACCATGACCTTACCACTGTGATATGTATTGAGCCATGAACTTTGTTTGCCGTTAACACCCGTTTTATTAATGCTTTGGGATTCTGGCTAAGACAAGAAACAGCTGGCGTAGTCTTGAGAGAGAAAGCTGGCTAATTAATTAAGCTGTGGGCCACAGAAATTCATTTTGCATATAAGTGTTGTGACCACAAACCATAGCCCCTGCGCAGAATTGGCTGAAAGACTTCAATTAAACATGCTGTTTAAACAAATATCCACAAGCTTAGAGGATCGCTCTCTTATGAATAATTCATCGCCTGGTAGAGAAAATAAATGGGAAATATTGAAATATGTAAAACCTATTTGTAGCTGTGAGCATACAGTAATAATTAGGGCAGTGATTGTCCTTAGATTCATTTACTTAAGAATATATTTTTCTTTCAGGGCTCACCGAGGAAATGACATGAATAGTTTATCGCTGGTGAAGTAACACCAGCTGAACGCGCTACACCTTTCACAGCCTGAAGAGCCAATAAAGCAAAGGAAATCCACTTTGAAGGCTATAGAGAGTGGTCAGGGGTTTTCAACGTCACAGTGGCATGTATAACAACATCAGGACAAAGTGGGTTTGCTCAGCTCCAGATGTGGAGAAGCCTCAGGCCGAGGCTGCATGCCACTTCCCATTGGCACTGCAGCGGAGCAGCGATGACACTAGCGAGGAGCATGGTTGAGAGGAGTTCTAGGAGGAGGGGAGGAGGAAGATGTATGTCAAAATAATGTGCCTGCAGGATGCATTATATAAGGCTATTAAATTGTCAGTGCCTAAAACAGTGCACAGAGGATACAACCTTTGTTTGTGACAACCAAAAATCCATTTTTCATGTTTGTTTCATTGTGAGCTTTACCAGCGAGTGGTTTCTTTTGTTGGAGTGCATAGAGGAAAAAAAAAGCACTGATCCTCTACTCCTCACTAAAGCTCCCGAAAGGGAGACAAGAGGGATTTTGATGGTATTTTTTACTCTGGGAAGAAATGAAACTACAGGCGTACTCCATATTTTAAAAGAAAACTGATATTAAAGTTGCTCAAAGGTCCAGAGTATAAGATTTTAGGGGGATTTTAGAGGGGAAGAGTATGGCAGAGATGGAATAAGTATGGTTTTATTTGTGTATAATCACCTGAAAACAATAACTTTTATTACCTTAAAATTACCCCTTTTTAATCTATAAAGAGAGCAGGTCCTCTTCTGCTGAGCCCACCATGTTGCAATGCCATGAGTGGTCCATAACAGGCAACCCAAACACTGGATCTTTTCGTGACCACTCCAACACTCTTGGAAGGGGCGAGTGAGTCAAGGGGTGTATTCATTTGGTTGCAATCTGCACCCTCGCCGCTACATGCATACACCACCTGTCATGTCCATGTTAAAAAAGATACATCTTAGTGGGAGAAAGAGGTTTACTATAGCTCCCATAGAGGACTAACAGAGAAGGTAATACTCTGAGGGAAAGGGAAGACATTAGAATGTATATCACACAGAGTAAAGTATTTATGAGTAAGTCTGAATAAATTATGATATACGTACAGTGGAGTTACTTCTGCTTGTACCCTTACTTCAGCTGCTCTACATGTCTTATCTCGTCATGCACTGCGTTCTCTCGCAGCTACATATTTATAGCAAACATAAGGTGAGGGATTATCTGCAATGGTGTTGAGAATCTATGACCTTTCAGTTCTGAACAGTTTGACCCCACAAAAGCTGACTGTTGGTGGGAGTGAGTTCACAAGGGAGCAAGGCCACCTCAGGCACAGCCACTATCTACACTCTGTCGCACTTTCTGCAAACACCTCCACATGATTCACTGCCATCGTCACCAATGGCACAATTTCTTCCACTGGAAATAGTCTGCTGCTCAAAACATACTCAGTGCCCCTTTGTTCTTTCTGGAGCGAGCATAAATTTTAGTCTTTATCAAATATCAAAGAAGAGACGAGATGTTGGTGTCGAAAAAGTGTGATTTGTCACACCCTGCAAAACCTATTTCCGTGTTTTCAGTAGTTGGATTAAGTTTTCAAATCGATACGAGTTGGTTTAGCGAGTCGATGTTTTAGACGGGAGAAATACTTTTGCGATTTCCCCTGGACATGTTCAGAGGTCGAGAAACGCATGACCCCAAAAGCAACATCTCCCGCCCGGCACATTAGGGATGCACGACAAACACAATCTGTTCTGTTTTGTGCACAGTTCACGCTCTTTGCACCAAATAAATACAGCACCTTATGAATCATATGGTAGAGAGCAACACTGCCTGTACCAGGAAGACAGAGAACAGCCCTAAGCGTATACGAGAGAGTGGCAGGCAGCAATCTGTGAGCAGAGATGTAGGCTGGAACGCAGACTTGTCTTGTCCGAATCACTGAGCACACACAAGCACCTACTCAAGGGTCATCCAGCTAATGGACTTCTGGACACACATTCTTTGCAATAAGGCTGCCAATATCTCTGTGAACGAATGAAAGAGTTACTTATATGCTGTCAAGAGAAATTATTACTGAGAACACATTTGGACCGAGCAACACAATGCTGCTGATAAATCTGTAATCTTCCTGTCTGGTGTGTCTTTTCATGCTTACAGGTGTCTTTCTCTGCAACCCATAATTTATCTAGAGATTGTGTGTGTTGAAAGGATATGAAAAATCTGCTCACAATTTAGCTGCTCCCAAAGTCACTACACATAATTGACTTGGTTTTCTAAACAACATCCACCGATAGATCTAAATTTCTATTGGCAAGGACACAACTGATCTCCCGCCCTGTGTAATCTCGATTTCCTCTGGTAATACCAGTCACCGTGAACTTGTGGCATTTTGCTGCCTTTAATGATTGGCCCAATGGTCTACAACCAATGGCCTTCTTGCCACCAATTCATGACCCGTCAACCCCAATCCTCCCACCAATCCAACAGGCACACAACACACAGCACAGAACAAATGTCCCAGTGTCAGAATCAATCCAGACAGGCATCCCATCCTCCTCTCATAAAACTGGCATCTCATTTATCCCGGAGTGAGGACTAGCCATACTATGGTAAATGGAATGACGGGGCATTTACACTTTTAGTGGCAGAGGGTCCTGAAGGACTCGAATTGTTCGCTTTGAACTAGTTTTCTGCACAAAAAAAAGGTATCCGAATGCACATTTGAAATATTAATTCCATTTCCTTTCTGTTGACATGAGACCACTTTCTGGAAGATATGTTATTTGTGAGTGTCTTTTTTTTTTCTTCTTCTTCTTTAAAATTTTTTTTTTCCTCCTTCAATAGAAATGTACAGACGTGAGTAATGAAATGAGGGTGTTGGAACAGGAAGTCTTCTGACTCACATTATTGAAAGTATTGAAAAGACCCCTTGCTGATATGCTTGAGGTGCACCGGCGAATAGAGGAAATAACAGACACCAAGGACCTGCACGCTCATGCAGCTACTTCTCCCTTTGAAGTTCTGACAGCATTCGGCTTCCTCTCCTCGACTGAATCCTGAGATCATAATTATTTACCATAACCGTGGCTCACATCCGCCTGACGAAAAACAAAAGTTCGACCGCAATGTTACGGTCATATTCCATTCAATGCAATTTCACAGGGACCACAATCGCACAGATCAAATTGAGAAGGAGCAGTCAAGCATGAATATCAACTGTAATAGCTCAAGAAGAAAAGTGCAAAGGCATTCATCGTCTATCTTTGTGATCTTCTGTAGAAATTCTCATGCTATCAAGGCCATATCGTAATGAAAAACAGCCACTGTACAATGCGCCCGGTAAATAATTGGTTGTTAGACCAGGTTTAGCTGCTAATACATCAGCACTGTAATGACTTATTGTAATAAAATCAAGACGGAAATATAAACCCAGAGCTAAAAAACATGTTGTTATTTTCTCCAAGCTTTTGACAATCTAATTAAACACATGAGCAGCCAGACCCAGCATGCTACAGTAACAGGACTCAAGGGGCAATGCCACCGACTGAAAAAGATGACACTTGAGAAAAAACACTGGCTTCTCATTTTGACTCCTTTATAGAAATATATGCGGCACCCAGAGCAGGAGAGAGAGAGAGCTCCGAGGGACTCACCGATCATGTGGATAGTGGTTCGTCCAGGCCTCGTCCCATGATGCTGTTGGATGGTGTCGTAGAAAGTGGCCTGACACAGCTGAATAGCAGTCACACTGACCCAGAGGCATAGGCAGAGCAGCCAGGACATGACAGGACACATCTGCTAAAGAACCAGCAGAGGTGGAGTGAAAAAATACATCATGTTCCCAACCTATGACCCCAACGCACACACGCACACACACACACACTTCAAGAGCAAAATAAATGAATAAATACAAATAAATAAATGATTAATTTAAAAGCACTCCAGTCTATAATTGGCCTCCACTGTGAAGCTTTTTACTCATCTGAATTTATCATTAGCATGATTATATAAGTATGACTTCTTCACTGTTTCGTCTTCCTAGTTTGCCCTGTCTTGTCCCTGAGCCACAACGCTACGACTGTGGAGTGATCCCCGGGGAGTTTTTCCCATGCAGCAGAGATTTCCCCTGACAGGCTGACTCTCTTCAACTCCTGAGCTGTGCTCCTGCCTCAAAACCAAAATCAAAACTTAAAGAAAGATAAGATTTTGCGAGCAGCTGGCTGCCGAGGCTTTTCTGTATCTGTCAGAATAATGTGACAGTGACACAGCAGTAATGGGAATCAAAAGCCTTGTAATGTTTCACCATGCTGTTTAGATAAGAAAAAATAAATAAAATAAAAAAAGAAAGAAACAGAACAACAGCGAGGAATGCTTCTGGTCACGGGGGGAAAAAAAGGTGGCTGTGGAGGAAATCTATGAAGGAGAAAATACAAAATGTTGCAGCCCTGAAATCACTACAGTTTTATTCAGTGCCAACAAGCATTAGATCATTAACCAGCCTTTTAAATGCTCAATTAATATTAAACATTTCATAGCCTATTTATGAGATACATTTGGACCTAATTTCTTTGTGATACGATTTCAACATTATAATGAATTTTCCAGTGCGTACAAAACTTTAATTCAAACAGTAGGAAGAGGAAATGAGTATTGCATTAATTATAAGGTTATAAATGAAGTGCATGATCCAGATTGTACACTTTTCATTCCTTTCACATGGTCACTGTGCAATGAAGCAAAGCAGCAATAAATAAAAAAAGTTCAGAAAATAGCTTTAATGCTGGATAAACAGATTAAATTCTCTATAGTAACTGATGACAGCAATAACGATGGATAAAATGCATTTCGATTACCTCCACAATATGACACAGTACAATTACATGCGCAGATTTCACAATCAGATACAAACTGATTTTATGATAAATGTGAATGATTTGCCCTTTTTCTGCAAAAAGCCAAATCTCATGACAATTTCATTATTATACATTTTTGCCTGCTGTAAAAAAACAAACAAGAAAAGCTTACCTGAGCAACCCAACAAAGAGTATATCAGTATCTCAACAGAATGACATAAATCCATCCATAGTGCTGCTCATGTTGATCCCATCCAATAACTCTGAATTTAGCTCGAGGAGGGAACTCCACTGACTCTGCCTCCCTGCTCCACACTTTGATAGCAACAGTCCAATGATTCAGAAATGACCGTCAAGCCCAGAGTCTAGGAAATAGATTTACAGCTCTTTCAATGAAATATCACTGCCTCCCCTTGAGGAGCTGCTTCCACTGACACTGAATTCATTTGCCCCTTCGCATTTATAGGCACGTGCGGAGTGCTCCTTAATTAACTGTAGTGGAATCTCTTCTTTCACCGTCTGCATCCTTCCAGTGAAAGGCAGCCTCTGAGCAGCAGCTCTCGCTGAGTCCCCCTCTCAGCGAGCACTAAGAAACAAATGTTCCCGTACAGCCTGGCTGAGTGTAAAGACTGTATCACATGTCTTAAAGCCAGACTGCCTCTGGATTTGATGACATGGTGGAGCTCCACCTGATCATATGCCTCTGACAAACGCAAATCAGGCAAACTGGCACCACTCACGTCGCTGTGATGAGTTTATTAAATAATTATTTACATTTAGAATTGATTTCTCTTTCTCCTGCGGCAACATTTCCTTTTATTCTATTCCTTTTTTCTTTGCTTATCAGTCTCTACTCTGTCCTACATAAAGAGAAACTAAGAGTGATTAAAAGTTCAAACTTCAGGGTGTTAAAGTGCGTGGGGAGGAACAGATTTAAACCCCTCAGTCTTTAGCTTACCTTGGTGTTGTTAGAGGTAGGTGCATAAAGGAAGATTAGGAAAGAACCTGTTTTCACAAGCTGAGCAAAGAAAGAAAATTGAAGGTAGACTGTGTTGAGAATATAATAATATAATGTCCATTCAGCTGAAGGTAATCTTCACCTACAGTGGGGGAGTTCTTCGGTCTATGATGGATACGTGATGGTGACTGTAGCGAAGGAAGGGAGGCTGGTATTTGTTGTAAATCAGCAGCGATCTGTTTGTGTGGGGAAACAGCTCGATCTGCACCGTTTTCCCCGCCACCTTCACTACATGGTGAGCTCTACTTTTGCATTGTGTCTGGATTTTTTTTTTTTTTATCACTGGCATGCAGAACATGCCCAAGGCCTGCAGCTCACACTGCCATCTCTACGGCATAAAGACTTCACATTTTATTTTGATGTTTGCTCAGGAAGACAGGGTGCATTCCTAGTTCAGGAAGGAGTGAAGAATACCCAGAGTGAGAGGAACAGCGAGATACTGCTCGAGATGTAGGCACAGTATAACACAGCATAAATGTCTGAAGCTTTGGCAGAATCAACTCTGTGCAGAGGGGATTTGGGTCACATAGAAGGAAGCCAAATACTATAAATTGCTGAGTTGTTCTGCGCAGAACAATAGTTTCTAAAGATGAGGCAGTTGGTAATTGTCCATAGAGTTTTTTCACATGTTGACACTGCGCTTTGCACCACGGCCCTGAACTCTATTCGAGCCATCTGTTTCACTGGGAGTTTGTTCAGAAATATGTAAAAATTTATGCAGCACGCAGGGGACGGCGTGTCAGTCAATAATATCATTGATTTAATCCTGTGAGACACTCAGGCAATTAACAAGACTTGGAAAAAATGTGTTCATGTGTGGGATAGGAGTAGTCGATACCACAAAGTTCTGTTACAGTCCAATAGCACCTAAAAAGATGGCCATAATCCCCGATATTGGTACTGATACCAATACTTTTTGTTATCAAAGGCTAATATAATCATATAGGGAAAAGGCATGATTTCTATGGTCATTAATACATACTTACATACATTATCTGCTTATCCTCACTAGGGTCGCGGGGGGGCTGGAGCTTATTGCAGCTGACATTGGGCGAGAATCATTAATTAATCTACTTCTCAATACATTTTCTTTGGCCTATTATCAAATGATGTGTCAGTAATTAAGCTTTTTACTCAGATGCATGATGAAACACATGGAAATAGCACATATTCATTGTTTTAATCAACAGCAGCACACAAGCAGAGACAAGCAAAACAAAACTTATCATCAATAGTATTAATAATTTTAGTATCAATCTGCCAATCCCATGCAAAAACCGTAAACCTTTATGAAAGGTTAACTTGTGGCTGAGTGAGCATAGTTAAGGTCTGTGATAAAGTTGGAAACAATTAAACGGGAAACAAAGCCACTGGAAATAAATCACTCTGTCAAAAACTGGAAAGGGGTTGGAACCCGATGAAGCGTGGTCAAGAGGTTCTTCGCTGCTTGTTCAGAAATAATAAGCCTTTTTTTTTCTTACATACGTAATTATTTTTGGACATGGATGTGTTGGACCTGATGTGGCCACATCGACCTGGAATTCAAAAAGATCAAATTCAGCGATATACTGTGTTATCTCCATCTTAAAGTAGCGATTTCCTGATTTAATGGGAAGCTTAAGAATGTATCTTTTATATTATTCCATAGATTTATTTATTTTTTGTAAACAAATCCCACAAAAACACCAAAACCAGCTATGTGTGGTTCCATCTCTCGGTACTTTCTGACTTCCTAGCCGAGTCTGCAGAACCCATCGGTTCCTGAAGACATGAATCTTTAAAAACTTCACAAATATATAATTGTATATAGTAATATATACTTAAAATGTTTCAGCAATAGTGTATTTCTTGGTGGATTGGTACACATATAACCTGACTGTAGCAGATGGATTGTTACGCAGAAACCTAAAATATAATTGGAAGCTGTTTGGAAAAGGCAAAGGGTGAACCATCTCAGATTTAACCAGTCAGATCACTGAACCATGTAACCATGAAACTAGTCAGGGAGCGAAAGATTTGTGTAATTCTTTGCTCTTCTTTCAATGAAGACATACTGTCCATTTAACTGATGCTACCACCTACCGTTAAACCACGCCTGTACTTTATGCCGTAGCTGCCAGTAGTCCCTCATAGGACACTGATTTGTCTAAATAAATGTGGTTCGGATGTAAGTACATAATTCAAAGCCTTGCACAGATTCTTGTGAGGTTAATACACATTTATTGCTCTGGTGAGTTTTTACCGCAGCAGGACAGTGAATGTGGGATCGACTCAAAATAAACTACAGCGCTCATGTTTCGTGGATGGACTGCAACTGTGTAGCTCACAGTGGTGGGAAAAAAAAGTACTGAAAATCTGTATTCAAATAGATGTTCTGTTACTTTACTGAAATATTACTGAACTGCAAGTAAAACTGCTTGGATACTGAAGTAAAAAGGTGTCGGAGATCCATGTAGAACATCTGCTTTCAGCAAAGCACATTTACCTGATGAATAAAAAAACAGTATGAGTGAATCAAGTCATTTGTCTGGTTAATGTTCCTCCAATTTTTCAGTCCCCAAATTACTTCCAACTCTTTCACTTTTCTAGTCCAGTTCGGTCATCTCTCCAAGCTCCGTTATTGGTGGCTCATTTATGTGTTTTTGGAGAATAATGGAGGTCTATGGCACAGAGGAATTAGCTGTATAAGGCTTTGGCTACAGGCAAAATGAGTTATAGAATGAATTCATTTTGTTCATTTGGTCTTTATATGGAATTTGACAATAAGAAAGAGAATATCACAGGCGTATCCTTTAACATCAGTGGGGAAATTACACCGTAGAGCAACACGATGGATACAAATCAATCTTTCACTGGATTATTGTTGTTTGTTGAAGCTAAAATATTTCAGATTTTTTGTCACTCTTTACGTGAGCAGCAGAAATAAACAGCACTGAAGCGTTTTATTATCAGGTGTGCTTCCCTGTGCCCATTTTAGTTTGTCTATGAATGTATTTTTTCCCACAAATGATTCAACACTAAGCTCCTAACAAAATCTAAACTTTATCGTGAAATTATTCCGCTTCTAAAATCGCACACATTTGCCTGTGTGTGTGTGTGTGTGTGTATAGGCTTTCAATCATTTCCGCAGTGCAACAAAACAATCAAAAATATATTTTTTTCCTGACCTGCAGACCACCAGTTTCTGTCTGAAGAAGGTTCATGCACTGCTGATTCAATGGATTCCTCCCTGAAAGGTTCCGACGGCTGCTCTCTGAAAAGTAACCCTGAAAAAGGGACGACTTTTGCAAGAATGTTCATGAGTTGTCTCTTAAATCTAAAATGGTCAGTACAGATATGGCCAGGAAGGTGACAGCCCATAAGCTCCCACAGGGGTTTTTGGCCATAGTGTTACATACCTATAGTGATGAAATTCTCACGGACACATCCAAACCACAGTTCTCCTTCATACATCTGCAGGAAGACAACATAAAGTCATGCATTCTACAAATAAAGGCAGCAATATGGGTCCACTTTTAACGCCTGTCTGATTCCATGTCAAATTTCCTTTCCAAATGGCATGCCCACAAGATAAGGTGTTGGTTTCTACTTTATGCTGAGGGTGGCTAAGCAGAGTAAAAATGTCAATAAATCGTTGTGTTTCGCTCGGGGTGGGAGAGCCGGAGATGTCTCAGGAAGAACTATGGAGCGGATTTCTATTTAGCTTTTCCCCTAAGCTGTGCCTACTCTTGTCATAACAGGGATCACTAAAAGGTTTAGCTGCCCTAAAAAAACATGTGACATTTTAAGATGATATTACTGTTGATTACATAGACACCATTCCCATGAGGCCGATTTCTATTAGACATAGAGAACATGTCATACTGTAGATCATGTCATGCACCACCACGCAATGCCTTTTGAACTATAAAGGAGAATGGAGGAGGAGGACGGAGGACGGGGGGGGTTCTTGTAGATAAAAGTCATACATTTCTGCAGGCATTCCTGCAATAATCGCATAAAAATCCTCCATTCACACGTTGCGTTCGGATGCATAGCTGTGATACGAAAAAAGACAAGTGGTGTGAAAACACTTTCAAAGATTCGACAATAGAAGGAGATATTATCTCGCCGTTTTTTTTAACCATTATCTTTTCTCCGAGATCAATAAATCACTGCCAGTAAATTACTTACAGTGAAATAGTGAGGGATGCCTTTCAAGTGATTCATTTGCATTTTCATTGAGTGTTTTTGTTTTCTGAAGCATTCTCCGCTCCTTTCTGGAAAGGTCAATGGGAAACGGTTGGTGTCTACTTTATCTGCATGAGCCAACTCTCAAGTTCAGCCAAGTAAGAAATAAGATTATCTTTATAGAAGGCAGTGTGAGAATCTGGCCTTTGAATCTTATTCAGTAGAGTATTAATGTCTTAGTGGGTAGAATCAGCCCAAACTGCTATTAAAATAACTGGAGTCTTGAGTGGTGTGTTTTTTCAATTCGCTGAGCCCCCTCATGTTTAATGGAAATTGAGTGTCTCACCTTTTACATCAGTTGATCTTAACATTTAATAGATTCTTTTAAGGATATTAATCTTTTCCATTATATCTTTGTTGTGGATAAGACTGAGGCATATTTCTCTCTCAGGCGAAACAACTCATTAACTTCCCAGACACACAAACCTTTTCCACACCTGAGGTGTGATATGAGAAAACTCAGGTGAAAAGATGAATAAAAAAAAAGCTACTAGTTTCCAAACGTGATGCATGCATAGCCCTGTTTTTTGTGTGTGTGTGTGTGTGTGTTTTTGAAGTATATAATTAAAAACCGGCATTGCCTTTTTTTTTTTACTCTGTTATTTCATGAGTCCGATTGACATTTACTGAGAGCTACACCGTTTGATTCAACCATTAAGTCAAATGTCATTGCATGCACATTATGGAATTTTTCAAATTAACAAAGAGAAACTCAGTATTGCAGTGTCAGGCAGAAGAAATAGAGCCAGCACCTAGACATTTCAACATAAGTAGCCATTCTTTTAGCCCAAACTGCTGATGACAGTCTCCAGAGAGAGCAGATGCTGTTGCCTTCTGGCTGGGCTTCACCGTTCCATTCCAGTAACTGCCTCTGTGCCTCCTGAGATTTGCTACTGTAAAACCTGCTCTCTCTCTCTCTCATGGCATGCAGGTGAAGAAGAAAAAAAGAAAAAAAACACAATAGGAGGCTTTTATTCCTGCCTTTAAAAATGTCATCAGCCATCACCGGTTATCTGGGTTAAGTGCGCAGTGTGGCTGTGCTAATAACTGAGATTAAATGTACACTATATGCCAAGTGTGATGTCTTGCGTTTGCTGTGTTTAAGATCATGGAATCAGATATGGAAATATTACACAGGGAGATTACAGCTTCTTTGAAGGATTGTGAAAAAAAAAGGAAGAAATCTTGTGAGAAGACGCTTTCTCCCTAAAGTCCTATATCAATCATTTCATTGCTTTAATGGTTGACATGGTGCATATGCTGCATTGAAGTCATGTTAGCGCTCATCACATCACATGACACCCCCCCCTACAAAAAAAAAAAAAGAAATCGTGGTTGTCCGTATAATTGAACTTGCCAATTTTCCTCTGATGCCTGTGTTCATCTCCGGAGATGAAACCATATTTGACCTTCAGACGTTTACATTAGCACGTGAATGGCATGAACATAATAATTTGGTCGTGTTCCTGTAACAGCCATGTGTTACACGTCAGGGTTGCGCACACCTGTTTAGACTTGGAGATAAGTTGCGTCTACGTTTATGCTTTAGTCGATGTTTGAATGTATAAACACCTCCGTCCATACAAGGACATATGGTTATGTGCTATTTTTTTTTCTCTTTGCAATTGGCTGTTATGGCAACGTAAAGACTCGTACTTTAGGAAGAAATCTGTGAGATATAGGTCAAATCTCTGCCAGTCTCTTTTGCAGTCTTAAAGGGATTCAGTAGAAATCTCAGTCTAACCCTCTGACAAGGTCAGACTGTCTCATGCAACCTTTTGTGGAAAGCACTCAGCACAACAGATGGACCCTAAACTGTTTGATACCTGCTGTTTGCACTCCAAAGGCAGAGTTGATTATGGAGACCCACCCCGGCACTCTCCATCCCAGGGTATTTGTTCTGGGCCACTGCTGACTGAATATGACTTGAACAGCTGGAGAAACCTCACTGACAGAGGTCAACGAAAAACCTTTCTATAAGTGATGATGCAATTTCTGTTATCTGATGGTTGGGTGGTCTAAAATTAATACATGGTACAGTACGACACAACTCTGCTACAGATGAGAAGGGCATCCTTTCTTTGCTGACTGAAGATAATGATTCTTTCTTGCCCAAAGAAAGAACAAACTGTATTTAAAGACGTACAAGTTCAATCTTAATGTGTTTATTTCTAAGAAATACACATTTGTACTCAGTGTTTGCTTTACTAGAAATAGCACTCCTTATATTAATGTTCTCCACGAGCAGTGAATGTTCTGTAACTGGATGACGATCGCTGCACTGTAATTTGATTAGTTTAACGTCTTACCTTCCTAACCTCGACTTTCTGAGTGGCATACAAGAACTTAATAGCACACAGGGTCCTGCCAAATGTTGAATGCTGCAAAAGGGGCAGATATCACAAAAGTAGAGTTTGACATTTATATAAAAAAATAAATAAAATTGATACCATTCTCAGCACAGTGGTGCAGTAGTTAGCACTGTTGCCTCGCAGCAAGAAGGTTTCTGGTTTGAACCCTGTGTCTGCGTGGGTTCTCCAGTTTCCTCCCATAGTCCAAAGACCTGTGCTTAATAGGTGCCATTAAACTGCCCATAGGTGTGAATCTGTGCGGGAATGGTTGTTTGTCTCTATGTGATGTACTGGTGACTTGTCCATGGTGTACCCTGCTTCTCGTCAAACGTCAGGCTGGGATAGGCTTCAGCACCCTGCAAGCCTGATAACGATAAGTGGTTACAGAAAATGGATGGGTGGATACCACTCTCCTATCAGTAAATATGGTTGGATTAGCTGAGCACAAAGACTGTAAACAGAGGGAAACAACTGGCCTGGCTTTGTCCGAAACCCCAACTTGTGTTTTTGACGTGCACATTAACCGACCAGAATACAACATGCTGTTAATAAGTCTTAATAATACTGACCTTCTCACCTAACTCTCCCAACTATTACTTTTATTTAACTGAGATGTACATCCTAACTGCTTTTGTATTTGAAATAATAATAATAATAACAATAAAAACATCTAGTAAAATAGAAGTCCACTGCACAGGAGGTCTACACAGCCCGCTGCACATAAGGATTAGGAGATGGTAAGCAAAAGAATTACCGGAAATCTTTTGTGCATATTTTGTCGACCTGTTCAAGTGAGTTCCATTTCACCATTACTGTGCTCACTATTTCTCCCCACCTCCACAGGCATAATAGGAAAATAGCTAATATAAAAACTGAAATTGTATTCTTTCCTCTGTAAAGAGAGATGATTGTATATCAAGTTGGCTGGTTGAAGTACCTCCTATGTATGACTCCTGTGTGGTGGGAAAGGTAGCATTTTTCTTCCAACCAATGGAAGAGTGAGTCAGGTTTATGACTATGGGGAGCAGAGGGTGGCCTTTATTTCCCTGAGAAGAGTCATTATTATTGCCCTGCAAATTTATGGCTTGCTTCTGGAGAGAACCTACCAGCAGAGTGCCTGTCATTTCTCTTACTATCTTATGCATTATTGATAAGTCTATGGTCCTATCATCTATTGTGTGCTATTGTCATAACTCAACAGCGGAAAACAACATGGTATACTGTAGACGTGAGGAGTGAGTCTCTCTTTTGTTCTCTCTACTGTATTTTACATCACCGTTTTTTATGAGGACTTTCACCTGTTAAACAGAAGTTATGGCAATAACAAGCACGATATCAACAAGTTTGACCCCTCTTAAAGAAAATACTACCACTTGTCTCATGATAAAAATGTGTTTTTAGCATTCATGACTGGTAACATCTAACAAATATTGAAATACACACATACACACACAGAATTAATTCCCCCTGCAGTACTGTCGTTTGCAAAAATATGGTTTTAACGAATGAAATTCAGTGTCATGAACCAGTTTACACGGGTTTGACAGAATAGATGTGGGCTGTAATGAGCATGCTAATCCACAGCAAGAAGCTCTGGATCAGTCACAGGGGACACGAGTGGTTTTTCATATTCATAATGCAGATGAACCACAGACAAAAGTTACATTCATTAAAGCGACTCTTTGAATTATACGTTAAGAAATTAGATATATAAATCTGATAAACGCTGTGTGTCACTTAACCGTGCTTCGGACAGATTCAGCGGCTTTAGTGGGCTGCGTAATGGTGACACATCACATGACAATAGCCAGAAGAACTGATTAATTGTGGAAGTCTGCTTCAATTAGTATGCCCTGATAAATGGTTGCTATTGGATATATACTCAGCGGTTACATGAGGAGATAATTAGATCATCATGTTGTTAAAAGATAATAAGGATCAGCCTCTTGCAACAAAGGATGCCCTCCTTTGACTCTGTCCTTCACCTGGCCGTGAACGCTGCCGCTGTTCAAAGAGGAAAAAAGAAGAAAAAGCATCCAGGCTCAGACGTCTTTCATTTTCCTTTGTGAAAAGTGCAAGTAAATCTGCCATAGTTAGACATGTGGAGGCATACAAATTGTAGCTGTATGTATAGGCTGCAAGCCATCAACACATCAAAACCACTGCACAGCACTAAGCAAGTTAATCAGCGATGTTTTATTTGGCACCTCCCACATGTGCTACCTCTTTTCTCTCTGTCTCTTTCCTCCAAAGCTCCTCTCACTGAAGGACCCTTCAGACCAGCAGCAATCATCCTATTTAGACAGCTGAGAGGGCTGTTTTTTTGAAACATGGTATTGTATAATGCTGCCTGCGCTTGCAATCATGCTCTTCACTCTGTGATGATGAGGTTAATTTCGGTCTTTTGTATATATTTTTGCTTATTTTGTTATTTATATAAGCACTTTAATTCAAACTACAAAACAAGCTCATTTTTTTAAATTTTAAACTATCAGCGTTCAGTATTAAAATTAGTTACATTGGCTTTTGTTGCCATGGCATGCTGTAAGAGTCAACATGTACATTAGATTTTGTATTTGCTCTCTTCTTCTTGATTCGGTTGTAAAAATATGCCTGAGTGTCATATTTAAAGATGCATGTGCGGCGATGCATCCTGAGCTGCAACGGAGAAGGAAGATAAAGACTTTACAAATTTGTTTATTAGGTTCCCACTTTCTAAAGCTCAGCCAATCCATCACCACTGAGCGACCTTATGAATACATTACAATACATTAAAGCTGATTGGCTGCACAGGAGTCAGTTTGTGAGTTATGTTGTTTGTCATTCTGTTGCATTAGCTCCAACTCGTCTCCATTACAAATATAGATACCGCTGAAACTGTTCATTCGGGTCCCCGAAAATCTATGTCAAATAAGTCTGTAAGGTGTAATTTTATACATGGAAGAAATAAAGGAAATTATTTAATTTTTTTTTTTATATTTTAGGCTTCAGTGGAGCTTACACACATATTGCAAAACCAACAAATACTTGTTAACCAAATGCACTTGTAAGCATTTTAAGGTTGATCATTGATTTGTCTTGCCTGGCAGGAACAGGAACGACTGGACTGATTTTTGGAGAGGGAAACAAAATAAAAAGAGCACTGCTGAAGTGATGTGCAATCTGTGTCTGGTTAAAAGACAGAACGTTACTTTGGCAACCTGTACATATTTATACATGAACATCCTTAATAATTATAGTATTATATAGATAGGTATATAAATGAACCAAAGCACCACTGTGTATATAAATATGCAAAAGATCAAGAAACAAAGTCCTCTCGTGTCTGTAGTGGAGTGTATGTATGACTATTGTCCTTCAAGAGCAAGTGAGGAAATAGTGTTGATGTTGGGCTTTAACACCGGAGTCTGCTGTTTGCTTTCCATCTCCTATAGACAGTCAATATTGGTTTCTTTTAACTCAAGTTCTAGTTCTTTATTTTTTGTTCTTTATTTGTTCAAAAAAAAAAAAAAAAAACCCACAATGAGCACAAACAAGCTGTTTTCGTGTCTAAACCTAACCAAACATTAACTATAGCAGTTATATATAAAAATAACTGTTTTATTTTGACAGTCTTTCAAGACACTGAAAAGACCAAAACCAACAATGGATAACTCCATTTCTCAAGACACTTAAGACTGCAACTCCTCTATGTGGCACTTAGCCCCAAACCCATTAGCTCTTACTGAGGATATAAATCTTTAAAATCGAATCCCAGTAGCTCACTGAATAGATTCCTTTTTTTGTCAGAGGTTCAGTAATTTCCTTAAATAACTGGGTGCTTTTATTTAGTTTTGAGCAAATGTTACTTAAACATGAAAAAATAGTAGCTGTAGATTACTACATATTTGGGACCCAATATGGCTGCAAGGTAGTTTAGGTAGCTATTAAAACAGTTTCTCAACTACAGGAAATTTAACCCCGCTCAGAAAAACCATTGTGTTCATACATACTGCGCTCAACACAAAGGCATCCAGTTTCTATTGTCATTTCCCACTGTGAGAACCAATAGGGTCTACTTTAAAGACATTTTATTGACTTGTCCATGTGGTTTATAGGTTTCTAAATGGCTCCACTTCTTCTGTTGGAAAAGAATGAGAATTTAATCACACACCTTTGGCGGGCTTAGCGAGGCAGCTCTGACAGTCAACAACCTCGTCATGTCAGCCTGAGACTCGAGAGAGACTGTCCTTGAAAACACAAAGAATCCCTGATGGCATTCATTCAATTCAATCACTGTAGTTCTCATTCACGGTACAAATGTCAGTATACTCAAAAAAACCTTTTCAGCATAGACAAGCAATAATATAACAATGTAGTCTGCTCTGGGTATCGAAGTTAGCCATTTATGCCTCCCACATTCCCAGACAGAGACACCGCCATCATTGCTCTCTGCAACAATTTTAGTTCAGGGTAATGATATACTTAATTATTCTGGGTCCTATCCAGAAATGTGCAGATGACACAATTTGTTAACAGAATCCTAGTGTTACAAGGTTCCTGATGTGTAATTACACAGATGTTAGGCGTGAATCAGGTACTGTACATAGGCTTGCAGATGATTTGTGCCATCATGTCTCATCCTGCTTTTCATTTTGAGGCAAGGACAAGCTGATACGCCTCAGTTGCTCTTATAATTATTACTGCTCCTCTCCCTTTTCCATGCCCAGTCTCTCTGTCATACTCTCAGAGTCAGCCCAGGCCTGGGTGTCGATCCCCGAGGACATAACGCTGAAATGCCTATCTCAGGCGTCTGCAGATGGGGATTGGGAACTATCTTAGATTCAATACAATTTTCCAAATCAGACTGAGGAATTAAATGAAATCTTACAATGTTATCTCTCAGGTTGAATTGGTCAGTCAAGTGTGCTGCCCTGATAGACTGATAACACGAGCCACTTACTTTTTTTTTATCACTCACATGCCAAAGATTGCATCTGACTGCATGCGTGCACAATGTGTAGATGCTAGAGCGCTTGTGGGTTAGTTTGTGTCACCCCAGCCTTTAGCTCTTCAATCAAAATTGTTCATAGAGCAGTGTGGTATTCAAAGGATAGATTATAATCCGCAGGACAATCCTTGTATTCTTCCTGTAATATGCACACATAACAGCACCACCGTCCCCAGACACGCAAGCTTCAGTGGTTGTCTGTGTTCGCCAGATAAAGAGGAACAATGCTTCTAATAGGCAGCAGAGAGTCTCCTCAACCAGTGTTCCAGCGGCGCACATTTGTTCTCACAAAGGCTAAATGTATTTTGAGTGGCAGATTAAGGATATTGGTCAGGGGTTCTGCATTGTCAACTCTAAAAAGTGGGGTAAATGTGTGTTGGGATGATAATTCACACATTCTTAGGCTCGACGGCGGACAAAAAAGACGCACTGTTCTCGGTTTTGGGAAATGTGTTTCACAGATTGTTAATTATGGGTAACATAATCTCATTAAGTCCCTTTGCTTTGCGACTCAATTTCTTTTACAAGCATTAGTCATGATTGAGTAGTTTAGGGGTTTAAGTTCCTCTTTTGTCTGTATTCAGAAAAATGGCCGTCTTCATAAGGGCTCTGCTTTGTCCCATTTGTATTCCACAAGGAAGCCTGATGTCCAGCAGCAACAACAGCAGTGTTTGCAGTGTGTCGAGTGTCTGTAATAACAAACTGTCTTGGCCTGGTTGAGACATAAACATCCAAAATTGGTATTCATAGAGTATTTATCCAAAAATTGTTGAGATTCACTTTTCCAGTATAGTATTGGCAGGCTTACCTCTTACGAATTCTCAGCACAGTACACAAGTGGTGGAAGAAATATTCAGATTATTTACTTAAAGCTATAATCATTTCATCAAAATGTATGTATGTATCACGAACGTGAGGAACCTAAAGTGAATTAACAGCTGATTCTGCAGCTCCTTCAGCTTTCAGGAGCTTTATAATTAGATTCAGCTCTTGTTTAGCTGTCCGGACCATAACTTTACTGTTTTGATTCAGTCTCACTGCTCATTTTCAGCCCCAGCAGGCAGCTGTTTTCTATCCTCTACCCTAAAAAAAAAAAAAACCCTCTAAAAGCCGACTGTATATTACCTGCTCAGCACCAAAGAGCAGATAGACACAGTCACTGACTTTGTTGAACATAGTGAAGCGTTTAGCAGCTAAAGAGTCAGATATTTTCCTTTAGGAGTTGGGCGAGACCAAAAACAGAGTTTAAAGAGAGTGAATATTTGACTTACATTAACTAATAAGACACAAACACATCTCCAGATAAATGATTATTATATTATCAGGTGCAGCTAAGTATGATATAATAACAGAATATACCCAATACCCAGAATATATTCTGTTTAAAATTAATAATTAACAGAATATCTTTGGTTTTTTGGACTTTTAGGCAGATAAAACAAGACATTATAAACCCAGAATGATTGAATATAACATTTTGGATTAGGGGATGAAAATCTTTCACTTCTTTCATCCTCAAGACTAAATGAAAAATATTCATTATCTATAAATATTTATTAGTTTGCGCCATAGTTTAATCTTATAGTGGATTGTATTTCGCAAGCTTATCGTATGATTTCATATATAAAACATTGCAAACTAACTCCTAACTGCAACTGATGGATAATGTAGTGGAGTAGGAAGTGTAAAGTATCAGCAAATTGATATACTGAAGTAACGTACGGGTCCCTCACGATTATAGCTTATAGCTTACAGCTTACAGCATGTTTATCTTTGTACAAGTGTCTCTTCAAGGGAACATTAACAGGTTTAATCAGCTATCTGAGCGTTTTGTTGAACAGATATCTTTCATCTGATTCAGGCTGCCCTCCAGGGACCAGGGACAGTGAAACACAAAATCTAACCTTCCTCTTTTCCTTCTACATATTCAGATGTTGACTGTCTGTGTTAGAGAAAATCAAATTTTCTAAAGTGATCTGAGAAAAACACATTATTTTACTTAACATAAATATGAAGGTGACCTTGATCGATGTTAAGGTAGCAGTTTGCAAAGATTATTGATTTTTTCAGACTAGGGTACTCTGTGCCTTGTTTTCACCAAATGATCTCAGTAAATCTTGTGTTTCATCAGGGTCGACAGTCAGTTAAGAAACACCGCTGGACATGGTGTCTCTAGTCTCTGGAAGATGTGATTGAGTCCTTGAGAGCTCCTTGGATAGACTGACACGGCAATTGCTCCTCAATTTGCTAGAACATGTCAAGATGCCCTGCCTATTCATGTTAGCTGCCCAGGCTATCAATGTTTATTTTAGACCAGCAATGTGTCATTAATAGCTCTGTCCACAGGGCTGATGAATAAACTCTTAAGTCTCTGGTATTCACATGACATTGCCCGTTCCTCTGAGTGTAAACATTGTGAAGACAGATTAGTTCTGCCGCTCCGGCTAAAGGAGATTAGCAGAGATTATTAACAAACATGTTGGATTACGTAGACAGTATCACTCTCTTCTTTACAGACATACTAACTGTGTGGTTAAAACAGAACTCGGGGTACAGCAGCTCAAACCGGCAGCGTGGTTGAAACATCATGTCTCAGCACGCTTGTAGTCGTCACAGGGATTGGACGCAGATCTGCCCGGATTCAATCGCCTTGGTCCCAATTAAAATCAGATTTACTGACATCAGTTACAGTTCATCACAGTGATTATACTCAAGCTGTTCACTGTGGAGATGATACAGAGTTTATGGGAACTGCTACTAATTGGAGGTCTTCGCGCTCTCACTTTATATCCACTCATTAACCTATCTCTTCCATTGCAATAGGTGATCCATTTTTGTCACATATCTGGATAATTATATTGATACCTGGATCTTTTGAAGACACTAAAAACCACTGTGCGACATGTTCTGCATCTCATGTGAACAATGGAGGAAATTGTACTGTATTGTACATCTATTCGACTACAGTAGCCTACTCGGTACAAATGTGTACTTACTTCTGTATTTCCATTTTATGATTTTTGTAGTCCACTATCTTTAGTTAGATAACCTATAGTTAAGAAGCACTTTATGAATTAAAGGTGCCACCAAATCCTACACATAGATCATGCAAAAGAACGAAATACGTCATGATTTCAGCTTTTCAAATGTCATATAATTGTATATCATTAAATATACTACATACGCTCACAGGGTTCAGTATTCTGCAAAGAATTTTGATGCTTTAAGGGCATTTTTCTTACATACTTATTTATGTATTATTATATATTTATTTTTTGTGCTAGCTATTGGATAGAGACAGCTGAAGAGTGACAGGAAAGTGGGGAGAGAGGGCAGCCATAGGTCGGATTCGAACCCTGGGATGCTGCAGCAAGGACTGAGCCTTTGTACATGGGGAGTACCTAATTAAATATTATTTCAAATGCAGATTTTCTGCTGGTAATTTGTGATTTGGGTAGTGGTACTGATACTTTTGCTTAAATTCAAAATCTGCATTCTTCGTCCACTGCATGCACATCATTTGTTACAGTTTCAAGGTAAAAGTTGAACCTTGTTGTGTCTAGCACCAAGCCAAAATAACCAGATTGGATAAAAAACCAACAGTAATAAAAAATATATAACACTTAACGCCGTGTCCAAGCTTGTGTGAAGTTAATCCAGTATTGCACTTGTGCAATATTGAACCGAATTGGTTTCAAAGAGGAGACTACCCACTCATAAACCATGGACTTACACTGTTTCAGATAATGTTATCTAAGGATATAAATAAACGTATTGATTCACTCACTTAAGCAATTTTCATCATCTGAAAAGGGAAGTCAATATGCACCTTGCAGGGACATGATAAGAATGGATCATTTAAGCATGCATTTGTAATAATGGCATTGTTCTTTTCCTGAATGGCTCCACCATGTATCTTCTAATGCAGGTGCTCAGGGGATGGCGCTTAAGGGACTGTAATCACACAGTGTGTTAGAATATAAAGTTTGACCTGTGGTGAGATGATGTGACCTGGTGTATAATTATCATTTATCATCTATCTGTTGTGTAGTTTATCTGTGGTGTGCTGGATGAGTCAGAATCTTTGATCTTGCGTCATTAGGTTCTTCACAACATAACAGAGGTATGTATTATCTTAGAAATGATTAAAAATACAAAAAAAATATATATATATTCGGAGGACTGGCCTGTAGCTGTGGTAAATGTGTTGGTTATATGCACAATACTTTTTTATGTCGGCAAGGCTAAGTAAAACATTTTCACCTACACATTCTAATGCAATCAGATTATTAAATGCACATAAGGCTCCCCACACTTTCATTTAAAAGTTCAGTGCTAAAAGATTTTCTGAATTTTTATGACTGTACTAAAGCAGTGCCCCACTGAAACAACTCTTACAGATCCCCAAGACACTGAAAATGTATTTTACTGTAGACTAGAAGTTGAAGTGAATAAATATTTTTTCTCTAAAAGTGGGAGTTCAGTTTCTGGGCAGCATGAGGGGATTTTAGGGATGGTATTTTAAGAGAGACAGTCTGTATTCTTTACAGCAGATATTTAACTTGCTCATTTTTTAATTGCTGTGCCCTTGGCGACCCATTCATAATACCTGGGAGGGGAGTGGCCCAAGACTTTGGAAAGCAATGCTGTAAAAAATAAAAAAAAGCAAACCACTAGTGAAGAGCCCTGTTGTTTAACTGCAAAAGGAGAGATATGTTGCACTTGCATGAGAGAATCCAGTGCCATCTAGTGGTAAAAAGATGAAGATGTGTGCTGTGTGCTGCGATTTTATATCAGTCCCTCAGGAAAATGATTTTTTATTCAGCCACTGAAGAAACAAAGAGGAGCCTTATTAGTTTTAAAAGCCATTATGATAATTATAGCGGAACGAACAGGCCCATTTGTGGATGATTTATGAACAAATGCCATTAAAGCCACAGTAATCACATAATGTAATGATAATATAATAAAAATAAAAATGAAATAACCAAGAAAATACTAAATGTTGATCTGTATATATGTACCTAAGGCCATTAGAGTCCAAAAACCTCTTCAAAAAGAAGAAAATCTTTTTTATCAATAATATCCTGTACACTGTTTGTCCTCTAAAGCCTGTGCAGTGTCATCTTTCCACATCCACTGATATAAAGTCACAGTCAGCAGGTTCATTCATCTGTTTTATGTGCTGTTTTATCATCCTGGTTCATTTAAAGTTCTACTGCCTCTTCACAAGTCCTCACATCCACAGCTCTCCCTCTGCTCTTCGTCCAGTTTTCTTATAGTGGTAGTAATACATGATGGAGAAAAATATGCCAGGCACCAGCATAAACACTCAAAATGCACACTTCATTAGTCACATTTTTATTATATTTATAATCTTTTTTCTTTTTTTTAATGTAATAGGAATCTAATCCAAGAAGCACTGGTCCACACTTGAAAATGGTCACTGATGTCTGAGCCACAGATGTGCCATCAAAGCCTTGCGGGACATGCGGCTGTTGAATGCTAACGAAATAATTTGTCTTTTATCTTCATTTAAAAGGATGAGACGCTCAAATTATTCAATTACAGTGGAGACCCAGTTAGAGTATAAACAGAACACCCCAGTATCATGTTGCAGCTATTCAGAGAGAATGATGAAAAGCTCTAATTTAAAATTCTAAATTACAAAAGAATTATTCATCTTTGGCGAATGAAGACGTGCTCAAATATTATTACTTAACAGTGATGATGATACATTTATTCAATTACTATAAATACAATTTTGTGGTACTTCATATTCTCATATTCAATAACTTCATATAGCAGATGAGAAACCATCCCATCCCAAACCAAACCAAATAAGACAGCATAAACAGATAAAGGTATAGCTGGGTATCATCTGCATAACAGTGATAAGAGATGCACCTAATTAAGGAGCATGTAGAGTAAAAGTAAACTGATTTGCTTTGTTTACTCACTGTTGGCAGCATGATCATGTGGTCTGACATTCATGCATGCATATTCATGTGAAAAATAAGGTCTATTTAAATCTATGTAGTGCTTTGATTGCACTATTTTTACAGGTGCTGGATATTTCATAGTGATTAGAGAAAACCTTAACACGTTGCACAGAATGACCCGTGTTAACCCCACACAGAGGCACAAACAACACTAATGAACTGGCCCCGGTAATAAAAAAAAAAGCATCATCTTGTGTCAACCAGTCACAACCAGGTAATGTAGAGCAAACATTACAAAGAACAGCAGCAACCTGGGCAGTAAAACTCCTCAAAATCTAAATGAACTCATCTTATCTAATGATTAGTAGTGAAAAACAAAAACATGTGCTAACCCTGACCCCTCCGACAGTAGCAACAGGTCTGATGCCATAGCGGTTGACAAGTATCTCACTTTTTTTTTTCTGTTAATGAAGGTTTACAGCACTGTGACTATATCTGTCACTGACCTGCTGCATACAAAGAAGGAAGCCTGACTGAACATGCCCAGGCAATCTGACTGTAGTAGAAAAAAAGAAAAAATATTCCTGAATCTCCTTAAAGTTGACTTCGGAAAAGCTTAGAAGAGAGAATCCTATGGAGATGAAAGTGCTTAAGACGACAGCCCAGCCCCAGCCTCCATCTGGCAGGGCGCAGCCTAGATTGCAGCTGCAGGGGGCATGTTCTTATTGA
This sequence comes from Larimichthys crocea, assembly GCF_000972845.2. Classification (NCBI taxonomy): domain Eukaryota; kingdom Metazoa; phylum Chordata; class Actinopteri; family Sciaenidae; genus Larimichthys; species Larimichthys crocea. The sequence goes on from NC_040025.1 coordinate 8,540,314, forward strand.
CCAGCTGGGTAGTGGGAACAGGTAAAAGAAATAAATAAGATCTCACCTCTGCACAATCCTGGATAACCATGTTGCCATGGTTATGAACCTTGTTGTTGTACAGTATTACACGGCGGCTGTCTCTCTCAGAAAGTCCTTGCTTTCTCATCATGTGTGCTTGGATGACAAATGTGATTTTAGACATGATAGATAGATAGATAGATAGATAGATAGATAGATAGATAGAGATTCACTACATAAAGACAGGACTGTCTCATGGATTTTAAGACATTGTTTTGTTGTTAGCATTCGACAAGAGCATATCCCTGATGTCTTAGCTGCAGATGTGCCATCAAGGCCTTGTGTTGTCTTTTATCTTCATTTAAAATTATGAGGCGCTCAAATTTAATCAGCCATTACAGTTGAGGCCAATTTAGCTTAGATTACGAACACAAAAGCCAAGTATTGTGTTCCAGCCAGAGAATGATGAAAAGAATCATCTTTCTTTTGTGCATGCTCGAATATTACGAGCCAACAGCGATGGGAAATGCATTTATTCAATTACTGTACTTAAGTATAATTTAAAGGTACCTTTATTTACTTGAGTATCTCCATTCTGTTTTTTTAACTGACTTAAGTAAATGATTACTTTGGGGGTGATTTACAAGCTACTCTAATTACTTCATATCACTGCCATAAAGTAATAAAAACTAACCCCACCTTTACTATCTGCACCACTAAAAGCAATTGTGATGACACATTAATGCATCATTAATTATCCAATCCAATAATATAATGCAGGAAACCTCAATATCATGTTTCAGGTTTTTAAAAAGATATCCACTAGAAACAGGCTATATTAATGCTACTTATGCACAGTGTCTCCTAGTGTAGACAGTAATCAATGCACTCGCAGTTTGGAGAAACAGGCAGACGTCCCAGCATGGAAGTAGAACAAAGCACTGCAGTGGACAGGGTCAGCAGAAAACCCGTGCACAGCTGCCTTGCAGCAAATTAAAGCGACTCTGTCCACAGCAATGCTTTGCTTTCCTTTCATTGGCAGATGTGTGGAGGACAGGTAATGTTTGCTGTAATGTTAGAGATTTCTGTGGATCATTTGCTTTGAACCCCCATCGGCGGCCAGCAACCTCTGTTTATGTAACTCAACCGCTTGTGTGACAGGTGAGTTGTTGTCTTGTTCCATGTATTCTCAGATTTGTGGTATTTTCCTACTTGGCAAATCACTATTTATTCAGAAAACAAAGAGGAACCATATTAATTTATCAAGCCATTATGATAAATATAGTGGAATGAATAGGGGCATTTCTAGATGATTTATTAACAAAGGCCATCAGAGTTACAGTTTTCATATAATCTAACAATAAAAACATAAGAAAATACAAATAAAATAACCAAGAAAATACTAAATGTTAATCTGCAGATATGTAACAAAGAGTCCAACAACCTCAAAATCATTTTTTATCAATAATACCCTGTAGACTGTTTGTCCTGCTCTAAAGCCTGTGCAGTGTCATCTTTCTACATCCACTGATATCAAATCACAGTCAGCAGGTTCATTCATCTGTGTCATGTGCTGCTTTATCATCCGGATTTGTTTTAAGTTCTACTGCCTCTTCACAAGTCCTCACATCCACAGCCACTATCTGCCCCCGCTCCTTGTCCAGTCTCCTGTAGTTGAAGTAATGCATGATGAAGAAAAATATGCCAGGCACCAGCATAAAGACCCCACACGCGTAGTACATGTATTTATAATCTCCAAAAATGTCAACCAGAGCTCCTGAAAGAGAAGACGCACACTTCATTAGTCACCATTTTATAAATGACTTATACATTTACAATCTGAGATAAAAGTCTCAGTTGATTCACAAACCTGAAAGTGGAGGTCCAAGAAGCACTGGTCCACACTCGATAATGGTGACAAGTCCAACAGCACTGGAGAATCGATGAGCTCCGACAAGGTCCATGAGAACTTCAAAGAGAAGCGCAGAAAGCATCCCAAACGCAAAACCAAAGAAAACAGCATAAACAACCAGGCCCGTATATTCAGATGCCAATGGGAATAAAAGGTGGCATACGCCATTGTATGAAACTGCAAAACTGAAAAAGTACTGTATCCGTGGCCTTATCCACTTGGTGTTGCCTATGAAGCCAGTTGTTGGTCTGATAAACATGTCTGCCAGAGCAAAAATAGAAAGCAAGAAAGCTGCTGAATATTCATCAATCCCTTTGTGTTTGGCACACGGAGCTAGAAAAACTACAGGTGCGAAGAAGCCAAAAAACATTACCACGTTGCCAATTAGATAAATGAGGAAGCCCCGGTGTTTGAAAAGTGAGATATCTATGAATCTATTCACACAGCCCTGACTCTTGCTTTCCTTTTGGTTTTCTTCAGTCAGGTTATCCGACTGTGTGATGGTGTCCACAGTAGCAGCTTCCTCAGCGGCTCCTCCATTACACTCTGGTGGTTCAGTCTTCTCTGTTTTTTTTAGGGCTTTTTTGTTGACCGGTCTCATCAAGGAACCAGCGACACAGCAGTTTAAAACAATGCCTCCCAGGATGAGGAAGCTCCCTCTCCAGCCAAAAGAATCCAACAGAAACTGATTGAGAGGAGCCAGAGTGAACAGAACAACTGGACTTCCTGTCATAGCGAGCCCGTTCGCCAGTGGCCTTTTGACCTGGAAGTAGGTACCTATGATCGTCAGGGCGGGCTGCAGGTTAAAGGCAAGGCCAAAACCTGTTGAAATAATAAAATGGGTCAATATTGTACCATCAACAATCAATTTTACGCGGGTCATAAAATCTGTGATGTTTATCTCTCTGTAACCAGCATCTCAGTTATGGGGAATTCCTCCTTTTCTTTAGCAAACTGATTTTACTTTTTCTTTTTGGGCTGTTGGTCAAACAAAAGTGTAACAAACTTTTTTTCACTATTTTCTGATATTTTATTCATGAAAATAATCTGCAGATTAATCTGTAATGAAAATAGTTGCACCCCTGGTTATGATTACATTTAGTTTTATGTCCACAGTACTTAATAAATTACTTCATTCTGAGACAGAATCACGTAGTTCACCCATGCACTGACCTTTTCTGTGCCAGGTAGGTGGAAGGTCTCTACTAGATTAAAGTTTAAAGTCTGAGAAGTTTGTTTACTCGCTGTTAGTGGCGTGATCACGTGATCTGACCGACATCCATGTATGTTGGGGTTCAATCATTTTCAAAAAATAAGGTCTATTTAAATCTATGCATCGCTTCGATTGCACTATTTTTACAGGTATGGAATATTTCATCACGATTTGAGTAAATATTAACACGTTGCACAGAATGACCCATGTTAACCCCACACAGGGGCACAAACAACACTAGTGAACTGGCCCTGACAATCAGAAAGCATCATCTTGTGTCAACCAGTCACAACCAGGCAACGTAAAGCAAACATTACAAAGAACAGCAACAGCCTGAACAGTAAAATTCCTCAAAATCTAAACGAACTCTAGCTTATCTAATATGATTAGTAGTGAAAGAACAAGGATATTATTTACCTCCAATTACCCCAATACAAAGATACAGATGTATGATGGCAGTGCCAAAAGAAGCCAGCACCATGCCAGTGCTAACCATGACCCCACCGACCATAACCACAGGTCTGCTGCCATACCGGTTGACAAGTATGCTGCTCACAGGTCCTGCACAGAGGAGAGACATTTCACTTTTTTGGTAGTTTTTTTTTTCCACTGACATTTTACAGCACCAAGGCTTAATCTGTCACTGACCTGCTGCATACATAGAGGCGAGCATGACTGAGGACACCCAGGCAATCTCACTGTAGGAAACTGCAAAATATTCCTGTATATCCTTAAAGTAGATGGTGAGGGACTTGGGAAAAGCATAGGAGAAACCTATGGAGATGAAAGCCCCAACGACGATAGCCCAGCCCCAGCCTCCATCTGGCGGGGTATAGCCTAGATTGGTTGCAGCTGCAGGTGGCATGTTCCTAGTCACCGGCTGGGTACTGGGAACAGGTAAAAGAAGAAGAAGAGTTTAAAACAACTGCATACTTTCGAAGCGATGGTAATGATCAGAAAATACACACATTCTGCATGTCATAACATCTCACCTCTGCACAATCCTTGAAACTGAGTTGCCCTGGCTATGAACCTTGTTGTACTAGACTGTGACTGACTCCCTCAGAAAGACTCTGCTCTTTGATCTCGTCACGTGAGCTTGCATGTTAAATCCAAAAAAAACAAAAAAGAAAAACCAATAACCCTGCAATAACATCTAGGACACATATTTATGAATAGAAAAGCTAAAGTCAACACCGGGCATGTTTTTAAATCGGTTTAGTAGTCTTGTACACTTTTCTTGACTTTTTAGAATAATTTTGTTAGAATTCAACAACAGCATGTTGCTGACAGCCACTTTAATTTAATCAGCCATTACACTGGAGACCAATTTAGTTTGAGTATGAACAGAAAACCTTAGTATTGTGTTCCAGCTACTCAGAGAATGAAAAGCACTTTGTGAGAAATTACAAAAGAATCATTTATGTCTGGTAAATGAAGACGCCAACAGAAGTTAATGTGCTTAAGTACTTAGAAGTATTTACTTAATTATTTCAATTTCATGCTGCTTAATATTTCTACCTCTCTACATTTCAGAGGTAAATAATGTAACCTAACTCTAACTACAAACTAAATAACTCAAGAAGTACTTTCCAGATTCAGATGATAAAAAAGTTATGATCTATTATTATAGATTTAGATAAAATAAACTGAGCTAAGATAAGATATAACATAACATAAGATAAACTAAAATAAGATAAACTCAGATTCATTAATCCCACAGGGACGCACTAAACAAATAATAAATATCTAAGGCGTATTTGAGATAAATAAAAATGATAATAAAATAAAATAAAATAAAATAAAACAAAATAAAACAAAATAGAATCAAAAAATAAAGTAAAATAAAATAGAATAAAATAAAATAGAATAGAATAGAATAGAATAGAATAGAATAGAATAAAATAAAATAAAATAATAAAATAAAATAAAAAGTTGTGCACACTATTTTGCCTTTAAAATATTCAGATATGCATGTTGGATGATTTGTATTATGCACATATATTGTATATCTAACAGTAAATATGATGCAGGTAAAAAGTAATTGATCTCTGGGGGGGGGAATTCACAAAGTAGCCCAACCTTTAAGAGCTGCACCATTAACAAACAATAAACACATTAATGCATTAATAATTATAATCCAATAATATAATGTGCATTGTTATTATGCATAATGATGCATACTTTCTAAGTAACCTAATTAGAATGTGTCAGACTATATTTTTTATACAAAGTTGTGGTGGGAGTTAATCCGCGTGGAAAAAGGCAGCAGAGTGAGACCTCTCTCAGTGGACAGAGAGAGGAGCCTCTGTGGTCGGTCAGCTGCTGTTATTATGAAACCGTAAAACACAGTTTGGATGAATGAAACCTTCTCTAACTAAACAGGTGAGGACGGGAGATCATGTCTGCTGTCTAGAGGTCTGTGTCGATCGGTGGTTTTTGTTTGTAACGTGTAACGTGGCTCTTTAAGATGTTTCCCAAAGTGAGAACCAGTTTGGTCTCAGGTCTGACCAGTTGTGTGAACCCCAAGGCGGCGACAGGAGCGACTGTCTGCAGGCGTCAACACCGGACCTCCGGCTCGGAGCCTGCGGATGTAAAGGTGAGCCTAATAAAACCTGTTTGTTTAGTTTTGTTTTTACCAAGTTAACGTGCAGTCTGACTTTATTAAAGGGGAAAAAAACGTGCAGCGGAGTTTGTAAGTTAGTTAAAGTTAAAGTTGCGGTGTCACCGTAAACTTTGAAAAAGTGCGCACAAGAAATCCGGTTCATTCATCAGTGCGCCAAACGCACAGGTGGACGTTAAAACGTACCAAAAAACGTGTATGTCCTCCCGAAGATGTTTTCCAGAGAAAGAGCACCACTCCTTCCACCTCTCCGTTGTTTGGTATTAGATACAAGTGTCCAGTAAATGAGAATAAACGTGTTTCTCGTGGTCACAGCTCCATGCTGACGAGCTGCTCACGTCTATGAAGAGCCGGTTTGTCAACGTTTGTGCGCTCGAGCAAGTCAGCAGGCAACAGTTGATGTCAGCACGAGCGGCTGATGGACATTTTTTTTAGCCTTTAAACAAACAACACGCCAATATTTATTAAGTGTGTGTCACCTTGTGATCTCTAAGAGCTGCAGCTTGTCCTGCCCTGCTCTATCAAAGTGGAATATTAAGTTCAGCTCAGCAGAAAAAGTTTGAGACAGAGATCTGTCATTAACATCATGCACACTAAATACTATCAGGTACCTAGATTTAGATGTAAGGAGTGATTTAGCAGAAGTGGGAGAATGCATGTCACAGTATTCAGTGATGCTAAATATAAGATATGACAAGACAAGATATGATAAGATGAGTCAAGACCAGATAAGACAAGATATGACAAGATAACATAAGATTAGATGAGATACGATAATCTACGATAAGATGAGACAAGACCAGATATAATAAGATAACATAAGATAAGACAAGATAAATAAAGATAACATAAGATAGACTTTTATGATCCCACACTGGGGAAATTCACTTGTCACAGCAGCACAAAGTTGAATATAATGGTAATATAAATAAATAAAATAATGACAATTATAAGGTTAACTGCATAAAAAAAAAACTCAAGTGTATTCAGGGTAAATATTCTGAATTACTAACACTTCTCTCTCCTAATTTATCTCCTCATTTTGATGTGAAAATGTTTGACTTATTTATTTATTTATTTATTTATCATGCATAACTTTTGTTTATTTGTATATATCATAATTACAACTACATGTGAACTATACTAAACTAGTGTTCAAAGAACCAGTGTAGTAGTATTTATTTATTGCCATCTAGTGCTGAGGTTTGAGGGTGCAACCAAGCGAATACCCTTTGCCTCGCTGCTCTTCCATGTATTTGCACAACTCAAAATTAAAATTAGTTAAAAACGCAAAAAGCCCGCTCTAGATTCAGTGTTTAGTTCGTCCTTTCTGGGATACTGTAGAAACATTTTGGTGCAACATGGTGTACTCCATGCAAGATGACCCACTTCTACTGTAAGCGTCATTCTAAGGTAATGAAAACATGCTTTGAATATTGAATGTTACACTCCATTTCTGCCTTATCCCAACAATAGACCTTCCTTAATCTTACACAGTGGACATTTTAAGTTGTTGAAGTGACCATTTCCAGAGAGCTGGAAATCTCTTTTCTCCACTATTAGTCACTTTGTTCACTTGAATGAACAGAAACTTGAAGGCAGCAGTGCTCTTATCATCTATTCCCTGCCCTGTTTCAGGTGCTGTATGACGGGCATTGTCCAGTATGTGTAACAGAGATCCGGTTCCTCCGGTATCTGCAGAGAAACCAGCCGGGAAAAGTAGATTTTATCGATATCTCCCTTCCAGGCTATGATGGAACAAAATACAAGGACGTTAGCTACGAGATGGCCATGGATGAAATGCATGTGATTGACGAGAAAGACGAGGTAAATTTACAGATTGGAACTGTAATAGTCTGAAACACTTTGCAGGAAAGCGTAGCTGTAGTGTGTTGACTAACGTCCTGTGCATTTGCAGGTTCACCGTGGGGTCCCAGCATTCGCAGTCATGTACAGTGCAGTGGGCCTTGGCTGGTTGGGTCGCTTCATGATGTGGCCACCTGTGAGACCATTTATGGACAAGTCCTATGCCGTCTTTGCCAGGAATCGCTTAAAATGGACTGGACGTGGGGAGGAATGCACAACAGGACGCTGTGAAAAGAAAACACGCTGACTCTTGTGCACAGAAACAGTATATTTAATTGATTGTGAAGAAGAACTGGATAAGTACCACAAGTATGTTATAAGCTAAATAGGAATGTTGCCTGCTTGATTAAATGTGAATGTGTGAAGCCATCATTTGAAGCAGAATCTCTTTACTTGTATGACCAAGTGTGATTAAACACACCACAGTTAGCTCGGTTAAATTAATAAAAACATCTACCAAAAGATGATCTACTTAAAACATGGTTTTGATCTATAGGAAATAGCCTGAAATTATGACGTTCAGTGTCATAATTTCAGGCCTTGGTACTCTTTCTCTGGAAATATTAGCATCCAAAGAAATCTGACTAAGAAGCACTGGATATTTAACAGTTTAAAAGCAGCTCACTCTGGCTGATAGCACTGGTCAAAAATGACAGATGAGCAGACAAAATAAACTTTAGATACGGAAAAAAAATCATGACGGTGCAAAGAGAAAGAGCCTTGCTGCAAAAGACGGAGAGTAACGGCGTATTGTGTGTATATAATAAGACTGTCATACTATGACAAATACGCAGTACAGAGAAAAATCACTGAAGCAAAATGCAGTCAATTTCCTGTTGCACACAGCCACACAGATTGAGGCTCAGACAAAAGCATACAGAGGACCAAACTGTCAAGAAGCTGCCACTAGATGTCACTGTAAGTCTGAAGTAGTATCAGCTGTGAGAGGGAGATTGTTGTTATATGGCAGTCATGATTGTTGTCCAGATCATAATTGACATTTAAAGTAGCCTTTTCTGTTCAAAGAAAGAACTTATGATTACAGGAGGTTCTTATGGAGCTGAGTAAATTTAATATTTAGCTTGTCTGACAATGAAAGAAACCCTAAAACCAAAACAGAATAAACAGGCAGGCTATATTTTTTATTTGAATTACACGTTGTAAGTAATTTCTATCAAATACAGACACCCCAGAGTTTCAAACCTCACATGGAGCCTTCTGTTCTGAGCATGTTTCATCAACAACATAATGCCACGCAGAACAGCAGGTGGCAGTTAAAGGTTATATGAGTTATGGCGATAGGACGTGATGTTGACACAACATGCTCTGTGATATAAGGCAAACACATTGCAGTTTGATTTACGGACTTCTTGTATTTTGCAGCAGATGAGTGATATGAATGTCAATATTCAAGGTATTAATGAAATACTTATTGGGTACCCACAGTGGTCTGAGACTTTCTGAACTTTTGAGGATTAAGAACTCGTGGTCTGGAGTCAAATTGTTATTCTAAGCGAAGAGGGGCTTGTCACAGCATCAAATCATGGCTAGACTAAATGTTTCTAAGGGGGCAGTGCATGGAACTTTTAAAACATGTTTCAGAAACTGGGTCAGTTGTATCCACAGCACAATCAGGCAGACCAAAGGTGGTGACCAGATCATCAGAAGATCAATACATTGAGCTTAGTAGAGATAAAAAAGTAACCTAATCACAGATACAGAGTTAGAAAAAATGCTGTATTGTTGTGGTCTCAGAAGACAAGTTACTCAACTAGGGAAAACACCTGGGGTGGGCTAAGAAATTTAACAGTGGATATCTGGAAAAAGAAGTCCCGTTTACTGATGAATCCCAATTTAACATTTATGGTAACCGAAAGGTGAATGTAAGGAGACAAACAGTAGAGAGAATCATACCGCAGTGTATCAAACCCACAGTGAAACGTGGTGGTGGAAATGTTGAGGTTTTGGAGTCTACTGCACTGTGATCAAAGAAAAGTATCACTCCTTTCTTCATAGACATGCTACGCCCTCTGGTTTGCATCTTTTGTAGAGAAGGATTCATATTGCAGCAGGGCCCCAAACACACCTCAAAGCTTTGGGAAAACTACTTGTACACCAAAGAAAACCAAGGAGTCTTGACTGTCATGGAGTTTTCATCCACAGTCAACTGACCTCAACTTCATTGAACATTTATGGCGACACTCGAAGTCTAAGAAAGCCAAGAGTTCTTTGACATCACAAGAATCTCTTTGGATCATTGTCAAATCATATGCAAACTTGTGATGTCTGTGCCAGCTCGAGTGTATGCTATCATATAAGCAAAGGGGGACATACCAAATACAAAAGTTTTGAAATTCATTCATCAAAATTGCTGTTATTATCTGTAATGGAAAATAAATAGTAGTATATAGCAGTACAAATAGTTTGGACCCGCTGTACATAAAAGCAGAAGCAAAGACGACAAGAGGTGAATAATGTAAGTTTTTTTTTCACATTATCTCTTGGTACTGGGTAATACGATATATTTATAACTAAGTACTTAGTTACATACAATATTTTACTTTACTATAGGTTATGATTATAATATTGGGCTGTAAAATAAACTGCCCAATTGTTCAACCCTCTTTTTTCACTATGAATACAGTGTAGTTACAGGGTGTACTAAAGTTTATTATCTAGGTTATTGTTTTGTTTGTTTAAGCTTAATTGAAGAGATTATCATGACAGGCAAAAGGGTTAATTCTGTTAGTAACCTGTTGTACCTTGTATACAATGGGTAATTAAAAAGCACAATGTAATTTAGGTCAAGGTCTCCCCTAAAGGCAAATATGTTACCCGTACTGTAGATACAAAATATTTACATGGTAACTAATGTGTTTAGTTATATCTATTACACAATGCAATCTTGTAGTTGTTTGTTCATGGTATGTGCCCAGTTTCTAAGAATTGCAGAGGTAGTAAACAGTTTTACAGCTCTGTCAGGTTTGGAGGGAGGTGTGTGTTGTGTTGTTTCATGCTGTGATGTAAGAAGCAGCTAACATCAGCTCACCAAGACCCTGAAGTTATCACCCCCCCCTTCCCTAATTTTAGCCTTTCAGTCCGACAGTCAGCAGTAACACATGACCTTAAGCCTGTGTTGTCTTACAAAGCATTGGTCGTGCTTGTCCACCCACTCAGCCAGACTCAACCAATGAGATTAAAGCACTGCATGAGAGAAGGGTTTGCATTAAGTATCAAAACACAGGAGAAATAGTGCTTCTGACAGTTTGTCTCAAGTGGTCCACTGGATTTCAAAGAACAGGAAATTGTTTGGAGAGGAATTGTGAAGACAGAAGAAGGAGGTGTTGTGCTTCAGGTAAATCCTCAGTGAATGATTTTGTCAAACATTTTCAAGGTTAGAGTGGCTATAAGCTACTTTGGTTCATGACCTTCCCACGCTTAAGTGGAAAACAACCATAGTAGATGTTTGACTGTTGCATACACAAAGCTGTTTGCCTTTCTCTTTGCAAAGGCACTACAGAAAGTGTCCTCATTTTAAATTAATAAAGTAACAAACTCATAATTTCTAAGGATATGAAGGGGCAAAGCAATCTGTGTCCTCAAAGACGCTGCACACATACACTGACTGAGTGTGGAGAGCTATTTCCAAACCATGTATACTGATGTATCTGTTCTTAAGTTTCAAGTTACATTCAAGGCAGCACAGTACTAGGAAACCGTGTGGAAGTACAAGGCTATTGTGGAACACAGTGTTTGTACACAATCAGATCATCCTCTACTGTGAACATGTGCATCTGTTCTTCACAAATTTTGATTTACCAGACTTACCTGATGGACATTTTAGTATTTATCTGAAGCTTGTCTTTGCACTGCAAGGTAATTCATCTGTTGTCATATTATTTATAATAGACGTTTTTAGTCGTGCTGCTACCATTCATTGTTTCCAGACAATGTATCCTGATGACCTTGGTCATTCCTCAGTTTTTCTTCTTTCACAGCTAGCAGGTTGTAATGGAAATGTCTCACAACATTTTAAAACAAAGGTTTATGACCAAATACTTGCAAAATTTACAACCTCAGCAATAACTTGTTTTGGGATAATTAGCAAGTATTGAGGTGCTAAACCAAGATTGTCAATGTTTTTAGTTAAAAGCAGCATTGTACCAAAATCACAGAGCAGCTTGCATGGCTGTAGACTGTTTCTAATTTGTTTGTTTTGTGTATCTTTCTAGATTCCTGTTGAAAATGCAACCTACATCTATGAAAGCTCAAGAGTAATATTTGGACTTTGATTAATTGCTGCTCACAATATCAGGTCAAACATGGGTCGCTACCTCAGCAGTAATGTGTGTTCAAGTTCTGCGAACAAGACTTTGAAGTCATACTGCAAAATTAGGTACCTAATGAGCCTTCTCAGACGGTACCCTGGTCTGGCTAAAGCACCACTCAACCTGAACCTTCACGGAAATTCACCGCTGTCACCTCCTCATCCTTCCAGATTTACAAGAAAACCTATTTTTAAACATTTAAACCTCAGTGATACAAGCTCTACCTCTCACCACTTTCTCAGAGATTATACTAAAGAAGTGAAACATCTTCAGTTTGTACGGTTTTACTCATCCTCTAATAGAAATTCATTGAAAGCTGAAGCTCCAATTGGGATCTTTGAGGAGGCTCAGACCAGTTTAAACTTGAGCTCACTGGGAGGACGTCTTGGTCAATCATTTCATCAACTGTCAAGACACATTAACATTTATTTTAAGAAAAAGGACGTCGTACCTCTAGCTCTCGGTGTCACAACTCCAGAAAATCTTGGCCGGTCACAGAGGCGTAGTCAAAGTCAACGGGCAACCAGAGACCGAAAAACATCAGAGGGAAGAGACGCAACACAGACCTTGAAATGCAAAGACAAAGAGGAGAACTCAGGTCCTTCAACACAGGGAAATTCTGGGGTGCAACTCTTTCACATCAGCTCTTTGGCAACAACATTTGGAGAGAGTTACAGTTATGTTGCTAATCACATTAACTCAGTCTTCTCCCGTGGTGTTACAAAGGATCAAATGCAGGAACATTCGGAAACCATGTCTTCAACCAGAGGGATAAACAGAAGACTGAAGAGGAGAAAAATGCAAAACACTTTGATTATCAACTCTCAAGAAGCTGAAACGTCTAAAGTAAAATCTGGTGCTGTTCAGGCAGCAGTGGAACCTAACAATACCTCCAGCAGTTGGGAGGAGGGTTACCTTCACTTTGCAAGACACATCAATAAATACTTTGGTGCAAAGGTTACCGATGAAGTTGACCAAGATCAGCAGAGGAGAGAACAAGTTACTGTGGAGAAAAATAGCACTTACAAGACACGACCTACCTCACAAACTCAGGGTACCACATCAAAATTGCAGCAAGAACCTATCCGCCCTGAAACTGGAGGCCTTTTCCACAGCAGCCAGAATTTTACTAACTTTGGAGAGAACCATTTCCAAATGGCCGGTCACATTAATCAGTATTTCAAAGGTCAGAGTGGATTGGATACGGACATTGATAGAAATTTCTTAACAGAGATGGACACTAGATCTGCTACCTCTGAGAGTCTGAAGACTGTATCCTTTATGGACTGCCTTCGCCACCCAACAAGTGCCATCCCTGACTTACTGGGTGCTTATCTAAAACTGGGTCCCTTGACTCAGGCTGGTAAGCCAAAACCTGCCATGATGTCACCAGAGGCAATATTGAATAAAAAGGTGAGCTCAGGTTACATCAGCTACACAGCTACAGCTACACTGTGTGTTCCTTGTTGCGTGAGCTGACATGTCTCATTTGCCGTATCTTATTCTCCAAGCTGGTACAGTATTTCAACCTGTTATGCAAATGTTTATATGGAATTTCTTGGTGTACGTTCTCAGCTCGTCTTGAGTCGGAGGCAGGCAGAGGAAATGACATGCAGGTTGATCGGTAGTTTGACACAGACTTCATTTCCAGAAGCCCTGACAGCCTGCGTGGAAGCTCTCAATGAACACCTTATCCGTTACCCATCATGCAAAGCTTTAATGTGGCAGGTGTGTTGGAAGTGGGGGCAAAAAAAAAATTACATTTACAAATGTTACAACTGATTTGAGCTCAGTAAATTCTCAAAGATGTTTCTACCTCCAGGAGAAAACTGCAGTCACATTGTTGAGGAAGCGACGAACCTACAGAGATAACCAGCTGCTTCAGGACGCCTTAAGAGAAACCTTGGCTCTGATTGGCTACACGGATCCAGTCAAAGGCCGTGGCATCAGAGTTCTCTCAATTGATGGTGGTGGCACAAGGTAACTTTAAGAAAATGTATTATTGAATGAATGAATGACGGGCTTTCAACACATGCATGCGGTACACAGAGCTAGAGCTGCAACTTATGATTGATTTCCTGTCATACAAGACAAAGTAAAGTAGCATACCCTCACATTTTAAAAGGTGGAAAGAGTAATTGTAAACCCAGAATCCAGTTTAAGTTGCCCTCCGTCCTCAATTCTGTATGCAATAGCTATTTCTAATCATGACCAAACCCTAGTGTATAATTTATTATTATATTATAATATTATACTTTGTCTTGCCTTTTCCAGAGGCGTGGTGCCTTTGCAGGTGTTAAAGCTACTGGAGGCTGAGACAGGAAAGAAGATCCATCAGCTGTTTGACTACATCTGTGGCGTGAGCACAGGTGACAAACAGCAGCGCTTACAGCGACTAAAAATAACAATATAATGTATTCTCAAGAACGTCTTCATGCTTCTCAGTCTGAATCTGTAAATGTGTGTCTTGGCATGTGTTTTTTCAAAGGTGCCGTTCTAGCATTCATGCTGGGTCTGGCCCACTTTTCTCTAGAGGAGTGTGCAGAGATGTATCGTCGTTTTGGCTCTGAAGTGTTTCGGCAGAACCCGCTGGTTGGCACCGTAAAGATGGGCTGGAGTCACTCATACTATAACACAGAGACTTGGGAGACAATACTACAGTATGCACAGAAGAGATTCTAAAATAAGGGCTTCAGTGGAAGTAGCGATGTTAATGTTAATAGGACAGAAATACAATCTGATCTGACAGAATTTTATTTTTTTCTCCTATTTAGAGAAAAACTGGGACACAGAGTGCTTATTAAAACAGCCAGGGAAGAGATAAGTCCCAAGGTAAGAATACTGCAACTGATTTTATGACATTTTACAAACTAACCATCAGACTCAGAGCACTGATTGCGATAGTGTTGCATTAATGATGCTACTGTTGCCCCTACTGAGGTCAAGCAATGCAATTGCAGTTCGCACAGGTTGTGTAAAAGTTGTTGTTGGTATATGTTCAGGTTTCAGCAGTCAGCGCAGTGGTAAACTGGGGTATGAGTCCTAAAGCCTTCGTCTTCCGCAACTACAACCACAAACCAGGCTCTCTCAGCCGCTACGCCGGAGGCTCAGGCTGCCAGATGTGGCAGGCTGTGCGAGCATCATCAGCAGCCCCGGGGTACTTCCAGGAGTTCCTCTTGCAAAGTGATATTCATCAGGTAGGTAACTGCTGTGTTTAATGTGTCAAAATTATCTTAATAAAGGCACAATTAGTGTGCGAGTGGAATAGAAATGTTGTAAATTAGTGGTGAGGGACTGCGAGCTGAACCTTAGCAAGCCTAAGCAAGGGCCTCTCCGGCATAAAATCATTTCTCTTTGGATCTTCCCCCGGACTAAGAGAAATATTGCAAAACCTCTTAGCCCAATAACTCATAATAAGAGGTGATTTACTACATTTGGTTCACCATTAAGGTGCATAAAGAATTTACGATCGTTTAACCATAACATAAATCTGGATGACAAAAAGTTAAAAGATCCTTAACTAGCACAAAAAAGTAGACTACCCTTCCCTTGAGTACAAAGACTAAATGCATAACTGTCCTCCTTGATGTTATAGTTATTAATAAAGTTTAGTTTTGTCCACTTAATTTGTTTCTATGTGTCTTTGTAGGATGGAGGAATTATTCTGAACAACCCCTGTGCCTTGGCTGTTCACGAGAGCCGTCTATTGTGGCCCAACCAGCCCTTCCAGTGTGTGTTGTCCCTCGGCACAGGTCGCTATGACAATGTTAAGAGGTCACCCACCACCTCCACCAGCCTGAGAGCCAAAATCAGCAACCTGATCAGCAGCGCTACAGACACCGAAGGGGTCCACACCCTGCTGGACGACCTGCTGGCTCCAGATGTGTACTTTCGTTTCAACCCCATGTTGAGTGCTTTGGTGTCCCTGGATGAGAGCCGACCGCAGGCCCTGGATCAGCTGCATAGAGACACCCAGAACTACCTGGAGAGAAACCGACCCAAACTGGCCAGGCTCTGTTTGGTGCTCGGGGCAGAGCGCTCAGCTGTTAGCAGAACTAAGGACTGGATGAGTGAGAGGGCCTGGGAGATGAAGCAGAGATGGGTGTGAGTGGGTACAGTATGACAAGCAGATGAACACATGCACAGGCTGTGGACAAAATAACAGAAATACCTCTTAAGTACAATCCTAATGTGAGTTTTCTGCTGTGAAATGTCAAAATGTCTGCTGTGTAACTAATCCTATTGTGAGCAGCCTAGTATGCTGACGTTTAGCGTAACACATTGTGCTCACAGAGCCACTAGTAAGGCTACTATATAACTATATGTCTATGAACTGTATATCTAAACACAACCTGAAGCATATTTTTATGCCTCTATGTCCATTTTCTTCTGATTTATGCACGTAACTGGTTACGTGATTATTTTTTGGGCTCTGAGCGGTGCCAAAACACGTGACCTACACTCAATACCGGACCTGAACACATCCTGTGTAAACAGACAAAGCACTCCAGCTGCTTCTGCTACTCTGCTATCTAGTTGCTTTGGATAATGCAGGCTGTGTGTGTGTGTGCGTGTGCTGCAAACTCTCCAAGTTCAGATTTCTGTCCTGATGCATAATGCTGAACGTAAACAATCTGATATAAACAAAGAGGATCGGATGGAAAAACAAAGCATGAGGTGTCTCGGCCCATTATATATTTTATTTTACAGCACTTTTATACCTGGAAACATCTGTAAGTGCTCCATTCACTAACCTATTACAAATATAATCTACAAATACATCCTAGCAGCCTCCCCTATTGACTGAAGAGTACAAGAGAAGCAACTGCTTTGTAATATTAATCAAATATTTTGCGAGCACATTTCTCTTTACTTCTCTTCTCTGCAGTTTCTTGTCTTTGGTATTTGTCGTTTTGAAACTTGGGCCCTTGCCAAAAATGTGATTTGTGGTGTCGAACAATTACACAGCTGAACAATTACAAACACAGCTACAGATGCAGCATCCTGGAATTAAGTGATTTCTATTAAGTTATGTGCTGATCAGCAGCTTCAGAGGACGCTGAACAATCACTGTCTGTAAGAGTGATTTTTCAAGTCAATAAAAAACGCCTTCCGGAGGAACAGAGTAGCCAGATAGTTGCTGCTGAGTTTCATCATATCTGCCGAGGCTATTGTATCATACAATGTTTCTGATGTTTTGTCCACCTCCTGTTGTATGTGCACTGTGTGCTAAAGCAGTATGATGTTGTGAACGTGCCTCATTTACATATCATATTTAAATATTACATATTTATCATTTTGTTTGACGGTTTCTTGCACAGAACAAATACGCACATTCATTATATAAGCACTTATATGCACTTTATTTAAAAAAGCTTTGTGCGTGACTTAATTCACTACTTGATTATGAATGTCTATGAACTGTGATATAAGCTATAAATCTGATGTATTACTGTATATTCTTGTGCTATTGTTTTGAATAAATTCATATTTATGAAGACTTTTTCCCCCCCCTCTTTTTACTGAACACATAAAACCACCACCACTTTTTGTCAACCCAAATAAATGAATCACCCTGGTCTTGGCAAATGATGGAAGACTTTATCACTGAGGGAGAAACCATCCAATCACTTGAATGCGACGGGTTAAATCCCCCCCCCCCCCCAATGTGTCTGGAAGCTGTGGCCTGCCTGTCCACAATAGACTGACTTTGTTCCAGACAGAAATGCTTTGTGTGAGAGAGTGTGCGTTTCGTGCCAGCCAGAGTGAAGATACAAGGTCAGTAACCCACCCCCACCCCCACCCCTTCAATCTAACACACTGAACATCAACAGCACACATGAAAAAATACAAAAATTATTTGATCTTTTAAAGCAAGCTGTAGATAATTGTTGCTTGATGGGAACTGGATGATACCTAAAACCTAATCTACCAACTAGTGCATGACATGTCAGTTCTGTTTAACTCGATTCTCTCATCACAGCACAGATGACGTTATATTTATGTGTGGATTTCACAATGGATTTATTATAATGGGCTCTCAGGCCCTGTTTGCCAGGCATGTGACCCAGGCTCGGGACAGTCATCCTGATGGGCCTCTGTAATCTTGCCTGTCACCTGCTTTAAGATGATTGAGTGACAAATAACGCGAAAGGCAGATGCTGCCGGAAAGGTGAATCTCACCGTGAAGGCGATGTTGTGAATCTACTGTGACAGAAGATGAGAAGGAAGTAGGAGTCCACTTTCGCTGCAACGAGGTGGAAAAGGGGACCAAGGAGCAGAGATCACACAAACTACACTCAGAGGTAGGACTGCTATCATCCACCAATTCTACTTTTGTTGGGTACTTTTGAATATTTTTTGGATGGAGCTAGAGTTCATTGTTAGAGCATATAAGCGTACATTAAGAGACAGAGCAGCATAGAGTGTATCACCGTGTGAAGGAGTGCTTTGGTCGTTCAAGATGCCTATCAGTGAAGTCCAGGTTTTAATGATGTCATAGTCTAGAGTTGAGAAGTGGGACGGGTCTACAACTGCATCGGCACATTTGTATAAGAGTGAACACAATCTTGCTCCGCTCTCACAAATGTTATTTAGATGAATGGCATGAATTTGCATCACGTTTTATTATGTCAGTCATAAATGCAACGTGCGTTTGACTTGAACTACTAAATGTTGCAAATTCATAGCATCTGTCTTTATATTGTAGGCACGGTGACAGCTAGGCTGTAGATTAATTTCCCACTTTGCACCAGAAATATCTTGATAAGTATTTATTGGAACATTTGTTGTCCCCAGGTGATCAGTCTTACACATGGTGATCCGCTGACTTTTCCTCTAGAACCTCATTGAGGTTGACATTTATAGTTTTGAGTGAAATGTCAACAATCATTGGATAGATTGCCATGAAACTGCATTCAGACATTTATTGTAATAACTTTGATGATCCCTTAACATTTCCTACAGTGCTCCATCACATCATTTAAATTGGTTTATAGACAAATTAAAAATGGTGAACATGGTCAATGTGATCAAATGACTGTTGTGCCTGTCAGAGCTGCTAGCGTGCCCGGTAGATTCTTACCTTGCTACCGGATTTGAGGGATTGTTTTGTTGATGTATCTTATCATTACCTTGCCATAAAGTCAGAATCATAGTGCTCGACTTGGTGAGACAATAATGTTTTGATTACACGGTGGCGATGACTTAATGTGGAGCAGTGTCCTGCTCAACAGGAGTTTTTCTCCGGCCTCCTCTTACACTTTCCCTGATGCAGTGACGTCACAGTGCAAATGAGAGGTGCTCTGGGTCTGAACGGGCAGCTTGTGTGGTTAAACGCTCCCTCCCACATGCCATCTGCTCTTACCCGAGCCCTGGGCACACGTGCCAAAGTAGACCCGGCGAGCATAGAGACCTTCTTGTCGTCACTGAGCTGGCTCTGTCTGCCTCTTCACTGTGCAATCTGGTGCATGGCACTGATCAGTGCTCGATGCCAGGCCAATGTATGGGGTAAAAAGCCCATACTGAGAGCCAAGAAGCTCAACATACCACTTCTGCTTTTGTTATCTGTGTGAGTCAAGTCGTGTTACAGTTGTGAACACGGAGGATGGGCCTCAGCTCCAGAGGCATTGGCTACAGATATGAGTCTTCCAAATGTGAATTAAAAGATGTCACATCCCTTACGATGAGTAATATATTTATATAAACTTTCCACTTTGAACTCAGCCTTATTGTTAGACTTGTAAATACACATCTTGATTAACGTAATCACCTCATTTTACCCACATTCCCCTATCACCGAGCTATTGTTTAGCCCAGTCAGTGCTGGTTTATGCAGCCCTTTGAGGATTCCTGAAAGCCTACACAGGTCAGGACACTGTCGACAGCCCGTGAGATGGCTTTTGTTTAACACAAATGCAGCTTCTCCTGCGTTTTTGGCAGCGTTTCTAGAAAAAGATTTTCTCAGCTGAATTGTAATGACCTTTTCCTCCTCTGAGGATACGACGTGAATGGCTGAGTGTAGAGAATCTGTTTCCTGGAAAAAGAGGATACGTTTAATTGGTATTATGGAAAATCGGGTTTGTGTTGGGAGTTTAATAAGTGTTATTTCATATCCCAGAAGGTTAAAAGTAAAAAGCAGTTTTGAATGTTGAATATTTCTATCGTTTGTTGGATCTGTTGCGCTGGAGTCATGTGGCTTGAGATTTGTCACATGTAAAATTCATATGAGACAAACAAACATTTCTTTCATACTCCGTTCCCCGGATCTCTCCAGTCAACAATGAAGCCCACATTTTGATGTCATCAAAACCAACAAGAATGCAAATTGTACAGAATGTGATACTGTTTCGTGCTTTCATTTGGCTCACTTCATTCACACTGGAACAGGTCAAAGCAAACATTTATGCAGCTATGAGAGCGAAACAACAAGCACAAGAGGCAAAAACATGTGATTACTTCCACAACGTTTGGTGTAATGAATTCAAACATTTATTAAATCCTTGGGAATTCAGTCAGACAAACTTTGTGTTTGTTGATTTGATTGTTCAGTATTATGGGAGCCAGGTCAGAACAGTGAAGTGAAGTGGGGTGATGAGTAGGTGGTGTATGGCGCTCATTCATTATTCATGAGATGGGTGGGCAGAGTGTAACTGGCAGTGACGGACAGAAACTCTATTACTGAAGTGTATCAACTCCTCTAGGGTGCTTGACCTGATATTTGAAGGACTGAGACATTAATTGATATACTGCACAAACAAGAATAATTTTGTGGACAAGAGTGATTGGAATTATCGGGGCATTGGGGAAGTGACAGATATGGGGAGGAGAGAGCACTGATTTGACTTTATATGAGAGAGGTAGGTAGAGACAACCTTTTGTTTTCATACTAACATAACTTGTGGTTTATTACATATTTATAGCAGTAATCTAATAAAGAGAGTCAGCTAATGAAACACTGTTCTGAATCCTTCTGTGCTTCTATACTATGGTTTACTACGGGTGGTGTGATATAAGTAGTAGGGTTGTCAGTGATGGAACAATTTTGAGCTATGTGTACTTGAGTATTTAAATTTAATGCCACTATACACTTCTACTCCTCTTTTTTTACCTCTTTATTCCACATTTACCTGAAAGATAGAAGAGTTTTCATTAGCACACTGGAAAAGATTATCAGATACAATACACTGTTACATATTAAACCAGTTGTTCCCAACCTTGTCAGATGTTTTAGAAGTCTATGAGCTGTTAGCAGATTCATCTAATAGTGATTTCCCTTCTAAACGTCTAAGATGATTTCATTTAAATATCTGTTTGACACCCAGAGAGATAAAGCAATCCATTAGTGTTCCATCAAAAGCATTAATGTTGATTTATCTTACGTTTTTCTTCTTTCCGTTTCTATTAATCTATCATGTGTTCCTTTGGTGGGGGCCAAACTGCATATAAAATAGTTACAATTAGCTCCACCTTGACCAACCACAACAGTAAAACACTGTTTGACATTAATGCATCAGTATTAATAATCTATAATTAAATAAAACAATAAAACAACACTCACAGGGGACATATTTCTGCTCAACGACTTCTTTAAACTGCTGATAAAACCACTACAGAACTTTTTCAAGTAGAATTTTGACTTTTATGTCACACTTTTTTTTTTTGCATTGTTGTATTACTGCTTTTTAAAAGCTTGGAGTAATTTTCCACCACTGTAAAACTGTAGTAAGAATTTTCATTTCAATTTGATGACATGAATGTATTGAACAGCAGACACCTTCTGTTGTTTATTCGATTTGAGAACAGGAGAGTTGGTGAAGCAAAGTGTTGCTGGGTTCCATGCACTGTAAACATGGGGACACTGGTCGAACCAGCGCTGCTGCTACTTTTATGGCAGAGTGTTTGGGCTTTGGACATCCCTCTGGAAGGTGAGTCAGTACCCTAATACATGCCAAATTTGTGATATTTGTCTTATTTCATATGTTTTGAAAAACATGCTGTTTTATTTTTCCGCCTACAGTCAGGCAGCCCCCAACCATCATAAAACAGTCAGTAAAAGACCATATTGTTGACCCCAAAGACACCATGGTCATTGAATGTGAAGCCAAAGGAAACCCTCATCCCATGTAAGACCTGATGAAGCCTCCGGTTGTGTTAAAATTTATATTATCTACAAACCACTTCAATGTTTTTTCCTGTCTTCCTTTACACTTTTTGCTCATTCATGAAAGTTTCTCATGGAGGCGTAATGGGAAGTATTTCAACGTGGCACGTGACTCTCAAGCATCGATGCGCAGGCGCTCAGGGACACTGGACATCTATGCCAAGAACAATCCAGAACAATATGAGGCAGAGTATCAGTGCATCGCCTCCAATGAGTATGGATCTGCATACTCCAACAAGATCAGACTACGACTATACAGTAAGATCAGTATTAGAGAATCAACTGCTTGTTTATATCCACAACTGATGTGACATACTACTGACAGGAGATGTACAGGGTTCTGACCTAACCCATCAGTATCCTAACACTAAGCAGAGTCGCAATGCAAAGATGTCAACTTTTGTGATTTGGTGTATTTTTTTTATCCCTACTTTTCACATACCACTTACCACTTTCAATGAGCTGCTGCTGCATTACTTTTTACTCTATAGTGTTGTCCTAAAAGATATCTTGAAATGCAAATTCAATTCTACCAAATGAAAACAGATATATTCTGTATTTTTGGTAATTGGTAATATATGCCATGAAGGGACAAAAACAAACGATGTGTTGGCACTCAGTCCCAAATCCATTTGCTCCTAATGAATATGTAAATCTTTCAGAAATATATACTGTGCCTAAAACACCTGGGTAGTGTTTAGTATTTAGCAAACGTTATTCAAACAAAATTGTGCATTTGTTTGGGACTATTTTCAGCCACACATTCGATGCAGTTAATGATAATGAAGAAACATGTTTCCTAGGGCAACAGTGTGGTTCACTGATGTCTTTTTAATAGCTTTTGGACCTCGATGACCTCTATGACACAGAGGAATAAACTATATTAGCTTTATTACAATTATTATGGGACCCAACATCAACCATTTTCTTGCTGTTCAGATTAAATTAACATGCATCATCAGCTGCTCACAGTGACATGTATAACTCTGTGTTTGTGCAGGAGCGCCTGTGTGGCCGAGGGAGATTCTGGAGCCTGTGGTGATCAGCGCTGGCCTGCCTCTAGTCCTGTCCTGTGACCCTCCACCTGGCCCACCTAAACCTGAAACCTACTGGATGTCCAGCTGTAAGAGTCTCTCTAGAGTTACATCTCAGTTGCATAAAGGTTTGGTGCCTCAACAAAGAGGCAGTTAAACAGTCTGTTTACTGAAATGTCTCTCCTGTGAACTTTCATTTCAGGCTCATATGCGAGACCGTTCAACTGGCCCATTCAGACAGCTTTCCCCACCATGCAGCCTGTGCGGCAGGACCGCAGGGTATCCATGGGAGTAAATGGAGATCTGTACTTCTCTAACGTCCTGTTCAATGACTCTGCGACTGACTACTGTTGTAACGCCCGTTTCCCCTACAAAAATGTCATCCAGCAGAAGATGCCTGTGGTTGTTAAAGTGCTTACAAGTGAGTATGATAGTTCTCATGTCTGCTTTTGAAACATTGTCTGATCTTTTAAGCCACATATTCGCATCTGACACATGTTCAGGTGTTTATACTCCTAACCTGTAGAGGTGGAAAGACACTAAGAACATTTACTTGTAGTAGTACAAGTACACTTCAGTACAATTTCGAGGTACCTACTTATTTTACTTGAGTATTTGCATTTTATATTACTTCATTTTCCAACTCCACAATAATTCAGAGCGAAATATTGTACATTTTATTCTACTACATGTATTCCATGATGTACTAGAACAAATAAATAATGTATTGTTATGAACTAAGCACCCCAGCAATATGTATATCAAAAAATAAACCATAAACCATTACCAGCTAATAATTGGAATTCAATAATATAATAATAATAAGTAGTTTTACTTGTTTTTCTTACAGCTTTATGCGTATACTTACTTTGAGTGATAACATTTTGAATTCAGGAGTTTTATTAGTCATAGATTATTTCTAACGGTGGTCCTAATACTTTTACTTAAACCACCCACAAGGAAGTTTAACATTGTGTCCATTCTGGCACTGCCTGTGGACAAAAGTGGTAGTGTTTCCACCACCTAATTTCATCTGATTTACTGGAACCAGTTAAAAACACCTTGTTGCACGTTTAAGTAAAAGATCTGAGTATGTCTTTCACCAGGATAGACCTGCAGGCTTCATGGGTAAGCCATGGCAAATTGCTAAATGTAATAGATGTAAAGAAAACAAATAATTCAAGCTGTAGTTTCAGCTGAGATTTTAGAGATCTGTGACTGGAGGATTGCCCTGAGTCACGGTGGGCGTGAGGAATCTTTGGCCTGCTGTGCATCAGGTTTATTCTGTGGTTACAAATGACCAGTTAGGACGAAGAACTTGCCTAGCAAAAACACACTGGGAAATGAGTTTGAACCCTGCTCTCTTCTCTGCATTTTACTTGACTTTTTCTAACCAAACAGATAAACTAATGACAATAATTTCTGATGTTGTTTGCCATTAACTCTCCTGTGCTTTTGTGATTTACTACAACGACAAACTCGACCGTTTTGTTTTGATTTCAGACCCTAAAAAGAGTCACCATTTGCATCGACTAAACGTACTAACTGTGGTGAGTGCGTGCTCCGCCTCAGCTGTCAGCTGAACTTGTTATGCCCGTTTGTCTAGTGTTGTGTCATGAATGCCTGAAGCATGTCACTGACTCATGTGTTCTGGTTTGTTTCCTCCACAGCTCGCACAGTGGCCGAGGCTGCCCCCAGCTGGCTGTCTCCCACAGGGTCGTCCAGCTCCATACTGGTCCTGCAAGGGGAAGAACTGCTCTTGGAGTGCATTGCTGCAGGAGTGTGAGTGTGAAGGAACTTATAATTAATGCTACTGTTTTGAAAAGCCACGCACTGTGTCATTCTGGCTTTGATTTCATGAAAGTCGTCTTGTTTAAAGCCTTGTTTATCATCATCAAGGCCAACTCCTCATATCAGCTGGACCAAAGATGGCGACGACCTGGTGGTGAGGCCACGCATGAGAGTAAAGAACTTCAACAAGATGATTCAAATCCCGAGAGCATCTTTTGATGACGCGGGTGAATACGTCTGCAGTGCTACCAATAAAATTGGATACATTGAGCACACGATAACTGTCAGGGTCAAAGGTGAGAGCAGCTCTCACAAACATGATGTCCTTTCTTGTCTTTCTTGCTGCACAGTGGCATTAAATCAACTAACATGAGTGTACTTGACAGCGGCTCCATTCTGGTTGGAGAAGCCTGCTGATCTAGTTTTGGCCCCTGAGGAAAATGGACGCTTGGTATGTCGTTCTGATGGTGTTCCTCGTCCCACAATCAGCTGGTTCCTCAACGGGGAACCAATTGAAAGTAAGTTTGGAGGTTCAGCTGTAAAAAATAAATCTAAAATAGCTCAACTGCTGCTGTATTTTCCATTTTTTTGTGTTTTGTTATTTTTCCTAGCTGCCACTCCGCTGCCTAACAGACAGGTGTCAGGAGACACGTTGACTTTACGCAGTGTGACCATTGAAAACAATGGCGTCTATCAGTGCAACGCTTCCAATCCATTTGGGTACTTATTGGCCAATGCTTTTGTCAACGTGCTGCGTAAGTTACCACTCTGTTATCCATGGATGTTTTTCACAGTCTTGACCCAGCCATGAGGTGCAGAAGATTTTGAATGGTCTCTCAAAAAAATAAATAATAATATTAAGGGTATAGGTATATTTTAACCACTCTAATGTTGCCACATATTGAACTGCTGCACCATCATTGTGCAGTCATAAGAAATAAGTAGGATGTTATGGAAGTGTTTTGAAATTGAATTCTAACAGAAACATTGGGTCCCCTGTATCATATTTGAACAGAAACATGCCAAATGTCATATAAACAAATATAAAAAATGATAGGAATCCATGTTCTTTCTCCAAAGAACATTAAATATAAATACTAAATAGACAACAAAAAGTATTTTAACTCTCACACACTCAACAATGACCAAACAATCCATCAATTGTCATTAGATTAGGTTAAAGTTTCGCAAAATTGTGACTGGTGCATGGAAGTACATCAAATCAAAATACAACACAGACAAAACAAAAAACATAATTTCTTGTGTAAGAACTCTGGCTCTATTCATTTTCAGCGTCTTTAAAGAAAAACATGAACCCTGTATCACTTCATTGATTCCAAAAACTAATATGTTTTTTGTGTAAATAGCAACCCTTTATTATGCTGCACCGTTGCAATGCCTTTTTTTCTATGCACCTACTCACAGAGGTCATTTAGAGGCATTTGGGAACTGTAAGAAATCAGTAACAACGCTAAACATGCAAAAGACTACACAGGTTAAGGGAAAGAGGGTACACAGAGAATATAAATATTTCATAACAAAATTAATTTTTTATCAATATTTCCCTAGATGCAACTCCACGCATTCTCGGACCCAGGAATGAACTTAATAAGGTGACGGAGGGCACTAATGTTTTCCTTCACTGCCGCTTCTTTGGATCCCCAGTGCCTGAATTGCGATGGTGAGAACATGGTGTATAACATTTTAACGTGAAGAGTCATCTCAGACATCAGCTCACATTGTGTGTTTGTTTACGGGTTCACCTACACAGGTCCAAATATGGACAGGGGAATCTTGAAGGAAATCGTTTTAAGACCTACAGTAACGGGACTCTGGAAATAAAACGCATACGGATAGAGGACCAGGGAACGTACCTGTGCATAGTCAGCAACGTCGCAGGAAGAGATGAGAGTCAAGTTCGAATAGAGGTCAAAGGTGAAGGTCACATTGTTGTTTCACACTAAAAAAATCTTTGAGTTTGAAATAAACAAACAGTCTCTAATTGTGTGACCCACTCTGTTTTTCTTTTCAGAGCCGACTTTAATCGTCACAAAACCGCAAAGTTTGAAAGTCATCCGTGGAACCGATGTGCGCTTCGAGTGTGGCGTAAAAGCAGATGTTACAACTCCTGTCACGACCACCTGGCTGAAAGGCAAAAAGCCTGTCACTCTTGGCTGGAGGTTCGTCTTTTTATATGACTGATGATTTCTCACACATTTTTCTAATTAAATTAAAGTTATGATTGAATGAGCACCCGTTTTACTCTTTATGCCATCCTCAGAATCACCATGGATGAATCAAATTTGGTCATCACTAATGTAAACAGAGACGATGAGGGCAATTATACTTGTGTCATCAAGAGTGAACTGGACCAGAAGTCTGCCTCAGCACGCCTATTAGTGATGGGTTAGTGATGACGCATTTCAAATGAATGACCTCTCATCAGACATGCGGCATGTTAGGCTTTTTGATCATTGATGTATTTTTGTGTGTAGACCGTCCTGATCCTCCCACTAACTTGGAGTTGTCAGATCCATATGAACGTAGTGTGAGACTCAGTTGGGCCCCTGGAGACAACAACCACAACCCGATTTCAGGTGTGTTCAAGATAGTTTAAACTAAATAAACATACTGTTTTTAGGGAGTTCTTGTTGGTTGTACCTTGTATTGCTCTTTTACAGAGTACCTAGTGCAGTATGATGATGACGACTGGTTGCCTGGGAAGTGGAAAAACCTGTCAACGTACGCAGGGAACCTCAACTCTGTCATCCTGCATCTTACACCTTTCACCTACTACGAGTTCCGGGTCATCGCTATCAACGAAATTGGGATGAGTCGTCCTAGTCGTCCATCTAAACGCTTCCAGAGCAGCGGTGCACGTGGGTTTAATCCTCCTCAGATACATACATATTGCTTTAAAGCTAATAATCTTACCACTGCATGTGTTTTCCTTCACAGCCCCAGATGTCATCCCAAAGAACTTAAAGGGTGTGGGCACATGGAGGAATAACATGGAGATCAGCTGGGAGGTAATAAGGATTGAACTCATCAAATACTGCAGCAGCTTTTATAATCATCTTAACTGTTGAATATTTTAATCTGTGACAACTGAAATCAAACCGTGCTGGTTGTCGTAAACCATGCCTTCAGCCTCTAACCTACAGAGAGTGGAACGGGCCCCACCTGAAGTATTTGGTGTGGTGGAGGAGGAGAGATTCCCGAGAGGAGTGGAAGAACGCAACCACAAAATGGTTGAAATACTACATCTACGATGCAGATACCTTCACTCCTTATGAGATCAAAGTCCAGGCTGTCAACGACTTTGGGCTGGGTCCAGAATCTCCTGTTGTCACTGGTTACTCTGGGGAAGACCGTAAGTAATATACATGGAAAAAAAAACAAACATTAACTGTCCATATCGTAGCTTAAATGTTCAAATCTACAGGTTAGTTGTGCTCCACTGCTGAAGACATCTTTTGGTAGAAAACAAGTTCAACTTGACGGGTATGCAGCAGAGATTTTAATCTAGGTGCTGACATTACAAAAACCTGGAGTAGAAAAATAAAGTTGAAAAGAAACAAGCTTAGTGAATAATTCATGACTCCTGCAATGGTTTAATGGCACCTGACGGGAGAATTAACACCAACAACCGTTTATCTCTACTCAACTTCTAATATTTAACAATAGTGGATGGCAGTGCTCATGAATTCACATCTTCTTTTAAGATGTACGCTCACATTTTAAAAGATTTGTTTAAAAAGGAATGTGCGCTTTGGTTGGAAACTTGTAGAAACCAGAGCTAAAAAAGGGAAAAGCATGAGGACATCTCATGATCTAATGCAATTACATTGTTTATTGTTTTGTTTTGTCTAATTATACATGGAGAGAGCAAGTATAGTACATTTCAAATATAGTTACCACGAGGTATAAATACAATGTTTCTGTGCTTGTTGTTGCAGATAATGTCTACACATACCGTCACTCTAAAGAGCTCCTGCTTCGTTTGCTCTTAATCCATAGGGAATTGTCAGATAAATAAGAGTTGTGCCTGAACACACCTTTTTGTAGTTTTTAGTGTACTTTCATATTGAGGTCAAGTTGCGTCTTACTCATCTACCTCTTTATTCAGTGATAGCAAAGACAGTCTCGCTTTTCCCCAGGTCCCTTATCTGCACCTCTGAACCTGAGAGTGTCCGACATCGAGAGCACCCAGGCGACCTTACACTGGGACACGGTGGAGCGCGGCTCTATTATGGGAGAACTGAAAGAATACAAGGTGCGTCTGTTGTGAAATCAATATTGGATAATAAACTGAGATTATAGCTGGCATCTACTGTAAGCTTATAGACTACAACAGAAACCGAGGACATATTGTACTTCACTGAGAGACTCGAAAGACTATAATGAGCTGATGTAGTAATACCTGTTTCTCTGTGAACTTTTTTAATTTCATGAAATTTATTGACACTTTGTTTGGTAACATTCAATTTCATCAGTGTAATTTTGGTAGATGGGAAAATGAATAATGTGAAGGAAAAGGTTGAATTCTTGTTCATTGTGAGCCTTAAGTTTGTTAATGCATTGTCAAGTAAGTAAGCAATAAAAGATCAATGAAATTCATGAGCCAATTATCAAATACAAATGATCAAAAACACATGAAAATAATGATTACTGTTTTCAAATAGAAGAAACAGATGAGGCAGTAACTAGTCCAAATGAGGGAGAGAACTTACGAGAGAGCCTCAGATGTTTTGTTGTGTAGTCGTCACTTGTAATTTTTGTTTCTTCATGTTAGACTTCTTTAAGATTAGAAGATTTTTTCAGTAGGAAGAACACTGAAACTTACAAATTCAGTGTTAACAGCACAACAACAACAAAACCCATCCTGATTCTTCCTAGCAAGAGCTCCCACTTCCCTCCAAAAACAAGATGTAAACGGCTGAATATAATACAACCAGTACAAAAATATTATAAGCATACATATGTATGAATGCATATACCATACCTGGACCTTAACAGTCAGTGTGCAGGAGTTCAACCTTTTCTTGTCTCCAAAAAAGAACAATTCATTTCTGGGTGTGTTGCTTCTCATCTCTCAGATTTATTACTGGAGGGACAGCAGCCAGCTGAGGTGGCATAGGGTCAACCGAGGGATGAAGTCTAAAACATTTCCAAACGATGATCCAGAGCCCTCTGGGGTGCTCACTGGACTCATCCCCTATAGCAACTACAAGATGTATATAGTGGTGGCAAACAATCGATACGAAGGCCCGCCTAGTAATAATATACACTTCTCAACACCTGAAGGAGGTAAGAAAAATCATCCCAAGGGCAAGGGAGCCTGTGTGTCCGGTTTACAGCACAAACAAATCACCAGTTAAAGTGTTATTTCTCGATGTTTTTGTGTATTGTCTCCTGCTGTGCTTTTGTCTGCAGTGCCATCCGTGCCCAAATCCTTCAGGATCCAACAGCGACATCTGGACAGTATATACGTCGACTGGGACCTGCCAGCAGAACCCAACGGTATCATTACGGGATATTCCCTCAAGTATCAGACAGGTATGCCGACCCAATATCTGAAACCCTTTCAAAAATCTCTGGAGATTGTTCCGACTTCACAGACTACACTTTCAATGCATAATGCAGCGTTCTGCAGTCCTCTGAGGAGAAACAGCGAAGCTTTAATAACAGAAAGGGAAATGGGTTATTTCACTAAAGCTGATAAAGGTTTCCACGTGACACTTAAGTTCACATCCCCATAGCACATAATAGCACACTTAAATATGCACTCAAAAACCAAAATACCGCAGAAGTATGTTCTCGGGAGTGTAATGAACACTTTCCGAGCAGCTATGGTACTTAACGGCTCAGTTGTGTGCACTCTTCCAGCGTCAAGGGCTCTCAGAGCGCGCTGAAATTTCCACTCTCTCCACAGTGAATGCCACCAGGGGAGAGGAGCTGCGAGTTGAGGAGTTCCTTCCTAATGTAACAAGTTTCTCAGTCCGACGATACGACCGCTACACTCGATACAGATTCTCTGTGGCGGCACGAACTCGGATAGGGATAGGGGAATGGCATACGGAGGAGTCACCCCACTACACCACTGAAAGTAATTTAACACTTGCTTCATGCATCAGCACAGTCATTGGCCTACCAAATAAACACTCTTAAGTGCTGAGTGGATGATACTTATATCCGTAAGCACCTTTTTTTTCCCCCTGCGTGTCTCAGTTTATGCCCAGGACCAGGTGGACATCTCCACTCAGGGCTGGTTCATCGGGATTATGTGTGCTGTGGCTCTCATCGTGCTCATCCTACTCATAGTCTGCTTCATCAAGAGGAGTCGAGGGGGGAAATACCCAGGTACGGTGATGATTCCTCATATTCAGTGATATCCAAAAAATACCAAAGTGTATCTCTTCTAACTGAGTTTTAATTTCAGTCCGGGAGAAAAAAGACATTTCATTGGAGCCGGTGGATGACAAAGATCAGGAGGGGTCATTTGACTACCGGTAAGCATTACAGAAGACAGCTGGTCGTCATGTTACTCTCATTTACCAACGTGTTTTACAAAATCCTATTTCAGATGTCCAACGTGTGCTACATCATATTAGTATTTATATAATGGCATAGCAATAACATCATTATGTTTCCTATAACACCACACAGCACTGTCATTGTTGAAAATTAGAACTAAGATTTATTTACATCAATTTGCTCTGTAGCTGTGCATCAGCATTCTGTTCAGTGTATTAAAGCTGCCCTGTGGATTTTTGTCTTGTGAACAGACAAACCTTATGTCTACATGGTTATTCAGGGTTGCGTTGCAGTGGCTGCAGGTTAAGGAAGACATATGTCGCTCTCCTCAGCAAGCGGTTCGATCCACGGCATCTTCAGTCTGCATGTTGAAGTAAACTTGGGTTCAAGATACTAGATCCCAAATTTCTCCTGAAGGCCGCGCCATCAGGGTGTCAATGTGTTTTAATGATTAGCTCCTAAAACCGATGCACAGTTGACACCTTACATGGCAGCTAATGCCACGAGTGTATGAATGGGTGGATGAGATATGTAGTGTAAACGCGCTCTGAGTGGTCGGAAGACTAGAAAGGCGTGATATAAGTACAGTACCGTACACCGTCCTGCTTCATCAAGACCAAGACCCTGAGACTCCTACGCTTGTGTGTATTGTTTGTAGTATCAAGGCTATACAATCACGTTGAGCCCCATTTCCTAAATTAATTCATCATCATGCATAGCTGGCAGTCTTCTTCACCAACTTTTCTGCTACGCCATTACAACTGTCAGTTAGTAGAAGAGCCGGAAAGCGGAGGCAGGAATGTTTATCACCTCACATGCCTGCACATTTCCCAGGGTACCTTTAATATCGATTACATTTTAGCGTGATGCACGGTTACAAATCAAATCTGATCACAGTGTTTATGGCTTTATTTATGATAACTCTTTGATCGTACTCACATTATTTTCTGTTTTTATTTTTCTATTTACTCTACCTCTTCTATCTAAACCTTTACCCCCCTCCCCCCAATCACCTCAATCCTGTTCTTTTCCAACTGAACCACTCAAGGTCTCTTGAAAGGTATGAAAAGACTAAATAATGACACATTGACAATATTGACAATTAAGCTGTACGATCAATTTTATGAGAATGTAATAATTTTATGAAATGTAATAAATGCGATATATCATTTCACACTAATGATCTTAGACGAACTCTTCACATTTCAGGATAGCACGAGTCTCCACTCTGCCTTACCCACGGCGGTATGTACATGTATATTATAAGTGTATCGATACATCAGTGTGAGTTTTACCCTCCTTTCTATCTTCTCGTACTGACCACCTTTAATGTCTTTTTTATATATATATATATATATATATATATATAATTTTGTAGAGAGGAGGAAAGAGGGCTTCAAAGAGGCCAACCATCTATGGAGGCAATGATGAAGCGATCAGACAGTGACGACAGTCTGGTGGACTATGGTGAGGGAGGTGAGATACCGTTCAACGAGGACGGCTCGTTCATCGGCCAGTACACAGGAACCAGGAGAGATGTCAGGGATTTGGACTTTGGTGGAAGTCTGGAGCTCCATTCTCCGATGAATACCATCTACTCCCTGGCATAAAACTCAAACTTCAAACTGCCTTCCCGACTTCAGCTTCAACTATTTGTCATGTGACTTTACCGTGCTCGTACCCTCCACCTTGGATTAAGAACTTGTGGTTGGTCTGCAGGAGGGAACAGCTGGAGGCTGAGGTGCTGTTACCCTCTCAAGCAAAGAAACTTCCACACATTTGAAGAGGAAAATGGAGGGAACATTTAGGGACAATGCACGAGATGAGATGCCTTTATCATCTGATGAAAAGCAAGCTTTACCTTTTGTGTTTCGTACTGCGTTTCCTGTAAATAAGAATGCTGTGTGTTTGTGTGCATGCATACGCATGTGTACATGTTCAATTATCCTGTCAGTAGGGGGAGGCTGCGTATCAGAGGAGACAGACCAGTTTATCAGTTTATCATGTTGATAAAAAGCAGTTACAAGGACCAACATAACTACTGTTATCTTTTACTTTCAGCTAATTTCCATAATGAGATCATGATATTTTTACATGTTGGCTGTGTATATAAGGACATAATCAGAGGAGTCACAACTGAACGTTGATTGCTTCTCCCTTTGTCTTATACACTAGTGTTGAAGTACAATGTGTGAGAGTAGAAAGTGTTGTTAGTGATAAATGAAGGATAATAAAGTATCTCCAAGGACTAATGATTCATCTGCACGGTCAGTTTGCGAATTATGCTCTGACGGAAAGCACCAGGGCGAAGTATTTTAGGAATCAGCGAGCATACCGCCATAAACCAGCTGTAAAATCAGAAACCGCCCATGTTTCTCTATGAACTTGCCTTAACCGTGTTCCCATTTCACTCACTCTGGAGATGGACGGAAATGATTAATCTTGATGTAACAGCTTTAGTGTATTTGACCGCTAACATCATCTGTGTATGTCCTAAATGTAAATAAAGTGGAAATATTTATTTCTAGCACGTTTGGCGTGATTCTGAATGTTTCATTCAGCTGCTCTGTTTCCTAATTTTAATTATTCTTTGAATAAAAAACATTTGCAGGTGTCTGAGTTTAAACAATGTGTTCACAGAATAGTGTACATAAAGCTTAAAGGGGCAGTCCTTAAGATTCATAATTGATTTGCAGCAAATGTTTTTTTAAATACTACAGGTCCCAGAATTCTGTTGGCAAAAAAACAAAAACAAACTACCGTTGTTTTAATAAGGGAGGCAATAATGGTCCTTTTTTTTCATCATTCTCTGAGAAACCATGATCTGATTTTGAGCTGCACACGGCATGAGTCTGAAAACACCAAAAGTGACGGGACCTCGCTGAGAAGTTGGAGGTGTACACTCTTTTCCAGCTCATGATTTTAATGTTAAGCTGCAGTGGTAGTGTTACGACCAGATAAAGGGGTATGAAAGGAAGTGACATAAAACCAGATTTTAAAGGTTATTAAAGAAAAGTATTTTATTAGATAAAAGTTCAGATTGTTTTAACAAAAGGAGGTGAGGCAAAAGGGAACTATGGGCGAGCGAGTGCTGTTAAACGAACAAATATAACAAAAAGAGAACTCTAAACAGAGCCTATGTTATCTAACTAAAAACCAAAACGAGAAAGAAAAACCTCACAAACTAAGTCTAACTCT
Source organism: Larimichthys crocea (assembly GCF_000972845.2). Lineage (NCBI taxonomy): Eukaryota > Metazoa > Chordata > Actinopteri > Sciaenidae > Larimichthys > Larimichthys crocea. The sequence continues at coordinate 8,574,978 of NC_040025.1, forward strand.
AAATAACAAAAACACATCCAAAACAGCACTCTTAATCTAATGGGTCTAACAGAAATAGTCTACGTGTAATCAGTAAATATCTCTCTCATTGGCGGCGCACAGCTCCACCAGTTTGGGGCCAACCAGGGACCGGCAATCGCACACCTGTATTTACCTATAGGCAGTAGTCGAGTTGTAAAATGAAACCAGTCAGAGTCAGGAGAATCTATTAGTACCGCCCACATTCACCTTTGACCCACCAATGACGATCCAGAATGAAGTAAACCCAAAGGTCGTATATCGCAGCAAGAGGTCACACTTCACTGTCAAAGCCTTTTTGTCTTTATGTAACAACCAGGAGCTTCATGACTGATTCAAACTAAAGCAGAGACAGAGCAGGAGACACTAGCAGGAGACATTAGCAGAGACATAGCAGGAGACATTAGCAGCGTTTCTTCGCTGAAATAGAACTTTTGACACGAAACAGCAAAGATCAGACATACTGTGTCGTTTTGTGGATTTTTTTGCTACTCTTTGTGGGCTAGCTCGCCGAGTTTTTATCACACAGTGATGAGACACATATCTTTGTAAGATATATTTTTATTTTTTCCCCCGCCGCCTCTCCCCTGAAGTCCTCTGGCGCCCCCCAAGGGAGGCGCGCCTCACACTTTGAAAACCGCTGACATAGGTAATAGACTGATTATCATAAAGCCCCCCCTAAATGTCGAACGGTAATTCTATTTCCAGTGTTAAATATAAGTAATTTTCACATGCATTGATAAAATGCCATAAGGGATGGAAGAAGGGATGACCGTTTTAGAAGAGGGATGATTTTGACCATTTTTCCCCCAGGGATGCCATCCCCCCCCATCTCGAGTACTGATCGCACACCTGTATTTACCTATAGGCGCGGGGCGAAACGGCGACAGCCGTAACAGGTAGGAAATGATCGGTTTGCATTAGCAGTCATTTAATTTAGCATTTTTCTGGATTTGTCCCCATAGGCAACAAGTTTGCAATCACTATTGTGTGCATTTGTTTCAACTAAAATCTTTGAAATTGCCATTTCGTGGGGAGTTATGTTTTGGACTTTTTCCTGGTCAAGGCCAGTAACTTCCTGGTGTCTTTGCTATTGTCTGGCAATTAGTACTGTTTCTTCTTCATTTAACTGTTGCTGCATCAATTGGTCTTCCAAACAGCATAAAATATCTTATCAAACTCTTGTTCAACTTGGCCTATACTCTGCAGTACAAGATAACGTTAAGTTACGTCAACAAAGGATTAGAAAGCTTATTGGAAGGACATCTTATCTAAAAATTTCTTAGTTCTAAGTTCTAACTGTATAATTAGTACAGATTAATGTACAAAGATTTTTCTTTGAGGAATTAGTACATTTCTAATAAGTTTCGTATGTGGGAAGAAATGCCTGGAGAAGACAATGCTATGCAGGAACACGACCAAAACATCCTCTTAACATTAATTTGGCTTATCAGCGCCTTGTACACAGGTGTAATCAGTGTGTAGTGCACACAGATAACACTGTATCAACACAACGTGTATCAACTGTTAACGACACCCACCATGTTCTTTTATTGTCTGTTTGTGGCTCTATATTTATTGCTAAATCTCCACCACTTTGTGGCTGATATTGATTTATTATTGATGCTTACTCCCTGAAGTCAAGCAGCAACAGTTAAGTAACAATATTCAAATAATACTGGCTCATTTTTGGGTACGTTAAATAGTTACATGTCACTGTTTATAACACAGGGCACTATCTTTGCTGGACAGACAAAAATGGGGAATATAAATATAAATAGAGAGTATTACCAGTTTTCTAGGCAGCACTACACCAGTGCAAGTAATGCTTCATATTGTAGTCCTTAAATGAAAATGAAATACTGAGTTGCGAAAATGCAAACTGTATTTTAGAGTTACTTTTTCAGTTTTTCAGTAAGTAATGAAACGTGTTTATTTATATAAACAAGTGCATCCCAAAGTAAAAATGTAAAGACAAGAATGAATAGAACAAACAAACAAACACAGAAAAAAAGGTTATACATAAATAAAATCTGGACAAACAACAATAAAATGTTCTAAAAAATAAAAGCCAAAATAAAACAAAGAACCAGTGCATGGAAACCAACCAGTCAATCGAAAGATGGCAAACATTTGCTGGTTCCTGATTCTCTTCTTTTTGTTATATAATAAATTGAATACTTTCACGTTTTGGGCTGTTACTCTAACAAAACAACCAATTTAAAGATATGTAGGAAATTATATTGGGCATTTTTACTAAATATTTTACTATATTCTATTAAGTGGCTGAAATCAAGACAAGTTTAAATCAAATTCAACTCAAGTCCAAGTTTCTGTGACCCTGTTTATAACAAGGTGTAGGCAGCAGAACCTTCAACCACAACATGTGACATCTGACGGCTGCTTTATCTGAATAAAGTGTTGTGATGGAAACCATGGAATCATGGAAACCAATCCTCAAGTCATATAAAATACAATAAATCTATTCATACATATATCAAGATGATCTTATCTGCATGAAATAGCGAGCTCCTGAACTCTGAACAGAGATGAGGTAAACGCCTCAATTTGATTTAAAAAATACTAACACCTCACTGATGTTTAACATGACCAGTTTCATGGCAACAATTATCCCCCCTGAGGCATCTATTACATCTTACCTGCATGCAGCCTTTGTCCCCATCTTATCACATCTATAAAAAGGACCTTGTTGGCACATCCAACCGATCACCTGGGAAGAGGTAAGTCCTCAGAGGTGTTAGTAGACTACATTTCTATCTATTCTAGTAAAATTGGTTGCAGTTTCTACAAAAACTAAAATGCAGTCTTATATGGACATGATGGATATGATTCATAACACACAACATGTTTTTATTGTTGCAGGTCACTCTGAGGAGCCTCAGCTGACACAAAATGGCTCGACTAGCAGTCTTGGGAGGTAAGTTACATTCTTTCAGTTGATTCTTTGGAAGATCTCATGTGGAACTAAACTGTGATGAAATGTCTGTTTTCAGGGCTGTCCCTTCTGATGTGTCTTCAGATAGGTATGCATTCATTATCTCATTTATATGTCACTTCTTTCTTAACCACTAGCCCTAGACTATTATTAATTTAAATATTTTCCCCAATCTCTAAAAGTGTCCTCTACAAAACTGGTGTGCTACTTCACCAACTGGTCCCAGTATAGACCAGGCGTTGGCAGATATATGCCTTCCAACGTGGACCCCAACCTCTGCACACACCTGATCTACGCCTTTTCAGCAATCAGCCCTTCTAACGAGCTGTCACCCTACGAGTGGAATGATGATATCCTCTACAAATCCTTCAACGCACTCAAGCAGACGTGAGTCATTCCTATCCATAAAGTATCATTCAAGACGATCTCAGTGGGAGCATGGCATTACACACTTAAGTGACATTTGCATAATGAAGCAGCAATCTATAATGAAACTGACTTTTTAGAGGAAAATAAAATATTTATAATATTATATATATTATATTGTATTGTGTCTATATATATATACTTATATATATATATAATATATATACTAATCATATATTAATTTTATTATAAATATTTTTTATATATAAAATGTGTACCTTTCTTTTACTTTTTATATTCAAAGTGCATTTTGTGATTCATGATATATATTATTTTCCAAACAAGTGTATGTTCAGTATTAATTAATATAATAAATTGATGTGAAATAATAAAAGAGGTTACATAAAAATGTACACACAAAAGAAGAAAAGGGAGGGAAAATGGTAAATAATTGTAAAGTATCAAAAAGCTTTTAAAAAAATGTTTTGTCATTTAATATATGAAGTGGAAGAAAAAAGAATGAGTAACACTTTAATTCTTCCTACCGTACATGTACTGTTGTAAGATCACTTATTGTACTTTTATTGACGGGATAAATTTTATCCCTGCATTCATTATTTGTAAATCCTTTTGCACAGAAACCCCAAGTTGAAGACTCTGCTCGCTGTTGGTGGCTGGAACTTTGGAATTGCACAGTGAGTCAACAACAAGTAATCATAATGCTATTTAATAACTATATCTCATGTGGATATAATTATTATTAATTATACTGTTTACAGATTTACCATCATGGTTTCATCCCCTGCCAACCGCCAGAGATTCATCCAGTCTTCTATCAGATTCTTAAGACAGCGTGGCTTTGACGGGCTGGATCTGGACTGGGAGTATCCTGGAGCACGAGGAAGCCCACCAGAGGACAAGCAGAGGTTCACAGTGCTCTGCCAGGTTAGTTTGGAAATTTACACCTTCCAGAGTACACATAATCACCCTACACATAATCATTCTCAGTTATTTCGCTTCGTTATTTAGGAATTGCTTGCTGCCTTTGAACAAGAAGCTGCTGCTACCAGAAAACCACGACTGCTGCTCACAGCTGCAGTGGCTGCTGGGAAGGGAAACATTGACAATGGATACGAGATTCCCAAAGTATCAAGGTAAGCATCTGTGACAGGGACTCATTTAGCTTTAAAAGCTTTAAGCTGTTTTTTTTGTTGTTGTTTTTGTCATGCTTGTGTCACACGCAGGTTACTAGACTTTATAAATGTCATGACTTATGACTTCCACGGAGCATGGGACCCGATCACTGGTCACAACAGTCCTTTGTACCGCAGTTCTGTCGATACGGGCGAAAACATCTACTACAACGTGGTGAGTAAAATCCTCAACGAAATTCAGTTACCATCCTTGAAACACCCATGAAGCTGAATAACGGGTGTTTGTTCTTAAAATCAGGACTTTGCTATGAAATACTGGAGAGACCAAGGAGCACCTCTTGAAAAGCTCATGATTGGTTTTGCCACGTACGGACGCACATTTCGCCTATCAACAGCAAATAACGGTGTTGGAGCATCAGCCAGTGGGGCAGCCTCTGCTGGGCCCTTCACCCGTGAAGCTGGGTTTTGGTCCTACTACGAGGTCAGTGTCAAGTTCAACTTGGGAAACAATTATACATCAGAAAATTAAACACAAGATTACAATCCAAGCATAAATGTAGAGATGCATCACGAATCATGTTGACGATGCTTAAAAATCCTTTCCATTTCTACAGATCTGCACTTTCCTCCCGGCAAGCAGTGTCCACTGGATTGATGAGCAAAAGGTGCCCTATGCCACTAAAGGAAACGAGTGGGTTGGGTTTGATAACTGGCAGAGCTTTGAAATCAAGGTAATAAAAAACACATTATTATACTTAAAATCTACAACAACAGTCAACAGTTTTAATACCTTAGACAGAGCAGGAGGTGGCACTCAAATAAAAAAAAGGTTATACCACAAAAAAGGACAAAAACCTGGTGTGGTACGGGTGCCTGTGTACCTGTAGCTTTCAATTTAATTTAACAGAGTAAAATCTCTATTTAACAGAGATCTTCATCAGAATATAACAAAGCAAAGCAATAATATATTTACACGGGAGACACAAACACATTAATCAATCATGTGGCTGTGAACAAACAATATTTGTTTGACAATATCTTGCAAAGATATTAAATCAGTACTCCGTTCAGATCTTTTGTCTTTTATATTCTGACATTAGGCCATGCTAGATCATTCACAGGCAACTCACACTACGTTTGGCCACATTTATTTGTTCAAGACCACAACTGCAAAGTTGTCATTCAATTGTTTGTGCATTGTCTGATTTATTTGATACATCACTGAGAGAGATCTTGCATATAAAACAATGTGTTGTACTAGAACTGGTGATGTGTCTTAGAACAACAAAGCTTGCATTTGAAATTGCAGTACTCTCTATAACTAATGTTCCACAGGCACAGTATCTAAAGGATAACAAGTTTGGAGGAGCCTTCATCTGGGCTCTAGATCTGGATGATTTTTCTGGACAGTTCTGTGGACAGGGAAACTATCCCCTCATTGGAAAACTGAGCTCTCTCCTGGATTTAGGTAAACAGAAATTTCGAATGAAAGTTTTGTCACCTCCACCCAAAAAAAGTCTTTCTTCTATGATAATCTCACAATATTTATCTTGTTAGATTATCCACGTCCTCCTCCTTCTATAACGACCACTGCCAAAACTACCACCACAACTGTTGCATCTGGAGATGATTTCTGTAGCGGGAAGCCTGACGGCATCTACAAAAATGACATGGACAGCAACTCCTTTTATCAATGTGTCTACGGTCACACATACCACCAGAGATGTCAAGTTAATCTGGTTTTCAACGAGGGATGCATGTGCTGCGACTGGCCTTAAATAAATATCTTCTTTTTCAAATGAAATGTTTTGTACATGATTTTTCACAGAAACAGAACAAGCCTGCACACACAACACTTAAATTATGTTATTTGTATGGATTACTTTTTAGATTAACGCTCCCTAAGTCTTGTGGTTAATAATTTCTTGAAAAGATTTTGTTACTATAGTCTATTTTCTATTATATTGAGACACACTATAGGCTTTTTATATGTCTGGTTATGTCTGGTTTAAACCTTGTAAAGGGAGGACTCACCACAGGCATGCACTGAAGCTATGGCATATCTGTCTAAAGTCCAAAGTCCACTTATCTAACCTCATGGACACAACACCTCTCTGCAAACATACTGAAACATCACAAAACTAAGTCTGGGGTGTTATGCTGGAACAGGACAGAGTGAGCGTCACTCACAGGTGGTTTGTCACTATGTAGTCCATACATCATGTGTCCTGCATACATCCAGAGAGATTTCTTAACACAACAATGTTGACTTCCTTTGATTAAACAACAGCTTAGTGTCCTTACCTTTGGGTCAAATTTGTTTCTGGTTAATGATTAATGATTGCCATGGTGAAAGCTTAAAGGCTCTTCACTGCTCTATTTTGATATGACAAGAGCTCATCCCAGTTTATCCACCATGAACAAGCTTATTCTGATTGCAGGTAAAGCACAACAAAAAAACATTACATTGATTTCTTAAAATCTGTTTTTACTTTGCATTTGGTAACTAAACCTGTGACTTTTAAGGTCTCTGTGTTTCCCTTGGCGGTCTGGGTGAGTTCATTAGTCAACTGAACAAAGTTTTTAGCAAAAATCTTTGTTAAATGTTGAGTGATTATTGTGCAAAGATTACTGAAAAATGTTTCTGTCCTTCCATGTTTAGTCTCATCCTCCAGATTGGTGTGCTATTTCACTAACTGGTCCCAATACCGACCTGGCAATGGGAAGTTTATACCCCAAGATATTGATGCAAACCTGTGTACCCACTTGATCTATGCATTTGCTGGTATTAATGAGACAAATGAGTTGGTCACCATTGAATGGAACGATGATGTACTCTATACATCCTTTAATGGACTCAAACAGAGGTCAGTCTAGAACTGTCTAACGTTACTTCTGTAAAATGTTATGGGAAATAATGATTGCTAGAAACTTCATTCTTATATTTCCACAGCAATCCAAATCTGAAAACACTACTGGCAGTCGGAGGCTGGAACGTTGGATCACAAAAGTGAGACATTTCTCCTAAAATCTAGTCCATAAACATCAATGTACTGCGTACATATGTTTCTTTTTGAGAGCACCTTTGTTTCCCCAAATGTTTTCTAGATTCACTACAATGGTGTCAACACAAGCCAATAGAAATACATTTATCCAATCTTCTATTAAACTACTGAGAAAATATGGTTTTGATGGACTTGATCTGGACTGGGAATACCCTGCGGCAAGAGGAAGTCCTCTAGAGGACAAGCAGAAATTCACGCTGTTATGCAAGGTGAGCTCCAGAATTACTGTTTTGGTGTTAAACTGATGCTTAACATGAAGTATGAAGTGACTCTCCATGATTCTTTGGTATACAGGAACTCTTAGAGGGCTATACAGCTGAGGGAACGGCAACTGACAGGCCCAGATTAATGATCTCTGCTGCTGTGGCTGCTGGGAAAGGAACCATTGATGCTGGTTATGAAATCGCAGAGATTGCAAAGTACACTAAAATATTTCTCTTCACAATATCATGATTAACTGTCATAATATTGCGGTGAAACTGATCTAACATGCATTTTATCAGGTACCTGGATTTTATTAATGTGATGACGTATGACTATCATGGCACCTTTGAGGATGTGACAGGACATCATAGCCCCTTATACAAGGGATCTCAAGATACTGGGAACCATGCTTACTTAAATACTGTGAGTACAGGGATTCATTCTGTTCTGTCTTTTTCTCAGTAGGTTAATTTCCAATCACCTTATATGCTGAGGTGAGAGGTGCATGGACACATGCATTAATTAGCTTTTTTTGGGGGGCTGATTTACGCTTATTCAGTTAAAGTTTGAGCTTCATTTGAAACACACATTTTTCTGTGTATCTTTTTATTCACACTTCAGAACTTTTCCATGAGATATTGGCAAGACAAGGGAACACCTGTAGAAAAACTAAACATGGGCTTTGCTACATTTGGAAGAACATTTCGACTGTCTACCCAATCCAGTAATGTTGGAGCACCAGCCAGTGGTCCTGCTCCTAGTGGTAATTTTACCAGAGAGGCCGGCTTCTACTCCTATTATGAGGTGAAACTGAGATTTCAGTCGATGTTTTGTTAGTTACTTTGTCGGTAAAAGGTTTAAAATATTTGAAATTTAACCCTCTTTTCAGATTTGCACTTTTCTTCAAGGGGCCAGTGTCCACTTGATCGAGGATCAGGAGGTTCCATATGCCATCAAACAAAATGAGTGGGTTGGATATGACAACAAAGAGAGTTTTCAGACTAAGGTAGTCATGTGTTTCCATAAAAATATTGCACAATTCTTTGCCAGATACCAGATGTACTAAGTCAATTTCCATACAGTGCTAAAGTGCAGTGGTGCTATGTGTTGCTTTTGTTATTTATTCAGGCCGATTACCTAAAAGACAACAGATTTGGAGGAGCTTTCGTCTGGTCTCTGGATCTAGATGACTTTAAAGGACAGTTCTGTGGACAGGGAAACTATCCCCTCATCAGCTTTCTCCGCTCACTTTTAGGTCCAGGTAAGTAGAAATTATACCATATTTTTTCTCTCTAACCGTGCAGACTGCTAACAAGTTACCATCCTTTCCACAGATCTTCCTCCCCTCCCCACTAGAGAAACCACCATCACTACTTCAGCCAAACCCCCCGACAACTTCTGTGCAACAATGACTAGTGGAGTTCATGCCAAACCTGATGACCCACATTCCTTTTACAATTGTGACAACGGCATCACCTGGATCCAAAACTGCCCAGCTAATTTGATCTTCAAAGATAGCTGCCGTTGCTGTGACTGACCATTGCTGTTAAAAGCTTTACACGTCATTATATCTGTATATCAACAGCAAGAAAAAAAAGAAAAATCATTTTTGATCATTGACAATTTTATGAATATATGTTGTGTTAAGTTCATCTCATGGGAATGTAGTATTTGTGGGAAGATGCACTTTTTATGTGAGATCATTAAACCTTATATAATCTATTAAACACACAATTTAGGGTGTTTTCCATATACTAATAGTCTATAATGTATCCTGTAATAAAAAGATATAAAGTTTATGCTGTGGACTGAATGTCTCACATCGTCAGAAACCTGACGATCTCTCACAAAATTGCCTCTAGACTAGGAGCAATACTACATTATATTATACAATATTTTATTTTTTAATCCAGAGTATCAATTTCTTGACTTTTGTTAATAATCTCTCTTTAATTGTACAGACTGCAAGCTACCATCCTTTTCCACAGGTCTTCCTCACCTTCGCACTAGAGAAACCACCACAGACACTAATAGACCAGCCCCAAATCTAGTGACTCCATCTACACACAAAAATCAACCTCACACCACATCTCGCCCCAAACCCACAACTCCCGACAACTTCTGTGCAACAAAGACTGCTGGAGTTTATGCCAAACCTGATGCTCCAGGATCCTTTTACACCTGGATCGAAAAACTGCCCAACTAATTTGGCCTTTAAAGAAATCTGCAGTTGCTGTCACCCGCCTTGAAAAGCTTTCACATCGCTTTACATTTCACATGGTCTGAATTCTGTGTATCAACAGCGAGCAAAAGAGTAAGGTTTGTGTTGAGTTCATCAAAGAGGATTTAGCATTCAGCAAAAACCATGAAACCATGAAGATTCATCTCAAGATTCACTCACACTGAGGTATTGTTTCACTTTTTTAACAGCAGTTAATTGACCTACTAATCATCTCTTTGTCATGTGCCTGACATGTGTCACAAGTATGTGTCACAATCAGTAGCAATTAAGCGTCCTTTTAAAGCTGCAATTTAGTGCTGCCAATTATCCGGAAAGTATGAGTACAGTGTTACTGATGACCTAGTTCAGTCATCTTTACAGCGGTGGATGTTACGCAATTGCTTTGACATCCTGGTCACAGTAGAGAGGTGTGGCAACATACATAAAAAAACAAACATTTTAATCACAAAATGGAATGCCCTAAATTATATCCTTGCAAAGGTATGCCCTAAATGACGACCAGTAAGCAGAATGTCCTGATTTACCACTCAGTAACCTGCAATTTGCTTTTCCACGTAAGCCACCCACGTGCTCGATATTGATGACCTTTTATAAAAGGATAACAGAGGTTATGGCGAGGAACTTGAGAGAAAAAAGGAGAAAAAAAACAAATATACTAAAACAGAAATAGGCATAAGACACAATATTCCTAATCATTGCACGCCACTTAAAGGTTAGTCGCAGCTAGGTTGTGTTGGAATGTCAGGTAAACATACACTAGATTGCAACACAGTTCAGCATTAGACAGTTAGACTTTTCGATACTTTTGTCCATTGACATTTTGTAGTACGTATTCACTGCATTCACTTTCTCATTCACTCAACACAAATTATACAACCCTATGTTGTGTGTGCTGAAGACAGTTTAGAGGAGCTGATGCCTACTTACCTCAGAGGTTTAGAATACTTCCTGGCTAGGAAAGTCTGTCTCTGCATTTTCTTTAATTTGTCATGCAACTATATATCAAATTTAAGTCACCGCTGTCTCTGGTTTGCTTATTGTTGCTTTTCAGGTTTGATTTTTAATGCACAATTTCCTACAAGCACTTCACTGAGCAGCCTTTTTAAACCTATTTGTACTTTCAGTAGGATTGCCACACAGCGAGAACATGTCTGCAATATTTATCTAACTGTTTTTTTATTTATTGAGTGATAGGGTTATAAATTAACACACAGTTTTTTGCCAAAGGTATAACAGTATTGATTATTTCACTTTTGGTTACTTCGCATTAGAGATTTATGGTTGTACTGGTTTATTTCTGGTCTTTTCACTGGGATACACCTTGGACAAATCACCAGCCCATCACATGGCACTATGAATGCATGTTTTTGAACTGTGGGAGGAAGCCAGAGTATTCGGAGAGAACCTACACAGACACAGGGAGAACATGGAAACTACACACAGCTGAGCTTCATCCAAGAACCTTCTTGCTGTGAGGCAACAGTGCTAACCACTGCACCACTGACTTCACCAGTCAGGGCAATACTGGAATCAATCCCCTAACCTTAACACTTAATTTGGCTGACTTAATGACTTGTGAATGTGTAATTGTTTTGAGCCAAATATGAAGATTTTAAACTCAGCCTTAATCAAAACTGTCACGTTGTGGGAAATGCTGATGTCCCCATGGGAGCAGAATTCAAACTTGTTTAAATATTAGTATTACTTATCTACTCCCAACACTTAGATATGCATGTACACACAGTGAAAAGAAAAAACAAAATACTGCCAGTAACAGTAGGGTACGAGCAAAGGCGCTGGAACTATTTTCTGGGAGGCGGTGCTATAAATACAGTCATAGACCTGTTCAACTGCGAACAACCATGTGGGTACACTAACTTGCAGCCAACAGCACAATAATTACATTCACCTGTGTGTCAACATTATTTGTAGTACAGGAACACTGTAAGCCAACAGCACAATAATGTGACCTATATCTCAACAAGGCAGGATTTACAGTGCAGACAGACTCAAAAGCTTGAGAGCGACAGCTCGTGCTGTTCAGAAGTCGACCTAATGCAACCTGTTGACAAAAGTTTAGAGAAGGCAACATTAAGGTTATGGTGCATTTTAGGTGCACTCCTTGAAATGCACACTGTGTAAGAACATTTCAAAGTAAAAGAACATTGGTTCTTTGTTGCTCAGATTGATGAAGCTTCCAGGATGTATAAAACACATATGATGTTATTAATCAGGACCTATTTCATTATTTACAAATTAGGGACGATTATGAGAAGAAAGATAATTTGGTATCAAATATGTTTATGTTAGGATCATAAACAGGCTTCTTCAAGCATACAGTAATGTTATTCCCAAAGTTGTGTCAATCCTGTGCTTTTGTTTGATTGGAATCAACTTTATGTGTTAAGGTTAAAAAAGGAAAAGGAACTGAGTGAAAATGTCTTAGAAAGACTGTGGTATATGTGTGGACTGCAACATTACCACAGGTTATTTGAACCACCTGGCCAACACATGTGACATTTATGACAGTCAGCTCTGCTACCAAGCCTGTATTAAATGAGCTATTAGCAGAGTTAATAATTACACAAATTAATTTCCTGTTTTTCCTGTTTCCTGTTTTGACATGTCTGTGAACTGTCTGCATGTTTCGTCACAAAGTAGATTTGCGTACTAGGTTCAGTCCTACTTACTTACCTGTAAGTGACAAGCCCATCTGTATTAAGCCTGACTTTTTTAGCAACAAGGTGGTGTTCTGAATCTGTTTTTTTGGTTCTGTTTTGTTTTTTAACTTCCTCTTTACATCTGCCGCTTGTGATCTCCTTGTGTGTACACTGATACTTTCTATATAACTCGTGTTTAAATTACAACGGCCCCACGGATACAACTTCCATGTTTTATATTGTCTATGGTCCAGTGACGTGCAGTGAGGTTCATGGCTGGTGAGGCACTGACTCCATCAGAATCAGATTTACAAATATATGAACCCAACAGAGTAGATTATTCTCCATTTGATCGGCGGCAGTTAACGGGTTATGTTTCATATCTCACATCAGCATTCTTTATACATACAAACTGTAGCCCACGTGACGCACATTTCATTAACACTTATAAATGAAGTCCATGCGCTGACCCTTCTGGACAAAAATGTCTGTTACTTTTTTGTACAAGTCTCCCATGTCTTTTTCAGTTTTAAACGTCTCTCCGTCTCAATGGAGATCACTGCCCCTAGCATGCAGCAAGAGAACTGCCTGCCTCACCTAGTGCCTCTTCACTGCCGTTGTAAGATCACGAAACAGGTTATATATTAAAAGTTGAAATTGAAACATTTGATTGGCGACATACAGAGAGACAGTAACACGCTCTCACTGCAAGGCAGAGCACAGTTTGTGATATAATGCTATTTTATTTAGTTATTACAGTTCAAGTCAAAACTTATCGGTAACGTTTCATTAACTGTCCCCACCCTGTTAAACTAGTTTGTGAGGGATTGTGGAATCCAAGATGAGGCTTGGCTTGGTGCTGCTAAATGTGAAAATTCATTTAATAAAAATGTTAAAAAGTTAAAAGTTAAATGGAAAAATTTGTTTATAGTTCAAACCATTTGATAAATATAACCATTTAATTTATTTGTTTATTATATACCTGTGGCGTGAGACCAGGCACATAATTCTTCAGAAGCAAAAAAAAAAAAAACCAAACAAATATAATATATATATATTATATATTATTATATATATATTATATAATTATATATATATAATATATACTATTTAACTGTTAAGTACCATTAAGTCTACAGCCATGCTTAAATGCTTATGTTTAGGAGGGAAATTAAATTAAAGCAGTACAGGATCAGCATGGTTGGGGCAGCTGTGGCTCAGGAGGTAGAGCGGGTTGTCTACAGCTCCTCCAGTCTGCATGTTGTAGTGTCCTTGGGCAAGATACTGAACCCAAAAGATTTCTCCCTGTAAGTAAGTTTGGTTGTAAATACACTGTCCTGTGTCCCATGTTTAGTCCTGTTTGCTGATTTTTTTTGTGGCTTTTGCCTTTATGAGCTTTATTAGATAGAGATAGTTTGAAGAGTAACAGGAAATGTGGGGAGAGAGAGATGGGGGATGATATGCAGGAAAGATTTGCAGATTTGCTCTACCGCCTGAGCTAAACAACACCCCACAACAGGTTTCTTTTAATCATGTTGTACCAACAAATTAATAATTGTCGAATACTGTCGAAACTAACCTTTCATGTAGGTGTGTTCTCTCTGTTTTATTGTCAACTACTGTGTAATTAAACATGATTCACATAATGATGCTTCTGGTGCTCAATTGTTCTCTGCATGTATTGTTACTTATGCCATATATCATGACGTTGTTTTAAATATATATATTGTTTTCATTTTTTCTATTAGCAACTGGCTAGGAAATATTAATGAAAACTAACATTGATCGAAAGGAGATACCTCTGTTGTTATTACCTCCACCCATTAAGTTTAACTGTCAGCAGAATTACAGAAAAGCTATTTTTCATGAAACTTGGGCGAAGGGTGTAACACGGGCCATGGAAGAACCCATTACCCACATTATGTTTCGCTTTTTTGACACTGCAAATGACATAAATGTACATGCAAGAACCTGATTTAATTAAAGTGAATGGTGTGTAAAAACTAATCATAAAACAAAACATAATAGCTACCTCAAACGAAGCAAATTGGTCAATGCCGGATGTCGTGATCTTCATTTTCACTTGTAGAGTTCAATGTTCAAATGTAGACTTGGCTGTATTTATATTGCAAGGTGTCTCTAATGTTTGTGCTCTTATCTACCGAATATGTCATATGTGGACATTTTGAAATCTTTCAATATGATGCAGTCATTGCAACCACCCCAACAAGTAAAGTCTCAAACTATACCACAGAGGTGGGGTGTCCCAGTGGTCTATAGGTTTTTAAGATGGGCAACCATACAATCACACCAGGCACTGTGCCTGGTTTGCGTCGGGACGTCTGCTCACAGTACAGATAACGAGTTTTAAACAGGCAGTTGCAAGCAACTCATACATTTACATTTAGTCATTTAGCAGACGCTTTTATCCAGAGTGACTTACAGAGAAGGGTACAATAAAGGTATAGTGCGATAAGAAGCATTAGTGCAGCAAGTGCTTGTGACAGTTCTTAAGCTTGAAAGCCGGGTCTTCAGGAGTTATAGCTTGCAATGTGTCATGTTGGTTTGCCAGTCCTTTTGTTGCTCTCTAGCACATATTATGATACGGAGCCCCTAAAGGGACATGGTGAAAGAAAAAAAAACGGAAGTGTTTCTAGTGCGCACGAGAAACTTTCTAGTGGGCAAGTTTCTGGTGCGCACGAGAAACTTTCTGGTGCGCACGAGAAACTTTCTGGTGCGCACCAGAAACACTTCCATTTTTTTTTCTTTCACCATGTCCCTTTTTTTCTTTCACCATGTCCCTTTAGGGGCTCCGTATTATGATGATTGCAGGGTTCTCAATGAGTAAAAGAATTTTCACCATGATTGTATAATGCTATGCAGTAATGTTTCATTAACTGTCCCCACCCTGTTAAACTACCACACCTTCTAGCCATCAGCCTTCTACCTGATTTAAAACTGCAGGGCCAGACATCCATCAGTCTTCAGTCAGTCACAGTAGAGACAGTGTATACTTCTTTCACCATTAACTTCGTAAGTATTCACTTTTCTATTATTTTTAATAAACCATATTTTCACGATTATTAGTTGATGCTGTGTATCAGTTGTATATCGCTATAATAATATAGCTGCTCCATCTCTCTGACTCACTGGCTTGCTAAAGTAGACACCTGTGATAAATATTGTATTTTGTATCAGTTATCAGTTTGTATCTGTTTTTGGTTATGTACATGCCACAGTCATTCTCAGGCTTTAATTGGTATTGTTATTACACGGGCAAATAAATAATCAAAGTTAATTCATTATAAGACTATAGTAACCAGCCTGTTCAGTCAGATCAGACCTGATTTGATCAGATTGTCTATGGGATGATAAAAAAAAAAAAAAGATAGATTGGGTTGTGTCGTTTTCACTCCCAAATTTTGACATTTGATAATTGTATTTTTACATTTTTATTTCTTTATTTATTAATTTTACTTTTTGATTGTGTGTTCTTCAGTAATTCCAGATACTGTTTAATCACTGACTGAATCTTTGTTCATTACCCTGATAAACAAAAAAACAAAAAACAAAAAAAAAATTAAACAAAAATGCAAATATCTAGGAAGAAGGGCGTACAGAATATTTTTTGAAGCAGGTTCTTAGCTTTTGACTATGTGATAGATCTATCATCTGGCAGTAGTCTTGCTTTGAAATTGCAAAAGCAGATTGTTAAAAAATTGATGAGTAATAACCATCCTGCCATGCAACATTACAACATAATTGTCATACTTGTGGTATGAGGACAGCTAAGGTGACAACTTGTGTGTTTGTCTAGATTAATCCTCTTGGGCACCGACGACATAAATTGCTGTAACCTTTGTCTTATATGCAAAAAAGGTACCAGTTATGTACAACTTCTAATTAATTGTTCCAGTACTTTTTAGATGTATCACAGCTAACTGACACTAAAGAAAAGCAGATTTCCCTCAGCTAGTACTTGACTTGTACTACACCTCAACTTGTTTGCATTATTCCGTAGTGAAGCTGTGTCACAGGGGAGGAAGATAAATGATTGTTGAGGTAACAATATCTAGACCTCAACACGATAAAGATGTGTAAATGTATGTAAAAAGATGATTTATAGTTAGCCATAGTTATCTTTTCTGATGAGTAATTGTGAAATAATGCACTGCTGGATACAGTGCAGCACTTATTATTCATTAACCCTAACCCTTCCTCAGAGTGAGGAAGGGTTAGGGTTAAGGAAGGGTGTTTGAAAATTAATATTTTTTTCTCTGCATATTAAACAAATTTTCTTCTATTTCTGTTTAGTAACAACATGGTCAAGCTCACTCTAACTGCAGGTAAGACACGCTGATCAAGTAAATGTTTCCTTAAATGCAGAATATAATCTGCATGGCTAGATTTGTTTATCCATATTTTGTCCCTCGGCTTAGAGTGGGAACATAAAGTGAATTAAATCTGGTTTGGGCGGTTGAATTTTTAAAATGTGGCTGCTATTTATGTGAAAATGCACTCGTAAAGTTTTGTACTGTGTGTGTGTTTATTACTTTATAAACTATGATGTGTAGTACTCATTCCAGATTGGAAAGCTGTGAGGCATTGCTCTTGCTTTATTAACCTTAAGAAGCATTAGTCTCACTATAGATCCATTAGATACGAAAAGCATGGGGCGTTAAGGTACTAAAGCTTAGTTTAGTTCTTACCGCAGAGTTCAAATCCAACCTTTTACTGCATGTCATCCCTTTTGTGTGTGCAAGTGCACAATTAAAGATTCATTATTATGAATTAACATGAATAAAAGTCTTCCCTTTAGATCTGCAAAGCAAAGTTACTGTTAATAAATGGATAATAATAGAAATCAAAAGCTGAGTAAAGGTTTAACAATGACACTATAGGTTAAGCTGAACAAATATGGTACGATGTAATTGTAAAAAACTCATTACACTTTTATTAACATTCTTAAGCAGTCAATAAACTGTTAACATTTTACTAATAAATGCTTAGACATTTTTGATGCTATTACTGACACCTAGTAGTTATTAACATATATTTATGTTAACAAGCATCTTCTAAGGAAGACCCTTATAACAAAAACAAATGTCTTGTTTGTTTTTATTCTAACACTGACCATGCCTCCCACTTTGTAGGGCTCTGTTTGATCATCGCCAGCTTGGGTACGTTTATGACATGCATTCAGCATAATCAACAAATTTACCAGCAGATATATATTGTAGTGTTCCAAAGTCAGCAATGTGTTGCTTAAGAAATATAATTGATGTTTAATTACGTAATTTCCTTCCATGTCTCAGTCTCTTCCAACAGGCTGGTGTGTTACTATAACAGCTTGGCTGAAAATAGAGAAGAGGATGGGAAGTTCACGGTTTCAGATATTGATCCGGACCAGTGTACCCATTTGATCTACGCTTTTTCTGACATTAACAACCAAAGTGAGCTGGTCCCCAGCAATGCAGCGGATACTCAACGTTATCACTCCTTTAATGGACTCAAAACCAAGTCAGTGCTTAGTCAATTAACACTAATGAGATGATGCTGAAAGGTATTTTTGTTAAACAATCATTAGTAAACTTTTATTCTCCCACAGAAATCCACTGCTCAAAACCCTGTTGGCAGTTGGTGGAATCACCTTTGACATAAAAAAGTAAGTTACTTCCAAGAACATTCAACCCACATACACATTTACACAACGAGCGAACCAAGCAACAGGAACACTGAAACCTAATGCATGCATTTTTATTTCACTCCTTTTCACTTATACTTGTGCAATATCTGTTGTATGGAAATACAGAGGTCAGTAACTACACATTGTAGTTATGTGGAAAAAATAACCAGACCATCTCTGAGGCCATGTTTTTGTGCTAGTAAATTAGAGTGTTAAAATGCAGTATGTGCAACATTCTGTTCAAACGTTTACCAGATTCAGTGCAATGGTGTCAACATCTCAAGGCAGAGCAACGTTCATTCAGTCTGCAATCACACTACTGAGAGCACATGGGTTTGATGGGATAAACCTTGATTGGAGGTACCCTGGAGGAGCCGGCAGTGTACCACAAGACAAGCTGGGATTCACACAGCTGTGCAAGGTCAGATCCTGAATTTCTGTTCTGGGAAGGACACTGACAGAAATATGCCATACTGTATCAGCCATGTATTAAGAAATAAGATTTCATACCTAAGACTAAACCATGTTTCTTTGTTGTATAGGAGCTCAAAGATGCCTTTGAGACTGAGGGAACAGAAACTAACCGTGACAGATTATTTGTCGCTGCAAGTGTCTCTGCTGAGAGAGCAACCATTAATGCCAGTTATGAAGTCGAAAAGATTGCAATGTAAAATTAATTTAATGCAATTCTTGACATATATACCTATGATGAGATGTTACCATGTTTTGGTGAACATGTTATCCTCTGCGTCTTATAAGGCACCTGGATTTCATTAACGTGCTGACATTCGACTTTCGCGGGCCCTGGGAAAATGTCATAGGACATCACAGCCCTTTATTCCAGGGATCCAAAGACACTGGAGACAAAATCTTCTCTAACACTGCAAGTATAAGGGTTCGAATTTTAACTGCCTGAATGTCTTTGTTTTTAGAGATGCCCTTCCATTCTGATTGTTTTTTTCTTTTACATATTTTAGGACTCTGCCATGCAGTACTGGCATGACCAAGGAGCACCTACAGAAAAGCTAAACATAGGGTTAGCAGCATATGGGCGAGCATTTACCCTCTCCTCTAATTCCAGCGATGTTGGAGCACCAGCCAGTGGTCCTGGTGAGGACGGGTGCTACACCAGTGAAGACGGATTCTGGGCCTCTTATGAGGTAAAACTGAAAGCTAACACTTTTACTGCTTGTCCTCCTACACATTTCTGTTTCTGTTTCTACATTCGCTCTAACTGTGCCATTTAACCCTTCTTTTCAGACTTGCCTTTATCTTGAAGGAGTAACAGTCCAGGTGATTCCTGATCAGAAAGTTCCGTATGCAACCACAGAGAATCAGTGGGTTGGATTTGACAACAAAGACAGCATTGATACAAAGGCAATCAGATGCTTAATTTAAACTATTGCTGTGTAATTCCTTTGCAAATGACTGCTTGTACACGAATCTGGTTAAATAAATATTTTGTCAACATGAACCATGTTTTCTTCCTGATCCTCTCAGGTGAATTACCTAAAAACAAACAACTTTGGAGGAGCCTTTGTCTGGTCTCTGGACCTGGCTGACTTTACTGGACAGTTCTGTAAAGAGGGCAAAAGCCCCTTAATCAGCCACCTGCATACTCTTCTGGTTCCAGGTAACCAAGATATAAAATGGGTGTCTTATCCTTTTATTGTGTATCTGATCTAACAGTATTACCATTAATGTAATCACCTTTTAATGACGAAAATATATTTGACTCATTCTTTTAGGTTTTCCTGACCTCAATGGAACGACCACCACCCCTACTATAACCACGACAATAACTTCATTTACCACAACTACAACAACTCCCCCTAGCACAACCACAAGAACTCTGTCTACCACAACCACAACAACTCCACCTACTACAATCACAACAACTTCCCCTACTACAACAACGACTACTCCACCTACCACAACCACAACAGCTTTCCCTATCACAACCACAACAACTGCCCCCACCACAACCACAACACGTCCTACTACAACCACAACAACTCTGCCTACTACAACCACAACAACTCCCCCTACTACAACCACAACTACTCCCACTACTACAACTACAACTACTCCCCCTACTACAACCACAACAACTCCCCCTACTACAACCACAACAACTCCCCCTACTACAACCACAACTACTCCCCCACAACAACTCCCCCTACTACAACCACAACAACTCCCCCTACTACAACCACAACAACTCCCCCTACTACAACCACAACTACTCCCACTACTACAACTACAACTACTCCGCCTACCACAACCACAACAGGGGATAGTTGTGTTTGTGGTATGAGGGCGTGGGTAGTTGTGGGTGTGTGAGGTAGTAGGGAGGGGTTTCCCCGTGGTTGTTGGTAGGGGGGGGGGGTGTTTGAGGGTGATAAAATAGGGTTGTGGGAGTAGGGGGGGGAGTAGTTGTGGCTGTAGATAGGGGGAACTGTTGTGGTAATGTAGTGACATGGGGAGTATTTGTTGTTGTAGGGCTCGGAGGGAGTTGTCGTGATTGTGTTCAGGGGGGGTAATTGTGGGTGAGGCGGAGTGTTGTGGTTGTAGTAGGGAAAGGCTGTTGTGGCTGTATAGGGGAACTGTGTGTGTTGATGGTATGTGGAGTAGTGGTTGTTTGTTGTAAGGAAAAAAGGGGGTTGAATTGTGGTTGTCGAGGTATGGTGTTGTGGTATCAGGTGGCGAGGAGTCGTTGTAGGTTGTATAGGTAGGCGGAGTAGTTGTAGTAGGGGAAAGGGGGAGGGTAGTGTTTGTTAGTTGGATAGTGAGGGGGAGTAGTTGTATAGGAGGGCTAAGTTGTGGGGTTGTAGTAGTGTGTGTGTCTAGTGGTTAGGGGGATAGTGTGGTTGTGGCTAGGCGGGCGTAGTATGTAGTAGGGGGAGTTGTTGTTGTGGTTGTAGTACGGTGGTGTTGTGTTGTGGTTGAATGGCGGGAGAGCGATACTTGTGGTTGTGGTACGGCGGCGTAGGGCGTAGTTTGATTTGTAGTAGTAGGGCTAGACCGAATTGTTGTCTTTGCATTGGGACGGGTGATCGTCGATATGTGGTGGGGGATAACTGTTTGGTTGGGGTAGGTGGGTAAGGTGTTGTTTTTGTAGTAGGAGGGATGTTGTTGTGGTTGTACGGGTAGTGTGTTTGTGGTTGTGGTCGGGTGGGGTAGTTGTTGTTTGTAGGGGGCGTTGTGTGGTTGTCGTCGGGTGGTGTAGTGTGGTGGTAGGGGTGTTTGTGGTTGTGGAGGGCGGAGTGTTGTGTTTGTCGTCGGGGGAAGGTCGTTGTCGTTGGATGTAGTGGCCGGGGGAGTCCGTTGTCGTTTGTCGGGGGGCGTGTTGTGGGTTGTCTAGGTGGCGTTGTTGTGGTTGGTACGGTGGTGTTGTGGTTGTGGTACGGGGATAGTTGTGGTTGTGGCGGGGGAGTGTTGCGTCGGAGGATTTGTGTTGTCGTGGGGGCGTTGTTGTGGTTGTGTCGTCGGTGGGGGTTGTTGTTGTGGTCGGGGGCGTCTTGTGGTTGTGGTCGGACGGCGTCGTTGTCGTTGTCGTACGTGGGCGTGTTGTTTTTCCTGGGGGCGTTGTTATCGTGCTTGTGGTCGGGGCGTCGTTGTGGTGGTTGTGGTCGGAGAGCGCGTCGTTGTGGTGTAGTCCGGGGGGTCACTTGTGGCTGTCGCGGGGGCCTGTTGTGGTTGTCGGCGGGGCGTCGTTGTTGTTGTACTATCCGGGGGGTTTGTCGTATTGTGAGTGGGGATGACGTAGTTGGTAGGGCGGAGTAGGTGTGTTGTGATGTACAGGGAAGCGGTTGTGGCTGTAGTAGGGGGAACTGTTGTGGTTGTGGTAGGTGAGTAGTTGTGGTTGTAGTAGGGGAGTTGTTGTGGTTTGTGGTAGGTGGTGTTGTGGTCGGGGGAGTAGTTGTGTTTGTGTGGTGAGGCGTAGTTTGTAGTCAGGGGAGTGTTGTTGTGGTCGTCAGGAAGGGTTGTTGTGGGGGGAGTTGTTGTGGTAGGGGGCGTACGTTGTGCTGTTACGGGGGGAGTTGTCGTGGTTGTGGTAGGGGGACTTGTCTGGTTGTGGTAGGGGGTGTTGTGGTTGCGTAGAGGGGGTAGGTGTTGTGGTTGTAGTAGGGGGAGCTGTTGTGGTTGGGGTAGGTGGAGTAGTTGTTGTACTTGGGGGAGTTGTCGGATTGTGGTGGGGTGGAGTGGTTTGTGGTTGTGGTAGGGAGGCGAGTAGTTGTAGTTGTAGAGGGGGAGTAGTTGTGGTTGTAGTAGGGGGAGTTGTGGTAGGGGGAGTTGTTTGTGGGTGTAGTAGGTGGGTGTGTTGTGGTTGGTCGGTGGTGTTGTGAGTTGTAGTGGGGGTGTTGTGGTTGTAGTGGAGGGGCGTTGTTGTGGTGTGTGTGGGGGAGTTGTTGTGTGGTTGGGTGGGGGGGGCGTATGTGGTGGCGGGTGTTGATGTGTGGGGTGTTGTGGTGTGTGAGGGGTTTGATGTGGTTGTGTCGGGGGCGTTGTTGTGGGTGTGTGGAGTAGTGTTGTGGTTTGGTGGGTCAGGGGGGTAGGTTGTGGTTGTGTGGGGGGTTGTTGTGGTTGTGTGGGGGCGTAGTTTGGTTGTGGTCGGCGGATTTGTGTTGTGTGGGGGTCGATGTGGTTGTGTCGTAGAGAGTTGTGGTTGTGGTGGGGGTTGTTGGGGTTGTGATGGGGGGCGTGGTTGTGGTTGGTTAAGGGGGGTTGGTTTTGGTTGTGTCGGGAGGGCGTTGTGGTGTTGGTTGTGGTAGGGGGCGTGTGTGTGGTTGGTGTGTCAGGGGGGGCGGGGTAGTTGTTTTGTTGTGTAGGGCGACGTTGTGGGTTGTCGTCGGGGGGTTTAGTGTGTGGTTGTGTAGGGGGAGTTGTTGTGGTTGTGTGGAGGGGGTTGGTGTGTTGGGTCGTGGGGTCGTAGTGGTTTGTGTGGGGGAGTTGTTGTGGTTGTCGTGAGGTTGATTGTGGTTGTGTGGGGTTGTAGGTTTTGGTGGGGGGGGCGTTGTTGTGGTTGTGTGGGAAGCTGTTGTGGTTGTGGTAGGTGGGTAGTCGTTGTTGTAGTAGGGGGTTGTTGTGATGTAGTGGTGGCGTGTTTGTGGTTGTGGTGACAGGTTCTGTGGTTGTGCTAGGGGGAGTTGTTGAGTTGGGTGGAATGCCGTTTTGTTTGTGGTTCTCGTAGGGGGGGTGGGTCGTTCCATTGACGGTCACGCCTGATGAGTCAATTATTTTCGTCACTTAGGGTGATTACCTTAATGGATACTGTTAGATCAGATACACAATAAAAGGATAGAACCCCATTTTATATCTTGGTTCCTGGACCAGAAGAGTATGCAGGTGGCTGATTAAGGGGCTTTTGCCTCTTTACAGAACTGTCCAGTAAAGTCAGCCAGGTCCAGAGACCAGACAAAGGCTCCTCCAAATTGTTTGTTTTTAGGTAATTTCACCTGAGAGGATCAGGAAAAAACATGGTTCATGTTGACAAAATATTTATATAACCAGATTCGTGTTCGTGTACAAGCATATTTTGCAAGGAATTACACAGCATAGTTAAATTAAGCATCTGATTGCCTGTATCAATGCTGTCTTTGTTGTCAAATCCAACCCACTGACTCTGTGGTTCACGGAACTTTCTGATCAGAAATCACCTGGACTGTTACTCTCAAGATAAAGGCAAGTTGAAAAGAAGGGTTAAATGGCACAGTTAGAGCGAATGGTAGAAACGAAACAGAAATGTGTAGGAGGGACAAGCAGTAAAAGTGTTAGCTTTCAGTTTTACCTCATAAGAGGCCCAGAATCCGTCTTCACGGTGTAGCCCCGTCCTCACCAGGACCACTGGCTGGTGCTCCAACATCGCTGGAATTAGAGGAGAGGGTAAATGCGCCCATATGGGCTAACCCTATGTTTAGTCTTTCTGTAGGTGCTCCTTGGTCCATGCCAGTACTGCATGGCAGAGTCCTAAAATATGTAAAAGAAAAAAACAATCAGAATGGAAGGGCATCTCTAAAAACAAAGACATTCAGGCAGTTAAAATTCGAACCCTTATACTGCAGTGTTGAGGAAGATTTTGTCTCCAGTGTCTTTGGATCCCTGGAATAAAGGGCTGTGATGTCCTATGACATTTTCCCAGGGCCCGCGAAAGTCGAATGTCAGCACGTTAATGAAATCCAGGTGGCCTTAAAGACGCAGAGGATAAACATGTTCACCAAAAACATGGTAAATCTCATAATAGGTATATATGTCAAGATTGCATTAAATTAATTTACATTGCAATCTTTTCACTTCATAACTGGCATTAATGGTTGCTCTCTCAGCAGAGACACTTGCAGCGACAAATAATCTGTCACGGTTATTTCTGTTCCTCAGTCTCAAAGGCATCTTTGAGCTCCTATACAACAAAGAAACTGGTTTATCTTAGGTATGAAATCTTATTTCTAATACATGGCTGATACGTATGGCATATTTCTGTCAGTGTCCTTCCCAGAACAGAAATTCAGGACTGACCACAGCTGTGTGAATCCCAGCTTGTCTTGTGGTACACTGCCGGCTCCTCCAGGGTACCTTCCAATCAAGGTTTATCCCATCAAACCCATGTGCTCTCAGTAGTGTGATTGCAAAGACGTGGAAAGATAAACGGGTGGTGCTACGCCGGGTGAGGGAGGGGTGTTAAGCCACAAAAAGTGGGGCACTGGATCATGGTGTAAAAAGCGTAAATTGACAAACAGAATGTGAGCACATACAGCATTTTAACACAACTAAAATTACTACAGGTAGGGGGGACTGAGAGGGCGGACAGGCAGGGGGGGGAAGGGAGACAAAAAAAGGAGAGGCAGGAAGGAGCGAGGAGCGGGCGAGTGGCGGGGAGGAAAAAGCAGGAATGAATCCAAAAAAAGGGGGAAGAAAACAGGAAAAGAAGGAAGATAGAGAGAGGAGTTGGGGAAAGGACAAAATGGTCACAAACAATAGGAAGGGCCGGGGGGGGAAAGCGACGCGAAAAAGCGACGAAAAGGGGGGAGTGAAAGGGGAGAAAAATAGGATGACGGCGCGGAAGGGAAGGGAATGAAAAGGAACGGGAGGGAAAGTGGGGGGGGGGGAAGGGGGTAGGGGTAGACGCAACCGTAGTAAAGGCGTAAGTTACTTTTTTCTTTCCTCCCCTTTCTTGACTACCCTCTCCCGGTGGATTGTCATATGTGTATGCTATGCAAAGTACCGTGATGCAAATCCCAACAGAGCATCCGTGGGGTGGATTTTGACAACAGAAGCCAGCATTGATACAAATGCCATCAGATGCTTAATGTTCAACTATTGCTGTGTAATCCTTGCAAATGGCATGCTGTTACACTGAAAGCTGGTTAATTAATATATTTTGTCAACCATGAAACCAGTTTTCTCCATGATTCTCTCTGCAGGTGAACACCTTAAAAAAAAAAATTGGAGGAGCTTGTCTGGTCTCTGATCTGGCTGACTTTAATGGGACAGGCTGGTGAAAGAGGGCAAACAGCCCTTATAATTCAGGCCACCTTGAATACGCGTCGGTCCAGGGACCAAGATAGGAACCAGGGGGGTATATCCTTTTAGGGTTTCTGAGCTTAACAGGATACCATTAACTGTGCACTCTACCCTTTAATGAGAAAAGATAGTTGGGACTTCAGGCGGGTTAGGTTTGTCCGGAACCTCAATGGGAATCGACCAACCACCCCGATTCGAGACCACATCCAATAATTGGCCTTGACCACAACTACAAACAACTCCCCCGTCACAAAACCACCAGAACTCGGTCTACCACACCACAAAGTGGAACTGCCACCTACTAATATCACAACATCCCCTACTACAACAACGACTACTGCCACCTACCCCTACAACCACAACAGCTTTCCTATCACAACCACAACAATGCCCAACCACAAACCACAACACGGCTCTCCTACAACCACAACAACGGGTCCTAGACAACCCACCACAACTGCCCTCGCGTACGACAACCACTAACGACGCCCACGCCACAAAACAACGACGCCCCTCGACGACACCCAAACCACGTCCCTAGCACACACAACCAAACTCTCCCCTGAGACAACCACAACTACGCCACTACTACAACGACTCTAACTACTCTCGCTCGACCACAACCACAACGACTCCCCTCCCACAACCACACAAACACCTCCCCCCTTTACGATCTATCCACTAACAAGCTCCCCTACGGAAAACAAACAACACACGCCCCGACGAAAAACCACACAACTCCCCTACGACAAACCACAATACGCCCACCTACGACAACACAAAACTACTCTCGCCGGACCACAACCCACACTACGCCCCTCCCCCCACACCACAACAACGCCCCCTTCGACAACCAAACACCAAGCTCCCCTACGGTACCACCTACAACAACTGCCCTACATCAATCCACAAGACTCATCCGGACGCACAACCACACCACAACGCCCCCGAGACACCACCAAACTCCCCTACTACAACCACAAAGCTCCACGAGATCAACGACTCCGCCGACCACACCACACTACGCCCCCTCCAAAACACAAACCAACTCCCCCTACCCACCACAACCAACGCCCCTACTACAACCACCTCAACTATCCCCCGACACACCACAAACACCACCTTACTACACCCACAACAAACGTCCCTCCTACAACCACAACAATCCCCCTACTACAACCACAAATACTCCCCCTCTACAAAACGACAACTACTCCGCCTACACATACCACAAACCACTCACCGACCCACATCTGAAACTTCCCCACGTACAACAACTACTTCACCCTACACAACACAACAGCTCCCCCTTACTTACAACCACAGATCTACCCCTTACGGACAACCACAAACCACCCCTTACCACAACCCTACAACTCCCCTACCACAACCACACCACACCTACTACCCAACAACTACTATACAAACTACTCCCCCTAACCACCCAACAACTTCCCTCCCACACACACACTTACTCCCCCAGCACCTACTACAACACCCCTACGACAACAACACAATACCCTCCGACTAAACTACTCGCCACCACAAACCAACTACTCCTCTCACGTACCCCAACACCACCTACTACAACCACAACACAAACTCACCCTACTCTACAACCACACTACTCCCCTTACCACAACCACAACAGTTCCCCCTTACTACAGTCCACAAACTGCGTTCTCCTACTACAACACAACTACTCCGCCTACCACAATCTATCCCCTAACCACAATCACGAACAACTCCCCCGTACAACAACAAACTACGCCCCCTACTACAACCACAACAGTTCCCCCTACTACAGCCCACAAGACTCCCCCCACTACAACCACAACTATCAGCCGACCACAACCTCCAACTACTCCCTCGACCAATCACGACACCTCCCCCAAGTAAAACAACTTTCCGCCCACTACGACAAAACTACAACTACTCCGCCTACAAAACCACAAGACGCCCCCACCACAACCACAACACCACTCCGACAACCACATAATAACTCCATCCTACTACAACCACAAAGCAATCCCCCTACGACCACTGAGCCCCGCCCACAATCCACGAATTGACGCCTCCCGCCCACAACCACTAACACACCTACGAAACCACAACAACCTCCACCGACTACAACCACAACTACGCCCCCGGACGACAATCTGATCACCGACCCCCGATACAACTAAAACTACCCTCCCGCCGACAATACACTTACTCCGGGCCGACCCACAACACCAACGTATCCCTCTACCTAAAACCACAACCACCACACTTACAAACCACCAACACACGCCCCCGACTACAACAAACAACTACTCCACCTACCACAACCCACCACCACCTACTCAACCCCAACAATCCCCCTACTTCCAACATCAACACCTACGCCACCTGACCACTAACCACAAACAGTTCCCCCTACCCTATATCTACGACCACTCCTCCAAGTACAACAACAACGTTGTTTTGTTTTTTTTTTTTTTTTTGTTTTTTGTTTTGTTTTAGTGTTTTGTCTCCCACACTACAACTACAACTACGACGGCCGACCAACAACCACAAGACGCACTTCCCGCCTTCAACACCACAACACCACCGATACAACATAAGATCAACCGCCCCCGATCACTAAAGACCGCGCCACCACAAACCCACAACGGACGCCATCCCCTAAACCAAACGACCCCACGTTACGACAACCATACAACGCTGCCCTGACGACAACACCCCCCCGACAACTACAAACTGACCCCCCCTATACAACGACGCCGCCTACCACAACCACAACACGCCCGCTCCGTAACCCATCTAACCCACCGACACAACTAACCACAACCAACGCCCCCGATACAACAAAAGACTCCACTCTACCACAACCACATACAGTTCCCCGAATACAGCACAACTGCTTACCGACGACAACACAACTACGCCTGCAAGACACAATTCCGCCCCCTTACACAATCACGACAACTCCCCGAGACAACAACAAACGACTCCCCCTACGACAACCACAACAGTCCCCCTATACTAGCCACAACTACTCCCCCCTACCACAACCACACAACACTCCCTACCACTAACCACGATCAACCACTCCTACCACAACCACAAACTACTACCCTACCACAACCACAAACTATCCCCTACTACAACCACGACAACACCCCCTACCACAACCACAACAACACCCCCTACCACAACCACGACAACACCTCCTACCACAACCACAACTACTCCCCCTACCACGACTACAACCACTACTTTCCCTACAACAACCACTACTCCCCCTACAACAACCACAACTACTCCCCCTACCACAACCACGACAACACCTCCTACCACAACCACAACTACTCCCCCTACCACGACTACCCCGACTACAACCACTACTTTCCCTACAACAACCACTACTCCCCCTACAACAACCATAACTACTCCCCCTACCACAACCATGACAACACCTCCTACCACAACTACTCCCACTACCACAACGACAATAACTCTCCCGACTACAACCACGACTACTCCCCCTACTACAACTACAACTACTCCCCCTACCACAACCACTCACCCTACCACAAT
Organism: Larimichthys crocea; assembly: GCF_000972845.2. Taxonomy (NCBI): domain Eukaryota; kingdom Metazoa; phylum Chordata; class Actinopteri; family Sciaenidae; genus Larimichthys; species Larimichthys crocea. Next base: position 8,604,432 of record NC_040025.1, read on the forward strand.
GGCTCCCCCTACTACAACTACAAGTACTCCCCCTACCACAACCACAACTACTCCCCCTACCACAACCACTCCCACTACTACAACTACTCCCCCTACTACAACCACAACAACTCTCGCTACCACAACAGATGTTTGTGAGGGGAAGAAGAATGGGCGTGTCCCTGACCCTAATAATAAAGGTGAATTTATAGAGTGTGGCACCCAAGATTCAAAAAATTCAAAGAATTCACCAGGGAAATCATGATGTCCTAATGCAACAACTACATGTCCTGCTACCACAACCACAAGTCCCACAACAACTCACCCTATTACAACCACAACTACTCCCCCTACTGCAACCACAACAACTTCTCCTGCCACATCCACAACAACTCCACCTACTACAACCACAACCCACCCCCACCCCCCCCCCCTCCTCCACCCACAACACCTCCCCCTGCCACATCCACAACAACCCCCCCTACCACAACCACAACTACCCCCCTACCACAACTACTCCCCCCACTACAACCACAACTACTCCCCATACTACAACCACAACTACTCCCCCTACTACAACCACAACTACTCCCCCTACTACAACCACAACAAATCCCCTTACCACAACCACAACAACTCCCCCTACTACAACCACAACCACTCCCCTACCACAACCACAACACCCCCTACCACAACAACTCTCACTACCACAAGTGTTGTGAAGAATAGGCGTTTCCCTGACCCTAATAATAAAGGTTAATTTATAGACTGTGGCACCCACAAAAAAAAGAACCACCAGGAAAATCATGATTTGCCCTACTGCAACCACAACTCTCCCTACTACAACCACAATTACTCCCCATACCTCAACAATTACAACTCCCCAATTACAACTTTAACCTCCTCTACCAAAGCCAAGACAGCTCCCATTACCATAGGACAGTGGAAATGGATTTTGTGACAGAAAGAAGGACAGGCGTTACCCCCATCACTCTGACCCAGATGTTTTTTTTAGCTGTGTCAATGGCAGATCCTAAAAACTTGCACATGAATCATTTCACTGTCCATAAGTGGTACCATTTGTTTTTCTCTATTTTTCTACAATAGGGGGCATTGTCATTGTCAAAGCTGTTATATGTACTATTTCTTGTTAGTCACAGTTTATTCACAGTTGAGTTATACGCAAAAAATAATGGCTATGCCTAGCTTTACTAATCTTAACTTAGGTAGATCATTTTGAAAACATAATTTAAACATCAAATATCAGCTCTAGCATTTTCAGATATAATTTCATGAGCTCCCTGTCCACGCTGAAATGTCCCGGTCATGGTAACATCTTACACCATTTAATTTTTATTATATTTTCGTCAATTGCAATGGTGTGAACATGTGATTATTCATCTATAATATATACTTATACAAACAACTTGTACGGTTACATTACAATTGTTGTCCTGTTAGTGTTAGTTGAGTTTGTTCTTGTTTTGTTTTTCTGCCATGCTTTAATCTGCCATGGTTTATTTTATGACATGGTTGTTGTACATGTATACTATTGCTATGCATTGTATCTAACTTCATAATATAGGTTTCTTCTTCTTTTTTTTTCCATTGTAGCGAGTGCACAGTTGTCTTACATAATGATGCAATGCATATTGCACTTATTTATATACTGTATGTGTAAATGTAAATACATACTAATAAATATTACACAATAAATTAATAAGTTAATAAAAAGAAACTAATAAAATACTGTAAGTTTCATGGTTCTTTGTCTATTACGTGTTTGTGAGATAAAAACACAGTACACGATGGAAACGAGGTGCCTCACTGGCACTGGCAAAAGCCATTCAAATGAAGGTATGAATTACAAGACACAGGAGCAAAACATGTTTGTCGGACATTTCTTGACATCAGAGCCACTCTATCAATTACATAGAATTCTTAACTACATTAAGATTCGGTGTGTAAAATCTAGGGGGATTTATTTACAGAATATGTCAGAAATTGATCATAAAATGCATATGATTTATGTTTTATGTTTAGTGTATGATTACATATACTGGTAGATGTCACTAAATCCTACACACTGGTCATCAAAATATACTCCAATTTAATAAGCCACAGATTAATAAAGACTACAGTGGTTATAGCTATTTCTGGCCATTGTCACTAGATGGCAATGTTGTTACAGGATGTGTGTGTGTGTGTGTGTGTGTGTGTGTGTGTAACATAAAACAGCTAAAATACATAATCTGTGGTAAACAGAAGGAAGGAATAAAACTCTTACCATTAAAAAAACTGCAGTGGGAAATCCGAATCACTTTTTTGGCCAGGTATGAGTGTACACGTACAAGGAATTTGACCCCAGTTTGACATTCCTCTGAATATACATACAAAGATATAGACATCAATACAGCTAAAAACAAATGTGCAAACATTAAAACATTAATATAAATCCTGTTGAGGCTAAGACAACAGACATTGTGTTGCGCCATGGACGATCTAATTGAGGCAGTGATTACCATGTTTGATGAATATAAGTCTGAGACAAACTCTTAAGTTGGACACTCATTAAAACAAAATTTGTATTTATAAAATAGTGCACTAATTAACCCAGTGAGATCTGATACACCATCCATATATATATATATATATATATAAATTTGTGGCTGCTATTTGTGGCTGCTATTTGTGTGTTTGTTTTTGTGCCGTGTGTTGTTGTCTTTCGTTTTATTTACATTTTTATCAACAATGACATGATAGAAATAGATAGACATTTGTAGATACAAAAAGCATAGGGTGTTAAGGTACTAAATCTTAGTTTAGTTAGTTCTTACTGTAGACTTCAAATCTGGGCGAGACAGAACTTTAGTTTGTTGTTTGTTTTGAAGCAAATTTTTATCGAAGCTGAGCTGTCTTTATGGAGTTCGTTTTTTCCGGCAGAAACACATGAACAGCCAATCAGCTAACAGATGGGCGGACCCAGCGTGTGGAAACAGCCTATTATATCCCCGGATGTCACCAGTAACAGGCAAACAGCCAATCATTCAGCAGCTGTGTAGTTCGGTTGCAGTAGTTGCCATGTTGGTTTGTTTACAAGGGAGTAGCATGAAGTGGGAAGCTGGGAGGAGAGTAGAGGCAGCCGCTATGTAGCGGAAACTGGCACTGGTAGTATAGTAATCCACGGTAGTACCGTCGTGTAGAATTTCTAGTATAGTAGGAACCGTTATGACGTGGCACCGCGGGGTATCGTGCAACTCTATTCATTTGTTTATGTATAAACAACATGTCTGTTTGCATTAAACTCAATGCAACTAAAAAATGCCTATTACAAAATGATTTCTAAATATATATTAATTTTACTCCTACTTTTTCATTATCATTTATAACTGCAGACCATTTGCCTGAGACTGTATATTAGCCTTTGCGCGCATGATCGTGTGCTTGGTGCTGCTCTGTGTTTATGCTGCTGAAACAGAGCCCTTAAATGCAGCATGTGGAGTGTCTTCTTAAGAGCACGGTTTGTTCAAATGTTTACCAGATTCAGTATAATAGTGTCAGCACAATGAAACAGAGCGAAATTTATCCAGTCTGCTATCACACTACTGAGAGCATATGGTTCTGATGGGATAAACCTTGACTGGAAGTACCCTGGAGGAGCAGGAAGCCAGTCACAAGAGATTCACACTGCTGTGCAAAGTCAGATACTGTATTTCTCTAATGGGACATACACTGTCAGAAATATGCCAGAGAGTATATGGCATGCACGATAAGATTTTCAACTTAACTAAGACTGAGCCATGTTTCTTTGTTGTATAGGAGCTCAAAGACACCTTTGAGGCTGCGGGAACAGAAACTAACCTTGACAGATAAATTGTCACTGCTAGTGTCTTTGCAACCATCGATACCAGTTATAATGTTGCAAAGATTGCAATGTAAAAGTAAGTTCATGTTATTCCTGTTATACCAATGATGAGCTGTCATCAGGTTTTGGTGAACATGTTGTCTTCTGCATTTTATCAGGCACTTTGATTTTATTACTGTGCTGACATTCGACTTTCGTGGCCCACTGGAAAATGTCAGAGGACATCACAGCCCCTTATTTCAAGGATCCGAGAAGACACTGGAGACAAAATCTGCTCTAACACTGCAAGTATAAAGGTTTATATTTTAACTGCCTGAATGTCTTTATATTTTATGCATCAAATGTCATGAAACATTGTGCATGAGAGCAAAACCAGCTGGGTGTGTTTCTTTTCGGGGGGTTTCCTGCTATCTTAGTTAATTATATGGGTGTTGTATATACATGCAGGATGGCTTTGGTGAATGCAGATTTATTACATGGGTGTGTTCTTATTTGTTATTTTAGCCACTGCATGTTTTTGGATTAGTCTTACATGACACAGCTGTTCCATCTAATTATATATGGTCTTTCTTAATCCACAACAATATTACTAGTTAATATAAAATCAATAAATGACAATAAAATATCTTTTCACATTTTGTCTGGGTAGTTTTTTCTATGTTGGTTCATCTTTGTCTGTTAGGTGTTAATACAATAGAGTGCAAGACACAAGAGAAAATCCTATTTGTCAAACATTTCGTGACATCAGAGCCACCTACTGATATATACAAATATATATAAAATTATTATAATTAATTTTATCTAGCTAAAGTGGCACATTTTAGAGAGGCATTAGATCAACAGACAAATATATATTTTTTTCTATTAGTTTCTTTGTTTTTGTTTTTTATGCCTTTACTTGAAAGTGACAGCTGAAGATAGACGGGACAAGGCCGAGGAGAAAGATGGGATCAAATGCAGCAAAGAAATAAGGAAGGAATAATAATTGCCTCACTTCTATTTTCACTTAGTAATCCAGCTCTCAAAATCCTTCTGGCAGTTGGTGGTTGGAACTTTGGTTCACTAAAGTGAGATACGTAATTATGTCAAAATGAGAAATAATGAATTTAATACTGTATGTGGCATGTCTTCTTCAGTGCACTTGTTTTTTTTTTTTGTTTTTTTTTATGTTCTTTATTCAATTTTTTTAATATCACAAATCAGCATTTACACAGTAAGAGGCATCATTTTAAAACATCTGTTATTAGCAGCCAAAAAATATTTTGCAGTCATTCTTTTAAAAGTTACACATATCATCATACTTTCACATTTTCCAGTACCACAGTATTATCAATAATTTAATCATACCATCATCACTTTAAATTCAAAAATCATCACAGCAGTATACCACAAAATCAGAAATGCAAAGGGTCTCCGCGTAGTTATTCAGTGCTCATTCTGTCACAATAAGATCAATACTGTATTAAACAGGATTTACTGTAAAGCTACAATTAACAATCCTCACTGCAAGAAGATGAGATGGCACTTCCTCAGTTTGTGTAGCGCTTTGTTTATAATGGGGTCGGGTGGAGGATTGGGGTTGGGGTTGGGGTGGAGGGTTGGAGGTGGGCAGTGGGTATTGGGGTTTAATTGCATGAAGCACTTTGTGTTACTGATTGATTGAATTGCAGTGCATTGGAAAATTGTACATTCTGGCGTTAAAATGCAGAATCACAACATTTGTTTGAAATTTACTTCACAATAAGTTGAAATTATTCTGACTAACAATAACCGTCTTTTGAATTGCAATTGTTATAATCCATATCGCCTATTCCTTAGAGTTCATGGACAGAGCTGTGAGGCTCAGGGAGCTTTTCAATGTCACAATTTTGAATCAGACTGAAGTAAAATACAATGAGCTCCTCGTAGTTCTTTTTGGAAATCCTTTCATTGATGCCATGGAATCTAAGAAAGAGAAAAAATACTATCTAAGAGTAAGAAAATATTTTTCCTTCATACAGTTAACCTTTAACTGTTTTTATATGATAAAGGCTTTTTACCAAAAGATTTGTTCTCTGGTTATAAACTGATAGTACAGTACAGTACAAGTAGGTCAACATGTGACCAACAGAAGAAAGCTCTCTTTTGTTCAAGACCTTACCTTCAGTTTGACATTACTCTGCACGAGCAGTTTAAAGACTATTTTTTTATTTAGTGTTTTTTTCTTACCTCTGAGCATCACCTGGTTTAAACCAGACAGGGGCGAAGCGATAAATATCGCTGGTCAGGTCTCTGAAGTGTCGACTGTCTGTGTTACCAATACAGATACCTGCGCATTCAAACATTATGTCAGCACACTTATGGGATACTTTGACATGATTAATCAACTTTTTACACAATTTAATATTAGGGGTGCAACGATACACAAAGTTCACGGTTCAGTTCGATACTTTAGTGTCAAGGTTATTTTTTTCAATACAAAAAAGAGAAATGTCCATGACGCGCTTGCCATCAGGGTCATACTTAATACAAAAACCAAAGTAGTTCCGAAGCCAGATCTGAAGGATGGTGGAGGATCTTCTATTTGATAAAAGTTGATAAAATAAATCTAAAATTGCGTATTGTTCGATTCATAGTGCGTACCGAACCGAGACCACTGTATCGAATGGTTCAGTACAGATACATGTATTGTTGCGCCCCTATTTAATATATCTTGATTCTACCTGGAGCAACTGTAACTTTTGGAAAATTGTCCAGCACTGTTTTCTTAATGATCTGGAAGCCAAAGGACTTTTCATCATTAGAGCTGATAGGCAGAGGGTCAAACCCAGAAACAAGTTCCATCTTCACTCGTTGGTCGCCGACTATAGACTGGACAAGGTCCAAGACCTCGAGGAAACAGCACACATGTTACTAAACTCAGGATGCTGATGGTGAGACATTCTCAAAAAAACGAAAAATTCAGATTCTACCTCTTGTAATGACTGTGATGAGTGGATTCGTAGATTAACGTAAGCTTCAGCAAGGGATGGGATTACATTCACCTACATAGTGGGAAAAAAATTTAGGAACTTTTTTAATGAGAGCTGAATTTCTGAAACTAATTTCCTGTGAATTACCTTCTTTTATATAGTAATAACTGTACCTTAACTCCTGCATTAAACATGGTGACTGCTGTGGTTGTCCTTACAAAAGCATTAGTGTCTGGTTTTCTTTCAAGTACCCTGTAAATATAAAAACATATAAAAACACACTAACTGATTAATTCCAGTGGACACAATCAAAGAAAACAAGCCGAATGGGATGTAATTACCTGCCAAGGAGTGAGGAGAACAGCCACAAATTCGACATTATGAACTTCATGGGGAGCTTGAACTGAAGTGAGAGAATTGGTTACTGAGAAGGAGACATCAAACATGCTACTAGTTGTGATGTCTAGTATAAAAAGTAAATTGGTTCCCCTTACCTTATGAGCCAGATGCTCAAAGGTTCCACGTTCAGGCCCATGACCAAATAATCTTGGCATGGGGTTATCCTCTAATCTGAGGAAATTGCATGACATGGTTAAAGTCGGATTTTGGCATGAGTGATAAATATGCAGAATGAGTGTCATTTCAGCGTTAACACAGAGAAATCTCAATTTGAAGAAAGTTTTCCTCTCACCTTTTGACTGCTGCAGCCAAGATCCCAATGCTGGACTCTCTGGGAGGCATTGAAGAGTGACCGGGGACCATAGACACACTAAGCTTTACAGTGGCCGAACCCTTTTCACTTATGCCAATTCTACAAAACGTGCACACACACACATAAAACACAGAATTAAAAAAAAAATCTTTCAAAACTTAATAAAGACAATGATATGCTTGTGAGTTCTGCTGTGATGTCAGGCTTATTATTTATTATTCCCTTTTTTTTGTAGGGATAAGCTACAAACTAAATATTATGTTTACATTCAAGCATGGCAGGTTCTCACAGAGCAGCGGGTCCTTCAAGACCACTGATGACTCCATCTAGTATAGCCAGGCCTTCGTCCAGGACAAACGACAACTGCACACCACGTTGCTTCAGGACACTCACTATGTTCATTGCTCCTTTGTAACCATTGACCTTTAAAAAGAAACATCAAAGGACTCAGACATTCAAATATAATGTTTTAAATCCTATTTGCATGTATAGTTTTCTGAAAAGTTGGAGTACTTCTTCGTCGTGACCAAGGCCGATGTAAAATCCTCTGCGTGGAGCATAGCCTTTTTTCAGCAAGTACTCCAGTGCCTGAAGTATTCCCTGAAAGAAAGAAATCATATCAGTAGCTAAATACATATCCAACTCAACTCTGTTTAATAGCAAGATAACACAAAACACCACTCACCATTACAGGGCTCTTGTCGTCTATGGTCCCTCTACCATAGATGAAGCCATCTAACTCTTCGGCAGAAAATGGTGGGGCCTCCCATCCGTCTGATTCTGAGGCGGGTACTACATCAATGTGGGCAAGCAGCATGTATGGCACCAGGTTAGGCTGTGATCCTTGCACCCAAAACAGGTGGCTGTAGTTGGCCACCAATTCATGACGAACCAAGACTGAAGAGAAAACTGTTGGGAAGGCTGACACGGGAAGAAGAATATGAGCTTAAAGGGAGGGACTCTTTAAGATAATATTTATAATAAGGTTACATAATACTCAGCCTGTAAAAACACTTGTATAATATCTTCTGTAGCTCTAGAGGGACTCTAGAAGAGCTCTACAGTGTGGTCTGAGTCTGAGGATAACATCAGGGTTATCTTTACCTCTGAAAAATGTGGCCATTTACCAGTCAGCTATCATCTGACGATGATTTAGCCTCTGGGGGTAACGGCCCAAGACTTCTTCTGCAGTCTAATTAGCAACTCAATACATAAAAAAGATGAAAATTGGATATCTGTATACACTTTTGCTGATGCATTTTTAAAAGCTAATAAAAAGCAAAATTACTTTCAGATGATAGCCATGGGTTCTGAGATGCCTTCCAGCAAATGTGTTCCAGCTCCTTTACTCTCTGCACGTACTGTGTGACTGCATGCTCAAAAATGTGATTAGAGAGTACTACTCTGACTACAAACAGAAACCAGAGTGCTTCAAAAGCTTGCTCCCTTGCCTACAGACTCTGCATTCATACAGATATCTGTTTATAGAGATTAAAGAGAAGAGAAAGATGGCTTTGATGAAACCCAGTGTCTTTGGAGCTTAACCCATACTAGGGAAGTCACGATATCTCTGCCTCACTTGCTTCAAAGTTGACCGTTCTTTTAAAAAAATCTGTCTCTTGTGAGTGCCAAAAAACATTTTACAAAAACAATATTGAATTGTTGAAATACCCCTGTCATTTTTCTTCAAAGCCAAATGTCATTTCTCTAAGTAAAGATTTCTCAAATGTGAGGATTAGCTGATTTTTTAAAATCTTATATTAGATTAGATTCAACAAGTACTAAGACAATGAAATGTTAGGAAACATAGGGATACACAAATAGCAGTGCAGATATACAGATATATATGAATATGTTAGCAAGTATTAACAGTGTGGACAAAGTGAAATAAAACACACTGAGATAAATACAGCTTGTGCAGCAGGAGCAGCAGTCACTACCGCAGGTAAGTGTAATTATAGGTGTAATTATACAGTGTGAGTTATCAAAGCTAGGATATGCACAGTATGAATAGTATTAACAGTAATTATATAGTCTGGTTGTCTAAAATAACCTTATTTAATGTTAAGTTATAACCCAGTTCACAATACTGACATTCATAATAATGGACTCAAACAAAAGAAATGGTTATATTGTCATTCTGTCTGTTATTGGTCCATTTTAGTGGTTAATTTAGCCACCGAACTGTCCCGCTTGATTCTACTTAACTGCATGTTTAAATCAAAAGCAGCTCAGGGTTCACAAACTCTTGTACCTCCATAGGTTAGATTGAAAAACTCTTTAATTTATTCTTAACCACACAATTGATATATTTTTTAAAGAGTATATTGAATTAATAAACCTGCACCTTTGTGACTTTGGGCTATACAAAGTTAGTTAGGGTCGGTGGAGCATTGTGGTGTGCGAATGTGTGTGAATGGGTGTCTGCGTCTTTACATTGTATCATGTTTTTGTGTTCATATTTATTCCTGTACTATTGATGACCTGTTTTCTATCTCTGTTGGCAATAAGAACCCCCTCGAAAATGAGATGGTACATCTCAAAGGGGTTATCCTTTGAAAATAAAGTACAAGTACAAATATATAGATGTGTGTGTGTGTGTGTGTGTATATATATATATATATATATACATACATACAAGGAAAGAAAAGGAAAACACATGATAAAAACAGTACAAATAAGTGCAGGTGTAAATGAAAGACATCAATAAAATCATAGGGTCATCATTAGGGTTTGTGGTGAGGTAAGTCTGCTGACACCTGTTCAGTTCAGGTTGTAAACTCCCTTACAGATATAAATATATATATAGATATATAAATAATAACATGAATGTGTCTCTGCTGTGTGTTTTAATGTGTTTTAATGTGTTTTTAATCAAATCTCAGCCATGGCGGTGTCGTAGTAACCGACAGTTGGGAGAAGTACGTCACTAACCGTCACCTCTAGCTACGCAGCAGCCGTTAGCGGCCGTTAGCAAATACAAATGACCGTTAAACGTCAGCGAACACTAACTGACGCCATTTAAAACAAAACACACACCAGTGAGACACGTCTTTATCATTTTTCAGCTTTTGACGCTTTGTTACCTTTCCGGAGGAGCTTGTCAAATTCAAGCAGCGCGGTGGTGTTGATATCCGTCTCTGTGAATGACACCGTGGGGATCCGGATAGCCTCTGGGACGAAAGGAGGGAGATGAATGAACACAGAGAGAGGTAACTGACAATGGTTTATTTTAGCTGCTTCTCACACAAACACATTATTTACCTTTAAAGTTTCTCAGGAGCTCCTCTCTCTGATGTTCGTCCACGACAAGCGAGATATTACTCGTCTTCTCCCACTGTGCGAGTTGAAGTCCGACATTTACGTCCAGTGAAAAAGTCCTTATAGATGCCACGGTGAATAACAGCAGCACTGTGATGAACAAGCTACTAATAATAATCTTTAAACACTTTAATATTTTCAACTTTGGCCCCGAGTTTGTCATTGTAAGGTTTTTGTTGTGACAGCGGAACTCGTTGTGTGTGTTTACAGACTGAATTAGTGCAGGCTTGTTGAATGAGAGCCACCTGCTGGTCTGAACACAATCATTCACCTCCTGCAAATAATATTAGCAACCTGCCAGAGAGAGGCAAGTTTCATTGATTCATGTTTAGAAAGCACCAATATAATCAAATCAAATCAATTTAGTTGTATAACTCCCAAATTCACAAAACACATTTTGCAATCTGTACATGGAGTGACACCCTCTGTCCTTAGACCAGTGGTTCTTAACCTTGTTGGAGGTACCGAACCCCACCAGTTTCATATGCTCATTCACCGAACCCTTCTTTAGTAAAAAATAAAATATGATTTTTTTTACTGGTGTACAAAATGAACCGTGCATTAACATCACCTTGTTCAAATAACAAAACCAACACAGTGCATGAACTCACAACAACTTACCTCAGTGTGACTTCTGCTGTTGCCTTTGAGAGACCAGTTCAGATATGCGTGGCTTCACCTTGGCAAGTGCCAGTCTCGTGTCATTTTCACAGCAAAGTCTGTTCCTTTTCTTAGTTTTTATGTCCAGCATCCTCAAAAAACGATTGCTCACAAAGATATGTTGTAACAAATGGTATAAAAAATTCCAGGGCGGAGGCTCCACCGAACCCCTGAGACCGACTGACCGAACCCCTAGGGTTCGATCGAACCAGGTTAAGAACCACTGCCTTAGACCCTCGGTTCGAGTGAGGAAAAACTTGCCCACAAAAAACCTTTAACTGGGAAAAAAGGTGGAAGAAACCTCAGGAAGAGCCACAGAGGAGGGATCCCTCTCCCAGGACGGACAAACAGATGTCATATGTACAAAACAAATCAACACAAACATACTGTACAATTACAATGAATGATAAAATTATTCCAGCAGCAGTGGAACCTGTGATAGAGATACACATGCACAGCAGCAGCAAGTCATAAACTAACTACAAACTGTAATGGAGATATGGTAACAGTAATGTAATAATATATGTAGTGGATGTCGTGCAGGACCACAGCAGCAGCCACGATCCATGAGAACCTGCTGGACGAGAGAGCACAGAAACTCCAGGAAAGAAGTTTAGTTAAGAAGATGCATTAACATGCATTAATGCCAAGTAGTAAAAGTGGATGTTACTATAGTCTCAAGTTTCAGGTTTATTTATGCAGGTTAACACAGGGTCAACAATATAATGAAATGTGTCGGACAAGAGGAACCGGTCAGCTCAGCATTAATGTGTGATACAGAACAGATAGAGATGAGGTAAAGAAGTAAAATACAAAAAAATATACTAACAAAGAATGAGTAATATACTAAAAGAATAGAATACAAAATATACTGAAATAGAGTACGAAATAAGCTGAAATAGAATATGAAAAGTATGTTTGACTCTTCTGTATACTGTTGACAACTATATCCAAGTATTTCCGTGTAAATTGATATGAACATACTATATAAATAGGATATATTACACTATTGGAATACTGATTGCAAGAGTAAAATGACAAGTGTTTTGCAAGTATTGCACAAAGAAATATCCGGGCCGGTACAGTGCAGGGCAGTCATGTAGCTGGATCGTATGTTTTGCACATAGTCCGGTTAAAAAGCCTGATGATAAAAACTGTTCTTCAGTCTATATAAAAAAGATACTGTTATACATCTGCATGTTCCACAAAGAAGTATGAAGCAGGACATCCTTTATTGAAATATGGTTCAAATATTTAAAAAAAGCAAACACCCATACAAGTACAATGACACAGATATTATATAAATTCGGTTAGGAAGTAGAAAAAAACGACAGCAACAGAATCAACTCCAATGTTTCAACTCCAACTCCAATGTTTCAACTCCAGCACTTTGGTAACACATTCATAAGCAAAACATATGCAAACATAAAACTATACTTTGCTCCCGTACACACAAACACAGACAGCAAAAAGTTAATGTTTAAATTAATTTGTGCTCCCTGAGGATATCCCAGGACAAGTTCATTATAGTTTGCATCATCAAAAAAATCAACCTTCGCATTTGTAAGTCGATGTAGAAGATTACAAAGTTACTCCTGTACGGAGAGCGCCGGTGTGTCCTGTGTCTCAGCCTGAAGCAGAAGTCCGTCCTCACCGTCTGAAATCGGGTTTAGACTGTCCAGTAAGGCCACAAATGGAGCGAATGAGCCGTCCTCAACACAAACATTAATAAGGTATAGGAGAACTACCACAATGAGGAAGACCAAAATCTGTATCTTGATAGGTACAATGCGGCGCTCCACCTCTTGTCTCTCCAGGGTTGCGGGACTGACAGGACTCTCTGGGTACCCATACAGGATAGGTCTCCCTGCTGCACCCTTGATGGGTTTTCGACATGTGGCACTGAAATACAAGAAAACACCTATCACGTGTCAGGTATGTGTCAGTTATTCCTGTGCATTCCTTGTCCTTCGGAAAATCTAATTATCACTCAACAACTTAGAAAGTTGTGAAGAGTCTCTAATTAGCGCACTGTAATAGTGTCGGTATGGTACTCACTGGATGCCTGTGGGCGTGGTGTGAGTGTCTGGAAAAATGTCCTTGAAAGTATCTTTCACAGGCTCCAGAGGAGGCTAGAAAATGAAGGAGAAATTAGTGGACCAGAGAAAAACAGAAATATGTCCCGGACAGAAGAGTCCCACAGAGACCCAGCAAGTCAGGTAGAAACGAAGGAAAAGGGTGATCATTAATGAAATGACCAGAGGCCTGACACACAAAATATGAAGATAAAACAACTGTTTCAAGGTTAGTGTGTCAGATTTTTACACATAGTAACCACTGACTTGAAAAAAAAAGTTCCACCAAACAAAGTGTATTCTGCAGCGTAGACAACACACACCCACACTCAAGTGACATCGAATAAACACAGAAAAATAAAAGCCATCTAGAAGATGCATGTGCCTTCATTCCCGTTTTATAAGGAGAGGCCTTGGGAGTGTAGTACAGGGACTGGTTCTTCGTTGTTAACGTGTCCAGCTGTGAAAAGGAAACAAAACATTATGACACACTGGATTTATGTAGCCTGAACTTCCTCCCACCTCAGGTGAACCTCGCCAACACTCCAATAACCACCAAAGTTTGAGCCTCAAGTGCGACAGAACAATGGGAGCACTACTGACCCCGTTGGCCTGCGACCAATGTTCCTGCACATTGCTCCTATTCAGCTCTTGTTCAGTGTCTGCGCTAGTGGAGTGTGACCTCCGCCTCTCCATCTGTTGTTTGGAGCGAGAGTGTACCGAGTGAGCATGTGATTACTCACAACAAAAAGGAAATAAAGATGTGGAATGTGGGTTTAGAAAAATGTGAAAATGACTTTCCTCTTCAACCATTTGAGTGATGCTGAAGGCCTGAGAGGAAAATGATGAGTGACCATTAGACACGACTGATGATCCAGGTGGAACCTGCAAGGAGGTTATGAGGTTAATGGCACAACAAACATGTTTTATCATTTCCTATACACCGGTGAAACAAAATATATCCCATTGTTTATTTGAGGTGGACGCAGAGGAAAGCAAGGAATGCAAAGAATTCAGAATCCACAAGAGACGTGAAATAAGACCAGCCTACCCCTGATCCTAATCCTGAGCGTTGATCTACAGTGGATGCTCTGCTAATTCCTGCTGGAATCTGCGAGCACTGAGTCTGAATCCGCTCTGATGATTTTAACGCATTCCCCGAATTCCACTTGAGACGAGGTTCCCCGTTTCTAGAAGCAGGAGCACGCTACAAAAAGACCCAACCCAATTAAACACAGAAAAATAAAGCACATCACGGTCCCATGAGAAGTCAGTTTGACGGTGAAATATCGTGAAAACAGAACGACTCTGTGGTATTTACCAGCCTTGATGAGAGTAAAAAGCACTGTGGGTAAACAAAACCGCCAGTCTGAAAAGAAAAACACACTAACAATCAAAATACTTAAAAAAGCGAACACTTTCACTCAGAGCTCATTGTTGCAGTTGCAATCTGTAACCACTAAGTGACGCTGTAGGGAAACTTAATTTCAATACAGCTAATGATTGCAAAAATACAACTACAAGTTTCTCACCTGGCTGCTCTCTTGTGTGGCCTGCTCTGACTGTTCAACGGTTTCTTCTTCTGCTCCTTCAGAACCTGCACACAGAAAATAATACAAAGCATGTCGTTATCTGATATCAATCATATAAACACATCTAGACAAATAAATCAACATTTAAAGTCGTACCTTCCTCCTCTTCTTCGCTGTCAGAGTACAATAGATCTTTCTCTGCTCCGTTCACAAGGCCAACATCTCCATCAGGCTGAAGCAGTTTCCTGAGCTTCTTCTCATACAAGGCCCTGGTGGTGGCTAGCAAAGACAAACATTACTTTAGCAAAGAGACCTTAAAAAAATGTCCTAAGACATTCATGAAAACACAAAAATTCACTCATTCGAAAACCAATTTCAACCTCACCGACTATGGGCCCAGCTTTAACTCCGTGTTTGAGGAGTGCAGCCTTGAGGTCATCATCAGTCAAACAACTCGGGTCAGGAATCTCTGCATTGCCGCGATCCTCCTCCTTGTCCTAAAAAAAAATAATAAAAATTTTGCTGAATTTAGACAAAGACTGCAGGTTTGAATGCCAGCAGTTTCCAGGTGTGGGATATAGAGCATAAAAAACAGCTGGAGGCTGCACTTCACAAATCTGTTCAATATTCATCTAGTTTGGGTACTGCATGAATCTTCTGCTTTTTACATTTAGCTATTTGGAACAAACACCAAAGAACATGTTAAGGCAGTGAAAGACAAGTAACAGAAACAGTAAATCAGAGCATCAGTGATGGCTTATCAGATAGCAACAGGCAAACACATACGAGAGGTTTAATGTTCGACTGTAAAGTATGCTACTTACGCTTTTACCCATAATAAATCAAATTAATTATCAATTAATCTCCCAATTATTTTCTGATTTAATCCAATAAAAATGGTTTGGTTTATGAAATGGAAGAAAACAAAATTAAAAGGGGTTTCCCAGGGCTTGTTTTGTCCAAAACCCCCAAAATATTCAATTTATTTGAATTATATTAAACAGAAAGAAAGTGCACATTGTTATACAGAAGAGGCTGGAGACAGCATGTGTTTTGCATGAAAATGAACTGACAATAAACTGAACATCAAATCAGTTGGCAATTTATTTTCTTGACCAATTCATTTCATAGTTTCAGCGCACTCAGTTTTGGGTCGAGCCCTCGTGTCCTCATCACAATGGACATTTTTGTCCATTTTCCCTCTTTATCATTCATCATTTTGGATATGGCAAAAGTCTCTCTCTCACAAAATTTCGAATTCATATTTAAATTTTTCTAAAAGATCAGTAGAACACTGTGAAAAATTACTACCCTCTTAAGTCATTAAGAACAAAAATTCCCCCCCAAAAAAATCTGCTTTTTTTTTTTTTTTACTAATTTTTTCTGCATAAATCTATTTTAAAAACTCCAGCCCTGCTCAACACTACCAAACATTCAATCAATCAAGGATTTTAACCCTTTAAATGTCAGTTTGATTACTTTTTCTTTTTTTTAAGGGAAAATAACTAATTGTTTGTGTTTTTCAAGTAATCAAACTGACATTTAAAGGGTTAAAATCCTTAAAATGATTGTGAAGTTTTGAGCAGGGCTGATGTTGTTTAAGAGATTCATGCAGAAATAATAGTTAATAATAAAGGTTTTTATTAAAGTGGACATTTTTGTCCTAGATGAGGGTAGTAAATTAAGGGTGCAATTTTTTTTTTAAGTTTCTAACTGACTTTTAAAGTACAAACTAAACACAGTCTGCCAAAACAGTCTATCTCCCCCATGACACAGCACAGAAACAAACATCCTCCAAGAACTCAAGTCCCACTGCTCTTCCTGGGGCTGATAAATGAGTGTGACAGGTGCTGCACGCACATAGACACCAAAAGGAAACCTCTCATGTAAATCTATACCAACTATACAGCTGGTGGCTCAGTGGTCAAGGACCTCAAATGCTACTGCAAGCTGAGAGGACTGTTTGGTAGGCAGTGACCCAAATCCCGTCCTCCCCCCTCCTCCCCCTCCACAGCTGCTGAACTTGCGCAGCATCGGTTTAATTCAGTCCATGCCAATTACTGTTGTGCACAACGACCTCTCATATTAAAACATTAAAATGTCGTTGAAGCCTGCATTGTTTGTTTTCTTATTTCACCATGCAGGCAACATATTTCATAAGACATTAAGTGACGCAAATGAAAAAAAAAAAAAAAAACACCAAATGGTTGATCAACTCACTGCCACATCTTGCGCCTGATCCTCCTCATCGCTTGAGAAATCCGCTTCGTTTTTCTGCTCGATGTGTTTTAAGTGCAACCCCACATACACCTCCTTTCTGCTCTGAGCAGGTGGCAGCGCGACATTGTGGGCGACTAAGTCTGACCTGAGTCTGGATTTGGACAGGTGAGCGGGGTCCTCCTCAAACAGCGGCATGTCCACAAGGACGACGCAGAAAATAAAAAAAATATTTAGTGTTTTAGCTTGCTCTCTGTGTTTCGATTAAAAAAAGGCGTCCTTGGAGTCAGATGAGCTGCCCGGAGTGACTCTCTGCCTGTGGTCTGAATCACAGTGACTGATCTGGGAACAGCTGCAGCTGACTACTTGATTGACAGCAAGCCAGCCTTGGCTTGTTAGCTTTACAAACTGTTACAAGCACCAAGTTTGTTTATCTACCTAAGGGTTTTTTATTAAAGGTCCAGTGTGTCCTTTGCAGGAATTGAATATTGAGTATATTTTCATTAGTGTACAATAACAACAATGTGTTTTTGTTGACTTAAAATGAGTCCTTTATATCTACAAGTGAGAGTGGGGTCCCCTTACATGGAGTCCACCATTTTAAACCAGTATTTTTCTACAGTAGCCTAGAACAGACAAACCAAACGCTGATCCCGATATGGCCTTTTGCTTTTCTATGTGAGTTTTGAAGCCAGAGTTTATCTCACATGCTTGGAAGGCGAGGGTGAGGCGTAGGAGGAGAGTATTAATTTAGTTACAATGTGCCACTTCACCACTAGGTGCCACTAAATACTACACACTGGACCTTTAAGTAATGACAAACTTTAGGATAAAAAAACTAAAAAAGCATGTGTGGCTCCAATTAACAATTTTAATTAACTTTTTTGTTTTGTTTTGTTTTGTTTTTTTGAGGATATAACTAATAAGCTGAATGTGTTTATTGTAATGTTACTGCTTTTAGCCACAGTGAGCAACTCTGTGAATATGGAAGTTAGGAGGTGACCATATTAAAGGTGCAGTGTGTAAGATTTGGGGCCTTTATATTCAGAATAAGGAAAACATGGTATACAATATTCATAACTATGTTTTCATGCATGTGTAATCTCCCTTTCTCCCCTAAATACTGACTGTAGACATGGTCCTTAAAGTGTTGTTTCTCCTTTACACTAGGAACGTGAGGGTGGCATGAGGAGACTGCAATGCAGCAATTACACCACTAGATGCAACTAAATTCTACACACTGTGCCTTTTAAAAATAAGTAATTTAATCAAATTCATGAGATCATTTTAAAACAGGTATTTTTCAAAGTGAACATTTTGACTTGTCAGTAGTTAAACACAGGCGTAATTACAGTAACAATTCACCAGTATGCGATGCTCAGGGTGGGAAGCGCTAATGTTTTAGTGCTCTGTTCCTCGTTGCAAGTCATTTTAAATTTAAGAAATCTGACAAATCATTATCATTTCACTATTTCTCAGTTAATCAGCGAAAAATCCGGAGTATTTCATGGTAAAACAATATATTTGATAACACATTAACAGCTAACGTTGGCATTCAGCCACCTCTTAGCTAGCGTTATTGTTTGATAGTGTTCCACGATACAATAGGAAAGGCATAAATCACTGCTGAAGTGCTTGGTGCGCACTATTCCAGTGAGAATAATGTCACATAATGGTGCTGACTTCACCACATTTTATAGGTTGGGGCGAGGAGACAGCTATCAAATGGAAAGGAAGTTAAATGCTAACGTTAGCTGTTGTATAAGTGTGGCTAATGGGTTATCAAGTACGTCATTCTACTTTTGACTACTCTCTCCAGATTTTTCAACATATCAGATGAAAAGGCCACCGCGCAAATATGGTGAATACGTTCTATTCAAACGCCCCATTGACGCTGAAGCAGCTAAATGGAATTCAGCCATCATTATTGTTATTTATATCAGTGTTTTTCCTATTGAGGTGTGTCGTCTATGCAAACGGCCAACTGGGAACCCCAAAAAAAGAAAGATAGTTCACACAGTTGAGTTAATAAGTGCATATTCCTCCGGTATTATCGGCGTATACCTTTGGCCTCCAGGTTTGACCCAAGCTTTGGTTGACGTTGGTGTCGTGCAGTCTTTGTTGAGTGCTGCTGCTGCTGCTGCATTTTTACCGGAGTGATGCATCCACCTAGTGCATGTAGTGGTGAGTAGTTTCTTTTCTAAACCTGTTAACAGATAAAAACACTTGTTCAGGTGCCACCCAAACAGCAACAATAGGCATCTGTTCCAACAAACATGTCGATCATCTGAAAAACACAGAAAATCAGCAATCAGTGGTGAAGACACAGCTTTATAAACCTGCTCCTTGGAACAGGCTTCCGCTTTCAGAGATCTTAAGAATATGAGATGACTGAAATCACCTGGCTTTGGTTAGAATGAAAACCTGGGTCATGGTTACAGGGCTCTTTCTAAAAATGAAAAGAAATCCCATAAGATATTACTTGAATGCCTTTTCGCACGGGTGAAAGCATCAACAGATGAAGTTAAATGGATTCCTGTAATGAATAGACGGCTTGTTTTGTTCGTCCTGTCTGTTCCAAATCGTACAAAGCAGCTAAAACGTATTTAATTTGATGACAACTTCACCACCGTGCTGCTCTGTGCATGCAAATGCGAAATGTCAAGACAGCAGGTGTTTACACCCCGTTGCGGTCATATTTGAGTCTGAATTGAACAGACCCGATCACCTGGTGTGCTGTTTAATGCTGTGAACTCGAACAAGAGAAACACAATGTCATGTGAGGAAAAACGGCATTTGTTTCCAGAGGGATTGAAATTACCCGATTGGGATCCATCAGTTTACAACACAAGTATGAGTTTGTTTGTTTTTTCACTTAATTCTGAAGGTCCACCTTTGTTATATTGATCTACAGTGTTTTTGCTTGTTGGCCAGGAGCTTGTGCCAACAATTTGGAGCAGGTAGACTGCTCGGTATGTTAAAGCCTCCCTGTGGAGTTTTTGACCTAGAGTAGCACTATTGAGCTGTCTTTCTGCAAGTATAGGTCATAAATGGTGGTCATGAACACAATTGACAGTTTCCCGCTATTGCACTTGTCAACAGGTAGTGGTATGTGTCATAATATGCTGCCAACGATGGTAAGAAAAAGAGGAAGGTTGCAAGCTATAATAAATAAGAGCAAGCATATGTCATTCTGCTGTCTTCAGAACAACTGTGCCCCCTTTTGGGTGAAACAAATGCTGTAAAAGTGCCTCGTGGCACTGTGCCTAAAAGCTTCTCTGCGTTGTATTTTGCACATCAAACAATAAAATAAAAAAAACAGAGTTTACGAGTTTCTTTGCTTCACCAAAGAGTGAAGGACAGTGAAAGAGGAGGTCTGTGGCTTCAGGCCATCCTGAGAGAGGATGAAAATGATAAATCAATGTGTACAGCTGTGGCAAACACTTCATCAAAGGTTAGTTAATTATGGGTTCGTTAATTACGTGACTGGGTAGACTGCCTGTAGAGTGAATCAGCAATGAGTCTGTGGAAAAATATGGCCCTACCATGAAACAAATGCTTTTGGATGGAGTTCATATGACATGTCTGTCTACTTGAAAGGCAACTAGGAGCAGAGGGTATTTTAACCTTAATAATTCACATAAATTGAGCTGACCTGCCTTCTAATAATGAACCTTGTAAACAGCACAAAGTAACGTAGGTACTGTGGCTGAACTATATGTCCCTCAGCTCGATAGCAAAAGGTCGCCTGATAAGCACAAAGAGCTATCAAAATAAAGACAGCGGCACCGCTTCGCCACAGCGATGTAATTAGTTTACGCTAATGTCACATTGGACAAACTGCCAAAACAGCAAAATAAAGTGTCTCAACGACAGAAAAAGTGACAGACATCACATCAGAAATACATTACGTGGAGATCTAATAAGGCACGTTTGTCCACTTTGATTGAGGCAGACTGAAAGGGTACTTATCAACCCCTATTTCTATAAATGTATACATTTATCCAATACAATGGCACTGATGGTTGTTTGTCAGCAAGCCTGACTGGTTATGAGATTTGTCCTCCTGATAGGTAAAAAGAAACACAACACTCTTAGTTTTTGCTATTAAATTGGCAAAGAGCACACAATTTGCATTTGTCAGGCACATTTGGGGGACTGCTTTCCCTAAATAGGGGCATGAACATGAGAAAGTCACCTGGGTGGGTTGTTCCCATTTATACAAAATGGATTCAACACATCTGTTAGAGCTCAAGGATGTGCATAATCAGCGAGTAACACTAGACGCAAACATAACCTTTGTTTATTGACAAGATTAGACCCTTTAAAACTAACCAAGCTCGAACATTACTGTTAAAATAAGTGAAATATTGTGATCCCCTTCATTGGTCTTCAGGAAGATGGTTTTTAACATATCAAAGCAAAAAAAAAAGCAAAGACATACAGAAGACCTAAAAGATGTCTGGCATTAAACAATAAGACAATGTCACTTGAAAGGCATACAAGAAGTTTTACGGATAATGTCTGTCTCTTAATCTCCAATCAGAATCCTTAAAGGTCTGAGACTTGACTCAGAGACTTGGCTCATATTTGCTTTGCACAGAGAATTAGTCTGATATGGATACTTCAGAGTTCAAAGTCTGGAGATATTCAACAGATAGCACTGCAGATTAGTACACGATCAGTAGTTGACTCAATGAGAATCATGACGATTACGGAACGACCAATATTTCTTTGTCGCTGGTCACTGGAAATCAGACGAATGAACAAACTAAACCAGATGAATGAAAAGATTACTTCTTTAAATAATAATAATAATTGGAATCCACAAACCAGGCCAGTAAATATGAACATATATGTTATTTTCTATCCATATCACAGCTGTAGCATAATATGCTCTTTGTGTTCCTCGCTTCCCTCGCCTCCATGCGTTGACATCAAGTCCTCACTGCAAAATAATAATTTTCTCTAATTGCTCTTTTTTGGAACTATAATTTAGTTAATTAAGTCTCAGGCCTGCAGAAATTAACTGGAGTGAATAATATTACCCAATTATTTTATTAATAGGAACACATAAAAGCATTGTGTTGTATAAAAATGCAAGCAGCAGGGATGTAGGTCTAATTCTTTGCTAATCTTATTCGGCATATGAATAAACGTCATTAATTATAGGTTTAGAATTTCCACAGATTTATCTATCTACAGCCAGTTATGATGTCAGACAACGTAAACTTTAACAAACACTTTTTGAGAACATCGAGTGATGAGTGGGATAAGCTTTAAAAATAAAAAAAATCCTGAACTGTCACTTTAGGAAGCACAAGTTGGCGTAGAATATCCTGCAGTCTTTAAATGAAACACAGGTCTGAATTCAGGCAGTTGAGACTTCCGCAGTGAGCTTCCCAGTAGTAAGTAATGAGAGCTGTAAGCTGTTCGTGGAAGTTGTGGAACGGCTGACAGCAGCAAGAAAAGAAATGTTTCATTTCTTTGACCATCTGCTAACTCACAACTTTTATGAAAACCGGGCAGTCGTTTCCTGAAACATCTGCAGGAAGATCCAGAAGTTTAATGCGACGAAAGACCCACGTTATCGACGCTGTGCGTTGCATTGATGTTGCATAAGATTCCGGATGCTATAAAAAGCTGAACGAAATACAAGACAAGCTAAACTTAGATTAAAAATGCCAAATGATGAGTATACTTCATGTTTGGAATCTTTGTTTCTCGTCTTAAAAATAAAATGTTCCAAAGGTGACTGTCCACTGTGTATCCAATGGCTTTAAACCCTACATGACATGTTAGAAAGAACTCACATAGGAATAGAAAGCCATAAGACACAGTTGTGGTTTGATTTGGAAGATAATGATACAAAATCTGTCTCGAAAGCAGCTTGAGAAATCATGCAGTTCGACTTGAAAAGCTTGACAACAAAGAGGAGAAAACAGGGACAGGTTTCAGACAGCATTCAGGATTTAAAACTCACATCCACATGAATAATTAACCAGAGAAACTGAAAGCATCCCTCTGAGGCCCGAGGGAGTGAAATAAAACTGTCTTGTGAGTCTTTAGACAAAAGGAATTATATTTTTTTCCCACAAACTCAAATAAATTGACCCACTACCCGATGCTTGACTCGTACAGCATTATCCTGCAAGCCACTCGATTCCTCGGGGGAGTTTAGGGGGGAAAAATCTTTGATTAAAAAGGCAGTTTTAAATCAAAGTCTAAGGGGGAAATGGTGCGGTGTTAATCAAAAGGATTTTGTTTCTGAATTCAAAACAGATTACGTAAAGTCTTTCTATATTCTGTAGCAACCCCCTGCTTGACTTCCTCATGCACAAAGGAGATCATTACCTCAGCATTTTAATTCTAGGAACAGACGGCTTAGTATTTATTTTTTTATTATTACTGACTAAAATACTTCTGCAGATATGAAATTAACATTTCCATGCAGTGGGCCTCATGCCTTTTTAATCAAAGCCATCATGCTGATGAGTCAAGCATCATTAATGCATAGAAATACTACTGGTGTGCTTGACTGATCTCAAGTTCATTCATATCTCTTTGACACAAAATGAAGAATTGTAACTTCATTTTTTTTCCGATTCTTTTCTATGCATTGAACTGAAACACAAGACGACCACAATTTTAAGCCAGCGGACTGTTAGAGGTGCTCTGGAACATTTCCAACCCCTCAGTGAGTTCAGCACTCCAGCTATGCAGGCCAAATCTGCTCACCCAGATGTCTGCTCAGAAAACAGTAGCCTTTATAAAAACATGAAAAAATCTTGTGGACAGAGAGGAAACCAGCTACTATAGAAGACAGAGGAGGCATTTGTTGACATTGTATCAAGTGCAACGCTGAGGTATTTGAGGCACAGAGGGGCCAGGTATTTGTCAGTCAGTGTTTCTTGTGCTTTTGCTGTCTCCAACTCAAACAACAAAAGCCCCATTGAGACAGCCTTCTTTCTTTTTTTTTCTCTCTCTCTCTCTCTCTGAACAAGCACACAAAGCTTCCTGTACTGGGCTGCGACTGTCCAGTACTGAGAGAACCACATCTAGTCGTCTTTTTATGCACCTGTTTCAAGTTGTTCTGGCATTGCAAAGGAGTAAAAGCACTAATCATACCTAATCATACAAAATACACTTATCATACCTGTGGTGCACATAACTTTTTTTTTTTTAACTTCCATCATAAGACATCCTAACCTTATTCCAAAGAGACACAGTGAAGCCCAGTGTTCCCAAACACCAAACTGTTCACACACTGAGATTAATCTCTCATTGGCCTCACATATGCTGGATATTCACATGACCTCTGACAGACATAATTACCTACTGATTGAGGGGAAAGTGTTTACTCAATCAGCCTTTTCCAGGTTTAAAAAAAAAACAAAACCCACTGCCACTGAGCTCCAGGGAGCCTGTTCTCATGCATGTCTCAGCATAAATTAGTAAAGCCCCTGTGTCAGACTATGTCCAGACAAGAAGGTGAATCTCAGCCACAGGGAGGATTAGCTTTAATCCCTAAACAACGTACATGGTCGCTCTCTGCTGGGAGCCAATTCAGGGAATCCTCAGTATAGCCAGATGTTTTTAAATGGTTTTAGATGATGGCCATGTTTTAATATTTGAATACATCCCTCTGTTGACAGATAAGCTTTTTTCTGAGAAAAGAAAACTGTGGACACAAAGCTACAACAATACAGCAAACCACTAAACATCCCACAGTTTGACATTTACACACTGCTTTTGAATATAAAGATGAAGATGAAGGGGGTGGCGTCTGATTTCTCATCCCATGCCACGCTCCCTTTATATTTAGTGTAAATCACACCTTCCACTGGCAGACAAGACAATCAAAACATATTGAAACACTGCATACAGCACATGAAAGCATCAGTGAAGCGGCTTCTCATCCCCGACTGAAACACACAAACAGCTATTTTGACCATCACACTTTACACTTCTGAGAGTAACAGCGACGTGCATTCGGTGCCGGATGCATTCTCATGCCATAAATCTGACTCTTACCTCCTTCTCCCTCTCCCTGCGTCCCTCGCTGGAACGAGTATGGCACCCCCTCAGCCTAATACTGTATGGAGAGACAATGGGTAGTGGGGGGGAGGAGTTACTATGTGAGCAGGAGCGAGAGTGGGGAGACAGGGAGTAAAAGCAGAATGAAAACTGGGAAGAGGGAGAGGGAGCGTGAGAGGGAGAAAGAGGGCTCAGACGGGAGATCACTCGCTCACAATACTCTCAAACCAAGAATCTGACGGAACGTTACATGAATGACAATTCTTGAACTCCCCGCCACCAACCACCGACCACCCTCATCCCCCCCCCACTCCTCAGTTGCCGATGTCAGAGAAAACAGCAACCAGAAATCCCTCTTCACGTGGGAAATGTAAGGAAAAACAAGAGACTGTGAGAGAATGGGGTCCTGGTTTTAAACAAGTCCCTTTCTTTTTGGCTTTCTTTGAATGAGTTCTTAAGATTCCAAGTTGGCAGAGTGCCCATGGGTCCTGGATGGAAAAGGATAAAAGAGGGGGCTGAGGTAGGGGGGCTGTCTATTGTGTTTGTTCCCTTCCTTTCAGTCCTGGCACTCCAGTTGATCTTTGCAGCCAGTTGCTGAATATTCCAGTCACTTATACCTTGGTTGTAAATAGAAACCCCCCCCCACCCTTTTTTTTTATGAATTTCCATCAGGATTGACGCTCATGTTCTCACCCTGGGGATGACTCAAACTTTGTTTTTGCACATACTTCATTTTCCAAGTTGGTGGTTTAAGGTTTTAACGTAGAAACCCAGGACTAGAATACTGACCAAAATGAGCAATGACTCTGATCTGAAGATCCCGATGTCTTTAGAGTGTCTTAGTCTTTGTTCGGGCCTCTTTTCACCCATCATTGTCCCACCCCCCCTCCCCTCCTAACAGTCCATCACTAGTAGAGGGAGAATGCTGTTTTGCCTGGTGAATCTGGGATGAAGACAGCAGGTGCTGTTGCCCCTCTCTGAGCCACATTCACTCACAGCTTTCGCCTCCTCCATCCGTTTCCTCTACAAATACAGCCTCCTCCCCCTGTCTATGTGAGGAGAGAGGAGTAAGGCGGCGGGGAGGGGGGGGGTGGTTAGATAAGGAGAATGAGCTACTGTATAATGAAGCACATAGAGAAAATATACAGTTTGTTGAACGCTTTAATGAGTCGTCGTCCTGATCAGAATGGCTGATGAGCAGAGGCGACCATGTGAAGACTGTGAAACAGCTGCATGTCTTGTCAGTCACCACTGTCCTTCTCACTGCTGCATCAGTGCCGCAAGAGAAGCCCTGTTTTCACTCACAATCTAACCCCCCCTACATCCACCTCCTTCCCCACAAACGCTTCCCTACCCTCTCTCTCTCTCTCTCTTCCTCTTGCTCTCTCTCAAATAAACACAGGCTCGGTTCATTACTATTCACCAGGTTTCACTAAGACACGCATCATTGCTCCCTACAACTGTGTCGGGCAAAGGCGGAGGAGAGAGGAGGAGAGGGGGGAAGGATAGAGAGAGAGGGGGAAAGCAAAAGCAAGAGACATCTTATGATAGAAAAGAATAAATCACCATTGTGTTTTCCGTGTCCAGATGTATGTACAAACATATATTACCAGACAGCTGCATGCATGCATGAGTTGTTCTCTCTTCTCGCTCCTGACAGAAAAAAAGAAATCTTCAGGGGGAACAAAGCTGGTTCAGTCCCTCAATACAGAAATCTGTTTCCCTTTGTGAGGTTTTCAATTCATCACTTGCCTTTCATTAAATCCACTGAGGTCGTGCACTCAAATTATTATCTGTGCTGATATACTGACAAAGCAGATCATCCATGAAAATGGGCACAATGCTTGATTTTTTTTGTTGTTGTTGCTTTTTCTATTCCTGTGTTGCTCAGTCTAAGCCTTCTACAGTCACATCCATTTCAGGAAAACCGTCCTTCACTGAAACTAATCCTTTGTTGTGCTACTTTTAATTTTACTCTTAAGTCAGCTGTTCACGAGAGATTACAATGATTACAAATCACAACGCAGGGGAAACTTTTCTGCAGGGGTAACCTCTAAAAAAAAAAAATCTGAAAAATGTGATTGTTTGGATAAGACTGCTCTGACAGCAGATCATATCCATCGCAAAAGCTTATTCAGCTTGAGAGTTGTGAAAATGAGCCAGAACATTACAAGATCTTCAAAAAATATTACATCTAACGTCAAGAAAGGGTTTTCAGACTTTCAATAATCTTGCAGTCTTTCTTAGTTCGTATTGTTTAGTGTCCATTCTGCGGTGGAGCTTAATGTACTTTTCAACAGCTTTCTCTTTTTCAAGGTTTCAAGCAACAGATGAATCATCTCTGTGAGGATCTGTGGATACAAAGGACTCATATCCCTTTTCTTACCTGCGTAAACATCAATGGGGAAAGTAAATTGGAAAGCGAACAGGCTGTACAAGATGTGATTTCACAAAAGGCAATGGAAGGACGTGATATCTACTATAAACTAGAACTGCAACGATTAGTTGATCTGCAACTTTTGAAGGTGAAATTACAAAAATGCAATCGGCATTGTGTGAAATGTTTTCTATGATAAACTATGTAGTTTTTAGTCATTTAGCTGATGTTTTTATCCAAAGTGACTTATACTGAGCAACTTGGGGTTCAGTATCTTGCCCGAGGACGCTTTGACATGCAGACTGGAGGCGTCTGAGATCGAACCACCGATCATCTGATTAGTGGACGACCCGCTTTACCTCCTGAGCCACAGCTGCCCACTATCTCTAGTTCACTTGAACAAAACTGGCTTTGAGATTTATTTATTTTTTATCTCTTGCATCTGCTCTTGCATCCCCTCTGTAAATCTTGTAGACTTGGACCTGGGTGGTACCTGATGAGTCATTTATTCCAGGAATTGCTGTAACGCTTCCCGTAGAGCTAACCCTACACCTCAAAATCCCACTGAGAGGATTTTATGTCGGCTCGAAAAACAAGTTAGAAACCAAAATCTAAAGATGAGTTCAGTTTGGTTTGAAATGCTGAGCCTTTATGAAATTTAAGATGACGTCAGATGGTCAGACAAGTGTAGATCAACTGATACCAACAGAATATCAACTGGCCACTGATAAACAATTTATGATAGGACCAATAATAAGCTCTAAAGGCTTTAAGCATTGGATTATAATTAGAAAGTATAACAAGGATCAACACATAAAGCACTGCTCTGGTTGACAGAAACCATTATTTACAATATGCTCCAGATGTAATCGGCAGCTGCGATTTTAGGAATCCTGGGTTGAAATTCCTGATTGGGATAGTCTTGGGATAAGTATTCACTTACTTGAACTTTTATTCCCATGATATTAAAGCCTGAACTGTTGGTTGAATAACACACTTAGTCTTATACATTTAGTCCTAATGTTCACAAATCACAATAAGATTCATGAAAACATCTCTCCTGCTAGGTCAGGCCTTTTCCTCCACCCGTCCATGACATTACATTTATTTATAACGTGCAACAGTGAATACGTTTTGTTAGAGAACATAATGCCCTTTTTTCCCCCACTATTGCTATATTCGCTCTCGAAAGACAATACCCACTTGTAGCCACTAAAATGGTCTGTCTTAGAACAATAAACATGTGCCGTTTGAATATTGCCTGCTGTAATCATTCCTCCTGTTCATACCAACAAGTGCAAGAGCAGTCCCCTTTATAATGCGCTTTCAGGGCGATAAAATCCACAGTGCACGTTGCACTTTCTGTGCAAAAAAAACAAAGTTTATCTGAAGTTTATGAGGCCTAGTCAGACAGATGATTATCTTTTACAATATTCGTAGTACAAAGTGCCATCTGTTCAGGGAAACCCAACGAGCAGATTTTGTGCTAAAAAAGGTCATAACTTTACCCACTTCATTTTAGGAAAAGTAAAAAAGTATTGGACAGTGATGTAGTCAGACTGCTGAGGCCTCATATTCACGTCAGCTAAATTTGCACAGAGTAAGGAGAGTGGATTTTTGTCATTCCTGCAGCAGGTGAAGGGGTCTCTTAAGTTGTCAGTATGAACAAGATGAATGATGCACCAAGAAAAAAATTGCTTAAGTGGATATATGGACACCTGACGGTTGTTTTTAGACTAACTTGAATTAGTTAGTTACAGGAAGATTTTCTAGGAAAAATATTAAAAAGTCATTACTGACTTGCACACATTATTTTTTTTGACATAACCACTGTTTATTTCCCTAAATTGAATCAAAACAGAGTCTGTGTACAACACCACAAGTGACGTTCCATAAATGTAGCAATCCTGCATTTTTTTTTTTTTGTGCAAATTTTGCTTGTGAAGATAACCCACGCTGTAATTATGTTTCCAATCAAAAAATAATTGGCAAAACAAATTAGTTGTAGCCTATATAAAAAGAACTATTTGCACACGGGGTGGTGTTGTCCTATACAGCAATTTAGTTTGAGCATTTACATAAAAATGAAATCCCTTTTGATCCCTGTTCTTTCCATCTTTAGATTGGTTTCTTCTTACTTTTAATGGAAAGAGTTTGCCTCAAGAATTCTCTGTGTTTTGTAGAAATGACTTCACATGAAAAGTGACACTTCATTTTCTCAAACTTCTCTTTATAATTACGCCCAGATAACTTTTTGATCTACTCATGTACTTTATGCCAAACGCTTCATGTCTTCTACGAGCGGCTTCTTGAAAGCACACAGCACCGTTTTGCCCTGCAGACATGTCTGTTTGCATACCACATATCCTTGGCTCTATTTTGGGCCTGAGGAGATGTGTAAGGGGGCGCGCTGCAGGGCATTTCCATCCAGGGCTACGAGGGGGAGTGACTGGAGAAATGCAGAGAGGTGACACATAAATTTCTTATTGCTCCGAGAGGAGCCCCTGTCATGTGTACTTCAGCTAATCCCCTCACTTGTGTTAATGCATAACTGAATCATGCATGCTTGTCTGACCTGACAGGTAGCAGTACACCAACATATTGTGACTTCCTCTTTCTCTTAGGCATTGAAATGTTTATTTTGCTCACTCATGTATGATTGAATATACACATACACGGACGTATTAAGGAATACATTGGGCTTAAGAGGCGCTGGCATGTAATCCAAGTCATTTACTCATTCTTTTATCACGTATGGCAGCATGTGGCAGCTTTTCTCTGCAGGTGCTCTGGACCTTTAAGAAACACAGTGTATAGATAAAGCAAATAGCAGAGGTGGGAGAAGAGCAGAGAAAAAAAATAGAGGAACCAGATTATGATTCATGTCACATTGTCCTGGCACCGTCTTGGGCCTCTGATTGAGAGTTGGCTAAATGTCAGCCTATGGAGATGAGACAGAGAGGAGAGCGAGTCAGTGCTGTTTTTGTCCACTTTAAACCCTGTTTAAACCCTCTTACTGATGTCCCGTCTCTTTGTGTGGCTGCCATCGGTAAACCGTGTGTCAGGCTGATAAAGAAATGCTGTGTTCTGAGTGTGTGTTAGAGAAAAAGAGAGAGAGAAGAGAGGGACAATAAATGTGTTTGTTACATGTTTAACAGGAGTGATCATTTTGCCTTCAAATTAATAATTATGAGTTCCCACAATCATTATATTTTAGTTATTCCCTGTGAAGTGGTGATCAAGTATTATATTTGCACAGAGGCAAACCGGATTAATTTTTGCTGTGAGCTGTGGATGAAAGCAACACTTGTACACCATCTAGTGTTGAAACTGTGTAGAAACTACACATGACATAAAGTGTTCCTCTTCCTCAGAATCACCAGTTGTATTAATGTTCTTCTTTTTTGAATAATGTGTATTTTGTACAGTATAATTCAAACCAAATGTATTATCCATCCATCCATTATCTGTAACCGTATAGACTTTAGGCGAGAGACCAGATGTATTATTTACATTTAAAATAGTTTTTGTCTCTAAAAGAAGGATGATTAAAACTGTAAAAAAAAAACCTCCCCACAGTTTGTTTGCTTGAGAGAGAAGAATGCTGTTGTAACATTTTACAACTAACAAATACCACTTCATTGTGAATTTCCAGTGCGGAAAAGCAACCCAAGATTATTATTGAACACAATAGTTCTTTCGACTGGGCTCTTTTTTTTTGGGTCCTCTGCAGCCTGCTCATGGTTAGACTGAACTAGTTTAAACTGTGACTTGTCAGTCCTTAGTATGTTCAGGTGATATTTCATGATCCTGTGCAGTGGTTAGCACTGTCGCCTCACAGCAAGAAGGTTCCTGGTTCAAACCCTGAACTCTTTCTCTGCATGGGTTCTCTTTGGGTTCCTCCCAAAGACGTGCAGTTTGTAGGTTAATTGGTGACTCTAAAGAGTCCCTGTCTCTGTTCTGTGATCTGTGCTTTTGACACTGAAATAGGAACAGTTTCTTATTTATTTACTCATTTTGATGCTCAGCTTCTGATTTCTTTTACTACTGCCTGCTGATTCTTTATATTCTCACTGAATTCTTGCCCAGAGGTATCTCTGTCTCTTTCTGTCCTTCTGGTTGAACCATTGTTCAAAGATTTTTTTTTTTTTGCAAACTCCTTCTTCAAAATAGCATCTATTTGTAATGTGGACTCTCCACAATCTAAAAGCATAAAAGATCATTCAACCATCTGACTGTAGCAGATGAAGCTTTTGTAGTAGGCAATTACAAACTTTTGTTCACGCACTAGACAGCTGTTTTTACCACTAAAAAGTTTCTATGTGCTCATCTTAAATCTGGGCAACTAAAAGCTTTTCAGCAGAAATAGGAGAATTAAACTTTTGAAACTGATAGTATTCGTAGTTGTTCATTTTTCAGTGAGAGATCTTTAATCGTAGTTCATTCAAAAACTTGTGTCTTACTTCAGTAACAAGAAGTTGCTGTTGATTTTTAACACTCTCTCACACACCTCTAAGATTACGTTAGTTGACAATTACCCGGTGAAGCCACCTTGTGTTGCTATATCTCCAGAAGAGGAACTAGTGGTGTTAATGAGTGACGTTTGTATAAACACATATATTTCTCAGGGTTTAGTTTCTGACCAACATCTCCACCTTAAAGGGCAAATGTTGGCAAATCAGTTACACATCTTAGCCTTGTAGGCTGCGTGATTCTGGCATATAACACAGTGTAACCTATTTTTTTTTAATCACAGTTAACATAGATATGCATCATACTTCCAAACCTACAAATGAACTTTAGAAGTAGCTAATTGGGTCACTGCAGCAGCAGCAGCAGCAGAACAACCAAGAAAATAACTCTGAGATTACTGAGAGCATTAAATTACACATTAAAAATACAAGTACAATAAACCAAACACATAAAGATTTGTAATACATAAAACTCGCACTGCCTATTATGGTGCCAGGGTCATAAACTGTGAGTTTAAAGTCGACTAAATTTACGGTTTTAATAATAAGCCTGTTTCCTGACCTTGCCGGAAGCCCATATTTGGCCACAACCAGCAGAACTTAGCTTCCCCCATGTAATCATTGAAGGGTTTAGTTAAGTCCTTTCTTTTATTCATACCACTGATGGTCAAGTAATACAACACATTATTCACCCTTATCCATTATAGAGGACACATTTTCTAAACCCAAACAATTGTACAAGTGCAAGAAACCCAAATATCTAAATTATGCAGTACCCTTGACATTCACATCATCTGCCGGTTTCTTGACCGTGTGACATCCATTCCCAAACGGGGTCAAGCTAAACATTGTAGTGTCATAGTGCACATTGTCTTATCCTCAGTAGCCTTCCTGAACTTTAAGGATGACCCACAAACACGCAAAGGCTAAGAAAGAAAGTCAAGAAATTTCAGAGAAATTCTAGAAAAACAAGATACAAATCAGCAACAACTATTATTAAAAAATGTCAGCTTGATTGATCGCAGAGAGAAGTTGTGCTGTTAGATCAGTCTACCAAACATAATCAAGGATAGTGGCTCTGTGAGGCTGTGCTTAGGCACAGTAGTGCTAAGAAAGTCAGCGTGATACATCATCTGGGAACCATGCATGTACAAATCAAACTATATAGATGCTGAAACGTTTCAAAGTTTTGACCTGCCATGGGCACTGACTAAAGTATTGAAGAGTGATGTGAATTTTGATGTGATGTGAGCGGAACATGAAAGATCACTAAAGCCAGTAGGGTTCATCATCTGGGGACCACGACTGTCTCACAACATGGCCATCCATAGAGCCACGTTGTAGTTAAAAAGAAACAAAACTGGATATAGTCAAAATTCAATGCTATACAAAGTTCTATCAATGAAGAAGACGGAAGAAGGAGTAGTTTTATCTCTTATAAACTGGAGATATTTCATAAAAGATGATTAAATGATGTCGATACCAGAGCTGGACAACACTTTTTTGATGTAATAGAATTCTAAATTAAAGCAAAATTAACTTTTGTATGTATAGTTTTGCAGAACATTATGTAATCTGTGGCACGGCTTCTTTCGTAACAATTGCTGCAGGATTATCCACGTATGAAAGAAAAGACAACCTGTCCATGAGAAGCCTGTGTGTCATTGCTTCCTGAATGATCCATTTTCCATTGATAAGGTTGGAAGTGCCATGACACATACATGCACTCTGTCTGGTAGCATTTCAACACACACTCTTTCTTTTTTTTTTTCATTGCTAATCATTGACACAATTCAAATGGTTATTATTGTTGGAAGAATCTCCACTTCACACATTAACTCAAGAGGACATCCTTTTTCTGTTAAGAAATCCAAAGAGGTGGCGAGTGAAAGCTTTAAAAGAGATCAAGAAGGTCATTATACTACAACAAGCACCTGAAAAACTCCACAGAGCTTGGCAGTAAACTGAGGTACATCTATCTTTATTCTGGTCAAGATGTTTGTGGATGAGCGGATCCTAACTCTGTTCAAAAGGAATGCCCATCATACGCTGACCTACTGGAGTGTTTTCTTTAGCTTTGGACTCTGCATTGCTTTCCTTGGACCTACAATTTTGGACTTGCAATGTCAAACAAACTCAACGCTTAGTCAGATTACCTGGGTATTTTTCTCCCAGCAGTTCTGCTTGTTGATTGGCAGCTCCATTGGTGGTGTTTTCAAGAGGACGTAAGTATTATGCACTCAGAACTGGAGTGTTACCGCCCAGGCTCTGCTGTGTTTGGTTGCATAAATAATCCGAGAGCGTCATTATAACTGCATCTGTCTCTTTTTCTTTTCTTAAAGGTTGTTCAGTGCTCTCGCTGCTTTATTTGTCTCTGCTCTCATCATCTCTGTAATATTTGCCATCATCCCTCTGTGCAATAATGTTCTCGTGCTTGCCATCGCAATGGCTGTATCTGGATTGGCGATGGGCGTTATCGACACCATTGCTAACATCCAACTGGTGACCATCTATCAGAGGGACTCTGCTGTTTTCTTACAGGTAAGACATTATATAAAGTATATTTTAGACAGCATCAGTCTTTCTCTGCAAATATAGCAAGTTTACAAGATTTTTATACAAAGCAGCATGTTGAGTAGTCAAGTTCTGATGGATTATATAAGAAAAAACACAATAAGTCATGTCTCTGGCCCTTTTGCAGGCTCTTCATTTCTTCATTGGATTTGGAGCCCTGGTGAGCCCACTGATTGCGGATCCTTTCCTCTCAGAGACGGGCTGTGGGAATCACACAGGGAATGGCACTGAGATCATGCATCATTTCAGGAACATGCTGAGAAACAGTCCGATTGTAGAGCACAACATAACTCAGAGCAACCTGCCCCATGAGGGAGAGGAAGAGGAGTCCAATGTGCACTACGCCTTCTGGATCATGGCGCTCATCAATGTAAGACACCGAACAGATGTACAGGAGAGGAGTCACTTTTTCATAGATTCCTTAATCTGATGTTTCACATTGTGCACCCTCAGCTGCCCGTTCCTATTGCTGTCCTGTTCCTGATGTATAAAGAGCAGCTGATCCCATGTTGCCCCAGCAGCACTCCTCCTCTTTTGGACAAAGATGAACTAGCAATGGAGAGCCAGCAGGGGGCTGAGGGCGCTGATGTGGAGCAGAAGGAACATGAGGCCGGAGGTAAAGACGTGAAAGAAGTGATTTTACATACAGAAACTCTATTTTAGGATGAATAATGTATACTTTCCTCTGTTTTCCGTCAGTATAGATAAAAAGAAGAATCACAATAAATGCCATTTTGTGTGCTGCTATCTGTCATTTGTGACTTTTCGCTCTTTTACAGGTCATGGGGATATCTTTAGCTGCTGTCAGAATGATAACCTGCGCGGTCTGCCAGTATCCTTCTTTATGATTCATATCCTTGGCGGGATGGTGCTCTTCATGACCGATGGTATTGTGGTGAGTGAGGGGTGCAGATAAATAATATGATGTACATCTCAGGGACTCTGTCCCACATAACATTTTATGAATGCATACAAAAGCTGCTTCTCATAAAACACAGAAAGTAGAGCATATGAAGGAATATGCTTTGTCCTTACAGGGTGCTTATGCCGGCTTTGTGTACACCTACGGCACGTCACCACCGATCTCACTGCCTCATAAGACAGCAGGTTACCTGGCCAGTATCTTTTGGGCAGCAATCACTGCTGGACGTCTGTTATCCATTCCTCTCTCGTACCGTTTCCAGCCTGTGAGACTGCTCATGTTCAACATAGTAAGGCCCTCACATTATAGCAGAGACATATACAATGAAATCTAAAGGTCAAACACTCCACACCACTACAATAATAACACTCTCTCTTCTTTGTTTTTTACAGGCCGGTGCTATTGTTACTGTGCTGATGCTGCTTATTTTCTACACCAGCAGCATCTTTCTGTTTGTCGGGACTTGTTTGTGTGGGCTTTTCCTCAGCAGCATATTCCCCAATATGCTTGCCTACACTGAAGACATCCTGGATTATCAGGGTATGATGAAGTGTTTATAGTACAATAGTAATCACCATAATAATAACACAGCAATGGAGTCAAAAGCAAGCAAAAGAAATAAACCGTGTATTTTTTTTTTGTGCAGGATGTGCAACATCAGTCCTCGTGACAAGTGCAGGGATGGGAGAGATGGTAATGCAGGTTGTGGTTGGCTCAGTAAGTCCGATGAGGATCTTCATTATTATAGAAAACGAGTGTGCAGAAGTATAGAAAAAAGCTTATGATTGCTAAAGGGAGCCCAGTGGAGATTTAGATTCATGTACAGCATTTTAATGTTGCTATCTCATCCCCCAGATTATCCAGACTGAAGGCAGCTACAGCTTCCTGCTGTGCGGAATGATAATCGCCTGCATCGGTTTTATCCTCTTTATTGGTCTCCTGCTGTTCCATCGAATGCACAGAAATTACCTCACAGGTAGTGCATCAACCAGCACCCTTATACACTGCTGCTGATGGTGGTTTGTTTTCAGACATGTCACACTAATCATACCCTCCCACTCCAACTCCTTCTGCATTCCCAACAGGAACGACGAAAAAGTCAGCCATGGTGGAAGAACCGGCTACAGAGCAGAATGGATCCGCCAAAACAGAACCGAAAGAGGGGACCGCGTGCAGCTGAAAGGGGGCAGCGGCTGTGTTTTGTCCTTCACTGACTACTGTAGGATGATAGATTACAACAATCTATCATCACAGACTGCAAATGTTTTACCAAAGCCTAACAACAAAACATTGTGCAGATTTTATTGTGTCGGAAATTGCATTGTACACAAGTAAATAGTGTGCTACTGTTAGAGGTTATAGTTTAAACTCCTAGATTGTTTTTCTGTTTTATAAATCATAGGCAGTGTTCATCAAATTGTAGATTGGTGCCTGTTTTATATTGTATCAGGGTTTGACAATTACAATACAAGGAATATGATTATGAATACATGTGTGAATTGTAATCTTTTGTTTTGATAATGTTTCATGTGTTTTTGCATATCTTGTAAGCATGTGTACATGGAAATATACATACTGTATAATATGTGTATTAAAGCAATTGTACTTTATGTGAACATAATGTAGTTTTGATTGATACAAAGACAATTCTTACCCCGCATTTTAGAATCAGCAGCAAGCAAAAGAATGTATACATTCAACAACACACCTGCAGTAACTAAGATGTTTATTTTCTTTGCTTTCAAATGAACTACTCAAGGCGTGACCCTCAGGTTTTACATGGTTAGTTAACCAGTGAATCTATAACTTGAGCTTTAAGACCAGTTGCAACAGGAACAGGAGCTGTCAAAGACCAGACCACTGGCACAGTGCTCAAAGTAGGTCTTGCCACTGGCACAGTTGTAGAACTGGTTCTTGTCTTTCGGGTTGGGGTACATGCCGTTGGCCTTTCCCGCGCAGAATCCGCTGTCCATGCCACTGGTGCCAGAGTCCCCACCAGAGGAGCTGCCACCAGAGGAGCTGCCACCACCGGAGCTTCCACCACCGGAGCTTCCTCCAGAGCTGCTTCCAGTAGTTGTGCTCATTCCAACGATTGGGGGAAGAGGAGTGGCGGGTGGTGCACATGCTAGAAAAACACCACAAATTGATATCATTGTTATTTTTCTGATGACTCTAGATTTCATATTGTTCATCACTGATATTAAAAGTCTTACATGCTTGCTCCAGATTAAGGCCCTTTTTGAGAACATTAATCAGTGGGTATTTTCCCTGGTTACAGAAAGTGCCCATGTAGTCATCCATGTCAAGGGTCCACACCATGGCGCCTCCAAAGTTACTCTTAGTCAGCCACTCAACCTAAAGACAGCCGGACGGGGAGTAGCACAAAGCATTTTGAGGTCAGAAAAAACATATGTAGCAAATTCATAAAAGGACTTTGGCACATTGTTTTCTGATCACCGCAGCAGGAACCCACATACACAAAAACAGGGATCAAACACAAAAAAATCTATTACAGTTGCTCCTGTCGTATTCTGTTGTAGCACAAAGGGAGAGCTTTCACATTTTATAATACATAATACACAGGACGTCTTGACAGGTTATAGAGATTGGGAAATATTTTTAGCTCAGAGGTAGTTCTGCCCATCAAATGGTAAAACAAGTATTCTGTGCAGTTCTGTTACCTTGAGCTGGAAGCTCTTGACGTTGTCATAGCCCACCCACTGGTTTCCCTTGTAGGCGTATGGCACATCCTGGGCCTGGTTCCAAACCTCAGTTGCTCCATCTTTCAAAAAGCCGCAGATCTGTAATTTTACAAAGCTATGCATTAATGACAGCCTAGGAACTTGTGCACTTCTTCATCTGGAGTCTGCAAGACTATGATAAACCAACCTGCATACAGAATATTAACTAACTCTGAACCACCATCAACATTCAAGCTTATTATTTATTACTTTGCAATAATAAAAGTGTACCTCAAAGTAAGCAAGTTCTCCAGCCTCTTGTGTGTATTTTCCTGGAGTTCCAGCACCAGCAATAGGCGCTCCAACACCATGATCAGCAGGGTTCCTAAGAGTGAATGTGTTGCCATATGTAGGGAAACCAACAATCAGCTTCTCAGCTGGGGCTCCCTGGCTCTTCCAGTAGTTCATGGCATAGTCCTGGATCAAAGACGTTGGAAATATACATGGAACTGGAAAGATATGGCTTTTGTGGATGCTTTAATACAGTTGAAGATAAAGTATGTAATGCAATCTTACAGAGAAACTTAAATTAGAACTTTTCTTGAGGATGTTCAAATACCCACCACATTGAAATAGATGAAGCCACCGTGGTCCTCTGGGCCTTTGAACAGGGGACTGCACTCACCAGTCATGGGGTCCCAAGAGCCATGGAAGTCATATGTCATGACATTGATCATATCCAGGGACCTGGGTGTGAAAAACAAGAAGTAAATAAGTTAAAGGAGTGAGATTCAGAATTGTTCTGTTCAACTGTGACCCATTATGTCACTGTGGATAAGACTTGACACAAGATACACAACAGATATTGCTTCAAATGCTTACTGGCCAAGTTTGGGAATCTGATAAGCAGAATCAATGGTGTCCTTTCCAGCAGACACAGCAGCAGACATCAGAAGACGAGCCTTGTTGCTCTGCTTGGCCTCATTCTCAAAAGCAGCTCTCATCTCCTGTTGAATGTCAACAGATATCAAATATTTAGTATCAAACTGAATTCCTGGATTCATAAACTATGATTTGTAACATGGTCAGATTGTGAGTTGTTTTGATTTTTATGTATCTTTTATTCCACAAAGCACAGTGGAAACCCCAACCCCACAGGGATTTACTGTGGCCCCAGACGTTTGAGGCAAGCCTGGACGGTTATATCTGCTCATCAGGCTAAGAAATGATTTAAACTGTAAAAACTGAGCAACAGCTAGGACAGACAAACCTCCAGGAAAACAGAGTAGTACTGCTTGTCCTGGTAAGAGCCTCCTCTGTTGGCTGGATACTCCCAGTCAATGTCAAGCCCATCAAATTCATACTTCCTCAAGAATGAAATGACTGAATTGATGAAGGTCTGGCGGTTGGCAGAGCTCAACACCATCTGTGAAAACCTAATGTGGGGAAAAGAAATAAATACAATAATAATGTAAAACAGAACATTTCAATTGTTAAGAGTGCCTAGTTTGCAGGTATCTGTAGATTATCTCACCCTGTCGAGCCAAAGTTCCATCCTCCAACAGACAGAAGAGTCTTCAGGTTGCCATTCCTGCCAAGGAATCCAACAAATAACAAATGAAAACACTCCTGCTTCTCCAATTGTGCTTTATTAGTGACATTTAATTGTTCTTTAATGGGGTTATTAGCTTCTGAAACATCTTTCAGTGACTCACTTGTTCTTCAGGGCGTTGAACTGACCGTAAAGCTCCACATCATTCCACTCATAGGTGGCCAGTTGGTTGTTCTTTATGGTGGCGAAGGCGTACAGAAGATGGGTACACAGACATGGGTCAATGTCATTGGGCATATAAATGGTTGGAGGTGGTCTGTACTGTGCCCAGTTTGTGAAGTAGCATGACAGTATGAAGGACGAGCCTTTGATTTAAAAAGAAATCTATTATTTACAGACCAAACACATGATGCAACGCAAAGAAAAGAGGAAAGACATGCACACAATCTTCTATATTCAGTTTTTCTTACCAAGCTGTGCATGCAGCAGCAGGGCCAGAGCTGTACAAATTAAAAGTCACACAGTTATTTTTGAGCAAGAAGTAATGTACAGGGAAAAAGTTCTCAAAACTGCCCCCTGGAAATGAATGAAATATACTATACATTCAAATCCTGGAAATAGCAATTACCAGGAGACCATCTGCTGCACATAGCAGAGCAAATTTTTTTCAAAATACAGCAGCGTGAACTTACCCGTCACAAACAGTACTTTCCCCATGGCTACCGTGTACAAGGAAGGTCATCTGGCAGGTACACTCACTTTTATACGCACCGTGTT
The DNA here is from genome assembly GCF_000972845.2 of Larimichthys crocea. NCBI lineage: Eukaryota > Metazoa > Chordata > Actinopteri > Sciaenidae > Larimichthys > Larimichthys crocea. The sequence continues at coordinate 8,645,136 of NC_040025.1, forward strand.
TGCTCAGACTTAATAAAAACAAGACATCAGCCAAAAAAAAGGTGTTTATTTGCAAAAGATTGTTTCATAGGAGATTATCAAATGTCACTTAAGGAGTAATATTTGATTGCTTATCATAGTGCTCCACAGGCGCGCTTTCTCCTTGTGTGAAGGTCTCATTTATCCAAACTAAGCATAATCCAAAGCAAATACAATGCAGAAAAAATATGCATGAGGCCAAAGGCACTTTCAAGAGTTTGTCACAAATGTTTATATTTTATTAATGATGCCTGACCAACCAGAATTATAATTTGTGAGCTTATATGAAAAGAACAAAATGTGCATGTTTAAATCCACATAGCAAAACAAGAGGATTGAATTAACTGCATGAACCTATGATATCTTTATTAAATATGCCTTTCATGTCATGCAGTAAATTTACTGTCTCTGTTCAGTATTGACATAAGACATTAGAAGTCAGCACACATAAACAATGGGCCAAATTGCCTTTGATAAACCGTCTAGACTTCAGATATGTGATGTGATAAACATGTTTGACAACTCTAATCATGCAGAAAAGAGGATCGTGATATGTCATGAGGGGGGCATTTGCATTCAAATTAAAAGCATTCGCACAGTAAATGGAAAACTTATCTAATCACATAGCTTCCATTACAATGTTGCCTTCTTTATCTTTAACAGTTCATGTAATATTTAAAGAAAGATTATGCTGGTGTCAGCAGAGAACGGCTTGGCTGAGCCAAAGCCTAGAAGCAGAAGTAAATCCACTGCTTTTGCAAAAACAAACTTTTCATGGCGTTGAAATTAGAATAGATGTATAACAAATGTCAAGGGAATTGAAAGTGGGATGTTAAAGTTAAAAGTGAAAACAATGTCCTTTTTTATCATGTCAGAAAAGTTAATTTAAGAGACAAATCAATGACTAATCATGTCATATATGAATTTATATTATACATCTGTTAAAAACAAAAGCTGTGACCTCATCTAATAGTAGCCTGAATATTCACAAACATAAAATAAGCTTCATAATAAAAAGTACAAGCTGTTCTGTCGTGTTTTTATGCCTCAGTTATATAGATAAAACTTTATTAGGTTAAACAGTAGTTAGTTATAAAGGTATTAGATAGTTAATGAAATAGTCATAAAGGAAGTTTTTAAACACAAATTTGTGTCTCCATGTGTTGTAACCTTTGTCCTGCGTAATTCCTCACCACCAGTGTTTGTCACCAGCCTGGTTCTGTTTCTTCCTCTGTAGCTTGACCTTAAAGGAGACATAACATCATTCCAGAATATGCTGTTAGTGTAAACGATTACAAATCAAGAAATATACTGTAAAGTTCAGGCTAATAATAATAGTATTAAAAATAATAATAATAGTAATAAAAAATGACACTTTAAGATGCGGAACAGAAAGTGTTCATGAACTATGTTATGATCTCTTTGACACAATAAACTCTTGCACAACCAATTCATTGTTAAAATGACTTACCTTGTTAAAATTGCTATATTTACATGATTATGTAACTGTAAGCATTTACAGTCTTTATTGGATGTTCTTATAGATAATATAAAAGCTGGTTCTGAAAAAGTAAACAATAAAGCTCAAGATGACATAAAATAAACAACATGAATTGTAACATGATCAAAAATACTGCCTGAACTACACCTCAGAAAACAACAAACTGTGAATATGATATGCACATGAAGCTCATGGAAAGAAATCTGAACGCATAATCTTTTATGATAATACACGGCATCGGTTACATCATTATCAAGCCATTAAAAATGTACAGTAGCGCAAAATGGCAAAGAATCAAATTAGATGAACGAAGAAAGCCCGAGGAGACACTCAGACAAATGCAATGGACGTGAGGCAATGGGGCAAAAGATAATATTGTTTGTCCCTCAGCAAATAGTATCTCCAAACAAGATTTTTAGAAAGTGTGATTAGGCCGTGCTACATACTGCATAAAAAGGAGAAAATGATCGATTTCAGGAGGCTGCTGTTGTATTAAACATGTTATGTCCTTCTGACAGTCTGATCTTTACTGCCACCTACTGTTAAATTAAATAAACTGGCCTTAGATGAGTTCTCATGGTACAGAAACCTCAGCAGAGGAACTACGTGCATGTGAAATATAAATTGCGAAACCTGATTGACCTAATCTGTTTACACAATCTTAAAACGTCTGACAAATAAGAGGAACCTCTAGTTCCTTCAAGTTGTTCTTCCCAGTCCGACCATGAGGGTATCGCTTGGATTCCTTTATGGTAAAAGCAGCTTTTTAAATATACTTTAACTGTGTATTGGCAGAGTAACTTGGAAAGAATTATTAACTTTTTTTTGTATTTTGCAGCTCCAGTCTTCTGCCTCCTCTGGATTACAAAGCATGCAGTGGACTCAGTTCAGCTCTCGGCTCCAGAGAGGGTAACAGGAGCATATGGAGGATCTGTGACAGTCTCTTGTCAGTACGACCTTCAGTTCAGAGAACACACAAAGTACTGGTGCAAAGGAAAGACATATGAGTTGTGTAATATAGTGGTAAAAACACCCAAGAACCGAGGCAGTAAAAGAAGCTTCATCGCAGACGATAAGGAGACAGGAGTCTTCACTGTAAATATGACTGATCTCAGGAAAGAAGATGATGGTATGTACTGGTGTGTCATCGCCAGAAAAGGAAGGAACATCTACACTGGTGTCAGGCTCCACGTCTCCGACACAGGTACACTTCAGATAGGTTACCACTTCATCATATGTAATACAATGCTACTGCAGCTGCAGATTTATTAATGACCCAGATATATAAAAGCACTTATAACAACTAATTGTCCTTGTATGGCGAGAAATATTAGTCATATCATTTCTAGGTGACAGGGATTGATCAGTCAGTGTGCCATTTGTTGATTCTTAATGCAGAAATGTTCATGTTCACAGTGATAACAACCACCACACCCACACCAACCACTTCACCACCAGTGACACGGCATGAAATATGGTGAGGGTATACTGTAATTTCCGTTTTATTGTTAACGACATATGATCAATTACAGTCAAAGTAAGTCATTCTAATGTCTGTTTTTTGTCTGTTTAACTAGTTGGTGGGTGGCTCTACGTTGGATCCTCTTTATTTTAATGTTGTCTTGTTTGGTAGCAACACACATCGTTGTGTGGAGAATAGACTGTAAGGAAACAAAACAGACAGATGCTAGTGTCAACTTAAACATTTATAACTGAGTTTGGCGAAAGTTTAATTTATAAATAAGGTCATACCGGGGATGCAAAATCAATCTTCCACTGGACTCTAGCAGTGTGTGAATTAAACTGAAAAATAAACCGAGTGAAAAAAAGTGGCTTTCAGACTCTTTTTTTCTCCATATTTAAATGATTAAAACCTCATTAATTTCAGTGCCAAGGCCTAAGATAACTTAAGGTCCAACTTTTGAATATCAAATCAGCTTAAAATTAGCACCTCTGGGGAATGGAGGCTCTTGCCTTTCATTTGATTTATTTGCAGATCTTACATGGACGGTCACAGACGACGTATTGGTTTTGCATTTAACCACTGGTTTCTAGGGAGGTTTATGAGAGCGGTCAGTGTTGTACTCCAAGGATCTACGCAGAATACAAATCCCTTTATGGATAAATAAAGGCAAAAGAATAAAACGTGGATTAAAGAATGAACGATGGTGATATGCTGCATGTTAGGAGGCTTTACAGAGATATATTGATGTACAAGTGCTGACTCGCTTCCATATAAAGTCATATGGGACACCTACAGTTGAATTTGTGCAAACCGGTGACTTCCATTTACAATCGAATTATATTTATATAAATTATATACTAAATTATATTCATATTCCCCAGAAAATGTTTTATATTATATTCTCCAAAAGACGCTGTGGTGATTTGTGATCCTTGTCAAGCAGATTTCATTACCCTGCCGATTGTAGCTGCAAGAAGTTGGACAATTGTGTCTGCCGGTCTTTCCTTGGAGAGAACAGCACATTTTAACAGTTTATTAGCCAAATCTTTACAGTCTAATGCAATAACCCTGTATTAAATCTTATGAAGCATGTGATGTTCAGTTTATGTGTGTCAGAGAGATAGAGGTACTAAAGTATTTAATGTTGTATTGGATTGAATTATAGGTTGTTTTTGATATTCTCCCACCCTCTTGTATTTACATGCAGTTGGACAAAACCCTCAAGGTGTTTTTCACAGCAGAAATGTTGACTTGTCAGAGGAGGAAAAGCTCCACAAACACAGACGATGGTTCTGATTCTTTCAGTAAGTCCCTGTAAGCCATGGCTGCATGACAATGAGTCAGCATGCACAATCTGAGGTTCCTAAAAAAGCAACTAAATGTTACCTAACAGCAAGAAGGTTCCTAGTTTGCTACTCCAGCTTCCTCCCACAGTCCAAAGACATGCACTTAATAGTTGCTGACTCTAAATTTCCCTGCAGGGGTGAATGTGAGCGTGAATGTTTGTTTGTCTCTATGTGCTCTGTGATGAGCTGGCGACTTGTCCAGGGTGTGCCCCGCCTCTCGTCCAAAGTCAGCTGGGATAGGCTCCAGCGTCCACCGTGACCCTGATGAGGATAAGTGGCTGTGCTGTGCATTTCCCTACTGTTACATGCAAAAATATCCTCCATGAAAAGGCAGATAGCAGAGCATCAGTGTCAAAACATACCATAGGATTGACTGTCAGCAGCAAACAACAGAAAAAACAGCTTTATAAAGGGATGTTGCATTGTATTCTACATGTTTTCATATTTTTCTGCAAGCCTCCTAAAACCAGCCCAGCTAAATAAAGGCCTCATTTAACACAAGAATCACTCAATCATTGAATTGCTCTCATCTATTTCTATCTAGGTCTAAATCTATCAGTATTTATATTATGACACTGAATGGCCTTCTGTCTGTGAACGCACTGCAGAAGAGGCAGAGCTCAGATTCAGGTGAGGATGCAAGGTGTGTATGTGTGTATGTGTGTGTGTGTGTGTGTGTGTGTGAGGGATTTAAGGAGGTGATGTCACCACTTCTGCTGCAGGAACCTCTCGGATGAATACACGTCAAGGTAGCCAGCATTACCAGAGAGAAGTCATCCTTCAAAGTAAAAGCACAAATGTTCAACGCATGAAAAAAAATCATGCTAAAATACAAATACAATAAAGCACTTACAAATTTACAACTATAGAGTCAATCCTGACATCTTTATGTATTATTTGGTGACAAATAATTTTGAAAATAAAATTTGAAAATAAAATTTGGTAACAACACAGAACAGGCACACACTATATACAGGTATAAGGTAAAAATAGGTGACAACAATATTAACATACATTAAAAAATATATAATATATAATGCTGTTGTTATCACGTAATACTGTATATGTACTTAATATATCTGTTATTACCATCAGTGCTATTACCATCATCTTGTCACTGCACCTTATCTATGTTATATCCGTGGTTTTTTAAGTGTTCTTGTCCCATTCTGTTGTTTCATTAGTATTAGTAGTATTTATTCTATTGTATTTTTATTGTATCTAGCTATCTAATCTAGAACTATCTATCTATCTATCTATCTATCTATCTATCTTCTAGCTATCTATCTATCTATCTATCTATCTATCTATCTATCTATCTATCTATCTATCTATCTTCTACACGTTTTATTTTGAAGGGCAATACAATAAAAATACAATAAAAATACATAAATGAGGTATAAAAAAAATAAAACACACAATGGGACAAAAAACACAGGATAAATACATAGATAGGTGCAGTGACAAGATGATGGTAATAGCACTGATGGTAATAACAATATATAGTAATAATTACAGTATATATAGTATATATAATAACAACAGCATATATATATATTTTTTTCTTTCTTTTATTTTTATATTGTTGTCACCGATTTTTACCTTATACCTATATATAGTGTGCTTGTTGTCACCGATTTTTACCTTATACCTATATATAGTGTGCCTGATCTATCTATCTATCTATCTATCTATCTATCTATCTATCTATCTATCTATCTATCTATCTATCTATCATACACATTTTATTTTGAAGGGCACAGCCTGTGTCGTCGTGTCTAGCTTCACAGCTGCTGCTGGTTGTTGTAGTCTCTCTCTCTCTCTCTCTCTGGTTGTTGTAGTCTCTCTCTCTCTCTCTGGTTGTTGTAGTCTCTCTCTCTCTCTCTGGTTGTTGTAGTCTCTCTCTCTCTCTCTCTGACTGTAGCAATAGTTGCTGCTCGCTGGTGCCAACGCCCGGCGAAACAGATAGCAAGCGGAGACACGGTACGTAACTCAGACACTTTCCCTGACATGTACGTGTGAGGTTTTAGTTTTAATGTTTCTTATGTTTTCATGTTTTCATTCAAGGCGTTAATAGTTCACAGGCTAGCCGGCCGGCTGCTAAGCTAAGCTAGCATTGTTTAACAGCGTATTTTGGCTGTGACCGACACATTCACTTCACATCACCGCTCGGTTAAGCAGAAAGTGTCTACATGATGTGATTGGCCCCGTTATCCTGTTTACAGACACTGTAGGTGAGCGAGGTGATGAGATGAATGAACCAGGTTAGCTCACAGTCAGACAGGAGGAGTAGTAGTGATGATGGGGTGTGACACTCTTCCTCTCCAACACTCCTTCAATCAACTCTTATCAGGGGATGGAAACTTATGCATAACATGTTAAGCGTGCTAATGAGTTATCACCTCTCTCCAGACAGCAGAAAGAAGCACAAACCATGCAGACCATCAAATGTGTGGTGGTGGGTGATGGAGCAGTGGGTAAAACCTGCCTACTGATTTCATACACCACCAACAAATTCCCCTCTGAATATGTACCAACAGTGAGTATGTTTTGGTTTTGTTTCAGAGTTTTTTTTCGAGATGCATGCATTGTCACTGTTTGAACCCGTAACATCACCATTCATTCATTCTTCTGTCACAGGTTTTCGACAACTATGCAGTCACTGTAATGATTGGCGGTGAGCCGTACACCCTCGGCTTATTTGATACAGCAGGTACGATGTGTTTGACTCTTTTTAAATTAATAAATATTTTTTATTAAAGTTTCAAGTAGGGCTGCCACAAACGATTATTTTGATAGTCGACTAATCACCGATTATTTTTTCCATTAGTCAACTAATCGGATCATATGTAAATTGACTGTCCCGGACTCGGGTGGGTGGGCGCTGTAAAACTCACGGACGGAGCCGTGAGCCACCTTCGCCCCCCGAGTCTTTCCATGCCGACCCATAGAGGTGCCGCCGTGGAGGAAATGTGGGGAGAGGTCCCACGAGGGGATCCTCCCGCACCGCGTGGCCGTCCCTGACCCGCCGAGTTGAATCCCTTCCGCGGAAGTTGCGGAAAAATCGCGGTGATTGGTTAAAATTGCAACACCGCCCTGAATTCACAGGGATTCACTGAAGTTGCGTTGAAGTTGCAAATCGCAACATCGTGAATTCCTGGAGGGTCTGTGTTGTGGTATCATTTACGGTACAGTCAGGCCTGACGCCAATTACCACTACTAAAAGTAAAAAGTAAAAAAACAAAACAAAAAAAAACGATGTGTCGACTACTAAATTAGTTGTCGACGAACAAAATCATCGACATAATCATGACTAATCGACTAATCGCGGCAGCCCTAGTTTCAAGTGCATATCAAACTTTATGACAAATTTACAAACATTTTCATTTATATCCCGTCGAACAGCCACTCATTCACACAGACAAAGAAAAATAAATAAATAAAATGGACAGTGACAAAAGACATCAAACTAATGGAGTAAAATATAATTAAAAAAAGGGCAGGATCATTTCATAACCTGTTATTCAGTCAGTGTTATCCGTTTCATTGGTCAGAAATGACATAAATGATTCCCAAATACAAACTGTTTACCTTTAACACTGTATGTCAATCTCTCCAGTCCAAGACAAGTCATCAACTCCTTCTTCCATATTGCCAGTGATGGTGGTTCTACATTTAGTGCAATATAGTGCAATCACTCTCTTTGCATGGAGAAGTCCAAAGTCAACCATCTTCGATTGCCTCGTTGTTCTGATGGGGTCTTTGGGGTATATTCCAAGTATACAGATTGTTGACGTCAAAGGAATGTTACACTTAACCATCCGTGATAAACATTTAACTACATTTTCCCAAAATACCAAAATCTTAGAGCATTCCCATAGCCAGTGAATCAAAGTTCCCTTTTCAGTCAGACATTTAACACAAACTGGTCCCAATTCCTTTCTCTGCCCATAATTTGAATCCCCCATCCAATCTACCAGGTTGTCTGAGATCTACGGACTCAGGTCAGATAGTGGAGCACAGAGTTCAAACCAGACACGGTGAAGCAGCATTTAGCAGTTATGCTGCTCACAACTGGAACAAACTACCAGCAGGACTGAAATCAGCCCCAACTCTTAGCACTTTTAAATCCAGGTTAAAAACTTTTCTATTTTCACGTGCTTATGGCTGAGCTCTTTTAAAGAACTTTTAAAGAATTTTTAATCATAATCCAGTGATTCGTTTATTGTTTTAAATTGTTTTCAAATTTGCTATTTTAATGATTTTAAATGACATTCTGATGTTTTTAATTAAATTTTCTTCTCTTTTTATTTTTTTATTTCTATTGCTATTGCTTGTCTTAATGTCAAATGTTTTTCCTTGCCTCTGTAAAGCACTATGAATTGCCTTGTGTACGAATTGTGCTATACAAATAAACTTGCCTTGCCTTGCCTTGCCTTGCCCCAGATAGGAGTAAATTGTGACAAAGTTAATGTTTCATCAACAAAGTTATGTGTTGCATACCACACTGATATTGTATTTTTAACAAAAGGGTTTCTTGTCTGTTTTTCTTGTCTTGATATCTGAGGAATATACGTAAATACTGCTTTATGGGCAGATCTGACACTGATTTTTGTTCAATATTTACCCAAGCAGGTGGTGTGGATGAAAAAAAAATAGTACATTGCAGAACTTAATTGAGTAGCCCAATAATACCATTTCAGGTTTGGGACCCGAAGTCCTCCCCTTTCATAGGGTAAATACATTTAAATGCATTCTTAATAAAGTCTGTTATGTGTTAAATAAATTTTTTTTTTGTATCTCTTTTACAGGTCAGGAGGATTACGACCGGTTACGACCACTAAGCTACCCGCAGACAGATGTCTTCTTAGTCTGTTTCTCAGTCGTTTCACCTTCCTCGTTTGAGAACGTTAAAGAAAAGGTGAGTACTAAGCGTTAGCCCACACCCTCCGTATAACACCCCTCACAAAGTGTGCAAGCAGTGTGTCGAGAGTTTACGGATGTGGACCAAAGGAACACGTGAAAAGTTGGCATTTGGTATCCCCCATGGTTTGGCGAGAGCAAAAAGACCATTGTACAGACTGTTACTTTTGTTTAGTGAAAACAAGCGGGATCCTATATTTCAAAAACTTGACGTGATAGAGAAAAACTGAGATCAGTTTTGGATTCCGCACCCAAAAATGAGTTAAAAACAGCTGTCAGACCTAACTCAACAGAAACCGTGTTCCCCAGGGTAATAGAATAGCATAGAAAAGATACTTTATTGATCACTCAAGGTTTGCAATACAACCACACACTCACGCTAAAAGGGCTCTTAGACATGCAGATGTTAAGAGATGGTGGAGTGCTGGGAGTAGGGGGTTCGGTACCTTGCTCAAGAACATCTCGGCAGTGCCCAGGTAGGTGAACTGGCGCCTCTCCAGCTACTAGTCCACCTACAATACTTTGGTCTTTACTGGGCCACCCTCCGGTTCCCAAGCCAAGTCTCCTTCAGGCTGAGCTACAGCCGCCCCCACTCTGCTCTTACTGTCCTTGCTCTTGTTAAGTTATTGGTGGTTTGTAAAATAGTATAATTGTAAACATGGAGTTATAGGGTATATAGGTGCACAGCTACTAAGGGGGAATAGGAGATTTACAATTTACGGTTTAAAAAGACGTTAAAATTTTTTAAAAATGTATTTATGGTGGAACAGATCATGAAAAGTTGTCTAAATAAAAGTCTAAAAATCAGGTGATCTTCAAAAAGCCTCATAAATATACGAGTATTAGATGGTGGCCTTGTGAAAACAAAACATCAATGTTAGATTTATGAATATGATTCAGTTGCGCACACTAATATGCAATTTGACTGCGGATCTCTTATAATAATGAATTCTGCTCATGGTGGTTCACCTGCTCAAACACACAAAGACAAGATGTGTAAAAATACAGCGATGTCCAGAAGTGAAAGTGTTCGTGAGTCAAATTGTTATTCCAAGCAGAGAGGTGCTTTCTCAGTGACAAATCGTGGCTACACTAAAGGTTTCGAAGGGGGCAGTGCATGAAACTTTAAAATTCTTTGCAGAAACTGAATCGGTTGTATCCAAAGGGCAGACCAAAAGTGGTGACCAGACCATCAGAGGATCAATACATCAAGCTTAGTTCCCTGACAGATAGAAAAGCAACTTCAACACAGATACAGCGTTTGATAAATAATCACAAGACTCCAATCAGCAGAAGTGCTGTCAGAAAAAGGGCTGTCTTGTTGTGATCTCGGAGAAGTTTCTAAACCACTTCACCTCAGAAGGGGAAACGAGGACAGACACTTTGAGTGGAACACGAAATACCAGCATTGGAGATTTATGGTAGTAATAGAAAGGTGTTTGTAAGGAGACCGAATCATACCGCACGGTTGGTGGAAATGTTCAAGCCTGGGAGTGTTTGACTTTCTCTGGAGTTGGACACCTGCACTAAAATTACAACACCCTAACCATGGAGACATAACACTCTTGACTTGCTACACCCTTCCGGTTTGCATCTTTGTGGAGAAGGATTCATATTGCCGCAGGACACACACCTCAAAGCTTTGGAAGAACTATTGGAGGACCAAAGAAAAATAAGACTGTCATGGACTTTCCTCCAGTTATCTGACCTCAACCCTGGTGGCATTTGAAGACTGAGAAAGCCAACACAAGAAGATCTTTGGATCGTTGTCGTTTCGTGCTAGGATAACACACTTGGGAAGTCCATGCCAGCTCAAGCGTCAACTCAAACTGTTAAGCTGATATTATCGTACTAAAGTAATGCAGAATAGGGGTATCTTGACTGGTGGTCTCCGATCTTTGGACCTCACTGTATATATACATATATATATCTAAAGGGTTCTTCCTTTCCTGATCGAGTTTAGCACCATGACAACAAAGTTCATACTGAAGTAAAACGTCCTCCTTCCTTGTTGTTCTTCTTCAGAATTATATTCCATCATGTAGCTTAAAAAATCAATCTTTTTAAGTGTTTTGACCTTTTGGTGCTTTTGTATTTGTGTTTTTTTTTTCTGCAGTGGGTTCCTGAAATAACTCACCACTGTCCCAAGACCCCGTTCCTGTTGGTAGGCACTCAGATCGATCTGCGCGACGACCCCTCCACAGTGGAGAAGCTAGCCAAGAACAAACAGAAGCCGATCACCCCCGAGACGGCAGAAAAGCTCGCCCGCGACCTCAAGGCGGTCAAATACGTCGAGTGCTCAGCCCTAACGCAGGTAAGAGCTCCCCATTTAAGCAACACTTGCCAGCTGTTGTGGGTGGAAGTACCTTTGCCTCTTTTGCTAACAGCATTTCGCTTAAAACAACCTCCATCTAACTCTGTGTTGTGTGCCTGTCTTTCTCCCTTCTTTTCCTCTTTCTGTAGCGGGGACTGAAGAACGTATTTGATGAGGCTATCTTAGCCGCTTTAGAGCCCCCCGAAACTCAAAGAAAGAGAAAATGCTGTTTGTTCTGATGTCGTCTTGCATCTTGCTTTGCCTCCCTGCTGCTTACTCATTGTAAAGAGATGTCCGTCACTAAAATAACCACAACGCTCTTTTAAAACTTCGTGCCCATTAACTTTATTCCTTCTGTTTGTGTGTGTGCTTTCTTTTCAACTTGGCCTAATCACAATTGTCCATGCTGCCTGATGATGATAAGAGTGCCAATCTTTAATTCTGTTTTCTGTTGTCAGCAACTCGTGTGCCAGTCTGTGTAACTGTACATGACTGAGTCTGTTTTTGTTTTTTAAATTCTGTTATTATCTCAATGTTGAGCTCTTCAGCGTCCACAAAGCAAAATATGCTACATTCTGTCTTAGACAGTAACACCATTTTTCTACTGCAGAATCAAAAATTTTCCCCCCAGGCTTTTGTCTTTACTCAGACAACTTGATCATGAGAGGAGAGTCTTGTAAAATGTTATTTGAATAAAGGAAAATTTTGATCGCCCTGCTCCATTTCTACTCAGCCTTCTTTTGCACGTAGTTCCCCAGAAGATGTTAATTTGTATTTGGAACACAGCCCTGTTTTGAATATTGATGTTTTATTTCCACAGAAAGGATTAAAGAATGTGTTTGATGAGGCAATACTGGCTGCCCTGGAGCCTCCCGAACCTAAGAAAAGACGTAAATGTGTTCTGCTCTAAGTTTCGTCGCAGCCGTCTTCACACCACGTTTCCAAATCTAGGTTAACAGTACTGAAGCGGCTCGGCTGCACAAAGCACATTCCAGCACGAGTTGAGGTATCTTGAAATGTTTGCCTTCTTGACTGACTTAACCTGAATACATATTCAATGTGTCGAACGTGATTTTTAAAAAAAGATTGAGTAACATATGATGCTCTTCGTGATGATTTGACGCCATTGAGATGGTCTTACGTGATACGACCATTTCGACTACGTAAAAACCTGTAGGTGACGTTTTGAAATAACACATGTTAAAGAGTTTGCAGAAGTTTTTACTTCCAAAAGAATGAACTATGAAGTGGTACTTTTACCAAGACAACTGTTTTATTGACTGTAAGACACAAACAAGCTGATAATGATGGGTTAGAGAGATGCTCAAACTATGTTATATCCTTAAAACATTTTTTTTGTTACTTTTCAAGTAATTCCCTCCAGTTTATCATTTATACAATATGTTCGACTCTGGCGCACAAGACTACAAACATTCTTCCATCACCGGTGGAGTATCTAGCAATATGAATCCTGCTCCTGAGTTATTTTTCGAAAGTTTTTTTTGTTTTCAAGACTCAAAGTATTAATTTAAATCGTTGTATTCTTCCCATCGTTTCATGTTCAATGTCAACACAAATATTCGATGTAATCTGACGATGCTCCACCGTAGTTCTCGTTTGCCAAAAACAAAAACACCTGTTAGAAGCTGACAAAGAAGTGGGAACTGTTCAGTTTCATATTCTTTGTTAACACTTCATTGGAAGTACAACAACCACTGTCAGTTTACGTCATCACACGCAGGGGAGTTAGAGCACAACCGTTTGCCGGTCGTTTTCTTTTTGTGACAGAAGTTGGTGTGTGTCCTGAAAGCTTATGAAAACTTTGAAGCAGGATTTCGGCACTGTAACCCAGGCTAATGAGCCTGAGAGTTTTGTAAACTGAACGTACTCGCCGCTCTAACCGCAGCGTCTTTAAGTGTGACGGTTCTTACGAAATGCTATACGTTGTTTGACCCTGTGAATATTTTTGAGTGACTGAACTAGCTCTATTTGTCTTTTACTATTTCATGCCTCCTGAATGGGCGGGCTTGAATTTGTAAATATAGTGAGAATAACTCATAACTTATTGACTGAATACAATGTGTGCATTACCGATAACGAGATTTAAAGAAGCCGAGATGACAGTGAAATCAGATTAACCAGGAAAATGTTAAGATAGCGAGTTTCTTGGACTCTCTTGATTTTTATTCAAATTGACATCACATTGTACTGTATCTTTCTTGCATCACAATAAACCAGTATTATGAATAAACCTAACTTCAAATCCTACTTGTTGTCTTGACTTGATGGTTATGAATAAATAAAGTTTATTTACTTGTATGAATTTTCCACAGATGACAGGTAGAAAACACAAACACAACAACACTGCAACAAATAACAGTTTATTACAATTCTCCATCGTCACAACTTACATATTACAGAGCAGTGCAAATAATATTACAGGCTGATTAGTGCAACTGTAGTCTTATAATAGAAAGATCAACCTGTTAGCCTTTATCATTGACGTCAGAAATAATATTACAATATGAACTGATGACTTCACATAACGTCACGTGTTATCACCCTACCTTTCAATGAATACCACAGTAAAGCAAACATAAATGGCACTTTGTCCTAACCATTTCCATGACCAGTTGGTGGTCTTGACAAATAATGATTAAATTTACTGTGAGCCTAAGAACTGATTGTGATATGGCTGTTGAGTGTGAATCCCTTTGGTGCTAAAACAAATTACTGAAAAGGTATTTGTGTGTGAGGCTCTTCAGGAAAAGTGGGTACCTACCTGTGAACTGTACTTTCATCTAGCTGCAGTAAGAGGTAATATTAAAATTGAAGCGGGGAAAGATTTGAAATGCTCTCTGTAAGAGCAGCAACAGCATTTTTAACATTTAACTCCACCTGTGTTAGGCCAAATACAACCTTTTAGTTCTGCTCTACCGTACGACTTTAATCTTCTCAAGGTGCGGCATAAAAGCTACGGTTAATAAATAAAACTGTTGACAACCAATACTCAGTTTTATTCCCGAATAAATGTTCCTTTACTGTTTAACATAACTACAGATTATATAAGGCAAATAAGTTTTGGTGCAAGTGTATTATTTCAGGCAGAAGGCACGAAGCAGGCATTAGATGAATCTTAAAGAGTTATGTGTCCGTTGCTGGACAAATCTCAACGCTGCTGTCGGTAACACGAATACCATACCATCCTGCCCAGAACTGTGTGTCTTTTCCTCCGTGGGTAAACCGGATGTACCTCACTCCTGGTCCGTAGTTTCGAAATACATGGGTCACCTGAAAAATACATATAGTAAAGTCTAGAGTTGCCCTTGTAGAGCCCAACCAAAGCTGGATTTAGATATTCAAGGGTTAAAAGGGTCTAGTTTTTAGGTTTTTCTACCTGCTCTGAACTTCATAGTATAAATGAATGTCTGACACATACCTGTTTCCATTTCCGATCGCTCCACTGTTCGAAGTAAACGGTTTCGGGAGCAAATTTTACAATTGTTTTCTTTTTTTGATTCAGCAACTCCACCTCGATCTCATATTCACACCCGCAATCGTGTCGCGGTGCATACCTAAGATAACAGAAGCGCAAAGCATTAGCACGTTGATCAGGTGTCAGCACTTGGGTTGAACTACAGGGCCGAGTTTTTCTCAGCATTGTTCATCGGAGAGGCCAAATTACAGCAGCAGTAAAAACACATTTCCTTATTTCAATATGTATATATTTTTTATCCGCTTATGTTAATCCCTGTTTGGCAAGAAATTAGTCAAATGCGTGTGTTCAGCGCTGCACCAAGAGAATAGTAAGTATGTTTGTTTTCAGTGTCTCAGTGCCAAAAACAAAGACTAGAATTGTAACTGACAGTTTTCTCGTCACCTCCTTCATCTACTGTCGTTGACAAAATATTATCATGGCCAAACAGTCTATGCAATATTATTGCAGTGTTATTTCGCTTAATACGTTCATTAGGATTCATTTTAGCACAGTGTGTTGTTCAAATAACGAGCTTCTGTTCATGTCGAGGCGGTATTAGATGTTACAAAGTCGTATTTATTGAGTCTTCTTACATCGTTCTCTATAGTAGATGTATGAAAGTGATGTAAAAGTTTTAATATAACCTCAGGAGGCCAAATATTTTCTTATGCTGGAGGCTGCACAACATGCTCATTTTAGTTTGAGTGATTTTATTTATGCATACACTGTGTTAACACACAGTGAAATGTTTTAGATGTTATTTTGATCAATACTGACTGTGTGTACAGAGCACACTGATATATGTTGGTAAGCTCTGTATCAATTTAGGATTTACTACTGTGAGAGTATTTCATGTGTGTTCTTCTCACCAATCGGTTATTTTGATGTCCGGCTGGTAGTCGTCCATGAACATGCGGTTGTAACCTTCCATTTCTAAATCAATCAGCTGCGACTTAGTGCACATCCTGCGAAAAGCACAACAGGTTTTAGCTACGGCATCTTAGAAATGTAGCAGATCATATAACAGCTCAATGTTATATCACTGGTGAAATGCTCACATGTAAGAAGTCACAAAGTTCTTCCGGACGGTCTGGTTTGGATGTGGCGCCATCACTTCCTCTACTTTCCACTTATCACCACCATTTTGCAATAGTTGCCAATTCTTCATGTTTTCTATAAACACACACACAAAAAAAAAAAGATGATTTGTTGTTCAGCAGGAAAATGATGACCTTGTGTGGAATCAGTTTGATGGGTCCTTACGTTCTGCTCTCGGATTCTTGAGAAGATTTCTCCTCTTATTGCACAAGAAGTAAAACAACCTCCAGTCTTTGGGTGTTTTGGAAGCGTCACGGAGGCGGTACCCTTCTCTTCTGCACCTTTCTCTCCAGAGAGACTCGCTGTCGGCTTCTTCTTTCCATTGATGGCACACCAACCGACAAATATGAACCACGTCATCAGGAGGAAGATTCAGGAAGATCTCCTCCAGGATGTCCAGAGGAACTGAGAAAGACTGGACAGAGAACAGGCAAGACAGAGATAAGCTGAAAATCAGTAATCAGTTTAGTTTTGAAGCGCTGACTTTGGACCAACGCCCCTGACTGTTTACACAAACACAACCGCTTAACTAACCTGACCTCAGTATTGTAAACAATTTAAAGTCTGTGTAGGCAATTGTGAGCTTTCTTTCAAAACACATTGGAAAATAGACGCTGAAAACATGTGAAAAGACGTTGAACAATATAGTATTTAAATGTTTTCCACCAAATTTTCAGCCCAGGATTTTGTGGGCGGTCCTTAAAGGGTGGCTCGATGACACACTGAGGCCACCCTGAGCATACCCCTGCACCTCTAGCAGAGAGTTAGAGATAAATTCATCCCACTTTCAAAGTCATTTTTCTGAACTCATCTGACATGTTTCAGTCGCTTCAAAATTCCTGCGGCTGAGAATACTGCTCATTTTTACCCGATTTTGACGCCTAATTTCATAAACTTGTCGATATTTTTAATCATTCGACGCCTAATTTCATAAACTTGTCGATATTTTTAATCATTCATATTTGGCTGGGATGTTAATAACACTTTATTCTTTGGTCTGACAAACTTTACTTTACACTAGGGTAGGAAATATTCCAAATCGGAAACTGGAAACTGGGAATTATGGAAATTTATGGGAATTAACTGGAAATTGGGGGTAATTTAAACAAATGGTATCATATCCAAAAATAAATATAAACATTTTGTTTTGTTATAAGACAGATCAACAGATTTATTTGGAAGTAGAACCTTATCAAGTTTTAATTATTTTATTGAACAATATTATGTAGTCCACGTTCTCTAATGTGGGGCTCAGAAGAATAGCAGGTATTCAAGTGTACTTGCATGAAATTATTGGTTGTTTTAGTCAAGATTATGCTAAAAATATATTCTCCCCAAAATATATTTAAGTTCTCTTTTAAGGGCCAATCTTAAAATTAGTAAAATTCTGGTTTAAAGTCCATTAAATCCCATAAATTCCTGTTAATCTTCATGAAAGTTTCCAACTTCTGCAACTTTACTTTACAAAAACAGGTTCAGGTTCAGGTTTACTCAAATGAAAGTGGTGGTCCCCTCAGGAACTGAAAACATGTGCTCATGTGGCTGCATGGTGGTGGGCTTCAATTTGTTTTATTCATCAAGTCAATTAAAGTTTACAAATCAAATAATAAGACTATGATTTTACAGATTTGATAGACTTTGACACAAAAATAGTCTTTTAATTTATAAGTGTCCATATGTTTGACACGTTCAGAGTGCGTGTGCCGTGGCCTCGGTGTCAAAGTGTTCATATAAATCTCATCACGAGTAATCTAATCCAGTCACTTTATCATTTGTACTGGCTGCAGACGCGCTGGTACCGGACGAGATGGGTGTAATGTTACTTAAAGCACTTACGTCTTCATCTGAAGCCGAGAATGAAGTCCGCTTTGAGGCTGATTGAGAGCTCGGAGATGCACCCATGACCACGGCTTTCCTCTTCATGCCGGGGGGGAAAAACCCAGGCCCGGTGACGATACGACTGAAGCACTTACTGCTTAAACAGACTCAACCTGTTTTATCCCTCACAAGAGAAGACGCATATGTGAGAAATGACGCGTATGATGTCGCTGCAACAGCCGCCCAGAGCTAGCAGCTGATCTTTACGCACCGAAAATACGCACACGGCCGCCCTCGGTCGCCATAACCGAAACGCGAAAACAGCGAAAGTGAAGCTGGAGAAAGTCTTTTTTTCTCTGCGTGACTCACTGCAAAGCTCGGACAGTGTCAGTGTTTCCCGAGTATTATCAGCAAGCTGTCAGGAATGAAAAAAACTTCCGGTATACTGAACTCGATATTGCGCATGTGCAAGTCCTGTGACCAGAGCTGAGAAGGAAGACGGATGAGTCAAACTAAAAAAAAAAAAAATAATAATAATTTATGTGGCATCTTTCATGCAAACATGCTCCACGGAGCAAATAAAAACAGAAATAGAAACATATTTCAATTATAAAATGTTACATTTGTTATAAAGATTAGGATTATACTGGGGTTCAGGTGTTTTAATTCATATAGATAGTGTGTGTATCCTGTCTTTTGCATGTTTCCTTATTTGGCATGTAATTTACTGAGGCTGGCAGGTAGGGATCATTATAAATCAGTAGTACAAGGACCGGAGAGACAGGCTCGGGGAGTACCATTTGGATATAAAACATAATGTTCATTACTGAGCAGAAAACTAAAAAAGAATGTTGTGATGTTAGTCAGTGGTGTCCGAGGCAGCCCATTTAAAAAAAATAAATGTTAGAGCTCCTCAAGGAGCCTTTTCTCTGTCACCCCTATTGTGTTAAACACTCCTTGTACAAGAATAATAAATTCAACTTAAACTTTGATACTTTGAATACAGTCTTCCTTATTCAAGGGTTTTTCTTTAAAAAAATCCCATAACAACATTAACATTTAGTAGCATAGGGACTTGGCTTGGGAACCGGTGGGTGGCTGATTCAAGTTTGGCATGGAACAAAGTATGGGAGGTGGACTGGTAGCTGGAGAGGTGCTTTAATTAGGAATGCATTTAAATTTAAAAGAGTCAAACACATCGTACCTGCTGTATCAAATAAGCCAAGGGTGTACGGCTCACTGCCAATCATTACAGTGACTGCATAGTTGTCGAAAACCTGTGACAGAAGAATGAATGGTGATGTTATGGTACGTTCAACAGCACCTTTCCAGGTACCAGCCCACCCATCATAATTTGGTCCACTTAAACTTGCCACCCCCTTGTTCCCAAGCCAAACTACAGTACATATGACGCACATATGACTCATCAGACCATATATATAAGGCACAATGCCTCCAGAAGACGTGAAAAATTGGAACAATCTGGATGAATCATTTTTTTCCGGGGCTGCTGTGAGTAATCCTGCTCCCTTCTTAACTCTGTTAAGAGTTGTGCATGCACAGTTATCTGGAATAACTTTGTTCATCAAGCAAAGACAAAAAAAAGTGGAATTTATGTTGAGATTTAACTAAATAAACACGAAAACACAATATTTATACTGTTTTGTGTGGATGGTTTTCATCTAAAAAAAGTTTGATTGAACCTTTTTAACCATATTATCCATGTTTAGAGGCAAATCGCAAAGACTGTGTCAATCAACTGGAAATTGAGTATCACAAGAAATGACTGAAACTTGACTTTAATATATTTAAACGCCATTGAAAACAGCGTATCACAAATGTAGTTACTGTGTATCCAAGAAGGCTAACTACAAGTAAGGAGTGTGAGTAAATATATCATTTTAAAAGTTCAAATGAATCGTAATAAAGACTCACAGAAGACAGAAGAATGCCTTTCCAACCCAGGATTTATTCTTTAGACTTGCAAGCGTGCAATCACAGCCTTCAACAAAGTGTCTGAGGCTGAGAACGGACTTCTCATCTTCTCGGGCAGTTACTTATACGAGCATGTGGTGGGCCGCTGTGATGTGAGCGACTGTAACCCATCATGTCTTATCAGACAGTCTGCAGCTACATCCGTTAATAGAACGGACAGTTAGGCTTTCAATCAGTCGTTTCCACTGGAGAGTAGGAATTCTTTTTTTTTCTCCGCCACCACCACAGTGTGAAGACTTTTGAGAACAAGTACTATTTTTTTATTCTGCTGTTATTTCTTTGTCATGCACTGTCCACTCCTAGTTCAGCTGGTTTGAATGTGATTTGTAAATATATATTTTAAAAAAAGAATAAGATACCGAGCTCTGGAAAAGCCGAGGCGAGGCTGAACTCAAACAAGGAAGTCGTATTATAGCCGAGTTTTATTCAGTTTGACATCAGAGTGTCAAACTAACAGCATGTTAGTGAATGATTTAGTTCGATAAATAAAAGTTTATAAAGTGCAGAGACGGGGACTGATCGATACAAAAGAGAAAGACAGTACACACAGTGCACTTTGGTCGACATGTCAGTAATACTCAGGAGACGGGTATCATGAGGTTTACAGTAAGTTTAGTGTTGTCACTGGGTTTTCCACTTTCTCTAAACATCATCATGACAATAGATCACTCGTGCTGTGATCGTACCTCATGCCAGGTTTCTTTCAAAGGATGCATGAAAATGAAAGCAAAAGCATGGACGGGCTCCGGTCTTTCATTCAGCAACTCTACACGGATCTCATATCGACTGCCACAGTCGTTTCCTGGTGCATACCTACAACCATTAGCACATTGATAAGTTACCTACAACATACTGTACCTACAGCACACAACACACTGACGCTTAGCATGTAATCTAATTTAGTCATACAGAGAGGTGAACATGGATTTGGTATAATGTTTACCAAGTGCCACTCAAAAATCAGAAGTTATTCTTGTGTTGTTCAACTGCATGTAAGTAAATATATTAAACGTTACTATGCACAGTGCACTAACAAATACAAGCAATGTTTGTATCGTTAAAGGTTTTTCTGGTTACAATTTAAGTTAAACCATCACTAAGACTGACAACAGCTGATTCCCTTCAATCTACAACATAATATTGACTGGCCTGGTTCCACACTTTACCATTTTTATCCTCTCTGAAGATGGCCTGAAGCCACAGATCTCTCTCTTTTTTACTATCTTTCACTCTTTGGGGAATTAAATAAAACCGTAGACTGTTTTTTTTCCTTCTTTTTTTATGTTTGATGTGCAAAATGCAACGCAGCAGCTTTTAGGCACGGTGCCACGAGTCACTAACTCTTGTTTCACCCGAAGGGGGGCGTGGAGAGGAGAGTGACGTATGCCCGCTCTCAAGTATTAACACTATCCCTTTGAAATAAGTTTGGCTGGATTGTTTAATTATGATGCTACAATCCCATATCTCAGCAATTCATTTGGCAGGTTCACTGTGTACTGTAAACTTGAAATGGAGACCATGTCTTCGCCTTCATGTGTATTATTCTTACCAATTCTGATGTCTGGCTGGAAGCGATCCATAAAAATTGGGTTCCTTCTCCAAATAAATCAGCTGTGACGTCATGCACATTCTGCAAAGCGGAAAATGTTTTAGTTGAATGAATTAATGAATGAAATGAACGCCATGTTTTCTGCCATCTCTGCCAGTTAAAACTCACCTATAAAAGGTCACAAAGTTTTTCTGGACGGTATCATCTTGATGTGGCTTTCTCACATTATCTACAATCCATCCATCACATCATCCAGTGTCGCAGCTGGTAATGCAAGGCTTATTCTAACGACTTTATATACTGTTGGGTTTCTTAGCCTATAATTATAATAATCATCGTAATGTATTTGATTTGTATTTTGTATTACTAATCAAAGTAACAAGTAATTAATTAAGAAAGTAAATAGTGCAGTAAAAAAAACTACAGTAACGTAATGTAGTGGAGTAGAAGTATAAAGTGGCAATTAAATGGAAATATTAAAGTACCTCAAACTGTACCTAAGTACAGTGCTTAAATGTACTTTGTACTGTATCGTTATCTCCAGGCTTCAATATAGTATAGTCAATATAGTCTTCAAACAGGACTGTTTTATTTTCCTCATTATCTCATAATTGATTCCTGGAAAACTTTAAAGTGTGAATACAAACAAAATGTCTGATAAAGGTTACGATTGATTAACTTGTAAATAATGTGACTCTAACCAATCGCCTGACTCAATCATCAGAATAGGAAATAGATTAAAAAAATAGATTATTAGATAAAGAAATACAATGTGAACACACAGTTTGATGTCATCACACACATCACACATAGTTACAGTAACCTCAGTAAGTAGTTTAACCGAGTTTATCACAAACTGTTTGTAATGTCTGATGATGTGTGTCTTTAAACAGCATCAGTCGTCCGTAGAGACAGTTTAAGGTTAACGTACAGTTTATAAACCGAACATATTTGCTGCTCCCCTGCAGTATCATTACGTCAGACAGCAACACTGACAGCTCGCTTTTCAAAATGCTTCCCTGCAAAATCCCTTTCTTTGTATTTTCTTCTTGCTGAGTTAGAATCTGTATATAAACAGTAAGAATTAAGTTGAATTAGTTGACTGATACAATGTGTGCATTAATGAAACTGAGACTTTTGAGAGGTCGGTGTGAAGCTGGAATTAATTTGTGATAGAGAATAAGTATTTTATTTGAACTCAAACTTTCAAGTGCAGTATGTTGTTGACTACACAAGCAAAGTTTCTTGTTACCTCTTTAGTATTCCACATTTGAATTGATTTTGGTTACAACACTGTGTTGTTCCCTCAGTTGACCACCCACTGATGCTCTCCTGACTTCACCCCCATCTTCAGTTAATGTGACTGAGTAATTACTTTTCTGTGAAGCGTGCTGCTATGGATAGAACAACAACATGAAGTGTTTTGAGATTTAACCACTTACATGAAGCTGAACGGATGAAAAATAGGCTACAGTATTTCACGTGTATGGATTCAGCCCTGCGTGATTTATAGTCCATAAAACATACTCACACAGCTGAGGTTTAAATTAAATTTCCTTGCTGAGTAATTATAATGTAAATGGACAAAGGAGGGCAGCTACTGCTTGTCAAAATCTTTTGATCTACTGTTACAATACGATCATGTAGACTCATCATTACTGTATCACACACCCTCATTTGATGCAAATGTATGTTTTTATTTCTGTTAATCATCTGCTTTAACCTTATTTTTGAGTTATCCTGGAAACAAATCTTTTTTTGCTTGATGAACAAACTGTCAAACTTAATCTGAAGAATCATTTATTGCGTGGATGTTGTTTTTGGGGAGTTTCAGGAAACATTAAGTCTGCCCTCTTTGCATGATTCACTCATTATAATTCTTGTAACGGCAGGACTGCATTTTTCACAGGGAGTAAAACAATCTTTGGTCTTGTGGTGCTTTCAGTTTAATCCACTCCTTTCTATTTATAGCACACTAACTGGCAAACAAGTGAAGGGAGGGGAAGCATTCGTGAACATCTCACCCTCTAGATTTAGAAAAAGGATGTTCGGGAGAAGACCTGCAGTATGACGGACTGAACGCGGTCTGTCTTGACAGGCAGCTCGCAGTCGTCGACTGAAGATGATTTAAAACGACAGTGATGAACTCCTCTTTCTGATAAACACTTCTCATGTGCACTTTTCCCTTAACGAACTCAATTTGAAGCTGCGCCGTTTCACCTTTGTCACCGATGTTCCTTCTCTTGCTTTGTATTACCTCCACTTCCGTGTAGCTGTGGCATCATATTATCTTTTTTAAGTTCACATATTCCGGTAGTTCTGAGGAGAATCAGCAGCGCCTCGATGACACAAACAGCAAAGCATGTTCAAAATTAATTGCTTGGGTTGAAACCGAAAACATTCACATTTCATCTTACAAGCAATAGAAAAAAAAAAACAGACAATTTTTCCTGTTTATAAAAAAAAATGGTTAAGCGTCATGAGAGAGACCGATTTTTAATTATATGGCAAAAAACACAGAGGTGCATTCATGTCTTCAATCATAGGCACTGCAGTTTGTGTACAATACAGTACATAGGACTCGATCATAAATTACAAGCCATACCAAAAATGGATACCAAGAAGGCTAGAAGACCTGGGAAGTAAAGATGGTAGCCATTGATTTCTGTGTCACATTTGAATTTCAAGCAGGCCACAACCCCCCCCCCCCCCCCCCCCCCCCCCCCCCCGTCCGTGGATACTGAATTCTCATCAATCCAGTCTGTGATGCCTTTACTCCGCTCTGCATATTTAAATGAATATAAAGACAAAAAAAGTTAAATGCACAATTTCTGAGTAACAAGGACTTCAAATCCATGTCGCATCTAAAACGGGATTTATCCATCTTCTGTCAAACGGCTGAGAGATGAGTCTTTTTTTGGTCAGCGGAGGAGCTCCTATGTGTCTGCATCAATCCTGTGAGCTGCGCGGTGGAGAGAGAACAAAAGAAGTCAGAAATAACACTGCTGGCAGGTAATACAAGCGCGGTGGATTTTTTAGGAGACGTTCTCCGCGCCGAGATAAAATATTCTAAGATATGTTGCATCAAACGCATCTACAAAGGCTTAGGGTTCAAGTAAATTCCCCCTGCTGTCGGTAACATCTGAAAAAGGAGCAGGTAAGACAGTTCAAGGGAGCGTATGATCTATCGAATCATTGAACCTGCACTGAAGCAGCTAAATGCTGCGGCAATGGGGGCAAAACGGTGACAAAAACCCTCCATAGACTCATACTGCACGGGACTCACATTGCTTTGGTATCCTGAGTGGTTCTGTGTCCCCTGACAGGACTTGATGCATGACTCCGCGGAACTGATACAGCACCTTCAGGCTCTTCTCCTCCCCCACACAGGGGTCGTAGAAGCCAGGGAGTCCTGACTGGGAAAGAAAACATAAGGTCACGCACCGGCAGCGAGGCTGAATAATCATGCAGCAAGTTGAGGACAAAAGTTTGCAGCACTGATTGATTTTTAACCACTATGTGTGTGTGTGTTACATACTAGGAGAAACACTTGTATAATGTAGGTTATGGTATATGTTCTCGATAACGTCTGTCAGCTTTAGGATTAATGTTCTCACCTTTATGGCCTCAGTGAGGATGAGCTTAGAGTCTTTCACCAGACACTGCAGTGGCACGGTCACGTCGATGACCTTCGCCCTCTCGTGTTTTCTACTGTTGTCGGTCACAAACTTTCCGTACCAGGCGTTGAGGATGATGAGACCTGGTTTGACGGAAACAGCGTCAAGGATTAAAAGGCAAACTAAGAGTCAACAAACATGATCAAGAGGTCCAGCTCTGTCCTGGACTGCCCCCCCTAGACTCCAGAGAAGGATGTTAGCAAAGCTGGCATCCTCTCACCTCCCTGCATGAGTGTGGAGGCCTTAAACAGCTCCGTCAGCTACAGACTGCTGCTCCCACCATGTAAGAAGGAGCTCTACCACAGCTCCTTCATTCCAACAGCTGCCAGACTCTTTAACAGCAGCATGACTCATGACTTTCTTCTATATATTTCTTATTTATGAGTAATTTCTGATCCACCTTGTGTACGCAAGCTCCTGTGACAGACTTAGACTTTATTGTCATCCAACTGCACATTTCCAACGTACATCTGAGCGAAATTTCGTTGCGGATGAGAGAGTAGATGTCAGAGAACCAAACATCATGGACAAAACAGACACGTATATTTGGATGGATTGATTGATTAAAAGTCCAACACAAAGTCCCCGCTTTCACTAAAAAAAAAAACAATTTGAATATTGCATCCCGGCAATTTTAGCTTACATATTTCAGAACAGAAAGAAGCGGCGTCGTTTTTTTGAGACTTGTTTGTTAAAATCATTCCGCGAGCGTAAAAACAAAAAAAAGACACAAGCGCAATTAATTTTAATTGCAAGCTGCATCGACAATACCCGAAACCATTTCGTAGAGCGTGGTGTGTTGAATAGAGAAGAGCAGCTGTGTTTTTGTCATCACACACACACATATACACACACACATATACACACACACACACACACACACACACACACACACACACATATACACACACATACATACACACAGCTACTTTACAAGTGCAAAGTCTAGGGGACCTCTGATGATACTAAAAATCAAAGCAACCTCTACAGTGACAGATGTCATAAGCCAATTATCACTTGACAAACTCCCCCCGGTGAAAATTATACTGTCTGCAGAGAGCTTTTTTGTTAGTGTACTTATCAAAAGCAAACTAAAAAGTGACAATTATCTCTGAAACAGAAGCTGGAGGGTCATTAAAAAGTCTACTGAACTCTATTTCCCCTTTATAAATTGAACCCTGCTTTAAAATCTACCCATATCTCCACGAAAATCACACCAGAACCAGAAAGGCTCAAACTAAAAACTGGTCTTGCCTTTGTCAGGTGCAGATTTATTTGAACCGCTCGAGAGAATCACTAAAATCACGACGACGGCGGGTGAGATGTGCGCTAAAAGTGCGATAATCGTGTTTCATGTGGTGAAAGCAGCCTGCTGGATCTCTTCGACATTCAACCGGGCTTCGACGTATTTCACCTTAAAAAAAAAATGTGTGAAAACCCCCGTTCAGAGTGCAAGAGAATGAAATAGTTTCACGGCCTGCTTAAAAAACATTACTCCCAAGATAAGCTCATCCACTAAAATATTACTGATCTTACCCATTCTAGACTCCTCGGCTTCAATAATCCTGCGCACAGACTCCTGCATGAGCAAGACCTGTGGAGATGGAAAAAAATAAATAAAAAAGGCACACAAACAATGAGTTTTCACATCACATGGATTATACTAATGAGTTTCATTAAGACTTTGCATCTTATCTAATCCCATCTCAGCCTCCCCCTTTTGTCTTGACTGGTGTAATATTTTGATACATGCATCTCTTATCTCAAACAGAGCCAAATGTAAGCTTGTAAAATACTCACAGCGGCCTCCGCCTCCTGTTTCTTCTTGGCTATATTAGAGGCCGAACTCTCCCGCTGCTTCTCCAAGTCTCTGAAGTAGAGTTCAGAGATAAATTGAGAAATAAAATGAGCTCATAAACTCTGGATAATAATAATACTACATGCGGTGCTTCTTCCAATAACGTTTCGTTGCCGTGAAACGGCCCCGGCTTTAAGTGAAAGTTTCTTACTCTTCCTTCTGAGCCCGCACGTAGGGCCGAATAACAAGCTGCTGGATGGCGAGGTAGAAAACCAGTGGTCCAACTGTGGCGTAAAATACAGCGCTGGGCAGGAGTTGGTCGGTCAGGTGAATAGGGAAGAAATACGTCTGGCTCGCTCTGTTTAGTCTGTGGATAGAAGGGTTTGGGTTCGTTACTGATATTTGAATTGTCGCTGCTAAATTGGATGCTCTGTGGGTGAAAATAGAGAATTTGTGTGTGTCCAAAAAAGGGAGAAATATACTGAAAATCCTCAAGTTTCTCATCTTATTGGGTCCAATCATGTGTCTGTCTACATCCTCAAAGATGCAGCCCCCCCCTGCACAGACGCAACTTACAGAAAATTCATCTGACTGGCTGTTTTCATAGAGCCTGTGTGTGTGTGACGAAACCAGACAGCAAAATGTGAGCAAAGAGCTGCACTTACTTGATCTTGAGGGAGACACCTTGGGGAACTCCAACGCTGACGGTGGCCCCCAGCACGCTGTGTCGACTGATCTTCCTCTCAGCGCCGTACTCCACCACAGTCCCAAAGAAACCTGATCTGTATCAAAAAAGATTCGAAAGTCAAGACCTCTCCACATGAAGTCAAAGTTTTCTTCAAGCAGTTCGAGCAAGTCGGCTCTTGCACAAAAACTGTTGACGTACGATGAGTTAGTGTACAAACACATATTGCACTTTGACAACATACTTTACTGAACCCTTTATCTTTGTCTGGTCGTCGTCTTGGAACTTGTACTGGTAGCTCATCATCACAAAAGTGTGAGGAATGCCAAGCTGCAGACACGCAAAAAAAAAAAAAAAAAAAAAGAGGAAATGATCATTTTGGCACAACCCTGACAAGCGACTATTAATTTAATGGTGTCTTGGCTAACGTTAAAAGTTAAATATAACTGCTGGCTGCCTAACCTGCATTGCGAAGGTGAAGTGGCTGCTCTTGGTGTCCCTGACTATGCTGGTGTTCATAGAGGACTGGATCCCCCAGCGCCACTGCAGATAGCCCATAGTGTTCTTGTCTAGGTGACGTGCCAGCACTGTGGTAACCCCAGGACGTACGCCTCTGGATGAAAACTGGAGCCCACACTGAGCAGTTATGAAACTAAAAAAAAAAAAAAGAGCCAAAAATAAATCACTGACTTTCTTCACGTTGGAGTGAAAAAAAATAAATAAATACTGATGTCTTGTGTTATGCATTTCGACGCATACCATCGAGGTGTCAGGTTTCGGAATATTTTCATTCCAAAGAGAGGTCCATGGGTGTCTCCGGCACCGAGCTCTACCTGCGTACACACAGACAACATGTCACACATCTGAAAATGTCAGCGCATGTGCTGCCACACAGGCAGACAGGCGTTTTGTGACAAACAAAAGCCAGAGACAGAAAAGTGTTCCATTTATAGTCTACGTTACAGAATGAGTGTGTGTGTGTGTGGTGCCCAGTGAGAGTGCAGCATACCTCTCCCCACCCCTTAGCCGAGGTGACTCTTCTCAAGGCCAAGTTAATGGTGCCACCTCCGTTTCCATTGTGGGTCGACAAGGAGCCGGATAGAACGGCTGTGTCTTTCGTGGTCAGAGGAGCCTGAAGCAGAAAACGATAAGAATCAGCTCCCAAATCTTTTATTATAATCCTTAAATCCAAAACATATTGTAATAAACTCACTTCTATGGATTGTGATATGTGCATCTTGTTGATTTCCACATGTGGGACTCCGCCTCCGACCACGTCCTCGTAGTCCTCTTCATACCGGTCAAAGAGGTCTGTGGCATCAATTCCCACGCTAATCGTCCCCTGCAAAAAAACAGATTCAGGAATTAATACAGTGTTAATTAATGATCATAAACAAATGCCTAATTATTCTTCACGTTACAGACAGTTCACTGTGAGGTTTGTTATCTTCCCCCGAACATACTTTTGGGTTGGTCCTTTGCTGAAGTCTTCTCTCCTCTCGCTCTTTCTGGAGACGCTCATACTCTTCCCGGATCTCCGCGGGGGTTCTTTTTCTTTCCACCACCTGGAGTTAAGAAGATACGATTTCAGTTTTCACAGCCAACGTTGAATTGGCTTGCCTCACAGGCTGCAGATAAAGAAGAAATTTCGCCAGAATTTCACACTTCCAAAATGTTCGTCCTGCAAAAAGTGTACTGTTGAACTATTTCACGCAGGTTAAAAAAAGGGGAGGACATATAGGACGGGGACAGTCTTGAATGCAGGGCTTCATGTCATGTGACTGCCTAAAGGTTATGTTTATGTACGGTATGGTGGAAGATCAACTGTGTATTCTTCTACAAGTAAAGTCAAAACCATAAACCTGGTGAAGGACAGTTTGCTGTGGTTTAATTTGATGGACTCACGCTCGTCTGCACCTCGCCCAAACAGATTTGTTTTTGACATTTGGCTGTTTGTCTCTTGACTATTTCTACAAATGTATAAAGTAAGTCTGACAATCTCCCACCTGTATTGTACGCCAGAAGGGCTTCATTGTATGTTTAGAGACTGACCGGCAGCGGTCAGTGGTCGACACAATAGCCATTGATTTGAACTGCATGTGGCGGCTTTTTTAGAAAGTCAATAACGGACTTACCTCCCATCCTTCAACGTCAAGTCCTCGCTTGCCATAGATATCATAGATAGCTCGTGCCTGGGGGTCACTAAGTACTAGAAAAAGACAACGTGGACAACCAGCGATAGTATTAACCACCAGAATAGTTTGTTTCTGAATGCTGTAGAGAGATCAAAGCTATTCTTACCTTCATAAGCTTCGTGTACGAAATTAAAAAGCTGTTCTGCTTGGCGCTTTAGTTCAGGGTCCCGATGTTTGTCTGGATGATACAGCATGCATAATCGCCTGTACGCCGCCTTCAGCTCATCTTGCGTTGCCTGAAGCGCAACGTTGAAATGAAGAAAAGAAAAACTGTTTAACGACGTGGCGTTCACATGGGTGAACTCACCTTTTAGCGACTTCATTTACTGACCATCAAAACACTCCCAACCCTGTTAAAATACCTTTCAGAGCTGGTTCTAAAAGTGTGGTACGAGCACCGCTGGTGGTACTCGACTTTCCTGTAGTGCTACTTAGAGGGAATGCATATCAAACCATCAACAACACTTTGAATTAAATCAAACTCGGAGATCCCTAGAATGTTATCTTAAATAACTTTTGCATTTCAGTATCAGCCTCTAACGTAGACACGTTTATTCACACAGTATCCATGCTTAGTTAAAATATGACGTGAGACAGTAAGTGGAGGTGAAATTAATCATTCAAACAGGAAATATCATGAAGAGAGGGTGTTAAGATCATCACAAGAAACCCTTTAATACGAAATGAGCTCTGGTTCATGACTCAAGACTCAACTACAGTCCGGAGTAAACAATCTTCTCGTTAGGAAAAAACCTCCTGTGTGAACTGTCTGTAGGTAAATGAAGTCGGCGTACGCTGAAGAATTTGAATGTCTGTCGAGATAGTAGTAGGAACATTTTCCGAGCTGGTACGTGGCATAAAAAGTTTGAGAAACCCTCCGGTTGACTCCGGTTCGCTTTGCTCTCGATTGTACATACATACTCATAGACATGAGTACAGTTCAAAAGACAAAGGACGTGACAGGTAGACGCAAAAACATAATATAAAAACATGAAACATAAACACAGACATAAAGAATAACTATATTCACATTTAAAAGGTATATATGTTTGAAAAAATATAGATATATATGTATCTATCTATAGACATATGTAAACTGGGTAAAGGACTGATGATAAGTTTGGATCTGAACAGAAACTAGTTGCTGTTGCTTCAATCCAGATTATAATTAGGCAAAAAGGTATCATCATAGTTTAAAAATAGTCTGTTGTTATCCCAAATAGTTTCACTTTAAGAGACAATGACTCATTTTGTGATTCAGTGCAATGAGACAGGTTGAATATTTATTTTCTAATTTAAAAGTTTGTCATGTATTTCTCTATATTTTCTCTGCCCGTGCTCACCAACTTCTAAATATGCATTATTTATGCATTATTATACAGATATTATAGATGTTGGTGCATCATTTGCTGCTGGAGAACAGAATGTCCTTCTGCACACGGGTTCACATTGTTGTTGTGTTGAAATGTCAGCTGTCAACGTGAAGTTTTTCTGCTTTACAGGTCAAACTCTGCAGACAGAAGTGCAATCCGATCAAGTTGACAGGCAGACGCATAAACATGAAACATAAACACAGACATAAAGAATAACTATATTCACATTTAAAAGATATATATGTTTGCATAAATATAGATATGTGTATCTGTCTATAGACATATGTAAACTGGGTAAAGGACTGATGATAAGTTTGGATCTGAACAGAAACTAGTTGCAGTTTCTTCAATCCAGATTATAATTAGACAAAAAGGTATCATCATAGTTTAAAAATATAAGCATGTAATCTAGTCTATTGTTATCCCAAATAGTTTCACTTTAAGAGACAATGACTCATTTTGTGTTTCAGTGCAATGAGACAGGTTAAATATTTATTTTCTGATTTAAAGTTTCTCATGTATTTCTCTATATTTTATCTCCAACTTGTAAATAAGCATTATTTATGCATTATTATACAGATATTGGCGCATTATTTGCTGCTGTAGAGCGGACGGTTTCATATTGTTGTTGTGTGTTAGGCTAAAATGTCAGCTGTCAAAGTTTTCTGCTTTACGAGTCAAACTATGAAGACAGAAGTCGTAGTTGTAGCATTTAGCTGGTTAGTTAGTGCAGTCTAAGTCATAAGATAAAAGATAAAAACATGAAACATAAACATAGATATAAAGAACAACTATATACACATTTGCATAAATACAGATATATATGGACATGTGTAAACTGGGTAAAGGACTGATGATAAGTTTGGATCTGAACAGAAACTAGTTGCTGTTAAATCAGATTATTGTGAGACAAAAAAGTATCATCATAGTTTAAAAATAAGCATTCAGACTCATGTAATCTAGTCTGTTGTTATCCCGAATAGCTCATTTTGTGTTTCAGTGCAATGAGACAGGTTGAATATTTATTTTCTGATTTAAAAGTTTGTCATGTATTTCTCTATATTTTCTCTGCCCGTTCTGCTCACATTCAAAGCCATTTGATTGCTTTAATTGCATTGTCCTATTTTAACCTGTTTTTAATGTTGTATTCTTTGTAACTTGATTTACTTTTATGGTTCTTTTTGTTTGTTTCTGTTATTTGCTGTGTACTCTCATTTATTGTGAGGTGTCCCTGGGTGACAGAAAGGTGCCTATGAAGTAAAATGTATTATTATTACACATTAGATATTATTATTATTATTATTATTATTATTATTATTATTATTATGTATGCATTATCACACAGACTGATGATAAGTTTGGATGACAAGTGACAGTTGCTACAATCCAGATTATAATCATAGTTTAAAAATAGTCATCCCAAATAGTTTCACTTTAAGAGACAAGGACTCGTTTTGTGTTTCAGTGCAATGAGACAGGTTAAATATTTATTTTCTCATTTAAAGTTTATCATGTATTTCTCTATATTTTATCTCTAACTCGTAAATAAGCGTTATTTATGCATTATTATACAGATGTTACAGATGTTGCTGCTGGAGAACAGACGGGTTCATGTTGTTGTTGTGTGTTAGGCTAAAATAGTCGCTGTCAACGTGAAGTTTTCTGCTTTACAAGTCAAACTATGAAGACAGAAGTCGTAGTTGTAGCATAACATAAACATAGATATAAAGAACAACTATAAACATATTTAAAAAGGTATATATATATTTGCATAAATACAGATATGGACATGTGTATCTGTCTATAGACATATGTAAACTGGGTAAAGGACTGATGATAAGTTTGGATCTGAACAGAAACTAGTTGCTGTTAAATCATTATAGTTAAAAAAACATTCAGATTCATGTAATCTAGTCTGTTGTCATCCCAAATAGCTCATTTTGTGATTCAGTGCAATGAGACAGGTTGAATATTTATTTTCTCATTTAAAGTTTCTCTTCTATATTCTATCTCCAACTTGTAAATACGCATTATTTATGCATTATTATACAGATGTTACAGATGTTGGCGCATTATTTGCTGCTCATGTTGTTGTTGTTGTTGTTGTGTAACATGTCAACATGAGGTTTACAGGTCAAACTCTGCAAACCTGAGCTGCAGCTGGTTAGTCAGCTCAGTCTAAGTCATGAAACTGAAAACAAAACTCGGGTTTCTGTCACGTTATCTTTCTCCAGCCTCCTCACGGTGACACAGACTTTCTGTCTCACTCCAGCTCGTGTCGTTAAAGTCGTTTTTAACCTCAACAACCTGTTGCAGAGTCTCACATTCACACACACACCAATGTCGAGGGTCACACAGGCTAGCCGCTTTAGCTCACGTTGCGCGTGATTATCCGGGTGACGTTCGAACACGACGCGGGGAAACTTGGCGGGAAAAGCCGCCACGTGAACCCGCACACACACGCACTCTGCCCGCGGCTGCGTTCATACCTCTCTCCTGACGTTCAGCAGGGAATAATAATCATCATTGTGGATCTCATCATCGTCCAAGGCAGACGCCATGTTTACACCCGGTCATCTTCTTCTTCTTCTTCATCTTCTTCCTCCCTTTCGCGTCATTTGACGTCGCTCGCAGACGTCACGGCGCTCCGTCGCCCCCTCGTGCTCAGGAGGAAGGACAACAACAAAGGTGGGTGACTGCGTTCATACTTTATATTTATATTAGTGTTAATTAACTCATTATTGGAGATGTTGTTATGAATGGTGCAGATTACAGATTTTAAAAAGTTAAGTGCCACTTTTATAATTATTTATCTAAAATTAAAAATGTTTAATGTGATATTATGTTATTATTATTTTTGCAAGTAGTATGTATCGTTTTTTATGTCTCCTTTTTATTAAATTTTCAAGGAATAAGACATAACAAAAACAAATATAACATAACATAACATACATTTGGCTCACATACCAACTCAGGTTCACATTTGCACAGGCAAAACATTCTGTAGTCATCCTATAAGAATAAGATAAGGACGAAAGGTAGAGAGTGCACTGCCGTGCGTGCATAATACGATCACATGTTCATGTTCAGAGAGAGCGTGCGTGGAAACAAGCAAACAACAACAAACAAAAAATAATAATGAATGGTATGTCATTTGCCACGCAGAGCAAGTATCATGCTTTTCTATTAACTAAAAACACTAATTAGTGTTAATTTCTCAGTATAGATGCATCAATGTATGTGCCTAATTCTAAAAGGGGGGATGTTGTCTTGCATCCTTATCCACCTAGGGACAATTAAGACTTCACTAACATTAGGTCTTTCATTAGTTCATTATTACTTTCTTTGCAATAACAACGAGCAAGTTGACTGTATGGGGCGGCGCGAGCAGCAGGGCTGCAGAGGAGCTGTCCTTTCAGCACCACCAACACCATCACAACCAGCACCAGCATCACCTCAATGCATTTCAGCACTGACGGCCACCAAACACTGTTAATATAAGATGAAGGCTGTCCTTAAGTGCTATAGTTGACGTCCAGTGCCAAAAGCAAAGTCTATTAAACACAACGGTGTGTAATTAGATTGCCTGTGGTGTTTTAAGCCTGGCTATAGGGCTGCTATTGTCAAACCTGATGTATGTAACTGCAGCTGTAATGATACAAGTTGAAAAGCTTTGACAGCATTGTGGACAGAATTTGAAGTAACCATGTTGGCAGTGGTCTTCAAAAAAAATCTAACCACCACCACCCCCTCCCCAAGTGCCTGACAGAACTGTTTAGATGTACTCCTCCACCAGCAGCTCCTTAATGGGCACATAAGAGGTTAGGATCCGCATCTTCTACGAAAAAAATCCCCGCAGCCTTCTGTATCATGGTGCAACTATTTGAAATCAGTTAGACGTGTCTACAAGGGATCAAACCAGTCCAGAGGATTTCAAATGTAAACTGACATGTGGACAGCTGATTGATGGACTGTGCAGACTGTTACTGCTGTTTGATGTGTGTGTGTCAATTGTTTGTTTATAATAAGTGTGTGTGTGTGTGTGTGTGTGTGTGCAGGAACTTAAAATTGATGCTAAGTAGATGAATATGAATGAATATGAGTTTATTCGGTGTTAAGCAACTTTAACTTCTCAACAAAAAAAAACATCACATTTAATATTCACAATAAAAGATAAACCATCTAACCTCGCATCCTGTGTGTTAACTTTTTTTTAAATATTTTTTAACACGTAACAAAAAGCGTCATAGCGCCTCTGTGCTGCTTTAAATTCACTGTAACAAAAAAATAATAAAACATAAAAAATAAAAAAAATAAAAACACGGCTGCCGGTGTCAAGGTGAGGAGGAGGAGGGGGGGGGGAGATGTGTTTTTCATCCCGGAGCCTTCTCTTGTCAGTCACCGCCTCGCAGCCAATGGTAAGTTCTCCTCGGCTCGGACCGACTCGCTCCCTTTCAGTCCCTCCTCGTGCTGTCCTCACCGTGCACGCGCGTGGTACCCACGGTCGTGAGGAGGAGGAGGATGTTGCGCGTGAAGGGGAAATGGCTGCCGAAAACAAGCCGGAAGGTAAGATAGAAAATATAATGGGATTAATTTTTACTAGTATGACCGCTGCTTGTGTGTGTGTGTGTGTTTGGTGTGTTTGGTGTGTGTGTGTGTGTTTTTTTTTTTTTTTTTAAATACACAAAATAAAAAAAAAAACAGTTGTTTTAACTACTCCGCGCGGGGGGATGACACGCGAGCTGAGGGACGAGCGGTGGGAGATTTTTTCGGTAGAAAAAGAAAAAACGGCTCCGGTTGTTTTTTTTTTTTTTTCTTTCCACCGAATAAACCTCTCGATAAAACGTGGAGACATCACCTAGCCAGCTAATATTAGCCTGCTTTCATAGCCGAGCTGCTCACTATATCTCTCCCCCCCCCCCCCCCTCCACAGTCGTAGCCCCACATTTTAAAAGCACGCCACGGAGGACAAATAGTGCAGGCGTGCAGTTAAAGTAACGCCGCTTTATTTTCAGCTTCAGCAGACGACGAGAAATTCAAGTTGTTTCAACAACAAGGCTAAGTTAATGACAACATGTCATTGGCATCGACTAACTTCTTCCCTTATTGCCCAGCTTTATAAAGCGGCGTGCATGGTGTGTTAGTTTATATCAGTATTTATTTATTTATTTATTTATTTGCAGCCGCTTCCTTTTTAAAAAAGGCATTGCGATAATAATGTGTTTTTAAAAATGTATTCGTCTATTTATATTTTCTAACCCTCCTCCTCCCCTCGTCTTGGAAAGCGTTCAGTTTTTTGGAAGCGCGTATATTTTCTTCGGCGAGACAGAAGTGATGCATCTGCTTTTTAATACTACTACTACTAATAATAATATGTTTTTTTTTGTTTTTTTTAAAAAAGGGCTGGTATTTGGCGTCTAAACGTTGCTCGACTTGCAATGCCCTATCGCACTTGAAAATGAAATGCCATCACACCAGAGGAAACAGGGAGGATGGAGAGAGAGAGAGAGAGAGAGAGAGAGAGAGTGTGTGTAGCATCTCTCCAGCAGCCTTGCCCATTAAAACTACTTTCACACACAGGGACAAAAAAAAAAAAAAAAAAAAAAAAAAAAAAAAAAATGAAATGATGACTTTTTTCCACCCCTCTCAGCTTATTTCATACGGCTCACTAACTTAAAATGAAACGCGTCAGACTTACTTATTCCCTGTTTAGTGGGATATTTTACTGCTAAACATAACCATAAGAGATCTGTTCTCATTCAAAGAGGCCCATTGATTTTTTTTTTTTTGGTGTGGATTTTTTTGGCTGACTAATTAAACATGAAAATAAGCCTAATGGGACTAGTTTTTCTACCCTTATAGCAGCTTTTTAATGACCCAGACTGGAGGTTGAGTCACGCATTTACATCTCACTGTGTCACATTTTGACCAAGGGTGATGACATAAAGCAACTTATTAACAATATCTGAGCATGTTAATCACATGTGCATGTTTAATTGAAGGGTGCTGCTTATGTTTATGTGCATTTGTGTTGTGGTGGTGTGAGTTATGTCACACTTTTGAGTGTTAAAGTTTAGTTTTTCTTGATGATAGATCATTGATACAGCATGTTCTTGCTCTCTAACCCCTTAGACTTGGTGGTGTTTATTGATTCATATTGACCATTAGGTTGGCGCAAGAGTGAGAGTAGACTTTAAAATTGGCTGCATAATTCGAGAGAGAGAGGGGAGGGAGAAAAAAGAAGATTTCTACATAAATTGTCCAGCTGTTTTTGAGCTGTGTTGTTGCAAGGCTTCGAAACTGAACAGACCTCGGTCAGAGTTTGGTGTCAGTAACCTCAAACACGAATCCCTTTTTTTCTTTTTTTTTGATGTAGAAGGACTTTAATGTTTCAAACGAGTGTAAACAAATTGCCTCTGTCCATGTGAGGGGAAACGATAAAAAAGAATTCAGTTGTTTGGATGTCAGTGTGCCAACCACCAAGCAGAGTCCCACCAGGGGGTGCTATTGAGCTACAGAAACACACTTTACTATATGAGGGATCTGTCTGTGGCTATGACAAAAAAAAAAAAAAATGAAGACATCTGGTTTTATGATAGTAATGACTTCACTGTGGCGTATAGTCCTAATGTATTCATCTACATAGCCCAACTTGACAATTAAAGGCTCCGGTTGTTAGTCGGTTGCCTCTCTCCGACCGACACAGGGAGCTCTCGTCGAAAACCCTGACTTGAAAGTCCCATTGCTGAGCAGGTTAAGTTATTTTCAGTGTTCCTGTGAGGCCGGTCAGTGGAAAAAAAAGAGGAGGAGGAGCAAGGGGAGCAGAGAGAGAGAGAGAGAGAGAGAGAGAGAGTGCTTCATACCTTTGTAAAAATGTGATGTCGTCTCACGCAAGCCTGGCTCTTAAAGCTTTGACGTAGAGCTGTCAGCGTGACTCCACTCCTGCATCCAGTTTTTCTTAGTTAACGTACACCGCTATTACTGTCTTTACACGACATGTAGCCACCGAAAGAGCCAAACAGCGTTTCCTTAACCTTTTGTCCTTGTGGTATGTGGCCAGTGCTGATCTCTCTTAGTTGTTTGGCAGGCCTTATGATGGCCCCCGGTAACAACTGAGGGTTACTTCTTGTGTTAAACCCAGGGGCCATGACCCAGTCTCACTCAGTGGTGTAATGTTTACATCCTGGGGTATTTCTCTCCAGTCTAACTGATTGTCAGAGCCCTCAGGGGGGGTATTTTTTTTTTCTTCTTTTCTTCACACTCATAAAAAAGCACCGTGGGTCTGTTACTTTCAGTACAAGGCCTGGAGGGCACTGCAAAGACAGGCTTGATATGTCTTACACTGAGACTGCTCTGGATTAAATCTATAGCCGATGACGTTATGAATCTACCGGAGCAGATAGTGATACAAAATATTTCTGCACGAGAGCCAAATTTGAGGAGTGAAACAAGCATTTTTTTTGTAAACACAAGCTGCCACAGAAAAAGAAACACTGTGTTAAAGTTCAATTTTGATGCTTTTCAACCTCTAAAGTTGAATCTTGAGTCTTTTTTTTTGCAGACGTAGCACAACAGTGTAGCATATTCACATTAATTTATAATTACCCGAAGGCAAAGGGCTAGTTTACCGACGTAAAACTCACACAGGTGTGTTCAATAAACTACGAATGCGGTCTGGAACATTAGCGACAACAAAGTGCAGTGAATTAGGCCTGTAGCCTCAGCTGTGCAGGAAGTAATATTTCTCTTTTATTTTCAAGCGGGGTGCAGTTTAAAAAAGTTTCATGATGTTATCATTTCACTCAAAGTTCAGGTTGAAGCGGCAGCAAAACATCAAGTAAGCACGCAGTCAGCCATTAACTTACAAAAGTGCTTGTGCAGCATTGGTATAAATATTTCTCCGCTGTTTTGTAAAGAAGGATGAATTTAACCTCCTCGCGATGTCGGACGACTTGCTCTCCCAGTTTTGTGTTGAATCAGGCACTACGTTTTTTTTTTTTCTTCTTGTTCTTCTTCTTCTTGTTCTTCTCTTCAGCCTTTTAATTGAATCAGTGAGGTGTGGATGGATGGGACCCAGGTCCGGTCTGTGGTTGCTGAGACGTATCATTCCTAATGCCTTGCCTGTAATAGACCTTTACTGACTGCTTTGCACGGCCTCCACTGATTGATTGTATTGATTCATCCAGTTTACCACTGATACAATAGGGAGTGTTACTGACCCATATCAAACCAGACCAGAGCCACAGTCACCTGTGTTACTGTCAGTTTCTTGCACGAATATTCATTCGATCGAGAGCTTCGCTGTTTCAAATGACAATGAAAATGTGATTTACTGCCTTTGTTATTTGTTACTATTAACATTATTAGCCTCATATAGCTCTTGTGTGTTTTTAAATGTATTTCAATATACTGTCTAGCTTCTGTTGATATTGCTTGCATGGGGGACTTTTGCTTAGTTATCACAGGCTGCTTCTTTTCCTCGATTTTCTCTACTTTTCTCTTTGCCTCCTGAAGGACTGAAGAAAGTTCGTAATCCGGATCGAATGTACAGATCAGCAGTGTGTTATGCTGGCCATGGTCCACCTAAGAGTATCAGTGATGACACAGAGACGAACAGTAAGAGTCAGTTATTAATACTGCATTGCTGCTCCAAGAGGCCACTAGCTGGCCAATCTATTATTCATTCATTGATTCATTTATTTACTTCTTGATTTCATCCGTCCCCATGACCCCCCCCCCCTCTCTCCCCTCCTCCTCTCTCTCTCTCCTTTCTTTTTTATTCTCCTCCCCAACACAACACCTCCTCCGGCTGCTCTGTTGATTGAAGTGTCTGCTTTACGGGATCACGCTGTCAATAGCTGAAGTGTTGTCGTTAACTAAGAGTGATTGTTTCAGGTTGAGGCCAGGGGATCAGGACCTGAGCAGACCCTCAGAGAGAAAGCTTACATTTTGAGCCATCAATTATGGCCCTGTACTTGTCTTTTCTCTGCTTTCCTTAAACCAGCATTTGATGAGGGGGTGCAAAAGAAAATCAACCCAAGTTAATGATAGGGCTTTAAAATCTTACAAAATTAAACTGTGTATGACAAAAATATGTATGCATTTGCTGGATAGTTTTTCCCTTCAAACGGATTAATCTTTGCTTTTGCCTCTTTCTCTCATTACGTTTGTGCTCTGTGAGAACTGTAGACTGGGGGCAAAGAACAAAGACAGCACAACATCATAGCTGAGGTTTTTATGACTTGTAAAAACCAGCTTCTGTGGGAATTGCTTCAGTGCACTTACAAGTCTGCGTACAAGTGCTATTTTCTGTCACAACCAAAAAAAAAAAAATCAGTCAGAAATATAGGCCAGAGTCTTGATTTTATTTATGGGTGATTTTTCCCTCCATTCCTCTTTTGAAAATGTGTCTGATTTTTAGCCTCTGTCTTTACCCATTGAAAAAAAAAAAAGTCCTCTGTTAAAGCAGATTGTTTCTCAGCAGAAAAGAAGCCCCTTCATTGTTAATAAATACACCAGTCTCTTCACTGCTGGAAGACTCTGTTGATCTAGACTAGAGTCTGGGTAATTAAGTGTGCTCATGTATTGTCATTTCTAAATAGAGAGTCTGAAATCACCCCCCAACACCTTGTTAGACTCACTCGATTTCTGTCACCGTGAGAGCTCTGCTGCACCGACTCTTTTTGGGTTTTTTTTTTTAAAAAGGGAATGTTTTGAGAGATTTAATAACACGGGGACTGCTTGTGCAGATCTATGAAACAGGCATGCAGACTGTAACAGGGAACATTGTTGATAGACTTTTGCGTTACCCCCCCTCATGTGTGACAGCTGTGACTGTCAACACGTTTTGCCAGTCTTGCTATTTCCCCTCATGTTATTGCGTGGTATTACAGTATCCTGTACCCATGTCAGACACCCTGTTTAATGCGTTCAGCCCGGAGGTTTTTTTTTTTTTTTTTTTTTTTCTGCCTCGCCAGGACACTCTGTAGCAAGAATACAGCAGCCTCAAAGAGGCAGGTAAACCATTGATCTGAGTAATCGTCTGAGTAATTGTAGGAGTAGTTATGACACACACACACACACACAGGGGAAAGGAGGTGCTTTGTTTGTGTGCATGTGTAAGCAAAAGGGAGAAAGTGAAAGAGAACAAGAGCAAGAGAGAGGTAGTGAGAGAGAGAGAGGGAGAGAGAGAGAGAGAGAGACCTCACCTCTGCTCTCCTTGAGATGGGATTTTTATGGATGGATGAGCTTGGTGAGGGCTGAGAACACATAAAGAGTCATTTTCAGTTTGTTGCAGGCAGTTAACCGTGTGTGCATGTTTGTTGAACTTCCAGTAATAGGCCTAGGCTTTTTTTTTTTCTCAGCTGTTTGACTTTTTGACAGTCTTTTCCTTATTATGCTATATTACACCATATTATTATAACAACATGGAGCTGTAGTGCGTCCAGGGTATAGCCATTAAGGGAATGTAAACAATGAATTTTCCCACCCGGCGTGTTGCATATTGCGCAGCCGTATCGCACATGCATAAGGAAATTATGTCCAGTTAGATTTAGTGTAATTCAAATCTTTTGCTGACATTCTTAATCTTTTCCACCGGGAGGAGAAAAAACAACAACAACAACACCTCTTGCATCTCAACAGCTGTTGGCAGGTCAAACATTCATCCTAGACGCTAACTCCAGAAGCAAGTCAGTGTTCTCTTTGTTGTACTTTTTATGGTAACATAGCAACACCATAGCGAAGTTCAGTAAGACTCGCTTGTGGGCGGTTAGTAATTTCACTGTATGTAAGAGTGTTATCGAACAGGCTATAGGCCAAATGATAAAGATAATTGGTTTCCCAGTCCCTTACACTAACACATGGCTATTTAAAGTCGACATACTCCTCTCCATGTCCCCGTCAGGAGGCATCCGGCTGTGGGGAGACCAGCCCCTGGACTACGGGCCAATCATTGTTATTACTGCCAGGGAAATTTGACACTGCTTATATTGCCCTGCGTTGTAGTAAAGCTCAGCTCAGGATCTCCCACGAGCTGCACGCTCTAGACTTTGGTCTAATCAAGTGTTCTTGTTCACTAGTGTCCAAGCACCACCACCAGTCTTTCCTCGTAGATACAATGTAAAACCAATGACAAAGATATTAAAGGCCTAAATTAAATTGTATTTTCGAAGCTAATCTGGAAATTAGTGATGAAAAGAGAGACAAAATGTAACACATAAAGAGAAACAGATGTTTTGTTTTATTTATGGTTAGACACATTTATTTGCTTTGAAAGTGTTGAATGAGTCATGACATTTGGCCGCGAAGGATTAGTGACGTTAACAGGAATATAGGGGATTAGATGAATCACAGGAAAGTGTCCTAATCTGAAGGCTACAGAGGCAATATCCCATTACTGTAAATACCATCGCAATACTCTCCTGCTGGTTAAACTCCCTCTTCACCTTTACTCCTCCTTCTTTCACGCCCTCACGACGAGATTGATCGCTTTTAATTGACAGCATGTTATCAGCTGACCGCTGCACCTTGGCTGGGTTTATCTCTGCTTCACGTTTTTTTCTTTTGTCTGGATTTTTTTTTCTTCCCCTCCCAACATCTTGTAATTGTTTCCATCATGTTAACCTGCCACTACACCTATGCCTGCGGTCTGAACTCTGTCACAGGACTGGTTTGACATCTTTCCTCCTATAGAGCTGGTCATTATACTTACTGCATGTCACATCCCACACACTACCAGTTATGGATTGTTTAAATTTAGATGCTTGTTATATTTCTCATGTCATGTTCATGCATCTCACTGACCATATTCTCCCACATCCCTTTTAAAAAGAAAAATGCATGCGGTAGAAACTGTTTTCCTTCAAATCCCCCTTGCTGGTGATGCAAGCGCAATGATTTCAATAATAAGTGATGTTATACTGTTTCTGTTCCTCTCACTGTGACTGCATAAGTGTATGAGTGTTATTTTGTTCAGATAATGCAGGGATTAAGTGATCAAAATGCCTTTTGCTTCTTCCAAAGTAAGCTTTTGGAACAAACACCATTGTTAGTTGCAGGGGATGTAACAAATGAGGGTGCATCACCAGGTGAAACAATACGGCTTATTTTATCTTTAAAAAGGGACTCGTGTTGGCAAATAAACTTAAAATACAGTTGGGAAATATGCAAAACAAGGCAATTATTTCGTGATGTTAAAGTGATGGACTTGTGATGAGCATTAGGGTGGAATTTTGAAGGGTTTGCTATTTAATCTTTACGCCGCTTTCACCGACAAGTATGATTCTAGGGCTGCATTTAATGATTATTTTCATTGTTGATTAATCCGTCAATCATTGTCTCGATCAACGGTTAAGTTGTTTGGTCCATAAAATGTCAGAAATGTTGATCACTGATTACAGTTTAGGCTCCTAGAGAACAAAAGAAACCAGCCAGTGTTCACATTTGAGAAAATCAGAGACTCGAAGCTCTCGATCGTTCACCACCGCCGATGACTTGTTGCTTGGCTTCAGTTCTCGTGCAGCAGATTGAGGGAGTATGTTTTGGTTTCCGTTCGCTCGAAATTTCTCACCCCTGTTGATGAAATATGTCTGAGATAAGCTCATTTGGCTAACCAGGCTAATTCTGGAGTTAAACTCTTAGGGGCATTTTTTTGGTCCAGCCCAGTTGTTGGCTGTGATCCAACCTAATGATAACAGACATTGCCATAGGCCTAATTCAGTTTCACAGCACTTCTTCTTACTGGACAGAGATGAAAGCCAAATGTTTTATCCACAGGATTGTTTGCTCTTCTATGATTCATGTCCCTCATGTGTCAGGTATCTGTACAACAGAACAGATCATGTTCAACCGCTCTTCGCATCCTCGAGCCATATTAGCCACTGAACTGTTGTGGAGAAACGCTCGCATTCAAACTGTTACTTTGGATATGCACCGCCAGCAGCGATTTGTTGAATGATCTATAGCCAAAACATTAGCTTGCAATTTCTCCACAATGTGGGCACAGATTAAAAAGAAAAACTGTCACTCCCAGAGCGCTCCGAGACAGAGACGGAAGAGAGAGGGTTTTGCGTTCAGGGCTCGGATATTGATTAAAGATTTGTTTTTGTCAGCCTTTCCAGTCTCATGACCCTCGCTCTCGTCTCTAGGGTGGGGCTGGAGCAAGCTTGCATGACAGATACCCT
Source organism: Larimichthys crocea (assembly GCF_000972845.2). Lineage (NCBI taxonomy): Eukaryota > Metazoa > Chordata > Actinopteri > Sciaenidae > Larimichthys > Larimichthys crocea. The sequence continues at coordinate 8,689,553 of NC_040025.1, forward strand.
TAAATTCGGCCCAAGTGTTTGCTTAGAAGCCAGGATCAGTGATAATCCAAACATCAGCACGCAGAAATATATATATCTCTATACTCATTCGACTAGAGGATGATGTGAATTATGTAGGACCATGCACGGGGCTTGCCTCTCCTCGGCACACAAATGGCCACTCATGACAACATGAAAGCTCCAGACCTGTAGCCTTCTGTGCTGAACAGAGCCCCTCTCCCTGTTTAGCCTTTTGTATGTGAGCTCGCTCATCAAGACCTAGAATGTAATTGGCTCCAGCGTGCCAGCTCAGCTCAGCACATCCTCTCATGTAACAAGCTCTGGTATCAGCCTGTCTTGCACTTTAGTGTTTTACAACCAAATAGTAGTTTTCTCTGTATCCTTTTCTTGGCTAATGCACAAGCAGCCATTAGGCCCGCTGTTTAGTCTCCAAAATAAATATTAAACCTTACAAGGGAGAGCACAGGAAACGCAAGAGAAGTGCAGTTCCTTTCAGGATTTGATGAGCTTCTGGTTAAGAAAAGAAAAAAGCTACATTTACATTTTCAAAGCCAAGTTTTTTGGGGGGGGTAATTTGTTGTTTATGCACTGATCAAACCAGACAATTTGATTATGAAGAGCTTGTCTATATTCCGTAAACCTATTCCAAGTCTGGCATCCGAGCTACTCACCTGTCGGTTGTTTTCAGCCTAAAAGTACAGTACGTGTGGATTTCCGTGCCACAGCGGACAGATTTTTAATTAGTTAGAGCGCTCACAGTTCCTCCTTCACATCTGTGGAAATACCCGGTGGAAGCAACAGTAGACGTAGAGCAGATGAAATATTATTAGCGTAGATAAATAGCAGCTGAAAGAAAGAAAGAAACCGCTTATGAGAGTGTAATGCTTGTAGAAAAGAAACCTCAGCACTCGACAACAGAAATGTTCGGTTCACCTTTGTGTGCTTTGAGATCCTCAGAAGAAACATTCTCGTACAAAAAAAAAACAAAACAAGGCCCTTCTCAAGTTAGACAATGACTCCCAGATTAGTGAAGGCCGACACTGAACATCTAAAAAACATGGTTTATTTAGCAGCACAAAGTACAAACGTGTTAGTCTGTTCTTCAAAGAAATACAGTCATCCATATCTGAGATACATACAACCTTGAACACGCTGGCACACTGTATAATCTGACGTTAATGTGCTGAAGCCCTCTATTGTGCATACACGTCAACAGGCTGGACTACTTACCGCTTCGCCACATTTTGAACTTTTCTCTACATAGTTAAGTGTTGATTTAGCAGTGGAAATTAATATCCACACCAGCCTGTCTTGAATAAATAATGAATATGTCAAAGCAGGAAATACGTCAACTAAATGCCACACTAAGTGCTTTATCCATTTCACGGGTGATGCCACAAACACCGGGACAGGATTTCAGAGCGGCTGGCTTAATTCGGAATGTTGTAAAATAACATAGCACAGGTATATATCGCTAAAAATTCAGATATCTTAATAAATATTTTATGGCTTAGATCAGTAGATATATTAAATATTTGGTTCCAAATCCCTCTCGCTCAGGGACTGTCTGATATGCATAGACATCAACAAACACTTGGCGTGTTCCCTGGTGATGCTCTGCCAGGCCTGTACTGCAGCCATATTCATTTCTTGCTTGTTTTGGGGGCCTTCTTGCCATCAGTCTGGTAGACAGCAAGTGAAACACATGCTCAGTCAGATTGAGGTCAGGTGACTTGACTTGGCTAGTTTCACATTTCACAGTTTTTTGGCCATAAAGAAAATAACTTACTTGCCTTGTCGGTGTATGTTTATAGCATCATTGTCTTGTAAATGAAAGACAAAAGGCTATTCTGCACCGTTCACCCCAAAATGTGACATTTTGAAAGTGTGGCACTTGAAGGGAATAGTTGTTGTTTCATCTGTATTCTGGCTACACTGTGTGTCTATAATATATTCTGTAAATGAGTTTTTAACTACAGGTGTTAGAGAAGGGGGTTTAAACCCTGCGAGGGAAGTTGCAGGGGGTGGAGACAGAGATGTGAGGCAAAGAGACAGGTCAACTTTGCTGTTCTGGGCACGTTAATTTGGGCTACTTATCAACATACTAAGCAGTTGGAGCTGCAGCAGTAGACCTTGCGCACACAGCACAAGGACTCTATTAAGGTGACGCTATTTTAGAACCACGCGTCACTCCTTCTCTGAGTCATAACTCAGTCAAATGTGAACACACAGACATGACACACGCATGTTTCGACTCGAGGAGGATGTTATATTACATGGAATAAACGTTCATGAAGTCGCTTAAAACATGAGACAAATCACGCCCCCAGAACTCGCCGTTTTCTTCGGCGTCGAAGTGATCCAGAGACAGCGGCGTGGACATCCATGGCCACATTGCAAACAGGAACTTCTAATGGCCAATTCGGCGTACTTTCTAATGGTGCTCATTCACTAAAACGTAAACAAATACGGACTAAAAGAGCCCACAGCTAATTAATTGACTTCATGGCAATATTACACTTCCTGTTTGCGTCTCCAAAAAAAGCATTATTGTAACTGTTAATTCCAAAACTGAAGGCTCATGCCTTTAATTGACTCGCTAACATTATTGACTTGCCAACATTACCTGATGTTAGCAAGTCAATTAAAGACATGAGCCTTTGGAATGAACTGTTCTCATGGCTTTAATGGACTTGCTATTAAAACAGGTGAAAAGCTGTCATTCGAACAAATAAGTACAATTATATATATATAAATATATACTGTAGAAAATAAAAGTTCATATGTGTATATCTAAAGAATATTACAGAACACCATCCAGAATGTGACAGATGGAAATTAGTCTCCTGTGTCACATCTGTTTGTCTAAAAATAAGAGCTGAACATACACCAGGCTCTCGCGAGGATGTCTCCATAACATAGTTGTGTCTTCTCACATTCACTATGTTCATTAGCAATCTGATCAATCCCCAATTTCAGGCAGCAGCCCGAGTTCAGCAGCATCCATGTAAGGTTAAGAGATTAAGAGAAACCCAGTTAACATCTTGTTAGTCCTGCAGCGTTTACACAGGTTGCTCTGTTTCTTGGGGGGTTGTTAGCTGACAAATACAAGACTGGCATTTCAAAGTAAAATGCGCGTTGCAGTCGTGTCGCCTTTTTCATGCGCACAGCATACTGAACCCTGTGTGTGTTTTGCATTTAGTTCGGGGATCCGTGGCAGAGAAATGTTGTGGAGCCAACAATGTTTTGCACACAAAAACATGTTGTGCAATGACCGGTGTGATTACAGGGTCGTGAAATTATTAAAAACCAAGTGAGAGATTTTATTGCATCTGTCAATATCGTCCATGCTGCATATTTCCATCTCAAGTATTTCAGACTGAGCGGACACATCGCCCTACGGTAGATTTATATCTCCGACTCTTCTCTGAGAGAAAATCCTCAACATACTTGAGACATATTCCAATTCAGCTCTGTCTCAATGGTGTCATAGGAGGGTGTGCCAGGGGGAAGCATTGAATCCTGAATAATCTGTGCAGTGACAGACTTGCCATATGTATCAGCCGCTATTGCTGTCTGTCGATTGCAAAGAGGAAAATCTTCAGAGCACATTTTGTAGGATGGGAGATAGCCAAGACTTTGTACTGACCCATGCTGTGTCTGAGTGTGATTTCCTATTTGTGAGTGGGCTTCAGCATCGAAGGCCTTCGGCTTTTCTCAGGCCCCTTTTTTTTTTAGTGAAACATAACAAATTTGTGGCACCGTATTAAAGCTAGGCTACAGATTCTCGTTCGTTCTAAGTCCACGCTGTATAATAACACGTCTGCACATAAAAACAGCTTCCTTTGTTCTTCGGGAACGTCTCTGATCGTTCAGTTGCAGCGTGTTTTCCAGTTCTGACAGTGAAACCGCTCTGGTGGTACCTCGGAGCAGATGCTGTATGTGATTCTTAATTGGGCGAAGCGAATGATTACAGATACCTGCGCAGCTCATATAAAACCAGAGTGTACATGCAGAATTATAGGTACAGATGGAAATGGCAAATACTACAGATCTACTCTACTGCGTTCCTTTGGGAGTGATGATGTTCCACCTTACACATTACACTCAAATGCTCCTAGCCAGCTCCATCTCTGTGGACTTACTGTGTTCATTCCCATTGAATTCTCCATATGGAGGTTACCGAGCAGTAGCACTGTTCTTTCTGTGATGTACAGCCAGCTACATACACTCTTGTTATATCCCCGTAATCAAGTGCACTTCTGGCTTATTTGTATTGGCTTTAAAGTGCTATTTTGCTTTGGTTGAACTTTTTCTCCTGTTTTTCCCAGTCATCCACTGATATCAGCTACCCCAGGGATCCATAGTCAGCACTCATATTCAGGCTTTTCTCTGTCTCTCTCCCTCGCACTCGCACTAGTATCTTAACCTACAGTTATATAAATGTGAAACAATGTTGCTTTCTAGGTGTAATATGTTTTTTTCAAGCTAAATTGCATTGCAGATAAATGCAGCATTTTGCATTACCTATAGTGAATTTATTTACGCTCAATCCACAGACATTAAAACTGAATAATAGATTCATGTGCACACGCTGGAACATTACCTGGATTAACGAACTCTATATCCAATATTTGCGGTGTTACAGTTTCTAAATGCATTAGAAGTGCGGCATATACAAAAGATTAGATTCTCACAGTTTGTGTGAATGGGTAAGGGGGGTGGGAGGGGCAGGAATAACCTAACCTTCAGTAGAAAGAAAAGCTCTTATTGTTTGCTTGCTGTGTTTCAGATGATGGTGAAATATTTCCTCAAGGACACAGTCTTACATAAGTCTCTATTCACCCATTGTAATGAGCTGTAAACCCTTTTCCACACAGACTTTTCAGACGCTGATGCACCTGCTTTCACTTTAGTTCTGACTAGTTGCAATGTCTCCAACTTTTAAGAGGGTTCATCTGTCATTCCACCATGATTGACAATCACTGTTTTTTTTGCATTTAAACTCATTAACGATAAGATCCTTGTTCAGAATATCCCCATTTTGTCCGTAAATTACTCAAATTTATTGCCACATAAGCCGAGTCTTATGTTCTGATAAAAAAGACTATAATAGGATTTTTCATGATATTATAAATTCAACATGTTTTTGTCTCCCTAAACAAATATAATTTGTTCACACTTAAGCCATCTGCATATTTGAGCAGAAATAAAGCACGAGACGAACATTTGAATGCATTCATGCATGAGGGCGCCTTTAAATGCTGCTGTTTTATAATGCTTGTGAACCGGTTGTGAAATGTAAATTCTAGATTGAACGACATACATTATGATGTAAGCATTGGGCCCGGTAATTGTAATTATTTCCCTGAATAATATGCCCCATTCTGGCGTGCAGCACACAGATTCCCATACTAAATCCCCATACACTATAAAATCACTCAAGGGTGTTTATTGTGTCTAAATAATGAATAGACACAGCCTGTACAAGTTGACAGTGAAAAATCTCCGGTGAACTCCCCTGATAGAATACATTTCACAGTAAAATAATTTAGCTGAGCACAAAATAAAATGTATGCAATACTGTATTCTTAAATTAATTTCCTAATTCGGTTGGGGATAGTTATTTTACAGTCAGCGTTTTGCTGCAGAGAGACAGATAGACTGATAAAGAGGGAGAGAAGCTTCGGAGGTATGAAAGCCTGTGCTAAATATTGTGTTTTGTCTTTCCTCTTGTTGCAGATGAACATGGACATTTGAAAATATACCTGCCCAAGAAGCTGCTTGAATGTCTACCAAAATGCACCTCGCTGCCAAAGGAGAGACACCGGTGGAACACTAATGAGGTAAGGCCACCGCTGCTTATCACACCGCTTCCCACTCAAGTCCATCTCTTTACAAAGACACCCGTCCAGGAGATATACGTTTTTCTTTAAGGCCTCAGTTTGCTAAGCGACGTGAACTCTCTTCACTCTTTCTCTCAACTGCTCGCACAGTTTACATGTTTAAATATGTCATGTGACATTATTAATGGATTTAGTTTCATATGAGTTCATTCTCTGGTGTTTTTCCCCCTTCAGACTATAAGAATTGGACAATTAAACATGATTGTTTTAACTGTGCAACTTCAGAAACATTTCTGAGCACTAAAGCCCTAAGCATAAAATTGACTGTCTTAATATCGACCCAAAGCTTCCTCTGATACTTTTGAATATTTTTCCCAAACAGAATTCATTCCCACTGCACTTTGCATAGATAGCCTGACCTTTAATCATGATACAGTAGGTTTTTTTTTGTCTCATACAAGAAAAACAATTAAAATATTCCCTTATTCTATCTCCACGTTGAACTGAGACAACTGTAAAATCTCTCCTGGTAGTTTATGTTTACTATGGATTTGTCAATGCTCATTCTGCAAGGAAACTCTGTTTGGCATAAATCGAAGGTTAATGTCAATCGTATGTTACGTCTTCTTCTTCCAAAAAAAAAACCCCCTCACTGCTGCTGTGCATCAAGCTTTGTGAAGCATCTATGTGCACGTAAACAGTGTTTAACATCGGCGCCGTGAAATCTCAAGATGTCTCACATGTCGTATTTGCATCACATTAGAGAAAGATAATGCACCGCTTTACATTTTCTCTCTTAAAAATCAAATTCAGAAAACGCTTTGCTTTTGTAAGAAGACATCCCAGATGTCCTGTGTTATGCTTTTTTCACACCCCTTTCTTCCCCTAAAGGACGGACAATTTCAATTATTTTTCAGCAAATCTTATTGTTGCTGCTTATTGTAATCTTTTTAAGACATTCTGTCCTGTTTGATGTTTGTGGAATTAGAAACAAAGTCAGTAAAATGTAGCTTTATGTAAGAATGCGGAGTCCCCTAGAAAAGTGAACACACACACAGACACAAGCAAGACTCATTTCATCTGGCATTTTGTGTAGTCGTTTTCTAAATGCGAAGAAAACATTTCAATGTGTCTCAAAACAAAAAAACAGTTTTTTGGAAAGAATTTGCTTTACAACTGTCATTTTCAATCCTCTTCATAATCTGTGTATACACATAGATGATTCGCTCTCTTATTTTGAGTGGACGCAAACGCACACACAACAAGTTTATTATGTTCTACTGTATTTCCCTAACAGGGACTTGGTGTGTATGTTGCTCCATTTGCTCCAGAACTCATTTGCCAACCTGCTCTTTTTTTCTCAGGGGACAGGTTGATGAATTTATCACGTTCATTTTCCACTATTGATAGATGGAGAAACAGTTTTGTTTCTTTTCTGGGGGAAAAACTGGTAGTAATTAGGCCTAAACACACACCATGACAAATCTTAAAACTAATATGCGAAAATCAACCATCCATGCTTTTGATTAACACATTGTGACCATATAAATATAGTCATCTGCAGTGATGAAAGTTAATTGACTGAAAAACAACCAGATGATAAGGCACCAGACAGGCTTGTTTCTAAGGAACAGGATATTCAAAAAGCCAATCTGTCATTGACATACAGTTTTTTACCGTTTCATATTATTTTGCACTGACTTTGTGCTGTGAGAATATTTCAGAACGTAGATGAAGGGTTTTATTCATCTTTGGTACAGACGTGGATCTGTACAGTGGTGATTAGTACAGCAAGAAATACAGATAGTTTCTCATATTGTACATCATTTGCAGTCACCATCTGTCATATTTTTTGCTCCCTAGCCCTGCCCCAGTTATGAAAAAAATGTATAACGCTCGTGTGTTTCTAATTGGCTGATGTTGTAACTTGTTTGCCCTGTCTGACCTGCATTGTGCTGCTAGCAGTCTAAATTAATTAACACGGCTTTGAAATTGATCTCAAAATGTAAGTCTAAGCATTTGGTGGGGATAAATGCTGTCGGCTACAGTTGTTAGCATGTCTTGTCATTTATTACCAAATTTAATCACGAGAGACATATTTCAGGAAAAAAAAAAAAGCACCGTGTTGTGTTAGTGGGCTGCAGATTCGTGGATGTTTGGCAGGCTGATGGGATACTGGAAATAATTAGCAGAAAGGGCCATTCCAGCGGTGTTGTGGTGTCCATGCCAATAGTGTTTTCCAGGGTTGAAGAGAGCACGGCGACCTTTTCCTAAAAAAACCAAGGGCGTTTCTATTTTGTGCAGACCATGCAAATCGGAGCGTGTTTGTGCCTCATTGGTGGCAGACAGTCAGGAAGGGAGGGATCAGAGGGGCTCTTGTCGCTGCAATTGTGTGACTCTTAGTGAAAGTGACACCTCATCAATTCTGTGCATATTTCTGGCACTGGCTCGGCGTGCTTAATGCGTGCTAATTTCCCCACTTTTTTTTAAGTTTAAGGACTCTCGGTAGTCTGGTAGCTCTTTTTCATTTCATATTCCATATTTTGCCCCGTACAGTTCTCCGTCTTCATGTTTAAAACATAACGCTGGACGCAGACTCTCCAGCAGGCACGTAGCAGGTCCACAGGTCATGATAACAGAGGTTCGGTTGGTTCATTTTAACTGCAATGATTTGTTGACTTATCTATAATTAATTGACTTGAATTAATCTGTAACTATTATTATAAAAAAAAAAAAATCAATTCATCCCTTGAGTCATTTTTAAAGCAATAGTCTCTCCAATGTGAGAATTGGCTGCTTTTCCTTTCATTACATTATAGTGAACTGGATATCTCTGAGTTCCCGACTGTTGCTCTGACAAAACAAGATATCTGATGATGTCAGCTCGGGCTCTCTGAAATTGTGTTTGGTTTTTCTAACGATTCATGGACCAAACGATTAATCACTGAGTTACTGGCAGAATAATTAATACTAGTTGCTGCCCAAGAAATTATCTCCTATTATTTAATGTAATATATGGAATATATATATAATTTGTTTTAGTTACATTTTAGTAGTAAGAACTGTCCTGTTGTAACCTCAACATTAGGACAGGGACTGTAGCTTTCTTGGAGGGGACACTACATTCGGAAATGATCTTTATTTGGCTTTATTATAAATCACACAACACAGTCAGAGAGTAAACACATTCATCTCTTTTCATTGTAGCCAGGTTATCATGTATCTGTCCTTTTTTTTGTGTGTACATTCACATATCCACAGACCTCCGAGAAGACATTCTTTGCATTCCTGACGTGACTACAAAACTACTAGAAAGTCGCACGTTCTGTATGAAGGAATATTCATAAAGCGTCTATTGTTCCTTTCCCCCGCCGCCCGCTTTTCTTGTGCGGCTGTACATTATTTGCACCTTGTTCAAATGTGGGATGATTGTGTTTCAGTTTCATTCATGAAGAGCTACACACTTCATTTTACTTTTGGTTGGAAATGATTGAGGATACAAGTTGCCGCTTGGAAACTTTAATCTGGAAGGAGAAAAGGCGGGGAGGGGGAGGCGGTGTTGCTGTGCGAGGTGAAGCTAATGCAGAACTATTCATTTTGATCTCATTCTCGTGATTCCCCCGTGTAGTTTCATAAGAAGAAGGTGTGCAAGAATACATTTCAGGCATTTACTGGAAAATTAGATAAACCAATCGAATCAAAATTCAAGGGAGGGGAATGGGAGTTTAGAAGGTTGAATAGTACTCATGTCATTGAATCATGAGCGGCATGCAAGGTATGGATATGCTATCAGCCTTCCAATTATCAATGGGAGAGAAGTACCTGGCAGTGCTTGAGAATTTACAGAGAAAAAAAAAGCAAAAGTATTATTGAGAGAAACACTAAAGGAGGTCAGGATCGTGTGGAAATAATCAGTGACGTTTCTGTGATTTCACATCATCATCCCATTTTACAGTGGGGTGAAGTATGTACAGCAAAGAGAAAAACAAAATACTTCCAAGTCCATACGTAACAGCCATTGATGTCCACATCTCTCTCCAGGTGAGACACACGGGAACAAATCCTCACAGAACTCCTCTCAAGTCCGCAAGCCAAGCGCTATTGTCTGCTGGGCGCTCTGGCACCATGACCTCTATTTTGCTAGACATTTCGGTTGAGATTAGAATCTTTTTTTAAAGGAGGACATCTCACGCAGGAACGGCTTTAGGCTTATATCCCTTTCAAGATCAAACAGAGTCAGCCTGATGTTTGGTTACACTGGCATGAAGGTTGCAGGACTCGAGATGTGCTGGAGAAATGCAATTTTACCAGAGCTGTTTTCAAGTTGGACTTCTTGCACTTTGGTTCACTTTACATTATTATAGGATTCAAAGCAAGTGCAGGTATCATCCGTTAGGATACCACCAGTCAAAGAAAGGAGCTGATTTTTATTTAGGTTAGGCTTTTCTGCTCTTCGGTTTGAGTTTTCCCCCTTAAATATGTACTTCTGTAGTAGCTCTTACAGACACAGCGTTTGAATGACAGCATTTATGACTCGCTACTGGAGTCCTGAGGACAAGAGCGGGTAATATTTTCTCTGCTGCAACATGTTGGATTAGACGCCTCAGTGTTAGCCTCCTTGTAGACATAAACCTTTCTGACTTTTAACAAGTGGCTCAAATATGTGACATTATAAAGCACTGGCAAATAGAGAAAATTTGCCAATTCTTGAGAAGTGAGTATATTCCAAGTGACTCTGTCTTAAAAGCAGGGGCAAAGCAGTACAGCATAAAGCTTTGGTTGAGGGAGGACACAGGGCCTAAGCTGGTGTGACACCCTCAGCCTTTAATGAACGGCACAACGCTCTGAGTACTGCGAGCTTCCACTCAGCTTAGAAGCGACTGCTTCTGAACTGGTGCTGAACCAAAACAGACAAGCTCAGGCCTCCACCGGCCTGCTACACATTTAATGCCCCTGTCGTCAGGAATAATCCTCTCTGCCTCACGCCACCGCCAGCAGCAGCACAGCATGGCGCCTACATGCAATATGCCGCCGCTCAGGACAGAGCAGGGGCACCAGTAGAAACACTTAGTGGACTCACCGGGCAGCGGGCGTAATAGGCAGGGAAGCAGCGATCCAAAAACCACCAACAAATGAAATTAAAGGGGAGATCGGATAAACCTGAGAGACTGTCAGTAACACTAAAAGATAGGTGTTATAATGACAAGCACAATTGGATGCAGTGCGGTGTAATCACTCACTCCTTATCTCTGACTAAAACATCATTTGTGTTAACCCGCTCCATGCCGCTGTGTTATGATTTTACACAACAATACACTCCCTTGAATACAATTATGGGGGAAATTAATATCATTTCATTATTTATTTGTTCTTTGAAAACAGTACTGACTCTCTTTCTTTATATTAATTTAAAATATGAGATAACACAACAATGGCTCTGCAGCTCACATGTGTATCATGAAGATCTCTCCCAATGAAAAGGTAATTTTTGACTATTAATAATATAATAATATATTCATACAACGCCACAACCGTCCAGGTTTATGCTTTTTTCACTCCATCAGCAGGAACTGAATTAAATTTACTGTGTTTTGTGTGTCTACAAGAATTGTGACAGGTTTGTTGCTGCGTTTTTTTTGCATGATCACATTATGCTGTCACCTGCAAATGATTCCAAAACATTGTGTGACATCACGTTTTTCCCCTTTGGTGACATGCTTCCAGTTATTTCTTGTCCTCCTCTCAGCATATTCTCTCCAACCGTGACCTATAACATAATGTTTTGCCCGGGATATTGGTGAGCAGAGGTGATGAGCGCTTCCCTCCGCATCCCATCACAGCCATTGATGATGAAAGTGCAGCTTGTCAATAAGAACTTTAAGCTAAACAGCGAACGCCGCTCTGATTAATCACTGCAAATCGAATGTACGGTGCTGAGATGAATTAGACAGATTGTGATGCATCATGTTATTAATGCAATGACAGTTTAAACAATGGGCCCTGCTCATCGCTGCTCCGTTTCCCTTAGCTTAGCCTAATTTTATATTTCACAAAAATACAATAATCCCTTCTGACATTAGCTGAGGCACTCTTTATTTCAGCCGAGGCGGGGCACCTCCACTACAAAACACTGCGGGAAATCCTGTGCAACCTCCTCCATTTGGTATGTGTGTTATTAAATAGACAGACCTCAAGTTATAGCGAGTGTGCCCGCATTAATTCACAGCTCTGTACTCAATGCCAGCTCAGCCTTTACAAACAAAACAAATTAGAGTTTGTGTGGAGTGTACTGCAGGCCTAAGACGGTGGATTGAAACTCCTGGAGTAAAAAGCTGGAGCATCTGTTTTGGAAAATCCTGACCTCATTAAAAGACTGGCTGGATAAAAGTTTTCTCCTATGGATTAGAATGAGTCGTATTAGAGATATCTGGCCACCCTGGTCAAATTAGTAGTAGTGTCTCCTTTGCCAGCTCCGTTACATTTCTGTCATTATGCCTCCAAACCTGAACTGTCAGCGTTGTTTTTGTGGATGCCAGTGCTCGGAGAATTCACCTAATCGAACACAAGGTTATGCTTGATTAAATGTTTATCTTCATTTGAGCTCCTTGCCATGCGTGGCTTTCTCTGTGGAGAGTAATTAAAATGACTTCCACCAATTGCACATGTTTACAGAAATGTTCATTAGCTTCTCAGGGGCAATCAGTGGAAATTAAAAGGTCGTGTTTGTCCATCTATCTGTGTGTTTGTTTGTTTATCTGTTTTGTTTTTGTCTTTTTAATATTCTGGGTTTAGATGGACGCAATGTTTTTCGGGTTCAGGTCCTGAGAATATGTCAATGAATAGAGCAGGTACAGGGCATCCTGTGGGGATCTTTTTTAACCAAGGTTCAGATTTTATTTATATCAGCTCTTCATTGAACTACTCAGTTGAGGCTTAGATGGCAAAATGCCTGCACAATTTATTCTGGCTGCTCAGCGAGCACAGTTATTCAGCCACAGTGTTGCGGTGACAACTTTTCACTATTTCCTTTCAAAGTGTTTTTAATAGGAACACCCAGGCTAATTTATGTCTATGTGTTGAGATACTTTCATCTTACTGTAGTTTCCACTCAATTACAGTTTACTAAATATATTTCATGGTGCTGTTTTCATCATTTGGCTGCCCGAAAGTAGGAGACAGGAAGATAAGGAATTGGTAGAGTTTCTTCGGATGGCTGACTTCATAGTAACTTCCTGTGAGCTTGATAGCTTTGCTGATTGCTAGTGTTGTAGCGTACTGTGAAGTGTCAATTGCGAGGCTACGGTGTAGTGAGGCAGCTGTAATAGGAACCCACCAGTCAGGTCATTCAGGGGGTCCTGCATGCGATGGGTACCCTTTGCTTTTTTCCTTTGGATGCGCACATCAAGGTAGGGGTCCTCAGTATCCCCTGAAGACGGGGGTATCCACTAAAAATTGCATGACCTCTATTGTCGCAGATACAGGTCACTCCACCTCCTGTGGGAAGCCTCTAAATTGAACCCAGCTTGTGTCTTCGATTTCTTTCTAGCTCTCTCTCTTCCTCTGGTTTCCTTCCTTTACTCTTATCTTCTGTCTCTTCCCCCTTCTCCCTCATGTGTTCAGTGAGCTGCAAAGCTATTCAGGTATAGACGGAAAGATTTCTACCTTTCCTCCGAATTGCTGGGTCAGGATTTTTCTGTGCGGAACCATTCTGTAATGGAGTTTAACTTTATTTACTAGATAAAGGAAAATGAGATCTGCATTTGATGTGTGCGTCTATGCTTCAATAAACTGTTATATTGTTCCATATACAGTAGATGATCATATGAGTGAATACCTCTGTTCTGCCAGCCATGAGTGGAATTGAATGGCAGTCCACATTATCATATTCACTTCTATGATCCACTCTGTAATCTAAGGAGCTTCCTGGAACTTTTAAATGCATTTTGCAAAATATGTTTTCTTTTAACTGAATCTCTGTATACAGGATATAATTTAGTATGTTTTTCCACTGGTGGTGCTGGAGCTACTGAGCACGTTGAACTCTTCACAAGGTGGACAGCTTGTCCAGAATGTTATTAATCTAGGAAAATGTTCTGCCTTCTCTCGAGGATTTACAACAGGAGAGCTGTCTAGACTACGTCTGACGCACTTTGTTCATTCTCGAAATAAGTTCCTTAAATTTCTCAGATAACATGATATTCAGAAAAGGCCTGTGTTTCATAAAACTATATATTTTTTTAAATCTCCAGCAGCAATTAACAGATATGAAATTAACAACAAGCGGCTTCTAACCGTTTAAATAGAGAAGAAATTATAGGAAATTGGCCAAAATGGAAACAAAAAGAAAAACCAAATTGGAGCTCGGAGGAAAATCTGCAGCAGCTCACAGAGGAGGTACATCAGACAAAACGTATAATAACAAGACAAGAGTAGACACACAGAAAAGATGCATAGAAAGAGATTGCAAACAAAATTAATGCCAGCTTCACTCTTGTCGGTTGTACCCCGTGGAATACAAAAAATGTGGTTTAACATTCTGTCAGAAGGGTGTCAGGAGATTGCAGCTTACAAGAAGGCCGCTGCTGCAACTGGTAAGCTATAAAATTACTCTATTCTGAATTATGCATATTAGTTTAGATAATGTATTGTTCATGACCAGTGCTATATTGCTCAGCGACTGTGCTTAATGCTTTGGGACCGCCGCCTGTACAATCAAGTCAGGTTGACGTATTAAAAAAGAAAAAACACAACACTTTGATGATCTGCAGTGTATCTCAGGTAAAGTAGCCTTCGTAGGGAATAAAGTTTTATATCCTACACCAGAAGGCAACAGCATAAATAATGTTAAGTGACACGGACACAATATAGTGTGGATGGATGTGTGTTTGCAATAAAAATATACAGGCGAGTGACTGTTCTTACAGTAAATCCCCTGACTAATCTACTAATCACTTCGCATCTAAATTTCCAAACCTTTCCCTTCTAGAGGTAATCTGCTAATTGTTTAGGCTCCTATATCCACCTCCTATATTCACCCCTTCATGAAACCTAATGAGTGAAATAATAGATGACATTGACTCATCTTCTTTATAGCTTTTGTACTTCTTTATCAGTTAGACATCTCTTCACACTTTGTGCTGCCAGTGCAGCAAAAAAAAAAGAAGCAGCGTTTCTCAAAAAAAGAGCCTCTTACTAAGAATAAGGTAGCGCCTATAATTACAGCGTGTTTGTAAAGGTGGCTGTAAGCATTGATGTTACATTTAGCTGTGCAGAGAAGTCTAAAACTACCCCACATAACACAAACACACACATAGACTCTGATTGTTAATATTATAACGACAAGTAGTGATGGTAATCCAATCAATTCATCAGCTGTATTAGAATAAAATTGCACTTATGATGTGTTGTCTACAGCACAACTGTATTCTAGTTAGTTATTCTGTATTTACTACCTCAGTTCTCGGGGTCCCATAGACCCCAGTGTAAGTAGTAAGTATGATAATAATGATAATATAATTTAAAAATAATTTGTTTTTCCTTTTTGTCTGACCCAATATGTAGAAAAGTATTGACGTGGTGACCCTTTCCTTTGTCACACGCTGACACTAACTATCCTGTTTTAATCTACAAGAAAGAAAACTTGACTTGCGTCTTAAACAAAACTGAAATCGAATGCTCTGCCTTAAAATTGAATATATATTATAGTATATTGATCTTAACTATAGACTTTCCAAGTCAGAATTTTCTATTTTGATCCAAACCTGTCCCAAAAATAAGTTTTGAAGGAAATGCCAACCACATGGCATTTTTGACATAATGAGGGAATACTAATAGAGATTTTTTTTCCACATCAGACATTTTGACATGAACTAGTAGGGTAAACACAGGTGTTACCAATAATACTAATGAAGGTTCAGCTCCATTTATCGCAGCAGAGCCTTTCCAATGAGCCGACATGCACCACAAGCAGCACCCCGACTCTGTTTGACCTGAATGGAACTGAACCTTAATTAGTGTCATTGGAAACACCTGTGCTTACCCTGCTATCTCATGTCAAAATGTCTGATGTCAAAAGGGTCTATTGACATCTGGTCGTATAATGCAGTACAATATCGGCTTCTAGTGACTTCAGCATTATTTAAGCTTTTTCGTGGTTGTGTTTTGCCACCCGCAGCACTTGTTTAAGTTTAGGAAAAGATTGTGGTCTTGGTTTAATACGGAAAAGGTCCACAGTGATTTGAGACGCAACATTTAATTTATTATTTAATCGAAACCACAATCTTTCCTCACCATAACCAAAGCGCCACCTCCCTTAGACTCTCTTTTTTTTAACATTACTCTCTCTCCGCATAACCTCTTACTGATTTCGAAAGTATTTCAAAGCTATGTGTTATCAGGCACAAATAGGTAATTATTAACCTTATATAGATCTTAGGAGAAGGAATGCTTTGGATCATGTAGGCTAATGCATTAATTAAAGATTGATTATTCAAATTCCAGTCAGCAAATTCTAGCCTGAGTGCTCGATGTGGCTGAATTTTAAGGATCAGAGGGTTTCAAATGTCTTGATTAGATTAGAGAGAGACCATTATGCAGAGCAGTGACAGCTTTTTTTTTTTTTGAAGAAAATAAAAGTTTAATTGTTAAAGAATTAGTTCAAATTAAATTAGTTTAATTGTCATCCTTATTTGTAGTAAAGTCATAACAATTTTTGTGTGTTGTAAGATTTGAAGCAGCACCTCTGACAGTCTTTCTTTGTATTGTGCTGTCACGTCCGTTCTCCTCGGTATTTTGTCCATCCCCAGAAGTTCCTGACCAGATTGGATATACATTTTAGGCCCACAACATCCAATCTTCTGATGGAGTACATCCATCTGAGCAAACACCATCTCGGGTTGAACTCTTTTTTCTCTCCAATAAAATTGTGCCTTTGCTGGGCAGAGCTCGGGTTGAGTTCATATTTGGGAGACCTGCCCTTTCGCTTACATTTATGTTGTCCATTTTTAGATGTTCTAAGTTGTTTCGTAACGCTTCATGTAGCGCAGTATTTGTTCGGCTCTACTGCTTGTCCCATTTTGTATTTCACCAAGGTTAAACAACAGCGCTGGCCGGCAGAAGAACACCATGTATCTTTTTATTTTTGTTAAGAGAGTGAAAGCAGGGAGAGAGGCTACTTCGGTTATTCCTCAGAGGAAAGCAGATCTTTTTTTAGAGTATCAAAGAAGCACATCATTTCTACACTACAAAATATAACATGTTCGGATGGAGTTGAGGTCGGAAGATACTTTCTTCTGGCACCGGATGGAGGAGGCTGCACTGACTCAGAGTGGATGTTTCACAGACGTTCACCAGGAAATCCCTTTGACTGTTCTTTGGACTCAGTAGGAGGCCTGGCGTTTGGGTAATCACTGGAAGGCCACATGGGTTCTTCTGATTCATGGCATCCTTCCTGCTTACCCTACTCCCTTTCTTTGGTCCATCTCTCTCTATCTCCGCCTCTCCCTCTTGCTGTCTCTCTTGTTGTGTGTTGGTCTTTGATCTCTAAAGGTCCTTGAGAATGAGGAGCCAGCAACAACAGCAGGCTGGGATTCTCTGTGGGCCTGTTTGGATCCCAGCCCATCATGCCCTTTTCTATCTGATGGACAGCTCCAGGCATGGCAGTGCCTCTATAGCCCTGCTGCATTAGGCCTTCATCTGATTAAACCCTCTCTCATTGTCAAAGGTGGGGAACTAGAACTAGGGCTATCATTGACCTTGTTTGTAAGCAGCAGGGACGGCCTTCAAATCCAGGTATTTTCTTGGATGTATCTTCCCTTTAATGTCCTTAATAAGCATTTTCTTGCTAGCTGTTAAGCTGCAGTTCTTCCCAGTTTGGGGGAAACTTGTGTTTAATGGAGGCACACACACCTTATATTTTTTCTCCTATATTTGTTATTTATAGCTCTAAATTTGCAGACAAGGAACTTGAGCATTTGGCAGGTTGACACGACTGTGGATGCACAGCTGACTGGGCTGTCATTTCCTCTTGTATAAAACCTGGCTTTTCCATCTAGAAGCAAGGGTGACTAACTAACAAGGTGTTCTTATCAAATCAGAAATGCTTATGAGTCCAGGCTTGTAAGTAAGAATATAGAACACACTGCAGGACCCAAAAGTCTGACTATTTTTACAATTCTTACATGATACAGTGAAATACAAGATCAGTAATCGTACCATCCTCACATCCTTGAACCTATTTCTTTCTTTGAAATATTACTCTGGCATAAGTCGCCTTGACCTTTAAGGTGATATATGTTTGTATTTAAGTGAATCACAGTGTCAAAGGTTATTCCCCATTAATTCATTGTTTTGTTTTTTTTCTTATCAAAGCTGCCCATTCAGGCAGCCTGTAGTACCCTGGTCCAGCAGGATTTAGATGTCCTTTTGGTTGGATGTCCTTGAGCCCTTTGTTCGTCTGGGCAGTGTGTGAAGTCCCTTTTCTCCTCAAGATGTTTACACATCAATAAAATGGGCTGAATTTGAAAAATAAAGCTGACAAGGACATAATGATCCATCCCACAGGTCCCAGTTCCAGGACTGAACAAGTTCTTAAAAAACCTTTCTAGCTCGGATAAAGTTGCAGAATAAGGAAGCTCTCAGTAGGCTTGTCTTCTAACGACTTTTTAAAGTGATAGGTCATTTATTCTGTTATTTTTTTAACCATCCTTTCTTCTTTTGAAGCCATCCGTGGAACCGAAGAGACAGAATCCACATTGTGCTCCTCTCCTGTTTTGCTCTAGTCGCCTTAATGTCTAAAAGTTAGCTTCGCTTGCAGCAGTCCCTCAAATCTTTATTTCCAGAATAAGCGTCTATCTAATAAAAGTTGAGGGCAAAACAGTTTTGCCGGATGAATTATACTAAACTTTGAAGAAAGTGGACACCGAAATGATGAGTGACAGCAGATTGAGGTGTTTATTGTATTGCCCAGCTCGCGCCTTTGATTAGATTCTTTACTAGTGCATTTTTCTATCTTCGGTGAGTGATCTGTGTAGCTTATTTGAAAGATACGTCTGGCAGGGGACGTTTATGGAGTTGCTGCAGCGGAATTGATTGTGATGAGGTAGTACAACGTGAAGGAATAGTATAAATTGTAGTGTATGGTTTCTGCTGCTACGTCTGCTACACAGAGAGCAAGCGGAGAAACAGAATTAAAAAGATGACACAAACCTTCCATTAATATAAAAGAGTTTTTAATAAAAAATATTATCTCTGACATGATTTTTACATTAAACATTTCCAGTGCACTACTCCGAGATATGCAGCTTGTTTAATCCCCTATATTTCAGAGCTTGTAAAGCACTGAACCTGAAACTTATTTGAATGAATGTACATTACAGAGAGCCAATGTGTCTGACACAGCACTCTGCTTCGCCCGTACTTAGCTGAAGCTTTTAGTACCTCCTCTGACCAGTGAGTTTGAGCTGTCTTCTTCAACCTTTTTATCTTTACTTTTTGTACTTTAGGATTTACTTTAGCTGTAATTGAATGTTCTGCCTCTATTTTTGGAGACGGGCGTGCAAATCATTTGTAGCTTTATACAGATGATGTATGGGAGATTGTTGTTTGACCCCCCCCCACTCTCCTACCCTCCTCCTTCATGCTGGTTCAGTGTTGATGTTTGGTGAAAGACAGCAGCATTTACTCTCCAGCTTGAGCCTAAAAGGTTGAGGTGTCAACACAGTGTCTTTCGAGAGTCCATAAATACCTGTCCTCCTCCCCTCCCTTTTCTTTCACTCCCCTAGCCTGTCCTTTAGCAGAACCTTGAAGCACCATTGAAATTCTGCACTGCCTTTTGAAATCTCTGTTGATGAGGCAACATGGACCCACAGTGGCTCTGCTGTTCTCCCACTGCAGGATATATTTCAAAGTCATGTTTATATACTATAAGTAGAAAGGAGTGAAAATGCTTTGATGGTATCTAACAATAAAAATGCTTAGAAATCTCCTCTGGACTGCAAGAATGAATGCTTCAGCTGGGCTTTGTTTCTCCCATGACATGGTGCATTTCACATCTTGACTCTTGGGTTATATTCTATGTAACTGGCAAAGCGTGGCACATCATTTACATTTATGTTACCACATTTAGAGTTGCAACATAGTCTATGTCTAGTCATATATTTGACCACTTGCCTGCTGTGCTATACTGTATATTTTAGATAGAAACACATTTTCATCATTTCAATACACATTTTTATTTTATCGCAAAACTGGCTCTATTCAAATTGGAAAAGATCTCTGCTGGTTGACTGAGGAGTTATTGATGTTTATGTTTGTTTTTCTGATGCTTTATACATATCTCCAGACTGGATGAAAAAAAAAAAAAAACCTTCAAATGCAAATCTGATCTTGTTTCATGTCTGTGCTTTGCAGCTCTTGCTGCTATCTTTGAGAGATGGTCGTGCTTTACAATGTAGTCAGCCACACACACATCTTCATTAAACGCGGGCTGATAAACCATTAATCCATTCAAGAACTGTTTTATTTCCATCTATTCTTGTCCGCCCACACTGTACAGCAAATAAGGAGAGAAAACTCCCTCCTGAGTATTTCGGAGTATTTCTGACTGAAAACAATCTCATCATGCGGCTCTGATGTCTGATGATAAAGGGTTTTTTTTTTTTTTTTTTTTGTAGACACGACTCTGTTTTCCTCTATGTCCAGTCACTCCTGTGACCTTTAAGGAGACCATCGATATTGAGTTTCCTAGTATCGCGTATAGTATGTGAATTGATCATAAGAGGAAGAGATATGTTCCAGTAAGACTTTCCACAATGTGTGTGTGTGTGTGTGTGCGTGTGTGTGTGTGTGTTAAGCTGTGCCTCTATTTCCATCCGTGTAGTGTTGGGGTTAGGTCAATATTATATTAGCACTGCCATCGCATTTTCCACAGCCCCATGAATAATGTAAGAGTTAGATATCCCTTCATATAAATACAGCCCATTATGGCTCTGTATCCTTGGTAGACGTAAGACAGTTCATAGTTTCTTCCAACAGATTTGATTAACCTTATTGCTTGATATCGCCAAACGGTGGCCTAAAGTTGTTGCCACAAGAGATAGACCCCTCTCAGTGGAGAAAGGGACCTTATTGTGACCTTGTTGGAGACAATCAATGGTCTTTATCTCCCCCAATGCATAATAAATCCTACCAAAGAGTTGGTCCACACACATCCCTGTAATGTATTGACCTGCACCGCCAACATTTATCAACTGGACTCGGTAGCTAAATAATTTAGGTTTTGAGCTTAGACCGTACTTAGTCAGTGGCGCCCAGACCAAGTTTGGCCTGCCACGTTAGATTGATGTGCTCCACAGAAAGTTAAGAATAGCGTAGAATAGAACTTTATTAACCCCATCACGAAGAGAAACTGGAGTTCGTGCCTTCGCTTCTAAACATAAAAACACACAAACAAGCAGCGTGCACACACAGGTCCCATTTTATCGGAGAGGTCAAACTGCAAGGTCAGTCGCTGTGAATGTGAGTGGATCAACTCTGCTGTACAGACGTTACAACTAATTTAACACCTGTGCAGTTTCTGGCTGGAAAACTTGAACCTGTACCCAGAATCAAACCTTTCATCTTCTGGCCTCTGATTGGCCTTTCTTATCTCAGAAGCTAACTTCCTCCACTTCGACAGACACAATATATCCCATTCTGCTTGAAGATAAGAAAACCCTCTCAGACAGCAGTTTGTCCTATATTAGACTGATTTTCTAAACTGTACATTTATGTTTGTCCTGCTCAGTTCTTTACTGTCATATTGCCAGGGGGCCTGCAGTCGTAGCCTTTTGAATCAACACAAGAGCTTAAACTACTGTTGTCGGCAGTGGAAAATTGCTTTCATTTACAAGAGCAAACTATAGATTTTTGCCAAGACTGTTAGTGGCAGGTATAACAGCCAAAAGCTCGCTTTAGATCTCAAATCAGAGTAAGTGAATAATAAATAAAAAATAATAGAATAAAAAACATTATATTCTCTTTTAGTTCCTGACAGTTTTTAGAAATGCCGGATTTTCTTTAGACGGTATGAGTAATACTTAAATTTAGCCCTGTAGTCGTTCATTTGTCAGACCTCTCAAAGATAAATTTGTGAAATATCATTAGGCGTGCATTCAGGAAGGAAAAAAAAAAAACACATTCCTAAATTATAATAAATCCAAACTTTGAATTCCGAGTCGTAAATTAGAGGACAACGGCAAGTTTAAATACATATTTTCCATTTCTTCCCCCAGACTACACACTTCTGTTTTGCTCAGACTCAACTCCTCTTGGATATTTGCACTCTATATTAATAAGAAATTGATGTTGCCGATGACTTTTAGTAAAGCAACACCAGATTACCATACTCAGCATGAATACTAAACGAGAGGAAGGGACGTGCTCAGGCTCCGGCTGAACCTTGATCCAAAATCTCCCTTTAACCAAATCATATTCCCCAGGATGAAAGAGGGAATTGTTCTGATAGGCTGATCAAAGCGGTGTATCGCTGTACTATAAAGGAACACCTGGAAACCTCATGGAGAATTCTGTTGTAGCAGTGAGGGCAGTGGGCAATACATAATGCATTTGTACATAATGTTTATGTAAACATCTGCTCGGGGGTGTTCTAACTTATTTATTTCACTCTTCCTGCTGATGATTTGCAGATCTTAATGACTAAATCCAGTGTCCTTGGATTTCTCAACCAGTGCTTGTTACAATAAACATGCTGCATTAGGATGGGTGTGGCTGTATAAGCTGCATTACTCATGGTCAAGGTTGCTCAAATGGCTCTATGACAAAAAAAAATAATTCTCCTTTTGAATTGTTTACTGGAGTATTGAAGACAATTTGCATTTATTTATTTAGCACTTACTTACCTCATCTGCTTTTTTCTTCTCTTTTTTTCCCCTCCTTCAGGCTTTCTCAATAAATTTTAAAAAGTAATATAATAAATGACCCTGCCGACATCACCTTTTTTATTTATTTATTTGAAGAGCCACAGTACTACATGTTTATTGTTGCTGTGTGATAATACCAAGGCTCTAACCATTTACTCATTCCGACTAAGTTAGAGGACATAAAATCCTTATTTCCTTGAAAACAGCTTTGTTTTGACATTCAGTACAGCTTTTTTTTTTTTTAGATTTAGATTTTTAATATTCATTGTATTTTCACCCAACATTTAAAGATCACGGATATATCTAAACTGATCTAAATGTCTGAAGATTGTAATGCATTCCGATAATGTTTTGCACGCGGTAATTAATATAAAAACAGAGCGGCCATCCAAGTCCAACACCATAATAAATCTTGAGACAGTTCGTACCATAACGCCTTCACAGAGATGTCTGAAATTACGTGATTTAAATCGAAAGGGTGGGCCAAACAACATCTGCATAAACATAATACTTTCTAAATTACTTCTTCAATGTTTTTCCAAGATTGCATCATCGTGTATAAGCCAACATTCACAAGTGTGCTGATGGAAGCTTAAGATATCAGACTGTGGCAAAAGCTAATGTCTGTATTACATCAAAAAGAAGAAAATAAAACACTGACATTTTAATACAGATTGTCTTGGCGCCGTGCAATAAGGCATCAAAGAAGGGATGTATATTGTCACTGCATAATGAACTACATCGAGCTTGTGGACCCACAAACCTGTTAGCACAACATGCTATCTGCTGCCAGTGTGCTGACATGATGGCTTTTCCAGTGAGTGAGCAAGGCTGCCAATAGTGTCTGGGCTGGAATGGGCTCATGGTGTAGAAAGAAGGGGAGAGTGAGGCTCTATAAATACCCCTGTCACGCTTATATCAAATCAGCCCAGAACACTAAAGGGCTGGCGTGAGTGTTCGGGGTGTTTTTCACACACGTCTTCAGAGGTCCAGGGGGTCTGGAAAGGTCAGTGTTACGCTCAATAGCACATTCATATGAGTGGGTTTGTGCATTGATGTTTATCGTGATGGGTGTCGCAGATAAAAAGTATCATTAGAATTAATTATCCAGGGGGTTATGGGATAAGGCTGTGAAATTGCTGCATCCAAACGCTGTTCCATTTATCATACTCCACATGGCTGTGTGGATGCTAGATGAATGACTGATTTAGACATTAACCAAACAACCATTATTAGCATATATTGCATTCAAAACACCGCCAATGAAATCCTCTCAGTCTGTTCCTCTCTCCTGGAGATAAATGGCATGATGCCGTTTGACGTCTCAGACATCCACAAATTAGAGCTGAATTTAGAGCCTACGCAACATGATTCATTTGTTCTTATTGTCCTTTAATGATAGTTTTTTTTAAGTCACGCTCCTTCCTATCTGCGAGTCTTCCACATTTAAATGACAGCATTTACTTTTTTAGTCCGTGCACCTCGAGAAAGACACGTACAAGCGTTTCCTGGACTGGTGCCATATTAACAAAACATTGTTAATCACTGTTAGAAAAATGCAAGCGTGGTTAAGGCAACACTGTGGTTAAGGTTTGGACAGGCATAAGGAAATCATAGTTTTGGATTAAAATTGATGTGTTGAGGAACCAAAAGAAAAGAAACCAACACTGACTGGTGGTAGGAAAAAGGAAAATGGAAAATGAACAGCGTTCTCCCAAGTTACACTCCGACCTTTTGTTTTCCCATTCATCCACCCTGACCTCATTCCTCCGCAGACTTTGTGGATTTATAATAATGTCACGCTTCTTCCTCCTTGCCCCAGATGGACAAGGATCATAATGTCTGTGGTCACTAAAGGTCTTTGTTACTTATTTTGGAGGATTTGCTGGAATGAGTTTTTTCTGGGAGGACAGTCTCCCTCCTATTGGTAACTACCCTCAAGACTGACCTTAATGAGCGCTGTTAGTTTTAGCATTGTTACATTTGGTTCCCTCAAGGCTCCGGTCTTGGGGAACCCTTGATTTAAAAGGCAAACACGCTGGCATGATGACACTGCCACAGCTGCTTGTGCCGACGATGATGAAGTTTCCAGGGAACGAATGATAATCCTGACACTGCATCCTCCTAAGTCAGTGAGCCATGCAGTATAGATATGGATGTGTCGCTGGCAGATTGGGTGGTAGATTTCCCATCTACACTTCCCGTGGTGGCTGGTGCCTCGGGGGAGCAGCTATGTAAATAATGAATGCCTCTGGGTGTGAAACATGCACAGATAACCTTCAAGACAGGTGCGGATCAGTGCCTTCACATTAGCTGATAGGATTAAGGTTAAAATCTACAGAAGCCTCTCCATAAGAAAACACAAATCGAGCCACAGCGAATAGCAGGCTACATGGGTACATAGTGTTCAGCTGATAAGGACAGGTAGAGGTAATCATGGGGGACTGGTAATAGTTCTGCAATCTGATGATGGGAATGACAGAGCTACATATCCAGCTAAAAACCAAAATAAGGAGCCTGGCCTGATACTTTCAGAAACGTTTCACCGAGCTCCACTTACTTACTTGACTAAATGTAAACATCACGAGTTGCCTTTGATGGTGCTCGATAAATCACAGAACATCTATAAAAAGAGCAAACTGTATATTCAGATGACTTTTTCACGAAACAGTCTTGTCTTGCTGCCAGTTACCTCAGACTCAGTATTCAAATATGGCAAACAAAATCTCTGTGAGATCCTCCTGTTTCCAGGCACTGCGGAGAGGAAAACTCATTGAGCATATGTTGGCATCCATAAGAGAGGAAAATACGTAGGGAACAAAAGTAGTTCTCTCTGTTGTCCCATCTGTCTGCAGAGGACTTTGTGCACCCAACAGGGGCCCGCTAGTTTCTCTTTCACAAGTCGGCTCTTGCTGTGCAACAAAAGACGTCCCACAATTCTCTCATCTCTGTCACAATTTCCTGCTCGCAATCTCTTCAGGTAAAGTGACATCACAGAGTTGGAAGCTTTGGGGAAAAGTGCTAATTGTAGACTGGATGAACACATCTGAGAAAATGAAATCCACCATGAATGACCCTCCAATTACAATAAGGCAGTGTTGTTTGGCTCTGATGAACACTTGGAAGTTGTTAGATAGAAATGATGAATCTGGAAATTAGTGCCCTTGCTTCTTATTATTTGGCTGTGTGAGGGAATTACACCTGGAGTAATAACTCATTAAACTGGAGTAATTAGCATAAACAGCTGAAACACAATGACCCCTATTCATCAAAGATATTGGGACACGCATGTTTTATAATGTGTATCTATCTCTGTCTGTCTCTCTAAACTGTGTGTCTGTCCGTTTATTTCAGCACCGGCAGTCCTATACTTTTAACAACACATTGCATTGCATTGTTGAGTTGGCATTGCCTGAAGGTCAGGGGCTGATGATGTCCATCTGTCTTTGATTCTTATCCCCCCAGCGAAATGTTTACGGTCTGTGTTGGAATGAGGGAATAGAGGGTGAGCGAAAGAGTGACTGCGAGGGAGATGAGGGGTTTGGGCGTCATTGTTAAGCTGAGCTCCAGGCTGGTCCTGAAGGACAGTTAAACCTAAAGTCCAAGCCAAGCTTAGAGAGAAGGGTGGAAGTTAATCCCTCATCCTCAGGCAGGTGTATCACAAAGGCTAAACATATACATAGGAAGACCGACCAAGGGAGAAAGTTAGGATAATTGAAGTCTGCTAAGAAATGAGCATGTGCACCCTTAGGGTGAGTGAGCTTTGCTTTGTGGTATTACTTCTTAATGTTATCAAGGTAAAAGAGATGGGGGTTTCATTGCCCAACCTTTTTAGCATTGTTTATTTCTACCCAGCTTGGGAATTTAAGAGAGTATTGAGGTGGGAGGCTACACAGCACTAGTGGGTGAACTAGTTTACCACCGTGTTTACATTGTTGTAAAGCTGCTTCAGTCAGGTATGAGGAATAGCGGTGCCTCATGCCTCTGGCACTGCGTGTTAGCCTCGTCTGTCGCAGCAAACCTTTCGGTTTAATATTTGTCGATTGAGAAGTTTATCGCCCAGCGTTTATCGGCTTGCATGTCTATTGACAAAAAAAAAAAAAAAAAAAAAAAAAGGCACGGCAACGACGCGAGCCTTCGCTTGACCCAGTCAGAGGGAGGATGGGTGATCATTTTCTGTGCCACTAATCATTCATGACACCGCCCGTTGTCTCTACAAGGTGTCTCTGTCTTTGACTGTCCTGATTCCCCTCAGCAGCAAAACAACCAAAGTCAAATTGAATCCAGAAAGGAGGATTTTAAACGGAAAGATAAGGGGGCAGATATGCCTTAATCATCATTTGCTCTTGATTAGAAAATCAATGGCCTTTGATGCCAGAGTGCATGTCTGCCTTTGGAGTTAAGAGTGTGACAATGACAATGTGGACTGGAAAATTGGCCTTTAAACAGCTACCTTCTCTTTGTTGTTTGGAGCCCCATTCTTTAATGCACTGAAAAGTCTCCTCTATCACATAATGTCTGCCTGTCAAAGAAATTACTTTCTCTCTCGCTCCTGTGTGAAACTTTGTTAAAGAAATCCTTCGAAGCTTAGAAAGCACAGGGAATTTCTTAGTTTGTAGAGCTGACTTTCACAGTATTTCCTTGATTTATATAACAGATGAGAAATAAAGTTGTCACTCAATTCTCTGTGGCAGTTTTGAGATATGCCAAAGAGAGAAAATCTTTGATGCCTTCCCAGGTTTACCTGTCAAAGAGGTTTAAAGGCAGTGTGCCCCAAGTTATAGTACGGCTAGACTGTTGCAGTCAAAAAATCGTTGCACCTATGAACTGTATAACAATTTTTGCTGTGTGTTGATATAAAGAAGAAATATACAGTACCCCAACTTACTATTGCAGTATTTTTCCGAAATGCCTTATGGCATATAGTAGTGAGCTTGCTTACCTATTATAGCTTCCCTGAAAATGAATATTTGTACCTCCAAAACAGCCGGTAAAGAAGTTGAGCAAGCATGCTACAGTATGTATAGAAGAGTGTCTATCTATACCTTCCCCGAGCCTACAGAGAATCATACAGTATGTACATTTCATTTTAGATGATGGAGCTTCATTCTCTCTCCTCTTATTAACGTGCTGCGATGATGATTTTGAAACTCGCCTTGCCCAGGCACCTTTCCCTCACTCTCCGGTCCTCTGTAGTCATCGCCTTTGTGCCATGCTGTTGTACTCGCTGTGTTTTTTACCAGCTCTGCATATCGATCCTGCTTTATCACCACCGGCTCCCTTTGCAATAAGCTTGCAAGAATATGGATGAGGTTCGGTTGGCAAGGGATGCACTGCTGATTAATATGCGCTGCGTGAGGATATGATGAAAATTCACATTTATATGTCTTATACGAACACTGATCTCTGTGTGCAGAACATCCGTAATGGTAAATGAGAGATGGTTCTTTGAAATGATGATAAAGTGTGTGTGTGTATGTGGGGAGGGGGGGCGTTCATGTAAATCCTGAAATACTAGTTGCATTTACTAGCGGCTTGTTCTTGCCCATCACGTACCCTGTGCACTAGTGTACATAATATATTGATTGCAATTCAAATAGAGGACTGACAGCTTCCAATCAGTGTGGAGGTATTAGCTGTTGCTATCTATAAATGGAAATGTCAGAATTTATCCATTGATCTGTTTCCTCCAGAACATGTGCACACATCCTTTTCAGATCACCCGATTGACTCTTTCATGGAATAACAGTCTGGTAAAGAGGAGAAATGAACCGCATGTTCTGGTTTCATGTGTAATGCCAATGCATTTTGTACAGAGCTGTGTCGTATCATAGACTTTAGACTTGAAAGACTTCAGGAAATAGTTATTATAATGCAAAAATAATGAAAATAAAATCAAATTAAATCAGAGCGGTTATTTGCATCGTATTACTCAGTTTTTGAACTTGAGCTCAAAACATAATTGTACAGGATTTTAAGTATATTAGTAAAATTAGTAAAAGCCAAAGCTGATCTTCTCATTTTTCATTTAAGCTGCATTTTTCTCACCCATACACCCATTCGTTTTTTTTTCTTTTTTCTTGCATGCCCCTATTTGACATCAAAGCAACAGCTTACATTTATTGTAATGAATCCTGATATATTTGAGCTCTGTGAACCTGTGTGTGCAACGTGGGCAGAGAGGTGTAGTAAAGAGGTTGTAGTGCTGTTCTATGGCTACCTTGATGTCAAAAATTAAAGTTATTCAGGGGCACAGGGATAAAAGCACTCGCTTACCACCGCGGAGCCCTGGATTAGAGCGCCAGATGCGAACACAATTAGCAGCGTTTGCAGGTGCGACCGTGTCTTTGTTGCTACATTAGTTGCTCCTACTGGTTGCGCTGTGTGAAGTGGGTTGGGATCTTGGAGTGATAGACGGAGTGAACCTCCAAACGTGTAATTCATTGTTGGGGGGGGGGGTGAGTGACTGGCGTGACTCCATGGTTATTGGCAGATACCTGTTTTTGTCCTCCCCAGGCCAACAGTGGCACCACAGTGTAGGGGGAAGTGTCCATTCAATAAATGTTTATCAAAACAAGAGGACCTGCCAGGTTTTGTCCTTGTGCCCACTATTAAATCCTTTGGATCGCTTTCAACTGGGATAAGGGAAGTGCTGAAATGATTATTCGATTCATCAATTAGTCAATTAACTGAAGATTAATCAGCAGTTATTTAATTAATTGATAGTTTTAAGCCTCTATTCGGGCAAAAAAAAAAAAAGTCAAACATCCATCCTGGGTCTTGTTTCTCGAAGGTGAATATTTGCAGCTTTTCTTTCTTTCTCTGATGTGTTAATACATTTCATGTCTTTGAGTTTGGACTGTTGGTTGAATAAGAAAAGGCAATTTGACCTCGACTTTCACTTTTTTTCTTTTTTTTTTAACTAAAATTGTCAGATCAATTGATGATGAAATGAAATGATTAGTTACAGCTCTGGATAAAATGGACAAATCACACAACCTCCTCTAACTGAGATAAATGCATTCACGCTAAATAATAAATCTCCAAACCAAACACTAATTCACCCTCGTCACGACTGCTTTTTTAAAAACGAGAAGCCAGAGAACACGTTCAAAAGCTGATATTTGTGCGAGCTGCATGTGCAGGAAAACGCTTTAGCGGTTTTGCCCTTGACTCGCCTCAGTTTGTTTTGCACTGAATAAAAGCATCATTTTAAGAGAATTACGTAGCCATAACAACCATCTCAGGTACATCATATTGTGTCAGCTGCAGTTGTTGAAAGTGAAGTAGTGGCTTATTCTCCCTGGGGAATAGCCACATCAGTCAAACGGCAGTGATATGTCTTTCATTTCTACCTATAATGGCCCTGTTTCCTGTTGTGCCAGTCCAGATCAGATTAGTGATTGAACACTAAAGAACAGTGGACCACCTTCGTGTAAGCCACTCGAGTACCCACGCTGATATAAAGCCACCTCAACACCTGCTCTCACTCTCAGTGTACCGTGAGCTGTAAAAAAAACATGCTTGTACAGTATATTAAAATGCAGATACACCAGACATGCAATGTATATTATGGAAGACCTGTTCTGAATGTAAATAGTATCCTATATGCAGTCATATGCTGTACCTATATCATGAAAAAACTGGTTTTGCTGAAGCACATACCTGCAGTTTTTTCAGCTCGGTTGCTATTTTACGATTGCTTTTGAATGTTTTTAGTCTTTCTGCGCAATGTGCTGTTAACATTCAAAGACTGTATGGCGTTGCGACAGAAGAAGCATATGTTTTGTGGTTAGTAGAAGTCTAGACTCCTTCCTATTTAGGTTTTTGTTTTTCCTAGATATACCTTGTGGCTCTCTCTTCTAATCCATGCAACACACCATGCTCACAGCGTGGTAGTGTGTTCCACTGTGGCAACCCCGCTGTGTGGAGGTAATGATTGCAGGTGTGTATGGAAACCACTTGTTGGCATGACAAGATGCAAAAAAAAACCAAAACAAACATTTTTTTTTTTATTCTGAATGATGAGTCTGTCACACCCCCCGGAGTTTTATTCATCATTTTCTTTTTTTCGCCTCGCCTGCACGCTCTCATTCCTGTTATTATATTCAGACGTTACTTGTTAACCATATGTAAATATCATACACATCCTTTGAATTATTCAATTATTTGAATAGACGACAGAAACAAACAACTCCAAATACCATTACACACAGTATACATACAAGATGTGACATTGCCCCTACTCCACTGTTAAGACAAGAGTTCCTGCATTAAAGTAATGAAAGCCACCAAATAGGATTCCACAGCTGAAATTAAACAGCAGTTGCATTGTGCACCCTGTGTGTTTCTGAGCCCTCTTTGGCTCTAGTGTTTAATATGAGTACTTCTGTGACCAGAGATAAGGCCGTTATGGCCATGACAAGGCCTTGTCTTGCTCTGCCATGATGCTTCTATTGCTCCTAGTGCCTGTTTGCTCCCAGGGCCAAAAACAATATGCTGTAAATTGCGCTACGGCCTCTTCAGGTTGATATGCTGCCTGCAAACGTGATGTGATTGGGTATCGATTCACACCACCAGCGCTAAAATTGCCTGCCTCATGGCCCCAGACACCAATTGTGACAGCTTCAGTACAGGACAGGAGGAGTGCCATGGCATGGGGTCTCGTGTCTTGGAGAGGATACCTTCTCTCTGCTTTCTGATCTTCACCGTCTCCTCCTCTTTAAAGATTGAAGCCACAGAGCCACCCCCCCCCTACTGTGCTGATGAACAGATCATAGCCACATTTATAGCAGTCCAACGTGCCTCAGAAGCCTATTTTTGCAACAAAATAGAAAAAGAAAATGTGTGGACACCTAATTTTCATTAAACACCAGTGATATTTTGAAAAAAAGGACAGGTTTTTAATCTGTTCCAATTATAATATCTGTGACACCGAACAAAAATTGGTTGGCTCTTCTGCTATTTCAGTAAAAAAGTAGTGGTGACACAGCACCGTCAATCTGCATTCAGTATGATTAAAACATACCCCTGGATCCTGTCGGAAGATGAATAATGCAGGAGAAATTGCTTGTGTGATGAATAAATGGCAAATAATCCCACCACAATTAACTCTCCTACATACAGTATGCAAACCAGTCATGCTCCATCTACTAAGACAAGCTGTCCAGCTGAGGTAAATCCAAAGTAGCCTCGTGTTGATGCACAAGTATCTTTGCAGTCTCAGTTGAATTTAACATGTCCTTGTGCTATGCTATGCCGTTTTAATAGGAGGTATTATATTTGTATAAACAAACCAACCTTGGAGGTATTATATGAGTAAAAAAAAAAAATATGTTGATTTTGTAATACGGAAGATGTTAATGCTAAACAGGCAGTAAACATCCTGTTACTATTTCTCCCTGTGAATGTTGGTTTTGGTAGATATAATCACTCAGCGCACGAGTAATCCAACAATTTTTTCCCTAAAGTTACTCACAGGGGTGATATGAGAAGCTGGCAGTGCACTTGTCATTAGCATTTCTCTGCTACACGCTGCCTATCTTACCATCCTGCTGGATTGGTAACAAACTTGGCACATTATTAACATTCCTGGCATGCATACCCACTCTCCGTAGTTGGCAACTACCAATAGGAGAACATTTTAAGAAAAGTATTTGTGTGGCACACCGCTCAGAGGACGGTGATACATATTCTTCCTCTCTGTTTCCAGACGTTACGCATAGAGTACGTGGCCCTATGATTTCCGCCGTAATAGCCTGCATTTATTATAATGAATCATGATATCACCTACGAACTGTCAAAGCGCGAGCACACTTAAGGCTAAAACCCTGTGAAAAGCTGTAGAGGACACAACAGAGCTTTAACCAGCTGCAAGCTGTTTGGATAGGCTCGCTTATGATAATATCTACATCGAACACAATCATTAACCACCTGGATTGAGGGAATTGCTTCCCTTTCCTAATGAGACTTTTTAGAGCGGCAGAGAGCGTGGAGGGAAAAAAAAACAACAACCAACAACCCATTTTTTAAACACAAATACTCCAGATCACAAAAAAATAGTAGAACCCCAAATTCATAAACAAGAAAGACATCATTTGTTCAAGATATTTACATTTTTGATAACATCCCTTTTATTTTCTCCTATTTTTCAAATTCAAATTGTGCAGTGCAACCACTGGAACTCTCCCATCCTCCCTGCATCCCTCTCTTTTGGCTCAGTGGGTGTTGATGTCCAAAGCTGAGGCAGGTTTCTTTACACGCAGCAGAACAAAGCATGATTTAGGGAAGAGGGAGGGCGGCTGTAGTTGATATATGTGTGTTTTGCTTCATAGGTGAGAAGAATGATGAATGGATGAAATCCACAGCCACCATAATGGTACCCTTGTGTACCATGGCAGAGGGAGAAAGAGGAAGGGTGTACTTGAGAGAATAAAAGTCAGCCTCTTCAATCAGGACTACCTAAAAGAGTTCTTGACAATATATCCTTGTTGTGCTTTCATGATAAGCCTCATGCTCGAGGATTGGGGGGGAGAACTGAGAGGTGGTGGGGGGGGCGTCATCAAATGAGGCATCATGAAGGGATTTTTCTATTGAAGAACTGAAGAAATAAAAATCTGTTTACCTGACCACAAACCCCTTAAATAAAGTAGACCGCCACGGGTGAAAGTCACAGAGGAACGTGGTTTCTATTCCACAACAAGACGATGTTAATAGAGAAGTCTTTGCATCCTCTGTATTATAATATTGGTTGGTGTGTGTGTGTGTGTGTGTGTGTGTGTGTGTGTGTGTGTGGATGTGTACCAGCACATTTCTGTGTATATGTTTTCAATCTGCTTTGTCTGTCCGTGTGTTTGCAGTTGTCCTGTCAGGTCATTTGTTGCTGGAGCTATTAATTCCCTCCAGTCCTCTGCTCCTGTTGTGCACTCATTTGCTGATATACTTGGTCTGTCATTAGTCCATGTGCCTACTCTGCATGTTGTAGAGAAATATTGACATTGTCAAAGCGCCGCTCATCGCTTCTCAACATAAGCTGTGCTTTTACATATCAAGTGTCAAACGTAAAGGGTAAATTCATCAGTGTATTCACACCTCAGTGATGTGGCAATCGTACTCCCCTTGGACACAGATTGGGAGAAGAGGCACTTAGAAAAGGAAAGAACGGAGCGAGCAGCAAGATGCTGGAGCTGACCCAGCCATTTTGATGCATATGTTGCACAGAAATATTGACCAGCTCTTTAGTCTGACTCCCTCAAGACCGGGTAATTGTCTGTCTGT
This sequence comes from Larimichthys crocea, assembly GCF_000972845.2. Classification (NCBI taxonomy): domain Eukaryota; kingdom Metazoa; phylum Chordata; class Actinopteri; family Sciaenidae; genus Larimichthys; species Larimichthys crocea. The sequence continues at coordinate 8,723,595 of NC_040025.1, forward strand.
GTTTCTATTGTTTAAACTAACTGCATTTTGGCAGTCTTCCTCCTCAAATCAACGATGGAAACCTCGGCAGAACAATGATGGGAGACAGTGGTATCCATACTGATCAGAGGAGGTAGCTTCACAGAATCGATATCTTTTCATTTAACGTTGTACATTCTGTGGATCTGCATTACACTGCTCTAGAAAGACATTTAGATTTGATCCTTTTGTCAGACGACGAAGAAGCCTTTTTTTTCTACTCTCGTATTGTCTTTAATTTTCAGCTTCTCTTTTGGGATATACGCTTATTATCTCTCGAAAGTTAGATGAGGAAAATGCACACCACTGTCACTTCTATAAGCTTAATATAAAGCTACAGCCCGGAGACAAGTTAGCTTAGCTTAGTATAAACACTGGAAAGTGGGAAACTGCTTGCCTTGCTTTGGCTGCAGGTAACAACATCTGCCTACCAACGCCCATAAAGCTCACTAATTAACATGTTATATATTGTTTGTTTTAATCCGTAGAAAAAAATAAGGAGTGTAAAAATAAAAAAAAAGAGAGTTTGTGGGGTGTAGTGCGGGGTTATGTGCGGGGCACTGACTGAGAATGCCGAGCCGAGGACATTGTGTGAGAACACTGTGCAGAGCAGCCTACAGCTTTAGGTTGCAGTCTGCCTCAAAACAGCTTGCTGTCTGTGTGGAGAGGGAACTCTTATCTGTATATGTTTATTTTTATTGCGCTGTTGATGATGCAATGAGGTGCTAAGGATGCAATTAACATCTCCTATTGACAGCACTATTCCACAAATCAAGAGCACATTGATAATGTCCGGGGCTGTACCCAATAAAGATTACCAAGCAAGCATATACTTATAACAAAACACAAAATGAGTCATCGACGTGTTTATGATCTCAACGGAAATTACATTATAAATATGCAGTATCATATCTGCTGATAGATGCTTTGCAAAACAGTTTGTTGATGTGTAATCAACATTTTGCAGAACAAAAGGAACCGGGAGACGCTGCTTTACAGAGAGACTAAATTTAGATGTCGAGATAATTTCTTTATTCTCAAGCAGGCAAGCGGAGTGTGGAGTAAACAAAAATAGTCCTCACAAAATACTGTTTATATGACAAACTAATAGAAAAAGTGCGACGGCGTTCCGAACAAAGTTAATGTCCCGCGTTAACAGTGGTCCAGGTTATATTAATCAATAGATATTTCTAAGCACAATGGTTACAGCAATGCTTTTTTGCACAACAATCAGTCCCACCACAACAATCTAATTATATCTGAGTGTAACTGGAACATTGTTGGGGACCTAGTAAGTCAGACACAAGAGACCTCGGTGCAAAGTCACAGTTTTATTTACCCAAACTTAAATATCCATGGGAGACAAACCACTTTAACTTGTGTATATAAGAAAAAGGATACACTAATGCAACTCTTTTTAGCCTCGTATAAAAACCGAGGGGAAAATATTTGTGCTCCTTCTGGCTTGACAAACAACACGAAAAGAAAGGGAACATACATTTTTACCTAAGTGAAGGGATGACATTAAAATGTGTTTTAGGTTGTGTACTTTCTGTGTTTTCGTTCTCTTTTGCCGGAGGAATGCCGTGTTATGACAAAAACTGAAAAGAAAAGAAAAAAAGAATGATCACAACTAATGAGAAATAAATGTGTCACAGTTTGACTTGCACATGACTGTGGATTTTGACATCACGTAATCACAAAACCGAGTAAAATAAGATGTTTTAGAAAGCTCAATCGAACATATCCACTTCAGTTACACATGCTGGTATTTTATTTATTTATTTTCATAGAGGATGATCGACTGCTGTTCTTTAAAAAAAAAAAACACCACTACCTCTATTTTCATCACATTTCATTCAAAGCGCCACATAAAATTAGCTGTATTGAAATTAATGTGCACGCATGCTGTTGGCCTGGATGAGATTCATGTTTTCTTTTTTTTTTTTCTTCCCTTTATCCTATATAGGTATTAAAACCTGCTCTGAAAGCAGACATTTTCAATTTGTAGATGCAAAATATTGCAATGCTGATCTTTTGATGACTTGCATCTAATTTGGAATTAGCATATCCCAGTGAAGTGTACTGTAATTTGTCTTTGATGATTGGTTCGCCTGTAATAGATGGGGGGATTGCCTGAGCCTCCCCACTGCCCTGTCTCTCTCTCTCTCTCTCTCTCTCTCTCTCTCTTCTTCCCTCTGCTGGAGAGGCACGCAGAATCTTTGAAATGTGCTTTGACCATCAGAGCAGTGAGAAAGCACTAATATTTTACTGACCTGAAATGAAAGGGATTAGGTCTAAAAAAAAACCTTCTGCAAAAGGGCTATCTCGATTTACAGGTGATGTTTTTGTTTGGTTCTTTTTTTTCCCCACCTTTTTTTTTAAAAAAAAAAAGACTTGGATATAATCAAAAGACGTATTCCAAAGCGTAAAAGGGCTTTGGGCTTTTTGAAGTTTTTCAAATGTTTTGTTGGGAAAGGCAAGACGGTGGAACAGCATGTTTGCATTCAGAGCATCCATGAATCCCTGTCATCGGCCTCCTCTTTTCCATCTCCCCTCCCCTCGCTTTTGCAAAAAAAAAAAAAAAATCTGGCTTTTACCACAGAGCAGATACAAATGGCAGATAATGGATGAGTAGAAGACAGAGTCTAGAGAAATAGGACTGTTTCAATTTCACAGCCAAGAGCTGCATAGATTGCTTTTGTTTTTTTTTTGTTTTTTTTATTGTGGGTATAGGTGGCACAAGAACTTTGCAATTATTTGCACAATTAGTTGTAATTATGGTGTAAGCATTTATCTTGCGCGCCCAAGAAGTTCCAGTGTGCTTTCTGCAGGGGAGAATAGGAATAGGAAGAATTAATATAGATTGTTTTCTCCAGAAAGTGCTGCTTGTTTGGTTGACGGCAATTAGCAGCTAATACCTGTGAGATCTCCCGTCTGCTCAAACCCGTGCTGTTTTCTGTTCCACAATGATCAGACAATTAATGACGGGTGGAGAACACTGGCAGGACTATGGTGTACACTAGGCACTGTCACAGTGGTAGGCTATACCGTACAGCAGTTGTTGTTGTTTTCTGGTTGAGTGTTTCCATGCCTTCGTGACACATAGATTATGATGAGGTTACATTTGCTCTGCATGCTTTATCTTAGGTAGTGGAACTAATCACACACAGATGCAGAAGCTTTTCCGAAGTGTCTCCCCAACCCTTGGGCTTTTTTTTTTTTCTCCATATATTTCATAGCACTACAGAAGAATCTCAAAAAGCATTTATTTGAGAGTTTGTGCATGATCTTCTTGAAGTGCTAGACACTAATAAAACCCAGGATTGTTTTGAAAGGTGCTTCCCTTCTTGTTTCAGTGCTGATATGTTGCCTTGGGGCCTAGTGTGTACCGAGTGTTGTCTTACATCTAATGTTGTTTGGATTTCTTGCTCAGGCTGGATCGCGGGCTTAGCAACATGTTTCTTCTCTGTAAAAACATTTAGATTGGGTCTTCTTGTTTTGTTTTTTTTTGCTGATAAAGGTAACATCTGGTCCTGAGCGTGCTCCTTAGTGGATCCTTTAGATTTAGATTTTAATAGTTGAGAAGCACAGTTTCTTGGACTTCAATTAAAAGTGAGTCATCAGCCTATTATACTGAAGATGAGATGGTGTTTTAGTGGGTCTTTTATTGGGCTCCACTGTAAAATTTGCAGTTCTATGTTATTACATCGTTTGCATGCTGGCATTTAACCGAGAATGGACGATATCTTTCTTTTAAAAAGTCAGGATCTTGATTGTCTTTGTATCCTCTGGTGACCGCATGCCACGCCGCACGTTGAGATGCACTGCCGCTGGTCACTGATCGAAGCACACGAACATCGCTGCGAGAGGAAAACTTGAAGAAATACTTTTAGAGACTAAAGCAACAACATGTTGAAAAATCCCAGAGCGGCACATTTGAATAATATCTGAAAGAATATTTTTATTTGGTGTATTTCTTATCCACTTCACACAAACAATATAAAATAAATAAATAAAAGCGAAGCATTTATGTGAGGCTTAAATAGATGAATACTTTCTGCTTCGACTGCTCAGCCATTTGTGTAGTTTTTCTTTATTTGGCAAAGAGTAATGCCTTTGTTGTCTTCGGTGTGCTGGAGCCTCACAGCCTGTTTTCTAGGCTACTATAGGATTCTTTTTTTTTTTTGAACAAAAAAATCAAAGACACTGTTTGTATTGCTAGTGTGTAAGCTTAGATTTGGCTTTGTGTGTGAGCGCAGGAGTAGGGGCGGTGCGTAAAAGCACGAAACATAAAGCGTGAGTGATGCGTTAGCTTTGCATCGGTGTCTTGCTTCGTCTACCTAATTTTGCTGAGAGGTTTTGAAATGAGCAAACGTTTAATTTATGGTCCGGACGCCGTAATAGGATGATAAAAAAAGATGCCTTCTATTGTTTTAAAGGGGGCTGGAATAAGTGTGTCTGTGATTCACTAAACCCTGAAATAGCCCACCACCACTTAAGGAAACTGAGCTTCTCTGGTTTGTGCACTGCTGTGAATCAGCGCTTACTACAGCATTGTGTCACATTAATGTTTGAGTGCTACATATTGTCAAGTAGATGTAGGACTTAAACAGCACTTACAGTGAAGTGTACTTACATCAACTCCTTGTTTATTTCTTCCAGAGACATCCGCGCAGACGCCATAATGGTTTCCGTGTTTATATTGAACTTGACCTCTGATCCCTGACCTCCTGCATAAGCTTGGTAATCATTTCATTTTTTATTTGGTGCATTATGATTGATTTGACCCTTTTGCCATTATCTATCATAACTGTCAACTGTCCCTCCGCCTCTTTTTTTCCCCCTTCCTTTCTGTTACCTGTTATAATTGTAACATTATAACTGTTGCACTCTCTTATTTATGTGTCCTGTTTTATTTCACACTTGTCTCTTTTCTTTGCTCTGTTAACTTCCACTCTCCTTGAGTCATTAGCATCACAAATAAATTGTCAATTGTGTTTGCTAACATCTTTAATTCTGTTTTATATTCTTCCATTTTTTCTTCATCATCTTTATATGATAAACCATTCAACCGTGTTTTTTCCCCCCTATCTATTACCAAGGATTACAACTCCCTTTCATACATTGTGTACTGCAGTAAGTCTCCCTCCATCTCCTTTTCTTGTGTGTGTGTGTGTGTGTGTGGGTGGTGGTAATGTTTGAAAGTGACAACACAAGGAAACTTAAGACAGAGGGAGGAAATATGGCAAAGCAATGTATTGCAGTATTACATCCCTTGTGCCTATTATGCTATTATTTCCTGAAATATCAACCGTAACACCCACCAGGCAGACAGTACGCACAGAAATGCATCATCCACTTTTTTGGGCCAGATTTACTCCAAAAACCCGGTCCTGGTAGACAGTAGGCATTTAGCAACAGCAATAGGCCAGTGAGCCCATGGAGTGGCAGGGCCAGGGCTAGACGTTAGGAGAGCTGGCAGCAGGAGGGAGAAGGAAGTCACAAGGTTGCAACCCAGAGCAGTAGACTTGCTTGTCTCAGCAGAGTAAACATCACCCCTCGTCTGCACACAGTAATGACTAACAGAGGAGGACGTGCACAGAAACACTATCAGGTCTACTGCCTTGTCCTGCCAGACCCCACGCATGCCATTCCTATCATCTCCCAGCCTTTGCATTCTTAAGAAACAAGCAGAGAGATACCACCCTGTGCAGTGTTGTGGGTACAGGTATTAGTAAAGGCCCCTTGTTTGTTTAAGGTAACATGGTCAAGGTTTAAGGGACAAAAATAAAAAAAATAAAATGAATAAGTAGAGTGTTTTGTTGTTTTGCATTTTGACTTAATTGGGATTAGTTTTCAACGAGACACGGTTCCATATACAGATGTACTGACCATTTGTGCAACGCCGACTTATCAGACTCCAATCAGAAGCAGTGGAAATGCAGCATAACAACAGGAAATTATGAGTGATTGGGAGCATCTTGAGATCTGACCCCCAGTTGTTTGACTGATTTTTTTTTAATTGGTTGTCGTCTCCCACTTGACACCATCAAAGCTTCACGCTGGAGGTGAGGCAGATGAAATGGTTCTATAATACCATGAATACGATAAGACACGCCGCCTTAGAAGCGTTTTGAAAATGTGATTGCAATCTCAAACCCGTCACCAGATTATTGTCCTAATGTTAATGAAGAAATATGAAGATACAGTAGAAAATGCATACTAGATTTGTATTTATTTATTTTTTACTACAGATGTTTCAACCAGAACAGGTCTTGTTGTTGTTGTCTTTTGTTCAAAGTTTACGCCTAAATGTAATAAATGTCTGGCACACAATTACAAAGAGCAGTTAAAACATCAGTAATTAATTTATGGACCTGAGCGTATGGTTTATATATCTTTATTTGTCTTCTCTGGTACACATTCAGCACATCTTTTAGTGGTGCAGCTCAAATATCAGAACCATCTGTTGTCTTTGTATTAACTTCAGCTCCGACTTTTAACTTTATTGTGCCCAAAGGGAAAGTAGAATGCACACAGTCTCAAACACGAGATACATAAAACATAATAAAAATGCATAAAACATATGACATCAATATGTAACATATGCGATCCCCTAACAAAGTTGTTCCTATTTCATTATTAAAACGATAGATGAGCTGGCCAGTCAATGGAACAAACCACCAGCAGCAATAACAAGAAGTCAACCCTTCTTGAAATATAAGTTCACAGCTGTGATCAGATCAAATTCGTACAACCGCAGTTCAGTCGCCGGTAAAGCATGAACCTAAGGCTGAAGCTCCCGCCCTTAGTAGCATCCATCTAAGGTGCTTCCAATTAAGAGCTCACTTTGCAATTCTGCACATAGTGGAATATACAAACACAGACAAATTTCACTTGGGTTGCATTTTATTTATCCAGCAGATTTTACTGCAGAAACATTTGTTATGCCCTGCTTAACAAAAGCATCTTGTACTTTTTTTTCTCGTAGTGAGGGCAGAGTTGCTCGTGGTACGGGGCGTTTGTTTAGTAGAGACATTTAGAGAGCCTCAGAATGTGTCTTGAGGTATTATTGTAATCTGTAGCAAGGGGGCAAAAGTACGTTTTCCAGTTGTTTGCAGCTCAAGGTTGTATCAAAGTAAAATCCTCCATAAGAATGAAGGTATGTGTCAAGCATGCCACTTGTGAGCGCTGGATTCATTAGCCAGCTGTATGAAAGGTAGTGACTGGAAAAGGTTGAGGACATAGTTGTAATACAAAGAGCGACACAGGGCCTGAAATTTGCATGGTGAGTAGAAGCCGATGCTTCCCGAGACTCGGTGAAGACAAGTGTTTGCTATGCCTGGTGATGTGCGAGACAGAGGGAGCAGAAGATTATTGTTAGCATACTGAGAAAAGATCATGAATTGCAATGATTCCCTAAAGCGCAGGGAGAAGATTTACTGAGACTATGCCTTTACCCCCTCTATCTATGTGTGTCACTACAGAGTGCTGTCAGCGCAGATGATTTTAGGTAGAGGGGAATTGATGGTTGTACCCCTGTGCACTGATTCAACATCTGATAATGAGGAAGAAATGCTATTTCAGTTAAAACCACAAGCCATGTTTGAGCAAGAAAAAAGCAGACAGCCAAGCCTGGCGTACCATGCAACAAGCTACAGAGAGAGAGAGAGAAAAAAAAAACAGATGATGGTGAAACATTTCCTTTCGAGCCTGTTTAATATGTGTTAAGGCATAGCTTGTGAGACCTCTCAGCTCCAGTAATTTCGGCACATCAAAGACATGCCTCCTCCCCAAGCTGGTGTAGTCTTAAGAAGGACTCATCATATCCAATCACAAATTCACCCAAGGATCTTGTAGGAATACCTCCAACACTGTAATTTTGTTCATTAAAACCAGACTAATATGGGCTGGTCAACACCACAGCTAAAGCGCTGTACTGTGACGGCGAATTGCAGCTGGTAGTCCTTGTCCCTCGTTGACCTGTTTTGTTAACTCTACTGCAGTATTTCACTGCCTGATTAGATGTCACTCAATTAAAAGCACATTTCTGCAGAGAGAGAGAGAGAGAGAGCGGCCTCCCTAGTTGCCATGGATGCCGTGAGAAAGGTAGCAGAGCTGCGTAATGTGTGTCCCAGAGCACCATAATGAAATATCCACACTGTTATAGCAGAAACACACAGACAACCCAAACTTTCACACCCAATCAATGAGAGCTGTATGGCTGACTTTTTTCCTTTTTTCTTTTTTTTTTTTTTTACATTGAAAAATTAAAAAGGATGTGCCTAGCAAGTCACAGAGGACTCATGCATTTTATAGTCAGCTATGAGAAGCACTAGGATTAATAGACCTCTCCTAATATGCCTCGCATTGGTGGTCCCTGAACACCCTGATCAGGTAAGGCCCAGCGAAGCAAAGATCATTTATAAGTGGTTCATTATTTTACCTTCAGATTCCTCTGTCTGGCATTGATTTAATAAACACTGATGTATCTCCTTGTAGAAGAGAAGTGCCATTTTTCATTTCCCAGATTTGCTATCTTTGTTATCGCAGTTATCTGTCGAGCTCTGGCATTTCAGCGGTAATACGCTCCCAATCTCGGGCTGTATATGGGAAGCGGCGCGGGGGAAAGTAGTGCAATTCTTCTATGGCAGATATTCCTTTTAATGTTTACTGAGAGATTCTTTAAAAGGAAAATATTGTCTTTTATCTGTCTGACTCGGCGCCTGTGCGTCCAGACATGGCTTTGTAAATGAACAGCTTGTTTAATAAAGTTCCACCAAAGTGTTCTGATTATCCATGAAAGGATTCAACAACGTGTGACATCAACAGTGAAGTATAATAATTAATGATCTATCAGTGTGTTCTGATGATTAATGTATTTGTTTTTGCAGTTTGATGGACCCGTAAACTGTGTGAAATAGACAATGAGCTTTGCCATCGCGTATTCCCCGCGGTGAATAGAAGCAACAGCACCGAGGCACACTATAAAAAGCTCCGAGAAGTGATGAAAAGAAAAAGGGGGGGAAAAACAAGCTCTTTATTATTAAGGTTAACTGTCAGTAAAGGCTCCTGCCCTATCATTTTTTTGTAACCGAGAAGAAGCTTGTTGTATTTTTCTGCTTCAAAAGGATTCTCCTGTGAAGTGTTAAAAGCAGTTTGTGGTCAGATTAGGTGTGTATGGCTGGCACATCAAATCAAGATGAAAATGAAATGGAATGATCAATTTGCCCTGCATTAATCCCTCCTCTCCGGCGGTATTCTATCGATTTTCTTGTTCAAGCTTCCTTGATAACAAGAATCATTTAAAGGTCACATTTTGATGTCTGTCAAAAAGAAAACATTCTTAATGCACTATGAGTGGCCTTTGAGGCTTCCAGACGTCAGAAAGCACAGACTGAATCTTGGCACCTCAGACAGATTATACAGAAAACATGGCTAAATGGCCAAAGATGCGGCGGTTAGATGTTTGCAAGGCAAAGATCCGACTCTTATTAAAATCCCTTAGATAGATAATTCTTAGAAGTAACACTCCTCTCTTCAGATTTCCCTTTAAGGTAATAATTATGATGTATACCAAAATGATTTCCACCCAAGCATACATTTTTAATTTATCAGTGGACTGCAGACTTTGCAAAAAACTCACTGGTGATGCATTCGCTTAAAATAGCTTGATGCGTGCTATCCTGATGGACATACAAAAATATTGCTAATGAGAGTGCCAAGGCTGCGTTGAGCTATGCCTTTGCTTCCAAGACACCAATATTCAGCCTCGCTTTTCATCTCACACACCACAGATACACAGATGTTGTTTTTAGTCTTTCACTTCCGAATGTCAGTGTCAGTGCCACAGTGGTAGACGGTGCACATATATGCTACTGTATGAATACAATAACTGTTCAGAGATCAGCAGCCCCCGCTGGTTTTCACAAACATCCAGCGCTGACCTTTACTTGCTCCAGCTCCAGGATATAGAGCCGTGCATCATGGGCCACTGCCTCGGGCGCTTAGGATTCTGGGAGGGAGATGTCTTCAGGGGGAATCTGATCAAACAGAAAGCATGCACAGTTATCAAAGCATCTGCACTTCTGTTTCTACACTTTTGTACTGTATAAAAGCCAATAAACTTAGTCAATTTATCCACACAGTCTTTTATTTATTTTAAAAATGAAAAGAAATACTTCTGCCAGAGACCAAAGGTTACAAAATATTAGATCAGAGAACAAAATATTTGGAAAATATGCTCAGAGTTGATTTCTCTTTAAACCACTGGAAGTTAAAATGCTACTTTATGTCTACTCACAAAAACATATGCTTGGGCGTCAACAAATGTTTGCAATTTTGATCAGGCAATACTGTAAAAGAGCATTAGCCAGAATGAGAACATTAATACAATACATATCAGCAGGTTGTAGAGGATACATTTTCAGCAGGTGGACTTGGTGCTGACTATAGTAATGGCCAATCACATCAGCTTCTCTCATCTCCATTAAAATCAGCAGACAGTTTAATGGGCGAGGAGGAGCGTCCAGGCTCCTGTGAGGAGAAATAGTCCTCCTCTAGAGGTGCAGATTTTCTGTAGCGAAACACAAAATATGAAGACATAACAGAAGTCCAAACACGCTTTCTCGAAGCAGGCAAAGTCGTTTTTCATGTCAATTTATGTGGAAAAACCCTGCTGTGGCAAGCAAGTTGTTATTTTATAGGATAATCATGTGTACAAATGGTTTAATAAAATACTGCTTTTATTGAACTTAGGGATGTCAGCGGTTCGCTGTTAATGGTTAACAACTGACAATATTTTTGACTGGTTACATGTGTCGGCCTATAGGTTAATTTTAATGTGCATTTGGAGGTTAAAAATAAAAAAATGAAGAGCATTAAATAAACCTTGGTGTGGGACTATTTCCTCCAGGAAGGCAACAAAATATGTAAATTGTGTGATGCTACTCGTCCGTTTAGTAGCCGCACTTGTACTGTTCTGTACCACATTAGGAACAAAAACATCCCTAACTGAAAAAAAATCCAAATACACTTCTACTGTTTGAAAATAAAAAACTGGAAGAAAACAAAGGTTATGCAGATACAACAGAATAAGTTGTGTATCTATTTTTTATTTTTTAGATTGTGGTGTTTTGAAAATAATTAAAGCACCAGTGTGTAGGATTTAGTAGCATCTGGTGTAGCTGCTGATTCCAACCTCCTTGCCTCATCCTCCCCCTCCTAGCACGGAAAAGAAACCGTGGTGGCTGCTAAACACAGCCCACTTAACATATTACACATCAACATAATGGTATTTTCTGGTCATTATACACTAATGAAAACATAGTTCTGCGTGCTATGTTCCATTTCTGCTATATTATGTAAATAGGGCCCCCTAAATGTGACACACTGGACTTTATTAGATCAATTTGAGGTTATTTTTTTATTTTAGATTAATCTGCCAGTTATTGTCTTGGTTGATGGATCGGCCCAAGGTAACAGCTTCAAATATCGTCTTAGATATTCAGTTTACAATAACACAACCCTAATCATAACCATACAAAATATAGAAAAGCAGCAACAGAGAACGTTTGACAAACTGTTTAGTTTCATTCAGCTAATCAATTGATCGACTAATTGGACCAGCTCTAAATGAATTGAGTGATACCCTTTAGTTTGACCCGTGTACTGACCTTGCCTTTATCTCATTAAGACTCGTATGTTGATTAGCGTTTAAATCTACCCTAAATAAAAAAAATAATACGTCAAAGAAAAAGAGGCAAAGCACAACACACTTGAAAGGGTTTATATATTTGGAGAGGTTTGTATGTGCATCCCTGCCAAACAAAGCCACAAAAAACTGCTGTCTGCGCTCAAAAACAACAAAAAAAAAAACAGTTTCATGCCAAAACAGCCCTGATGTTATGAGGAAGAAAATATGTCCCTTCTGTGCAAGAAAAAAAAAATTACCTTCACACAGTTTAAGGAAAAAGCAGCAGTATAATGGAGATTTATGAATACTTGATGAGTGCCCCTCGTTTAGCAGTGTGTGTGTGTTTGCTCTGCTACCTGTCTGAACCCATACTGGTTGCTGTAGTGGGGCCCCCAGATAGAGAGGGTGAGGAGAACTGACTGAGTTCAGGAGAAGAGGAGCAGCGAGCCCTTCCACTCACTGTGCCTGGGTCAATATAAAACCTCATTACTGGGGTGTCATAGAAAATTTGTGCACTTTCTGCTCCATCTAGCAGCAATTTTGCTGGATAAGCACTGCTCTCGTTTGGCCCATTTTAAGCATTTTCACTAAAGAAAGGCTTGCAAACAGGAAGCCATCGCTTCGCCACGGGGGCCCTGGCAGCCCAAATCCCCCCAGCGCTGCCTCTGCTCTTATATGTGTTGTGTTTATGTGTATGGATGTGTGCCTGTGTGCATGCAGAGACACTCATGACTCTTTATCCTGCCTATAGTTTGCGCAGGCTACATCTGTGAAGGCTTATAGTCTGTGACAGGCTTGTGCACCACATTTCCATCTTGAGTTTCTTTTTTTTTTTTTTTTCGTGGCTGTGCATAACTGAGGAATGAAGACATGCAACTTATATGTGGAGAGGTTTCCAACATATAGATCCCAGTTTGACATAATTAATCTCCTAGTAAGCTATTATGCTTGTTATTGAGATAAGTGATGTGCAAGCTCGGTTGAACAGCATTATTTCCCACACATTTTCCCACTCCTTTTCCTGCTGAAATATACATTTTACTCACAATGCCTCTCACCTCCTCCTTGATGTAAAAAAAAACACCTCAGAGGAAAAATACAATTTCTTTTTTATCCATCGGGAGGTTGTTGGGGACATCGGCAACCTATTCACATGTTGTTCAAATGTGTTTTTTTTTTTTGCTCCCCCCACCCGCATCATCTGTGCAAAATAGAATTTTATGAAAGCAAACAGAATGACATGTTTATGGATGTCTGCCCTCTGGACAAGCTTCTCAGCCAGTGCCACATTAGCCCCATCACTTCATGGTGGGAACCTTGTAATTTCAGAGAGTGAGGAGAGAGAAAGAATCAAAGGGAAATCATAAAGGATAGCACTGCCGTTTGGCCTACCTGTAAAGTGTTTTTGTTGTTACGTGTGTGTGCAGTAGTAGAGACAGGCTGAACAGAATGTACACAACAAAGATCCTGAATAAAACATGATCAGATAAAAGCCAAACATGCAGAAAATACCGGAAAGGTCAGAAAGAACCCTGGCCATAATTATGGATGGGGAATTTGCCAGGAATGCACTAATTAAACCACAGAAAAATCTCCAGTCTCGACCTCCTCCTTGTCCCTGCAGCTTCACCATAAGCCTGCATATTAATCATTGGGGAGGGGAGCAAAGACTTTGCTGGAAAGTGCTGCTGTGCTAACAGAGTGCACTTTAAAACACACACAAACGCACACCTATATTAGACACATAATCACTGAGAACAAACAAAAAAAAGGAGGGCAGGACGTAGATCCACAGTGGATCAAGGAGTGAAATGTTGGACTTAGCTGAAGGTTGAGCAGTCTCCTGCCTGGAATAAGGACTGGTACCAATCAGCGTCTCTAATTGAAGTGGAGTGGGAGGCCCCTTTTTCTTTTTTTGGGTTTTCTTTTTAACCACCAGTCTCAGAATAAAGGAAAGAAAGGCATCGGAGGTGGGCTGTGTCATTGTGAGTATCTCAGGCAGCACCACACAGGTTAAAGTCAAGGCCGGAACACGCTGCTTCCCACCTGCAGTGTGTGTGTGTGTGTGTATGTGTGTGTGCAGGACTGACTATACAATATATCATGCTGTTCACCTCCAGTGGTGTGTCTGTAGGTGTCTTTCTTGTTAGCGCCGGATGGCTGGTGATGATCTGAGCGATCCTCTCTCCACTTTGAGTTTACATAAGTGTACCACATCCTGCCTGTGGGGAGCGAAAAAGAAAAACAGCAACATTTAAATATCTCAAAATTGCGATGTCTCTCTCGCTATGATCAACACATTATATAAGCTGCATTTAGAACTGTTACCTGTTGTATATAATCAATGGAAAAACAATTGATTCTCTTTGTTTTACTCATTAACTCTTTGGCCGAAGCTGTACGTGCACAGGAACACAGCATGTTTGCTCCTGTCTCTAGCGAATTGCTCCTTACGGTCTGGTATCAGGTCGAATGTTTTACAGTTCCCCAGGATCCAGATGGCTAACTGTACACGACCTCCAGCACTGAATGATAAATGGCAAAAAAAAAAGCACATTTCATCCATCGCCCAGCTTACCTTCCGGCTGCACACTGATATTCCTACTGAAAGCGTGGCGGAAAGCACAGTTGGATGTATGGATGTGGGTTGCACTAGAGAGGATTTGATATAGAATTTTCTGCTTAACAGCTTAGAAGCTACCTGTGCGATTGGCGCTCACGGGTTGGACGTTGCATTCTGATTGCGAGCCGGTGGGAGGCTCCGGCTGCATTTTTTGTCTTTCTGTTTTAAAAGAAATGTCAAAAGCAATGGCCTCCATTCTGGGTTTAAGTCACAAAGCTCCGAGAGAGGAACAGGTGTATTCCCCCAACACATCGGTGGCATAAGCATTGTTCAAGGAACTTACAGTGTTAATTGTGTGTTATACCACACCCTGTGGGGCGCCCTATAAAAGCAAGCCATCCAGTGAATTAGCTTGTACATATTACAACACAGCCTGAATGCAGTGTCTGGGGTTTGGGCTGTGTTTTGTTGTTGTTTTCTGTTGTCTTGGGCTCTCCATTGGCCTGTACTGGGAGTGGAGCCCTGGGGCTCACTGAGCCACATAACCGCCCCTGTCAAAGGAGGCCTGCTGGCTGGCTGGAGCAGCCATAGAGAGTATGTGGCCTTCTCAGTTAATCATAACGCCGACTCACTCTTGCCTGATTGTATTGGCGGCTCCAGGGATCTGCCATAATTGGATCCTTGTAAGTGGGATGGAGGAGCTAAACAACCAGATTGCTGTTTGTTTATACCTTTTCATATATTAGTAACGTGCCGAGACTTCTCAAGCAGTCTGGGACTTGTCTCACTGCTTGCCGCTCTAATTAGTAATTCATTCTTAACATATGCCTCAATTGTGGCCCTATCCAGCTATTTGTGATTAACTCCACTTTAATTAGAGTTGCTCATGCAGACTTTGGCTCTGCATGGACGTGTAGTGGGCACTTGAAAACCACCGTTACCCTGCGTGGGTTCATGTGACAAAGAGGTGCCCTTGATGGATAGGCAACTTCCTGTGCTTATCCTGGAAAATTCAAATGTTTTAGAGATCCCCGGGAAAATAGGCAGAGAAGACAATACTGATATGTATTTCAAAGAAAACAAACAAAGCAACTAATAAATAAGATGAATGGATTAAAGGTGAAATATGTAAATTTCCTCACATTGTTGGCAATGGCAAGCTGTCTAAAGCAATGCGGTGCAGCTGTTACGGAAGGCTGTGGACGCCTGCTGTTTGTGTGAATCAACCAATGCAAAGCATGGCAAATGTGGCAGCTAGCGAAGTGTGATACTACTGAGCTTATGCTTGATTTCAATGCATGAAAATACAAACATGGTGTGAAATCGACGCTTCCAGTCCACTGGCTCTCTCTTGAAAGGAATGATTTATTAACTAAAACATTACAGATACCAGTTTTAACTGGTCTCAGATATCAAAGCACTTAATATGAATCCGTGATACGTTGTATTATTCATTGTGAGTCCTTGACAGACACAGAAAGACACACCGAGCTTCATCTAACAATTTCTCACCTCTCTAATGCTTGTCACCACCCAGTGCTTTGACAACCTAACTTAATCAACAAGCATTATACATTTCCTTTATCGGTTCCTGTGCGGTAATTAACTAACATACTTGTCATACAGCTCACCCACCTTGGGGGAGCATGTGGGTGAAGAGTGTATGTGTACATTTTCATGATAAGGAATTTTCATATGCCTTAAAACAGGAAACCGTCCAGCTGCCATAGTGATATATAAGCCGAAACTTTGCAAAATAAATCAAAAGGTTTCCACATTGGAGCACTCCAGTACCAAAAGCCAGTAATTAAAAGGTGACAGCTTTGCAGATTAACTGCAGAATGGAGTTTGTAGGGAAACTCATGCAGGGAAGGGGGCATTTAGTCACATGGCCCCGAGTTCCCCCACAGATAAAGCTCATTTTCTCTAGCAGTGGGGTAGAAAGAGTGGAGAACACAGCCCATTTGGTTTTGGCCTCACATGGGGCCCACAGGGGTAGCCAGCATTTTATTTAAGGTCACCAGGAATAAATGGGATTCAGGCTGTGTCTGGCAGGTTGCAGTGGACAGGGCCCAGGCTGGGGCCTTCCACCCCTGCTGCCCCCAGGCGCCCTCTCCATCTCTTCTCACAGGAGAGTGCAGGTCTTTTCCTGCCTTCTATTTCACTGTCTGGAGCCCTGGCTAAATACCTCACAACTCTCCTACTTCCAATACCGGCACCGTGTCAAAGGGTAATAGCATGTTAAAATCCCCCTCAGGTTGTTCAAAAGGGCGAGTGCAGAAAAAAACGGATCCCAATAGAAAAGCTCTTAATTCCATTTAGCTCAATAATGAGAAACAAAGGGAGGGAGAGACACGGGAGGCCCTGCATTGTTGGGTCTGCAATGTGAAACGCAGGCACCCCACGGTAGACCACATCAGATGATTCTCTGTGGGGCGACACATCGCTTGAGCCACTCTCTCATAAAGCCCACAATACGCTTTCAGGGGAATGAGTGGCCATCACAGTTTAAGAGCTTTTCTCTCAGGTGGAGGCAACAAAAAGCTACAGAGATGGATCTGGCTGCCAGTCAAGCTTTGTGTCAGTGACTGTCCTTTTGAGGAAATATGAGAGGCTGGACCGCTGTCCCATCACAGCATGATTCGGAATGAGAGGGATTGGAGCTCATGCTGAAGCCAAGCTGCTCTGCAGAGCTGTGAATATGAATATGTGAGTGGGCCATGTGTGGATAGTGGAGAAAGGGGGAGGCAGAGGAAGCCCCTGCTTGCTTTACCTTCAGACTGAGACGTACTGTACAAGTGCTAAACAGGGACTAACTACATCTCTCATATCTGTCAAGTGCTCTGCCTAATCACTTCTCACCATTTCCAACTTGTTATCTCCTAATGTCTTATAAATGTCTTAAACGTGTGAAAAAAAAAAAAAAAAAAGCTTACTGTGCACTGCAGCAGCATACGCACTACTGAGGTAATTGATATACTGTGCTGTCTCTGTGTAGCAGATCCCATGCAAGCTGTTTCAGGATAGCAAAGATGTTCAAACTATGAAACCAAGAGATAAACATTGTTATAAAATCCTCTTATAAATAGGGGTTTTATGTGTTTTTATTACATATTATATTTCAGTGCCTACTTGAACATTGAATACAAACTGCCCTTGATGCAGAGACACAATACCCAAGACACAGAGTGTTGCTACTGACATGGCCTTATTCCTTTCATTGTGCTGTTGATAAAAAAAAAGAAAGAAACCTCTGCACTGAATTCTTCTTCTTCTTCTTTAAAATGGAGCTTTTTGCCTTCATTTAAAAGAAGCACGTAGTTATTAGTGTGGTGCATAGTAAATGATGTAACTGAAATATCACAATGTGTTTTATTTAATGAACATGCAACATTATAACCAAACTCTGAATGTCAGAGCAGAGCATTTGCTGCAGCAGTTAATGTTTTAATGTGTTTGTATACGACCTACGTTTTTTCAGAAACAATATCAAGTTAATTTCTTGCTTCTTTCAGTCGTTCTTTTGGTCTCTCTTAGTGTTATTAAAAATAATGTACCGTCATTTTCGGGCTATTGAGCGCACCTGAATATAAGCCGCACCAGCTTAATTTTAAAAGAAAATGCATTTTGTACATATATAGGCCGCACTTGAATATAAGCCCTGCTGTAACATGAGGTATTTACACAGAAAGACGGTACACAAAGATTTTTTTTGTTTTAATTTAAGACACGCTTTTTTTTTCAAACTGTGCCTGAAGCAGTACGGCACCAACACGCCATCAACACGGGATGCCAAGATTACAGTAGCTCTAGTTCCTTCTTTGACGGACAGATCGATTGGCTTTACCTTAAAACCTGCATCATATGCATTTCACCGTTGTATAGGCCGCAGGGTTCAAAGCGTGTGAAAAAAAGTAGCGGCTTATAGTCCGAAAATTACGGTAATAACAACGAATTTAAAGGACCAGTGTTTAGAATTTAGCGGCAGCGGTAGTTGTTAATCCTCCTTCCTAGAGAGAAGGAGAAACTATGTTAACTGTGAAATGGGTGAAAATGTATAATATATAATAATATAATACACAAATCCAGTGAGTGGCAGTTAAACATGGTCTGTAGATATAAAAAAGACTCATAAGATAACTAACTTAATTTAAATGAATGAAAACATTATTATGGAGATCAATATGGCACATAACAATTTCTGTGAAAATCTTACACACTGGACCTTTAAAAAAATGTTCAGTGCAGTCGATAAGTCGTGTTGTAAGAACTTGCCTATTCGGATTATTGTCCTGTCTAACATTGTTAAGCCTAAACGCTTGTGAATACCCTGGAAAAGAGACTTAAAAATCATTGTCATTGCTTCCGCACCAAGACAATGAAAAGCCTACATGTCCTAATGCTTGAGGACTGCACTGAACTGTAAATGCATTTGTACAGCTTACAGTAATAACGACCTGAAAATGATCCATAGTATTGAAAATGTTTGTCCTTTCTGAAACTCTCCTGTAAAAGGAGCTGCTATATTGTTGCCCATTACTGTACCTGATCTTAGTACGGGAACGTCTTTTGAAATTAGAATAATTGTTTTCTTGTACCATCCCAGACGAGTCTGTGAAAAGCCACTGTGGGAAAGCAGTTACTGACAGTCTAAATGCCCCTTCATGAGTAACACTTAGAGGCTTTGTACATCAAAGGTGACAAGTGAAGTATTGCACAATGCCTTGAAGGTCTCAACACAATCTTTGATACCTTTGATGTACACAACAGTATGAAGGAAGTTTCCCCAACTGTAGGTTGTTGGAAATTGCACTATGGCTGCAACTAATGATTTATTTTTTTGGTTTTCTGTCAATCTGCTGATTATTTCATTCATTATTTAGTCTACACAATGTCAAAAATGTCAATATTCAGTTTACAGTGACAGAAAACAAAGTAAAGGAGCAAAGTTTCTCATCTGAGAAGCTCAAACCGGAGAATGTTTGAACTTTTTTTTTGGACTAATTATGCTTGAAAAACGACTGAAATCATAATGCCGATAATCTACTAAACGTCTCGCCTCTGATGTGCGCACACTGTATTGCGGTATCTCATTCCTTCCATGCCCACACCACAATACATTGTTCCCCCCCCAACATATGCATGGAAATTAGGTAGGAATGTGATTATGCAGATTGAGAGAGGAGCCATGGGTACCAAATGTCAGATGTCAGGTATGCATTTTCAGACCCTTGTGGGATGCAGATGATTATCATGGTAATTATTCAGCATTTGAACAATCCGTTTTCTGTGCGGAACACTGGGAAGCACATCTGCCCAGGGACCTGATGTTGGTGTTTGTCTGCCACCACAAACATGAGTGTGTTAGTCAGGGCTATAGGAGGAGAAACGGGAGGCGAGGTGGGGTAAAAGCGATGAAGATAGTGCAATGTCTGCAATTCAGCTGTGATAAACTTGCTCTACCTTGTGCCCAATTCCCCTCTTCTTTCTCTCAGCTTTCTCCTATCCTTGGTTCCTCTTAGCATTAAAGAGATTGGGCTGAAAGTGGAGCAGATATCAGTCATCTTTATCTCCCAGCTGGGGGAGGGCTGGCTCATGCCCGGGCTTTCCTCTCTTTATGGTTTCCTCCCCTCTTTTTTGTTTTCCCACCACGTTCTGTGCATCTTTTTATGCACTCTGTATATTCTGAGGCCAGCTTTTGTGGTTTAATATGCATGATAAATTTTATTCCTATGTTCATACCCATTATCCATTGGACTGAACACCCCCTTCCCAGACTCTGCTCTGCTGACAGGGAAATGCCACGCTATGGATGGCCAGCAGGAGAGTGGGAAGGCCTCCCCCATCCTTCAAGTCATTAACCCTGTGACTGGAGAGTGACCCCAACACCTACACACACACACACACACACATACACACACACACCCCATGCTCATCATAATCCTTTGTCGTCACTCTTTGATGTTCCTTTCAGTCCTGATGTACTCTGCTCAGCACACAGACATGGCTCACTTCCCTTATGGCTGCCTACTCGCACAACACACTGCACACAACACACTTGTACTCCACACGGACACCCATTAACTGCCAAGGACTTTGGTTATCTCTGTTCATACAGTAATAGATTTTTTTTACTCTTTTTGTAAAATGATTTATCATGCGACACTTGAGCCCATGAAGTTTTGTGCTCAGGAAGCTCATAAAGAACTGTACTTAACAAACATCTGTTTAATTCCTCATCCTGATACTTTTAGCAGGATTCAGACTGCACGCGCGTTCCTCTTCGTATAAACGCCAGTTGTTCTTCCTTGTTCGGCCACTTGACTTGTTCTGATGCTTACGGCGGGAGCTTTGGCCTAAAAACTCAGTGTTCCACATTTGTGGCACAGGGACCTTGACCTACAGGTCTCCAACAGAAGGCAGAGTCAGAACGAGAAGGAGATGAAGAGGACAACAGGAACCGACAGCATAAAAGGGGGCTGAGTGAGTGCACTGAGACAGGCTGAGCACCTATTGGCTCTAGATGCATTTTCTGCCGAGCGCTGGCTGAAAGACAGAGAAACTTAGGCCATGAATTGTTAACTGGGGTTGATCTGGGACAAGTCGAGCATGTAAACAGTCAAACTGGCCTTCTAACAAGCTTGACTCTTAATTTACATTCTTCCTCATTCCCTCTGGCTTCCATTATACATGAAACCCCTTATGAAAAAGTCATAAATGCAAGAAATTATCCAGGGAAAAGGCCCACAGATTACAATAATTACAATCTAGAATCTGCTGTTTTTAGGAATGCTACTGTACCACCAGGGACTCTGAGTTTACCCTGCAGTCACTATTGTAGACTACAGTATAGGCCTATAGCATTATACCATATTGTGCTATCCTATAGTTGCTCACAATAAATTGCTGCACGGCAACACCAATAAGTGGAGAGATAATGTAACTTTAATAGAAACATCTCTGGCCTGTTTTCAGAATATTACTTTATGTATTTTACTTAAAGGGATAGCTCCCTGGATTTTTACACATCAAAGTGTGTTTACAGGTCTTCGGGTGAGCAGCTGCATACGTTAAAATAAAGAAAAAAGAAGAAGAAGAAGAAGAAAGTAACGTTATATAAAGGCTTTTGTGGCTCAAGAAGGAAGCTGCGTCAAATCTGATAAACTCTGATAGAATTTTAGTCAAGGCTGACGACTACAAGTTTGAAAATGAAAGACTTGGGTGGCTGAAGTTAGAAAGAAGTGTAGCCAACTCCTCATCTCTGCTTGAGGCCAGTGGCTCAAGGTTACATTAGCTGCTAATAGCATAACACCCCCGAATCGCCGATCGAACTGTCAGCAGCTTTGACAAGGAAGAATGTGTGGAGGAAAAAAAAAAAATACGACGTCTCTGGTTCTGCTGCATCAATTTTTAAACTTTAAAAAAAACTAAAAACTCGTCCATCACGGGTCTGGTAGTGTTATAGAACTGCTAAATCGTTCGGAGTACTGTTTTAACTCAATATTTAATCTTTTCACCCATTCAGACTAACCCTGATAGCACAAGCATCTGAAAAACACACAAGCACACATTTCATTTACAACACCTCGTGGCCTCTACGGTGTAAGCAGTGTGCTAATTATACGCTGAAGTGCAGAAACATCGAGACAGGGGGAGAAAATAGTTGCTGCCGTGATAACTTTTTCAGAGTTGTAAATTCCTGTCTCGAACCAGCATAAACCAATGTGTAATGTTTTGGCATTTAATAAAGCTTCATATTGGACCAGTTGGTTTTTCGATTTCTCTACATTACTGCACGCCCACGCTGATGCATTTTTAATTTTATTTTCGGTCTGAACATGATGTTAGTACGGGAGACCAGTTAAGTCTTCAGCTGCGTTTGAAACTCCCTGTCCTGGTTAGTGAATAATGCTAATGGTAACACTGATAGTAATAACAATAAAATGAGATTTCAGCAGAGTAAGAGCTTTTCGACATGATTAAGTGTGCAGTCTGTCCTGCCCAGTACTGAATATTTTGTCAGGACCTGGGTGTGGTTATTGATTTTCCACCTCATAATGAACTGGTAGAGACAGACACAATATTTGTTTTGAATATTGGGGACATTTTCCCATCAGAGTTAAGAGTAAGAGACAGCGTGCCTTATGGCGCCTCAACTTTTTGTTTTGGGGTGATTTCTGTGTTGCTGACTGTGCATCGGGAGAGTGAAAGACAGTTTCCAATATATTAACTTTGAAGGGCTTTGCATTGAGTTATTTTTGTGACAGCCACGTTTTATTTCTGCTGCTTCCCCGTGCTTTATCTAATTTCTTTTGTTGTGGCATAAACATGGAATTCTTGTGAAAATTCAATTACTGGGGCCTTTGGAGATTCTGCAAACAAAGACGTATCGGTTGTGTATCTCCCTCTCCCTCACCCTTAAAAAGTGTATAGCCAGTGGAGTTTCTAATTTATTCAAGCAAAACGTCGCTACCTCTGTTAATCATGCAGAGTGGGCTGAAAGGCCCAGATCAGCGCAGACTGGCACAGCCTGAAACACACACAGGCCTTATTTATTGAGGTTTGTGTTTTTGTATTCTGAGGGTTGTGTAATGCATTCAAATGAGGGTGCAACAAGCCAAAGTCATAGCAAGTTGCTGAGGGAGTACGTCAAGCATTGTGGCGATGTTTTTATTCCTGTCTCCTTGCCTCTTCACTGCTCACCCTGCCATCAATAGATCTCATTCAGCCGAGGCTTTTCTTTCAGCCCGCGTTGCGTTGCATTGTGGCAACAACTGTCGGAGGAGAAAGGATGACTTGTCAAGGTCAGAGATGTGCACTAATTAGCGCTGACCAGTGAACTGCTGGGTTGACTCTTGTGCCCTTCACCCCTGAGGCCTTGTAGCGTTATATGTGTGTGTGTGTGTGGGTTGCTTTTTCTCTTCCACTGCAGAGGCCAGCCATCTGAGACTGCTTGTACAACGCATACCACCTCTATCACGCCCCAGACTTGACTCAGATGGGGCAGTCATATGTGACAACCAGACAGGGGGGGAAAAAAGAGATGGAGATGGAGAAGAGGGCGGGTGGAGGTGGCAGTGAGCATTAGCATCCCACTGGGCGTTGTGTGCTTGTTATAGCATGAGATCACGTAGACAGGAGAGGGCAAAAGAGAGAAAAGGTGAAAGAGGGAATGAGAGGACGTTGCCATGATGGTCCTAGGAGGTAGCGAGAATCCAATTGATAGCAACACAAACAAGAGGGTTCACTGAATAATGATGAGTGCAATGGCAAAAGTTCAGCCGTATCTTAAGGGGTAATTTTAGGCCTTTCGCTTGGGAACAGCAATTTCCTCCAGCTCTGTCTCTGAGCGATATTACTGTGGAATCATTACACTAATTCATCATCCTTGACTTCTTCGTGTTTTCTGCTGCACTAGTGGGAAAAAATGGTTGTTCTAATTGCGAGCCATAGAATTCAGATGTAAGCTCTGAGTCCTGTTCATTGCTTCTCCACAAACTCTCCGCTCAGAACATTTGCAGAATTAGTCGCGATCAGTTGTTACCGGATAATATGAGGCCTTTGACATCTGCTAGATTGTCAAATTATCCGAGTGTTGTGTTATACGGTATGTTGAAGAATTCCCCTCTATATCACTGTTTCATTACAGGGTATTGAGTACTTACTGTATATAGCCTGTACAGCGCATTACAATAAGTGCTTTGCACTACATAGTAACAGTTGCCCAGAGATATTGATCCAATTTGGCATGAACATCATGCTTGGCAGGATTTTTTTTTTTTTTTTTGCTGTATCATATTTTGTTTTTGTTTTTTCTTAAATCCCTCCCACATACTGTTGTTATTAAATGTGGCTGATATGTATTCCATCTCTGTAACGCTTTGCTAGAAGCAGTGAAGGAGATATGTTAACAAGTCTGTTCTCTAAGCAGCATCCATATGGATGCCTCTGCCCTGCTTCAGTCACTGTAGTGGTAACTCACAGACCGATGAAACACATGCATGCCGCTTGCCTCCATTAATTTTTGTTTATTATGTATTTATGCTCTAAGCCCGAGATTTGCTGTGATCAAATGCATCTGTTTCGGCATGGATCAGTGGATAACTTTGGCACGCCACCACCTCCATCACATCCTGCTTTCCATCTATACCTCTCCTCTGTTTCTACTTTGCTAACTCTTCCTTTTTTTTTTCCCCCTGCCCTCTCTTTCGTCTCTCTCATCTTTTTCCCTGCTCTATTTCTACGTTTCTTTTTTTTCTTTTTTCTAGCCTCTAGTGCATTTGAGCATACTATATGAATCACCAGTCTCTCTCTGAAAATAAGATCAGTTCACTTAATGGTCAAAGGGCATTTTCAGCTTTATTAGCCAAATCCCGGGACTTAAATAAGCAGGTCTTATAAGGGACACAGTGTCTTCTCTCAAACTGCTTTAAATTACTTATTAAACTCGTGTGAAGAGCTTTTGTTTAGATCCAGAAAAGCCTCTTCTCCCTTGGATCTCAAATTAACTCAATGAGTGTAGTGTGTGTGTGTGTGTGTGTGTGTGTTATACAAACATAATTAAAATGTCCATTATAATTATTAGAATCTCAATTTGTTGCAGTGAAATTTTAACACATCAACCAAAAAAAAAAAAACATTTAACATGTTTGACTTTGAAACAGATTAGATTCAGATGACAAATTGTTTCCTTAAATGGACCGTCATGCGCCGTGCTTTCTGTAATTTGTTTCTAATTTTCGAGCAAATATTAGAACGTTTCCTTGTCTCGAGACAGAATTTCACATTTGTGTCTTTCTAATGTCTCATCTGGCACGGTGGGGGGAAAAAAAGAAGAAAAATTACAAACACTGTCCGGATTCATGGCATTTACTGTATTTCAAAATACAGCAACAGCTGTTAACTACTACATCAGTAGCAAACAAATATGTCCTGTGCGGTTTCTGTCTGCCGACTGCATCTGAGATTCAGTCTAGCATGAAAATCCCATCAGCTTCTTGGCCCTGTGTAAGAGAGACATTTTTTACTCATTATGTCTTAATGCCATCTCTTCAATACTCTCAGTGCATTCTGGTAAAAGGAAGTTATGCCCTCTCAGCACTTCCTCCGTGACATGCTAGCCCACAGTGGACAATCGCAGGTGCTTTTAGTGAGACTCAGTAATGAGTAGACATGAAATCCAGGCTGAATAACCAATGAGTGCTCAAATGACAAGCAGTGCCACAGTGATGGAAACATGTAGCCTCACCATTTTAAACACATCATTATTACGTGGAGCTAGTCACAAGTGCAGAACAGAGGCCTGCTGTATTGGGTACAGTAGGTGTGGTATATGATGGTGCATGAAAGCAGGTTATGCAGAACATAAACAATAATGTATGTATCTCAGATTTACAATGGTACAAAGCCTTTTTTTTTCATTTACTTGCTGGTATTTATCAGCAGCCTTCATTTTATTTCTCATTAAGAACAAGTCGTCCGGGGTGGTTGGTAGCGTAGTGGCTTAAGCGGCCGCCCCGGGTGTGGAGGCTGTAGTCCTCGCTGCAGCTGGCCCTGGTTCGAATCCCGCATCGGACGGCCATTTACTGCCTGTCACTCCCCCTCTCTCTGCTTCCTGTCTATCTTCAGCTGTCCTATGATTAAAGGCCAAAAAAATAATCTTTAAAAAAAAGAACAAATCGTCCAATTTCAGAATATTGTGTATTCTTAACTGTAATTTGCAACGAATCCCACAAACACACCACAAAGATGCATCACCGTAGTTCGGTGGGAGAAAAGATAAAGTTTGCACGTCAACTTAAACCGCCGTCTTTTTAGCCTCAGTCAGCGATTGCTGGATGCTCTGAGCTTCCACATTGCATTTTTAATCTCTTTGTTAGATGAGGATGAAGTGGGGATCACTTCTGCCCTGCTCATTATTTCAAACAGTTGCTTTCAGGGTCTGTTTCTGGGTTCAGATAATACGCTTTCTGTACTCTAATAATCTCATGACATTGTTAGTACGGCATTAACAATTTGTTAAGACACAGAGAAGGTGAATGGTGAAATCTTTTAGCGAAACATTTTTAGCAGACGCCGTGTGAAAAGACAATTCAGATCAGAAATACATGTAAGGCGCATCGTCGTACATCCACTATCCTAAACTCAGCTCTGCATAATAGGCTTCAGAGCCGGCATTTGTTTTATTCTGCCAGCGTATGACAGCATTAATTGACTTAGGATACTGAATGGAATGGCTGAAAAATTGAACCCTGGTACAACACATTTGTTTTGAATAGATGATGACTGCCGGGCCTGCTGTTTAAACAGCATCGCAGGCTTTGGACAGGTGGAGAGAGAAGGCTCTTATCCGTCTTCATCGTAATATCAAGGTCATGGATGAGTAGCTGAGCTAATCTCCTTCTTCTCATATCTCTTACGGAGCGAAAGAGCTGGCAGGCCTGCCGTGTATTAAGCCCTCTCCAGCCAAAGACAGAATACGATGTCTGTTCCACACAGGGAAATATGATAAACTACACTGAAAACGAAATTCAAGAATGCGGAGGTCCCGGTATTCGTAAGTGATGTACTGTACACATCCGCACCCAGACACCAGCTGCTAAATCAAATTGGAGATAATCTATGCATATTCAAATTCTGTGCCAAACTATATAATCTTCGGCATCTGCTTCATTATGCATGGAAGGCACCATTTTGAGCCCGTATTTCCATCCAAACACCATATCCCCTGCAAGTTCACATGACTATTAAATATTGTACCAGCTTTATTCGGGGGGGCATGATCAAAGCACAAAGCTCGTGAGCTTAATAATGACAGACTCATGTTGACAGATGAGATGGGGTAAAGGCTCTGAAGTACTGTATCAGAAAGAGAGTTGGCTCCTCCTCTCCCACAAATAGATTTGCCCCGCACAAGGTTTTATCCCCATTGTTCATTAGACTTCTGAAGGAATAATTAACAAGGCTTTAAAACACAGCTTTTATGGATCACCTGCTGTCCCCCCCTCCCAATATCATTTTTGTGATTGCGCAGCAGAATACAGCGAGAAGCATCGATGCTAACGTCTGGCACCCAAATGCCTTGCAGGATCAGTAAGTCTCCAATTAAAGCAATATCTCTCAGTCTTGTGCCTGGCACCGGAGCACTGAGCTCACCACAGGATTCATCTGTATACAAATACCAAACTTCTTTGTAATAAGAGCGCGGCCCCAAGATAAGAATAAACTGCCTAAATGCACTAATGCAGCGTGCAGATACATTGCGTTTTATGAAGCCGAACTGTATTGTATAATGGTAAGCCAAGACCATGGTAGAATAATGGGAGGCAAGGACATTGTTCATTTAAAAGTACGAAAAAGGGAAACAAGAATATTCCTTCATTTTAGAGTTACAGATTAGGCTAAGAACATTACCTCTTATCACAGACTGTAGCTGCAGAGAGCACTGTCTCCCTTCAGCAGCTCTCTTTACCTGAATCACCGTGCCTTCTCAAAATGCACAAATATATTTGTCATGTCTGGGGCCCGCCAAATCACGAGGTAAATATTATCATCCAACAAGCAAACAAACAGTCTTTCGTGTGGTAGATAAAGGTGAAGCGTGTGGTGAGGTTAATGGGACCTGGCTATTAGCATTGTCACTCAGTCTGCCAGGTCTGACAGTGCAGCTCAGTCTGAGGGCCTCTCCTCCCCTCGTCCACCTGCTTATCACCCAGATAAATTAACTCCGGCAGACAGGAGAGGCAGGTGGAGCGGAGGGGGTGGGGGGGCGCAGATCCTCACCTATCACAAGACAGGAACACCAGGCACAGATCATTGCTCTGTTGACTCTAGTTAATAGCGTGGGGCCACAGTGTGTGTCAGATTTTTGGGGGTCCATGAGATTGACGTGCGGGGCAGGAGAGTAAACACTTGATAATTAAACACAACCGCATGTTTGTCAGAGGTGATGACAGTGCCCACAGACCCTCCCTCTTCTCATTCTCACTCGCTTCTTCCAACTTTTGCATGAGGCAACGATCCAGTTCCTCCAACTCAACAACAAAATACGTCATTCGTCATTCCCTTCCAAAGGACCCGAAAGTGTTTTAGGATTCGATGGCAACTTCGTTGTTAGAAATATGTTTTTTTTAGGTTTTAGCTATTTAAAATACATAGTTGAGTTTGCAGAAAGATGATGGAAAACACAAAATTGACAGCTGATAGGAGACAGGATATAAAAAACAGCGTATAATGCCAAAGTTTGGCGCTTTACTCATCTAACTGCCTGCAGCCTTGACCGTCTTCTTCTGGGTTTTTCTGGCAGTGTATCATTATATTTACATATCTATATAATACCTCATCAGTACTGTGGACTATTTCTGCTAGCACCTGGCCCAGGAAATAATCAGACACATAATCTGCCTTTAATATTGTTTTTACACTTCGTTTTTTTTGTTGAAACAAACCTAGGTAAAATGTGATAATTAATAACTTTAGGTGGATTTTTTTGAACCTTTTGATGGAGCCACGCTGTTTCCAGTCTCTGTGCTGACGTATGCTAACTGTCAGTTGTTCGCCGTACAGACATAAAAGTGGTATCAGTCTTCTCGTCCAACTAGGAAAGCGAATAAGCGGATTTCCCCGAAATTCTGAAGGTTTCTTTCATGTGTTTCAAGAAATGAACAAAGCTTCTGTTTTCTGTCTAAAGAGTTCTCACAGGCAACAGGGCAGGATGAAGATTTCCTTTTTAAAAAACAACCAAGGACTGTTGATTCAAGACTTCAGTGAGATTCAAAAAAGAGACTGTCAATTGAAAAGCATTCAGTTGGCTTTATTGGGCCCGGTTTGCCTTGTGGGTGCTCTCTGTTTAATTGAACACTCATTAGAGACTACACTGTTATACCCCCACAGTTTATAGTGACATTCCCCCAAATGTAACGTAATTACGTTTAGGCAAAATGGCGGGCTGAATGGATCCAGATCAGTTCTATAACTGCATACAGTTTGTGCTCTCACTGGCTGGTCATAAAAGAAATCATTTTGGGAAAAAAAAGTGTGTGACACTGGCTGGCACCCAGAGCATATGACTGGAACAGGAAGATTACAGGCGCGGCTAAAAGGGAACGGTAATTGAATTCCAGAGATCCTGACGCACATTACACCAGACAGAGACAAGAGAAAGCTTTTTTGCTCGATGAGGGAAACTGGAGGGTAGAGAGAGGTGAGTCCTCTCACTACACAACCCCTCCCCCTGTTAGTGCCACTCAGCAAAGCTGGAGCCATTGCTGTGTTAACAGTTTCTGTTCTCACGGGACGGGAGAACCCTAACTGTCGCCCACCTCCAGTTGGCTGTGACCGGTGAAACCACTCCACTGTGTCTACTTTATATTGGTGGTTAGACGACACAGCACTGCCAAGAATTGTCTTTTCTGCTGCTGAACATTTAATAGAACCAAACTATCCATGAAAGACAAGCCAAAAGCCTTTATCAAACTACTTGCAAATCTGAGAGAAGGAAAATCCATCGCAATGTTTTTCGAGGGTAGCAATTTGTCTTGCACAAATACCAGCTGGAAAGACTAGAATGATCAACATATAGAGGCAACATAACAAAGTCTTCTGCCGTGAAGCAAATCATGCAAACATGCCATCGCCGTTCGAGTGATCCTATAAAATGGTGACGGAGGAGACGGTGAAATTGACCGTTTTAAAACAAATGTAAAAATGTGAGTCGCGCTGCCGTATAGAAAATAGACATCTCTATTCAGCCTCTAAAAAACAAAACAATGCCATTGCATCTCAGTCTAAAAAAAAATAACCACTTTTTTGTTTGTTCTTATTGTTTTTCTCCTTTTTTATTGAAATGACTCCCGAAATGTGAGTAAACAGAGGACTTGAATATATATCACATACGGATCTCTTATATTCTCGCCGTTCCAAGAATGTTTGACAGTTGTGAAAGTGGAACATCATCCACTTTGCTGCGAGTGATCCCAAAGACTTTTATTGTCCTAATGATTCAAGTCATACCACAAAACAACCAGTGAGCTCTAATGTTGAAGCAGCAAGAAACAAATTTCAGAGCAGATATACATTAGCCAGCTTATCAGATAGTTATGCATCACATCAGCATTTGTGCTTCTGTTTTGTTTACAGCAACAAACACCATCGAGATTTAGTCAAAATAGAATATCAGTATGCATAAAAAAAAAAGTCCAGTTCCAATATCAAACATACAAGTCGCAGCAATTGTGACAAACTCTCTAAATGTAGTTACAAAAAAACATTTTTTCCATGCACCAAACTTCAGCTAAATCTGAACGGTAAAGGAACAAACCATCCTCCGATTCCGACTTCCTGTATAATAAGCACAGCAAAATGAAAGAAAAGTACGGAGGAGAGATTTACAATAGATATAACAACAATGGTGAGGAGGGGAGATTGAATCTGTCAGCGAAAGCTTTCGCTGGATCCCACTGGTACCCAGGGTCTCATTTTAGCCCTCGACTGATGCTGCTGCAGTCCACTTAATTGGCCGAGGCCAAAGAAATTACGTTCTGGGCATGTCCACAGCTTAACAGGGTGACATATATGTAATGCTCAGGGATGTTTCCAACATCGATTTGCCAAGGGACCCCATGGTAGCACTACTGAAGGACAGGCACATACTTACTTTCTTCAGATTCTATTTGCTGCACTTATCAAATGTATTCCCGTTTGCTGATACACGCAGCCTGTTAAGATCCTGAACCTACATAAGTTTTTGAACTCTTCTCTCTTTATATACTACTATTTGTCTATTCCTAGTGTGTACTGCTCTTCTCTGTACCCTGCTGTTATTATCTCCTATATTAATTATTTTATTGCCACGAGTATTAATCATACTTTTACTTTCTGCCACTATGAAGTGCAAGTAGGTTATGTGAGCTGTATGTGGTGCTGGATAGAGGGAAGATGTGGGAGGGTGCGAGAGGGAGGTGGGGCGGTGGAGGGTGTTGAAGGGGGACAGTGTAAGTTTTAACGTGTGATCCTGAATTTAAAAATAAAAAAAATGAGTAAGAAAACAAACTGCGTCGCCTCCGCCTTTGATAGACAAAAAAAAAAAGTTATCGTTCAGCCGGTAAACGGTGCTATCAAACCGCTGACCTACTAATTTACCAGCTCACGACGGCGCAGCCACCTTCCATCTCGCAGTATAAGTAAAGATGACTATC
The DNA here is from genome assembly GCF_000972845.2 of Larimichthys crocea. NCBI lineage: Eukaryota > Metazoa > Chordata > Actinopteri > Sciaenidae > Larimichthys > Larimichthys crocea. Next base: position 8,755,069 of record NC_040025.1, read on the forward strand.
AGCTTCAGAGGAAAGAGAAAAGTTCCTCTGCCCTCTTTCTAAAGTTTCCCAACAAGTGTGGATATTGAGGTGGGTGAGTGCGGCGGAGGTTGTGGGGTGCTTGAACTCTCTGCGGTGCAGGCAGTAACCGTCTTTACATTCAAGAGAGAAAAGATCAAAGAGCATAAGTTTAAAAGGGAGGAGGGGCGGTCTCAGAGTCTCTCCTCTGTTTGGGAGGCATCCAGGTATCTGCGGTGTGTATTGATGTGGAGCACCGTCGCGAGACACACTTTCCCATCCTTATTTCCTCTTGTCCTGTTGGAGCTAAACGGGCTGCGCTTCAAAAACACTGCTTTATCAAAGACACCACTTAAATTGTCTCCCCCTTTTTTTTTTTTCTGTGCTGCTCCTCTGTTCTTCTGATAAATATTATGTGTCTTTCTGGCTGAAGCGCTGTAGAGGAGGCTTCAGAGAGTCGACTGGTTAGAAGTAATCCCAGAGAGAGGTCGAAAAAGGAAAGATGCTGGTTAGCGTTACTTCAGACATGCGGCGCAGAATCGTGAACCGAAGTCAGATGTTATTTCAGCACGCACTCTGTGCTTTTTCCACAGTGTTTCTTCGCCTGACCCACGGGGTCTAATAAGACACTAGAGGAGGTTCAGTCAAGCTGCTCTACGAATGACTTTGCTCTGCAGTTCCACCTGTGTCCTCCTCTGGCCCGCGAAATAACCATATCAGAAAGCGTTGTCATTCAAACCGGCAAAATGTATGACCTCCAGAGGGGTCTCTTTTTGGAAAAAGGTAACAGCTCCCTCCAGAAAATATTGTAAAAAATCACTAGGCCTATATGACAATTTGCAAATATGGTGTATTTCAATAAACTTGGACACTGTTTATTAGTCCAATTAAACTGCTGCTACACGCTGCCTGCAATATGATGCTTGACATTGATGTTTAACCGCAAATCTTCTTTTACTAGATATCCTCTCTCCATATTTATTGTCTTGTCACTGTAATTATTGCACCTGTCCTGCAGGAAAAATCCAGACTGTATGCCAATGCATGGCCCTGCATGAGCCCCTATTAAAAACCTGCAGTCACAGGGATTAGTGTCTGTATTCTATACAGATTGGAACAGTGTCAAAAGAAAAGAAACCAAACTAGAGCAGGGGTAAATAGGGTCTGGCAGAGATTATAACAGTGGATATAATAAGGCTGGTTTCCACTCTAATTGTGACACCAAGCCAAAGCTTTGCAATTACGGTGCAACGAGCAGCACTCTAAGTCCACACACCAGTGGGGGGATCAGAAATCCTCAACAACTTTAAGCTATAGTATCAGATTATGTCATTATTAATTAGGCACTGTATGAGAACAACCCTGTACTGTGTCCTCTCCTTCCCACATGTAGCCAAGCAGGCAAGTAAACTTAGATCAATAATTACACAAGGACTATCCTAACTCCTCCACAGCTCTGTCACCAAATTTCACACTAATTGGCCACACCAGCTGAGAAACCCAGAAACAGACCTTTATTGAGTTAACGTATGACTGTGCATAGTCTGGAGGGACACCTACATTACCTAGAGTGGCTACCTTTTGAAACCCGAAGGCACCCATGCATCGATGCAGACGCAAGGTTGAGTGCAAACTGTTGCATCCATTTTAAATAAAGGCCTGGCTGTTGTATTCGGCATGCAAGCATAGTAAGCATTGATCTGTTCATGCATACATGCAGCACACAGCTTAGCATAATTACGTGGCATACTCCCAGCTAACCAACCATATAGTTTCTCAGTCAGCCTTGGCTGTTTAGCAGTGGATGTGTAGCGCGCGAAAGTTCTGTCACAGTTGTAATGTCTGTGTTTATTTGTATGTTCTCATTTGCTTCCCTGATGCCGGCTGGTGTTATCCTACCTATTGATTGAAGAGAGTAAGAGGCCCAGGAGTCCTCTGGTTTGATCTGTGTAACATCCTTTTCCTTAATTCTCCTCTGTGAGTTTAATACCGAACACACAGGTCCCTCTTGACAAAAGACTGATCGAGTGAAATGTGGAGCTATCGAAAAACAAAAGAGGTGAGAAACAACAACACCTAGAAACAAAGGACCGGCGAGACGTTAGATGGAAAGGCTTGTGTCTCTCAGCTGATGTTGAGATCCCAGCTCGGTCTGACCCTTGCGTCAAATGACACGATACAGAAGAGTAACAAGGGGCGGCGTTTATAATTGCTGAACGTTGGGGGACGTGTATTCTCTACGCCGCCGTGCTGCGTACATGTTTTACTGGTGCATCACTGTCTAAGCAACTGCTGGATTCTTATCCTAACAGCCTTTCTTTGATTCACTGAGTGGCATAGAGTAGCCTGTTTAGAGATGGTTGGCGGATACCAAGGCCTGGGGTAGACACAGACAGTAAGACAGCCAGCCGTCACATGAAAGTTTGCTTTGTGTTGGTTGACAGGTCAGTTTTTTTGGTGTGTTTTTCAAGCAGGTCTCATCCAGGTAAACGAAGAGATCAAAAGTACTGGGCTTGAGCTAGCATCACTCCGTCTGTGATGTAAGGCCTCCTGTCCTTAGATCTTGGGCATTTTCTTCTGCCTCCTTCCCTGAGCCGTATCTCTGATGGAATTTTAATGATAAGCTCACTAAGACTGAATTGTTATCTTTACTGCACTTCCACTGCACCACAAACATCCTTATACCCATATCACACACACACACACACACACCTCACCATAAATCCATGAGAGCAGAATGACTGTGTGTCCCTGCTGAAAACTTTCCATTTGGACAGCTATCTTTTTTGACAGTTGCATACTCCGAGAACATTGTATTTCTGTTTGCAGGCCGGTTTTTGATTAGTGCCAGCACTGACACCTTTAATAGTTTAGGGGGAGGGAGAGAAAAAAAAATCAGCTCTGGATCTGTTGCTAAGTGTTTTCTGTTTTTTTTTAAAGGTTGGGAGAAGTGCTGTAAAAAGCACCATCTTCTCCCTGAGGGGACACACCCACTCAACAAGGGTGAGAGAGAAAGAGAGAGCGAGAGAGAGAGAGCGAGTGCTTGTGTGATGGTCAGAGAAGCAGACATCTCTGGTGCTGAAATTGAATCTGGTCCCAAGTTTGTAGTGGAAAAGCCAAAGTGACAGAATAGTAGATAATAGGTTTGCTGTAACGTCACGCCTGAGTGTATGTCCACACTTGGGCATTTCTGGAACAGTCCAGCTTCTGACGTCCTTATGACAGGCCTCTTCCCATTTCTTTTTCCTGTTACACGGCTGTGCAGCCACAGCCCATTTTACTTCAACACTTTTAGCATGCTCCATGGATTGCTCTGTTGCCTATTACTTTGAGTGCTGAGCTATCAAAAATGTCTGATTTGTTATTGATAAAGTAATGTTAAAATGGTCATAAAAATGAAACAAAGCCCATTTGTGTGTTTGCCCAGTAGGATACAGTGCCTGCCTCTCTTTTTTTTTTTTTTTTACCTCCCTTGCTGCATTGTTTTATTGTTGTAAAGCCCATGTAATCCTCCGCACTTAAAAAGATAAGTGAACTGTGAAAATAAAGAATTATTTAGGAACTGTATTGTAATTCCATGTTGTTGGCCACAGCGGTTTTTTTTTTAGTTTGCAGCACTGGCCCAGAACAAAGAGAGTAGAGAAGAAAACTTTTTTATGTTTTTATTTTCTCTTTGGTCTCATCAGCACTTCATCCATCACTTCATGGTCTCTGTCTCTCAATCACCGTCTTCACTTCGCTTTCATTTTCGATGACCTTGAAGGTATTCCTCGTGTGTTTGTCCAGACACACACAGAAAGTCGTCTGTTTCTTTTTTTTTCCTCCTCCCTTCCCTTCCTCTGTTTTCATTAGCGGGCTCAGTCAGCCTGCCTAGGGACAGCCCGGTGCTGTGCTCACGTTACAGGCCTATTGACTTCGGAAGAGAGAGAAAATACTGTGGACATGATTCACCATGCATGAACCTCATGATACCGGTTTTATCTGTACTTCCTTTTCAATGGAGGAGGGAGAAGATAAACCGCACAGCATTTTTATCATCCTCACTTCAGGCATGTCAGTAATCAGATACACAGACAAGGCTAATTAATATTTGGAGATACTGCCACGCAGTCACACTCTGGCACTGTTAAAAAATGACACGGAGCTGACACTAAGTGAACATCTTTCAGACCTTACTGAGGATGTCTGGCTATTTAGTGCTGTTATTTTTTTTTTCTTACGTTTACTTACTTTTGTTCTATATACTCTTTTTTTTTGCAATTACCTACGACCTGAAATTTTGATGGAGTCATTATTTCTGAGGGCGATAATCAATACGGCTTTTCAATGTTGAAAGATTTTCCGCAATTCACACGAAAGGTGATAAAATAACGGGAAATATTTTCCGTGTGAATTAATTTCGCGTCATTCATTATGCATGCTATGAGTTCTCATGCTGATGACAAAGTTTGCGAACGGAAACAGAGGTGGGTGCTCAACCTTCGCAACTTTTATGGACTAATCTGGCACCATATTGGGCTTTAACCTTCAGTAACCTTTGTGTATGAATTGTAAGCACTTTCAAATGGGGTTGTCGCATCCAGGAGTTGTGCGTCTGCATATTCTTATAAGCTCTGAAAACAATGATGAAAGTATTGGCAGGAAGTAATAGCCCTCAGAGGTGGATGGATGTTTTATCACACCAGTACCCCAGTAATTAACTAGGACTGCCCTGGAATTCACTGTCTGTTCTTCTGTCTCCCTCCCTCTTCCTTTTATTCCTCTCTTCTAATGTGGAAGGGTGGGGTGGGGGTTGTCTCTGTTCATATCTGCAGCTGTACAATCCAAGCTTTGAACTATGCCACTGTGGCGTTATGGTAATCAAAAATGGAATACATTTTGAAGAACTGTTTAATGCAGCAGCACACTGTGCTCTCTATATATACACACACCGTTTTGACCCTATGTTACTGGAAGGAGTTGGGGAGGGGGATACTTTTTCTTTTTTTTTTTCGGGTCCCGCTTTCGTGGTCCACATTCCAGCGATGATGCACCTGATAGGTTGGCAGCCGTGCAGCAATCAGTTAAATGACGGACAGACAGGCTCAGAGCACAGCTGCACAGTGCAAGTCTAAGCCAATTGTGTGACAATCAGAGGCTGCTATTTTAGGTTTCCCTCCCTCTACAGAGAACAGATTTCAGTGAATCAGTTGGCCCTCAGGCGTCATAATTATGCAAAAGGCTCAGCGGAGAAAAGTTGTTTGTTCCACTATTGTTTTGACTTTCTTTCGTATCGCTTAATCATCTGAGGAAAGTGGTTGTGGTAATATATAGAGAGGTGCAAGCTTGCGTTGACTATAAACATTAGTGCTTGAAAGCAATCTGAAAGTTAGATTAGAAAAACATCTATATGTACTGAATTTGGAGGCATGCAAATGAGTCAGATTTTGCAATTCATATCATTTTTTTTTACTGAACAAAACCTCAATTTTGAAATGCGTGAGTTTTTGAAGCACTCCAAAACTTATGATGTAGAACTTACTGCACTTGTGCGCTGCATGTTTAAACCTACAGTAATATGTCCAATATGCTTCAAGAGCATATTGGATTTTAAAAATGTTTTATGAGGCATAACGTACAGTCGGAGCAATGTCACTCACCTGTAGCTCAAACTCAGGCGTCAGTTTGAAGGGCAGCTTGGTTTTAAGGTTTGCCCACATGAAAGGGACCCATGAGGAGGAAAGGGCACAGGCTGCCACTCTTTTGACCGGCTCTCCCCTGTGGTGAAAAACAGGAGCTGAAACAATTACAGGCCACTGTGAGGTCTTTCAACATAGTGATGTTTGAAAAATGTTACACGCGCATAAACACACAGGCTCACACGAGTGAAGCCAAAGTTATTAAAACTAATTAACTTGAATTAACATTTAAAAAACTTCTCCGCGCCCTTTAGAGATTTAGGTTGACTGCTTTAAGTAACACAAATCCGTCCAGACCTCCAGGACGTGTGTGTTAAGCCTCTGGTCAGTCTATCAATGCAAAGTGAGAAAAGCTGTTTCCCCCCCTGGGCTGCACTCCTGCACATAGCGCTACAAGTCCTCTTTGCACCCATGAAGGTGGAAGACTTATGTGTTAATCCTGAAGCCCCCACGTAAGCCCCTGTAATAAAGCACGCTCTCAATGAGGACCTGTCCCCTCCCTCCAGGCAAGGCAGCTTAGGCCTCTGCAATCACTAGCTGGTGAGCCGCAGGAAAGCTAATGAGCCTCTCGTCTAGACGTCCAGCACCTGCATTCATAGCCATTCTAGTGGGAGCTCTCTGGGGTGTAGCCAGACTGCAGGTGGAGATGATGGAGGTCTGCAAAAGGCCAACAGTGAGCCTCACCTGGGGGATCATCTGGTGACCAGCAGTTTGCCGGTCTGAATACATAGTAGTCAAACACACTGTCGCCACAGCCCCCGGTGGACAGCTTGAACCCACGGCTAACCTGAAGCCGAGCATTCATTCAAAGGAGTGGCTCGTGGACTTCAGTGTAAATTAATTAATGATGTCTAATTCAATGCAAAGGTCCGGTTGTTCAGCTTACACTCTCTTTACAAAGCATGTGTGGACAGTTTCCAGCTCCCTGTGGACTAGTGTTGTGCAAAATGCAGATAGGCTTTTTGTTAATGTTAAAGAGCACAATGCAGATGTTCTATTTAGAGTTTGTACATCTGTTGTGCCTGCGGAGAATTGGGGATGTGCCTACACCTAGAGTGGGTTCATGTCGTACCTTGACTTTTTGTTCTGTTCCATCTGGGTGAGGGAATATTTAGAAGGAGATTCGGTCTTTTGTGCATCTAGTGTATTTATGATACCTGTTAATATTACTAACACAAAGACACTGAGCAAAATAAGGACGATTTATTACCTCCTATGTGAAAATATATTATCTTTTGCTTTTCAGACTTGTTCACGGGCGTTATGGGAGTGGTTTAGAAAATGAGTAAACCACTCTAAATAGTTCAGATGAAGTCTAGATGCAGAGCTTAGTTACATCTAACCAAATTTGACCATAACAGGACCTCATTTATGTTGCCCATAATTGTCAATTGTCCAGGCTCCAATTATATTCTCAATCCAAGAACAAATCCACTCTGATTGAGGGACCAACTAAAAGAGCAGCGAGCTGGTGTCCTAGATGTTTTCAGAATCCTGTTCAGGAGAGTGGAGCACTTGTGTAAGTGTTTGTTATTCAGGTTTAATTATGTCCACGGGGCCTGGGAGTGTAGGCCAATCTACACAGCGCCTCTTTAGCCCGAGCCACAGCGGACTGGCTTGATGTCTTCCTCTTCTTTCCTCTGCACTGAATGAGCAATTAAAGGTCATATCAATTAGAGCATGTTGTGGTCTCCAGACTCATTTTGAAACAGCTTGCTCCTGTAGCGCTGTCAAGAAGGAATAAGTATACAAATGTAAAGCTTGGCCTTCCACATTTAAATGTTATTTTTATGAATATATGTTGAATACATCTGCTTCAGCATTTAGAGTCATCGTGGTAATGAGTTATTTGGCTATATATATATATATATATCAATGAATCCAACAAAAAGAAAAACAGTATTTGCTAGATAATTATCAAAATAAATAAAAGAGTGATCTTCTTTCTAGCAAGCCAATTTGTTGTATGTTTTGTGGATGTGTTGTTGCTCAAACTTACAGTTAGGACTTATATTTTTAGTGCCGGTGAGTACATGTTTAATTCAGGACTCGGTACAGTGAACAGGAAACTGTACGTTGCAGTCTTCCAGTGGTCAGATATATCACAGCCTTGGTACAAGAAACACAAAACAAAAATCTATTTGGTCTAAATATGGAGGTATTATCATCTCTCTCGTATTGGTGTGCAAACAATCATTCACACGCTGCCAAATGAGAGACAAAGAATTGTTTTCATTGATGATCCATGAATCCTAATGAAGAATCATGCACAAAGAGACATATTGCAAAAGGTGATACGTGCCGTTGCCATAGTGACCCCCCTCTCTCTTTGTATACTCTGAGATTATGTGTTTGTTTGCAAGTGGAACTTCTGACGGAGGTTCCTTGGCAGTCTTGCAGCGATGGTGCGTGCGGTGGTGGATGTTATGAGGGTAAGGGGAGGGGGGGGGATTCCTGAAGTATGATTAGATGAATTTTAATTCATTCATTTATTCATGAAATTCAATGGGTCTCCTGTCTTCTAAGAGACAGCACACCAAATGCCCTTGCTAGTTTCATCATCACTCTTTGTATTATTTGTAAAGAAGAAATAAATTGTTTCCATCTCATACAAATAAGAAAAGGAGGAACCAAAGAAAGCAATATTACAGCGGAGCGCAAACACGATCACGGTGAGACAAGTGGTTTTGCATCAGTAGCCTACATTAATGGTGTGACACAGTTTTTAGTTTGTTTTTGTTGATAGCAGGCCGTTTGTGTTGATGACAGGTGGTGTAACCGTCTGCGGGTCCATTTCACACAGAATGTAAAACTTTTTTTTTTTTTTTTTTTTTAAAAACTTTTTTTTTTTTTTTTTTTTTAAATAACGTCGCTTCTGTAATGTCAATGTAGCGGTAGATTGCATGCACCCATAGAGTGTCTCATGTAGGGATAAGCAGTGGTGTACTCGTGAGGCCGTGGTATGAAATCAGAAGGTGCCATAAAATAGAATTTTTCCCCGACATCCACAAGAAAAGTCATTTGGGACAGAAGGCTCATCAGTGGCTTCCCTCGTGATTATTATAATCAGACTAGACCTGAATGAGTGGTATTAGCCGGAGACCACAACCTTCCAGCAGCCATCACCCACAGACCATTGGAAACAGGTTTTCCTGTCTCTATGAGGACACTTAGTGATTCTATCATAGCTGCACATTAAGATCCATAAATTATAGTAAATTAAAGTTTTGGGGAATGTGGGCAAATTAATTTTTATTTCATTATTTTTATTTTGCAGTCATTTTTTTATTTATTTTTTACTCCCTTGCCTGACACAAGTGCTGTAATACCCACCTGATTTATACTCTGTATATGACTAAGAGTGCGGTTGTGGGAAGTGCATGTATATATCAATATGTGTCAGCAGTCTCATACAGTAAATTGCGTGGCTTGATCCGGGCCTGCCTCGCCGTGGTCTTGATGATGTCCTTGGGCAGATAAAAAAAAAACAAGGTCAACGCTGAAGTTACTTTATTATGGCATATTTTACATAAACTGTATGAAGGCGTCTAATTAGTGAACACGGACTAACACCCTCAGAGGAAACCTAGAAACCCATGACCTGTAGTTCTTCTCCAGATCCAATTTTGCCAAAAGTGACATGTTTGCAACAGTCCCTTTTGCAAAGGGAACAGTCACTCCCTCATCTCATCATGCGGCGGCTAAAAAAGACAACAAAAACTAATAGACGTGCTTCAAAGAACAAAGCTTTCCTGCTTAAGTCGAAGTCTTTCCCGCAAAATGTTAATCCCTTCGTAAATATTCAATTTAAGTTAAATCTTCCTTGTATATAATTATACGCATTTTGCCTTATCAAATATATACAGTACATAACTAACTAATGCTCTCCCTCCTTCTTTTTTTTCATGTTAATGGATCCTCCCGGGCGTTCACTGTCGTCAACAGGTAAACATCTTTTTTCTACTCTGATATATCTAGTGTTACGGACAGATGATAAAATACTCCGGCCACCTGGAATGGTCAGATTATTTTCCTGTCAAGCTCCCCTTTGCCTCCCTTGACCAATCATATTTGATGTTTGGCACTGACTGCCTGAGTGCGGGTGGGGGTCCCCTGCTGTCTAAACAAGCCCCCACCCTCCGACTGTGTAGCCCTTTTTCCTGAGCGCTGTAGTGGAGAGAAAAGGGCAAGAGAGCAGCGCTCAGGCGAAACAATAGCACCGTGAGGAGATGTCAAGCCCCGGGAGCTGTGAGGTGGATGATGATATGAGCCCACTGGTGTTGTTGTTTTTCACTCTGCTGAATGCTAACACATGGCCCCCCGTGGCTGGGCGTCGACCCACTGTGTGGTCAGGACCCTGGTGGGGCGGGTGGGATGTAATGAGCCCGGTCTGTACTGCTGGGCTGTTGTCTGTCGGAGCAGGTTTTGTGTGTGTGTGTGTGTGTTTATGCATGCTTGCCTGTATGTTTTAGTATGCCACCATGGATGCTGTGCGCTCCTTCTGTGTTCCCTGTTGGTGGATATCAAAGGCCTGTTGTAGTGTGACTCCACCTGTCTGCAGCTGCCTGCTGCTCGTCTCTGACACTGTCCATTAAATTTAAGGCTTGATTTCACTGCCACAATCTCACTCAAAATTATTCAGACTTGACACGTTGGCAGTAGCCCAACATCTGAACGTTAAAATTTTTAAATAATATCATAATCAATTAAAGTTTCTAACAGAGGAATCCATAAAAAAGCGGTGCAAAAAGTGCAAAAATATCATTTTTTTTTATCACCATCGCTTGCAGCTGTTTTCTTCCAGTTTGCTTTTGTTTCACGTGAACGTCGAAGCAGGACACATTTTGAGAAAAATCTGGGCGCAAAGGCAAAGTGATCGGAAATAAATGACCCATAAGTTTATTTGAGCTATAAAATCATTCAGTCTGAATGTCTTACCCATCTCTATTACATTGCATCCTGGGTGAGTAAATATAAATTAGGGTTTTCATAATCCTATTTGAAAGTTTATTTTTCCACGCTGAGGAGTGATATAATGTCGAGGTGGGTCGTCATCCTGTCCTGTCAGGCTACTTTTTTTTTTTTTTTTTTTTTTTCTCCCCCCCTGTTTCATTCTTTTTTAAGTGAGCCTGGAGGACAGCCTGCTGGCAGGCAGGGATGCAGAGAGGTTTTCTCGAGCAGTACATGAGTGAGGGAGACAGATGGAGCATGCCAGACAGTGGTTTGTGGATTTATCCAGATTTATGATGGGAGGAAGTGAGGCTGTATGTGAACGGGGGGAAGAGAGTTGGGGGGAGGCGATGGGAGGCACGAGGGCCAGCTTCTTTTTCAGTGCAGGATTCTGAAAGGCTGGAAATCTCTGGGCGGTGGTGAGTTGGGAGGGTGGGGGGGTCCCAGCACAGTGGAGTCGTTGTTTGACTTGATTGTGTTTTTATTTTAGCACACTGCTCTGTGTATTCCTGTTTTGTCGTCTGCTGAGGAGAGCGTCCTTGCCTTCACTTTGAACTCCATTACATCCCTCCCAGGACTCGGAGCTGTCTTTCAAGGATTGCTTGATTGGCATCTGCTTAGGCTCCTCCGCCACAAAGGCAACTTGTTTTATATCCCACTAATTTGGCTTCCCTGGTCTCTCCCCGCTAATATTAACAATACAAGATTGTTAACGCTTCCTCCCTTTGTCATGTCATTTAAAGAGCCGAAAATCATGAATAACATCAAAACAATTGCCCGGATGTGATAAACATCACTGTTTATCAAGATAACAGTGCAATAAAAAAGGGAAATGGGCTTAGTCACAAAGAAGAAAACTGCTGTATGAATTGATCAAGAGATAAAAGATGACGATAACTTATCATAGCAGATGTTTGCTTTCATAGAAATATCCCTTTGATAATCTACTTTTTATTCCACGTACCGTTGATGTTTACAAAGCTTCAAGGTTGTTAACTCCTCCTCGGGGGAAAGAGGGAAAACATAACAGCCATTCCAGGATACAGGATGAAAGAAAATAGAGATGTTCCTCCTTTTTCACAACATTGAAAAGGTTGAACACATTCTTTGTAAAGGCACTCTATTATGCTATGTTGTCACGGCATTCACAGGTTAATATAGTACTCTATTTGGAGGAAAGACTGAAATCCAATTTAAAGAATATCAAGGGGGAGAGAAAAAAAAAAGAAAGGAAAAAAACATGTTTCTTGCCCCTAAAAGTTTACCCCATTTCTCAGTGTAGTGGCTGCGGTTTTGAAGCGAAAAAGGCAACTTGGATGACACATAACTGTGGCGTGTAGATACGGGATTTTTATCCATGTTCACAAACAATTTCTGCTCTCATGAGTGGACCAGTGGGTTTCTGACAAATGATACCTTTCATCCTTCATCCATTGGTTGAGAATACATGGGGTTTGTTGGATCGGTAAGAATAAATCAATTTTCAAACAGCTAAAAAACATTGGGCAAGGCTCTCTCTCTCTAAGCCTGCCATTATTCCACTTGCTTGCATTCCCCGTTATCTAGGGTAACCCTTCTCAGTCTGGTATCCCTGCTCATAGCCAATCACAGGGAGGCTTCTGTTTGAGTAAACCAAGGTATAATGGAGCGTCTCCCTGTAGAGGAGTCACGTACCAGTGGTTTTCATTCATTTCATCTGTAAACGTCGGGGGGAGGTTGGGGCGGGGTGGCCGTCTCGGAAAGGCCTTGAACGGAAAAAAAAAGAGGTTGAGAGACGAAGTGAGGAGAAGAAAAACGCCGTGCAGCAAATGGTGAGAAGGGTCACGAAAAAGACATAGGGAGGAAGGTGTAATAAAGGAGCAGATGGAGCCGGTGAACTACAGAGAACAGTGGAAAGAGGAGAGCAAACATTTTAGAAAATAGCTAAGTAAGTAGTAGTTGGGTTCACTTTTTGTTATCTTCAGAAACCTTTTACTACGCAGCGGAGATCTGAGGGTTTGTCGGATTTCTCCTGAGACTCTTCTCCAGAGTAGCCGTTCAGGGAGCTGATCTCAGAACAGTTTCTTGAAGGAACCTTTTTACCTACTCATTTTGTAGGCCAGGACTTGCCAAGTAAAGCCCACGGCAACCGCGCTAAAGTGTACAGTAGCTGGGTGAAGGTCGAAGGCAAGGACATGTTCAAGGAAGTTCATGTGCATGTGACAGCCACTGGAGCTGTCGTGGATCGTATAGAAAAAGAAAAAAGAAAAGAAACGAAGCCTGCGCTCTGCGCTTTCTTAGGACGGAATGACCTCGTGACAGAGTGGATTTTGGGATAGGTTGTGATGCAGACCAGTGGGACCTGGCAGTATGTAGGATGCTTTACTTTGTCAACATCTTGATTAATATACTGACTCCCATTCTACAGTCGCTGTATGGACCAAACCATCAGGGACAGAGTATGCGGCACACCGATGAAAGAGAGAGAGAAAACAAATCACCTCGGTCTTTATTATAACATGAGGTGCCCCAGAGTATAGCGGCTAAATAAATTAACCAGCAGATAAATAAATGACACTCATCAGTGCCTGAGAAGGAGGGGGGGGGGGAAAAAAGAAAAGATGAAGGTGCAAAGTGAAGTTTAGATAGTTCCTCATTTAGTTTGCATCAAAAGATTTGTGCAGCTCTTTATTTTCCCTCACTCCTTTTGATTCTGCTCGTGCAGTGCAATTATGACAATCGCAGTCTGGAGGATTTGCAAACAAGGGACCATCGAGGAACCGTGAATGGATAAAAACAAAGAAGCTTGATGAGAGAAAGGGAATCTTAATTACAAATCTGCACGAGGATAGTTAGATCCTAACAGCCTTAGGTAGGAATATCAAAAAAGGTGATAAAACAAGGCCCGTTTGAAACTTCCACCCCGCCATCCATTCTTGTAACGTGAGCAAAAAGTTTTTATAGGACCTACTTGTATCGTTAGAGTTCTATCTCTGAGAAAACAGCTGGAGCGGCACACCGCTTGATGAGCAGTGCTGCTGGTGAGAGGAGCTTTATTGTCAAAGCCCCCTCTGTCACAGCACCTCCCTGTGGCCTCTGCCTTCACCAGCAGCCTGGCAGTGTGAGCATGGTGGAGACGGTTCCCTGGGTAAGGATTATTCTATCAAAGTCATACTTCAGACAGTACTTTACGCCGTTACTCTTAATTTCCCTTCCTCATATGCGAAGAGGCTCCAACAGAATTTCCCCTTCTTTCTTCCTCTCTCTCTCTCTATTCCACTTCCTTCTCCTTCGTTCTCCCACTCCTCTGCCCTCACAGGCAGATTGGCTTTCTTCATCTTGCCTCCTTTTCCCCCCCCCCAACACCGGCCATTTTCAATTCTCCTCGTTCTCCTTCAAAAGAGGCCCCCCTCTCGTCTTTTTTTTTTCCTACATCCCCTCCTCCCTGTACTACCCCATGCCTGTCTCTCTCTGGGGAGTTTGGAAGGGAGAAGGGGGCAGTCATAAAAGATAAAGATGAAAGCGAAACAGAGAGAAACAAACATGCAAACAAATAAAACCCTTAAGTAAAGTAGCTTTTTCCATCACAGTCGCGGCAGGGGAAGACGCTAACAGGGAAACTTTGCTGACATGGGTGGGAATCAAAGCTAGTTATGGGAGGGGGCATAGTGGTGGTGTGTATTTGAGCGTGTGTGTATGCTTAGTGGACCCATTAGTGGACTAACCACCTAGATGCAGCATGGATGAATCACTACCATGACACCAAAATTTCCATATTGTGCACCAACCATAAGTACAGTTTCAAAAGACTAATATGTGTTGGGTGAACTCTTAGATGAGTGCTTGGATGATGTATTTCCTTACATGTTTTATTGTCTGTCTCTGCCTTCTTCCTAGCCCATTAGTGTATGATGGTGTCTGGTAGTATGTGCATGTTGCTTCAGTCAGAGGGACTCTGTAGGATCTAATGAGGCTAGGCTCCCAGCCATCTCAGCAGCCCAGCCTTACTTACCGGAGAGGGCTGGATGAACACAGGGCCAGGGCAGGGAGGTAATTAGGCAGGGAGTGGTGGTCAATGACGGGCCGCCCCACACCCCAGGCCTCCAGCCTCCAGCTGCTTTGTGCGCTGTGTGGCCCCACACAAAAAGGCTGATGAGGAGGCAGGCTGACCTTCAGGCCTGGCACACGCTTCCAAGGGTGTCCACAAAAAAAAAAAAACCTGCTGAGCCATTGGAGGTTCAGCTTCCCCTCGTACACATCCCGTATACACGCCTTCTGCAGCACTAATGCGCATGCTTCTCCTAAACTTTCAAAATCTCCCAACCTCAAAGCTGTTTGGGGAGAATTTGTGGACTGAGGAGTGAATATAAATCAGGCATCACCATTTGGCCTCAGCCGCTGGTAAAGTTTTCCCAAGCTCGTTCTTTTTCTGTTTTTTTTTTTCCTGCTTGTTTTACACTTTCATCTTTCCAATCTATCCCCTGCTTTCCTCCCCACAGCACGCCACGTTAGCAAATGGCTATGTCAACTTTCCCCGTCCCTAACTGTGTGTAAAGTCCGATACTATGTAGACAAAGAGTAATCACTGCATGGAGAGGCAAAAAGATTTATTGCGCTGCTGTTTGTATTGTTGCTTAAAAGTAAATTCTCATGCACAATCGCAGAATGAATCATTTGATCTTTAGCATCAAATAAGCCGTTGTTGGCTGTGGATGTGACATTGGACAATTTATTCCCTCTTAGGCCATAAAGCTGGCCATGGGCGGACAAGCGTCTCTCTTAGATGGGCCGCATAAAGGCACAAGACCCAATAAAAGGAATGTCACAGGAAGTGCACTGAATGTCATTAATAATAAATCACAATTGTCTGAAACTGACCTGGCAGCAAGGATGGACGTAGTGGAAACCTCGGCGTGGAGGGAGAGCACCTCTATTTATGTCACTCACAGCCTCGGATCTGGCCTTTTATTACTACGAGAAGCAATTAACCTTTCAGAAAACAGTGTCACTCAAGCACAGACAAAAGAGCATTTTGGAGATGTTCAACAAGTCCTGAGACAAATGACTTTGATAAGGTTGGTGTTAATGGGCAACCTGCGAAAATGAGAGTAAAGTTCACTTCCCTTTTACAGTTCTGCAAATAACCTTCCTCCACGATCGACGGCGCTCACGGCGGCGCCTCCCTTCTCCGTTTTTCTTGTAAATTTTGTCGTACAGTTACAACAGTTTGTTTGGAGTGGCAAATATCAGAATGATGTAGATGATAGCTGATCATTTTGCTTTCATGGGATGTGTTCGGTGAAGCGTGAACTTGGCTCGGCACCAACGGTATCTTACCTCAGCAGGTACTCAACTTTCACCTCCGTGCGCGATCCTGGCTGCATGGAACTGAAACAGTAAACACACACACACTTTGAGGGCGGAGAACAACATTTGAAGTACATGTGCACGCGTACAGCTACAAACCAGGACACATAGGGACATACAAATCATACACACACACTTCCTAACAAAACTGTACATCTCTGTCACTAAACAGCTGGGCCCAGATGAAGTTGGGCTATTACACGGCTCATAAATAGATTTTAAAACTAGGCTGGGTGGAGCAGCAGGAGGGACGGCTCAGAGAAACAGTCGGTGTGTTTCCATCCAAGTGAATGTAATTCATGTTCGCCGGCGAGGTCAGTGTGGAGGAATGTTTTTGGTTCTATGTGTCTTAATTGGAAGGCTTCCGGAGCCCGGGGTTAGCACACCTGCTCCTCTATCTGTGGCTGCAGTGGGAGTCTCCATTCCAAAAAATCCAAAATGAGCCTAGAGGGTATGAAAGTGTGTGTATGTGTCAGAGAGAGAGAGGGGGAGAGAAGTGGAGAAATTGAGTAACTAAGCCGAGTGTATTCTAAACATCGAACACAGTACGAGCAATCTGAGTGAGATTGTTTAGACTGAGGATCAAAAGATGAGGGAGAAGTCCCTCAAGCTGTCCGAAGCCCACAGCCAGAACATCTTAGACAACATTTTGATCCCACAAGTGTTCTACTCAGATCAACAAACCGAATGATTAGCTTTTCTGTACATGCCAGAGTTCACTTGATTACAAAGCAGCAACAGATCAATCTAATTCAATTTTCTGAAAATGACATTGTAACGTTTTCCAAAATAAAAGATAAATGTATAATGAGAACCACTTCAGTAATTGGAAAGTAGATCAATCTTTAAAAAAAAAAAAAAAAAAAGCAGGACAAGCAAGTGGCCATTTAAATAGAAGGAAAAACAAGAAATATACATAAAGACTCATCTGCCTGGTTAACTTGTTTAAAACAAATCTACAGTGCACTTTATCTGGATTTGTGGGTTGACATAAAACCTTTTGTCCAAACTGTTTCGAACATTTTAATTGAATAAATGAGTTGAATAAATGAATAATAACCCTTGGTAGTAATTATCCATAATGACGGTGGTTTAGTCGTAATATTACTCGGAAACCTGGGATTAGCTTTTCATGAATTTTATCAGAAACATAGCCTTGTTTATGCTAATATATGTATATATGAACAATTACTTTAAGTTTGACAACCTCCCTTTTTAGTCCACACAAAGTGCACTCATTTATATGTCATCTTTGAAAAACTATTTATATTTAATCCTGTATAGTGTTATAGTAAGTATATACTGAAATAGTTTCATTACACTAATGAACTCTTTTGTTTTTAAAGATTATTTTTTTGGCCTTTTATGATAGTACAGCTGAAGATAGACAGGAAGCAGAGAGAGGGGGAGTGACACACAGTAAATTAGCCGTCCGATGCGGGATTCGAACCGGGGCCAGCTGCAGCGAGGACTATAGCCTCCACACATGGGGCGGCCGCTTAACCCACTATGCTACCAACCGCCCCAGAACTCGAAGTTGATGAGCTTCATGTGTGCGTTCCCCTTTTAAATAGTTTTGACGGCACCTTGAAGTTCAGAAGAACTAAAAAGAGAAGGTTCAGTTCCTGTATGTGTGGGTGATTCTCAGTATGACAGTATGACAGCCACTCTTTTCTGTGAATGTAAAATTGTTTTTTTTTTTGTGACAGCTACGAACCTTTAGCTCTTAAAAAAGGTTTACCTGAGTGCCAATTGTAAAGATTGAAATGAAGTTGCCACTGTACAAAGAAATCTAAAGAAAAAAGCAGATGGTATAAAAGGGTTATAAAAAGCAAGGTTACCCTAACCAATGGATAGAGGAGTGTTTTGAGAAAGCCCTGAATAAAAGATCTTCTAATGAAAAATAAAAAAAAAAGATAAGAAATGTTCTGTGACTTTTTTCTTCCTTTTCACAGAACCCTAAAATGATTGAATCCATTTTTAATAAACAGGGGGCATATTTTATCATCTGATCCTTAACATTTTTACTCAGAGATTCTCCTCTCATAGTACGGGATGAAAACAAAAACCTCTGAGAATACTTAATGCAGAACACATTTATCTCTCATTATGCTACGGTGGGTATCTGTTTTTGAATATCTTGATTGCTGCTCATTTATTGCTGCTGAGTAATTAAGTCTTAATATATAAGCAGATTTGTGCTTTTCAAAGCCACCTGTTCAGCAAGACTTTTAGGAGGACATGACAAACCTCTGCAAATAGGTACAAACATATTTATCAAGTCTTTCTTTACTCCTCTGACCCAAACACATTGAATGCATTTTTTTTTTCCTATGTTGGCTGGCGTTGCTGTAGTGCAGGACCAACATGCTCTGATGCGTTAGCTGTTCCCTGCAGGTTTATGGATGTTTTTGGCCCCCGCAGTCACCACTCCCTTAAAGAGGCTCTACTCTGAGAGATTAAGACTGCCAAACCTTCACCTCTCCCTCTCCTTTTAGAGTAATTACGCAATTCTGCCTCCCTGAGCGAAGAGGGGAAAAAGGCACTCAGATTCATTGAATGCTAATTCAAGCAGGAAATTCAAAAGGGATCTACATATTTTCACATTATGTGTACAAGGACGAGGTGAGGTAAAATAATAGCCAAATATTGTTAAGCAAGGTACTGTTTAGCTCTCACAAAGGCTTCTCCCTCCAAAAAAAACTACTGCAAATAGGGTAGGTCTTTGAGGTCAGGGGGAGACATCATGTCACGAGGTCTGGTTTTATTCCACTCTATTTATAATGGATGAGATAGAGGCAAAAAGTGTTGCACAGCCAGGCTGAGCCACGGCAAATATTTTGGCGTCAGTATGCTTAATATTTCATGAGATAAGATGATGGAGGCTAGGTAGGTGATGGACACCTTGCAGAGTGCCACTGGTATTTGTGTCTGCTTGTTATATATAGCCTGATTTACTCCTTCTTCTATGCCATGGGCTTGTCATAAGACAGTCCTCTATTCCGTTTTTGAGATGCATAGAGGGGCAGAGAAAGCTAGTGGGCTGACTGAGGCAATTAGGTCTATTATTAGTACGACAGTGGAAGGATTGATGCGCACAATAGTCAGTGTGTAAGCAGAAAGCCCGGCTACGTGAAGGAAATTCTAATGGTGAGAATTTCCTAGATTATATGGGCCTTCATTAACATTTTCACACATGGCTGCTTAACAAATGAGAAAAGAGCCCTGGCATACCAGCAGATTTATCACATGCACACAACAGACCAGCTAGCTCCTTCTTCCCCTCTACGGTGCAGAACACACTCTGTACCGCTCTCGCAGCAGCATTTGCCATGGGCACTTTGGGTGTCTTTGGCTTTTAAATAATGGGGCAGCAGGACCCCGATACTGCTCCATGCTACATAATATATAAAGGTACACATTGTATACCTGGCCATCACTTCTGTGGTATGTTCCCTAGATAAAATAAGACCGGTTAATGATGGGGGCCTGTGCTGTCAACGCTGTCTGTCACATTTTCCCAAATGAAGAGAACATGCTCTCCACAACACAGCATTCTGGACTTGTTCCTAAATTCTCTATTCCCTGCTTTAATTTGGCATGAATTGTCCCTGTTAAGAACTGATACACAGGCAGGCCTCATGCCTGCAGGGCAGGCCCACTTGAATTAACTGTGTTGCACACTTTACATTCTCTGCTCCCTGACATCTTGAGAAATGTTCCCAGGGATCTTTTTTTCCCACAGAGAAGTTCATTAGAATGACAAATAGCATCCTGCCATAAAGTGGAAAACATCAACACGGTATAACAGAAACTGCGATCTGAGGGAAGTGACATGCAGGGAGGGAAATGAATTAGACTCCATTTGATTCTATGTGATATCAGTAGCCACGGCTTTACCATCCTGTCGGTTTGAAGATTCTGCTGACTCACTCCTGTTTCTTCGTAGTCGTCTGCTCTCTCCATAGGGTTGCAGTTGGGTAGCTTTTTGTTCCTTCTAGTTGGCAACCCCGCGGGGGGTGTTTCCTTTAGCTTAAAAACATATTTGGTTTAAGTGATCGGCCAGATGACACGGAGAGGTTCTGTTTGAAGAGTTGAGCCCAGCTCTCTCAGTCGTCTAATCTCCCCAATCTTGCACTAGGTGCCATGTCAGCAGCAGCTCAAGTTGGAGGTAGAGGAGAGAGGTCAAAGTCGTTCCCTTTCACTCAGCTTGTTTTGAGGATCGTTGCACCAACGACCTGTTGCCACGAAGAAGCCAGCAGCTCAGAGAGCTCTTCTCCTCTTCATCCTCTTCATGGTTGCCCGGGCTGTCTGCCAGCCCGGCCTTCCGTATCAATAATGAACGTTTTAAAGAACAGCTTAGGCAAGTGCAAGCCTACCTAATGTCCTTAAGACAAAAGGAGATATTGCCATGGACAGGGGGGCTAGAAATCAATTTCCCATTTGCCGCTTTAATTTCAGTGAGATGGGCGGAGAGATTACGGCCGAAGGCACCTGTAAGCCCCCTCGTTGATGAGCTTTACCTGGGCCTGCTGCACTGGCTGGCCTGACCCCCTGGCTAATTAAAGTTCTCAAATTGATCCACAAACAACATGATACAGATCTGTCCTTTACCACCCTCAGCAACACGTATCATTGTGGAAACTGGCCCATAATGGCCTCATAAAACAACAGTTGTGGTTGTTTCCTCACATCTATGCTGCCATCGATAAGATTGCCTTATTTTTGATTATGGTGATGGGCACTTTAGAGGTTAATCGGCTAATACAGCCAATTGTGGTGTCTGCGTCTTATAGTGTTTATCTGTGTTTGGGTCCACAGTAGAATTTTTTTAAAGATTATTTTTTTGGCCCAGAGAGAGGTGGAGTAACACGCAGCAAATGGCCGTCCGATGCTGGATTCGAACCGGGGCCAGCTGCAGCGAGGACTGTAGCCTCCACACACGGGGCGGCCGCTTAATCCACTATGCTACCGACCGCCCCCAGTAGAAATTTTTTTGGACTGACTTAAAACCAGGTGTGACTCAAGGTGAAAGCTCAAGTACTACACGTTATAATACTACTAAATTCCGATTGGTGCAAGGAGATGAGTGACATCTCCGCAACCAGTCCAGACTCCTCAGCCGCGTGCTTTATGTAAGTGCACGGCACTTTACCTATGTCACAGCCATTGAATACATGGTCGCACTCCTAGGTGCTTTTCATGTCACACAGTACTCGCCTGTGTTCGGCCAGACAGCCACGCTCTACCCCGTCTCTCTCTCTCCACAGTGTAAGGCCTCTTTTTTGGCAGCTGTGCTGAGGTGGCAGTACGCTTCATGTCACACTACTAGAGTCTGAAAGTCCTCCACATATCGGTGGGCTTACAATCGTGTAGCCCGTGTCTTCTCCTACATCGTGAATGTAGCACAACGCTGTCCTTATCCCTTATGTTTGTTGTTTTTTTCTTTTGCATGTAGATGTGGGCAAAAGTTAACATGAACTGAACTTGGTCTAGTTTCCTATCCAATGAAATTACATAATAGCCCATCTTAGTAGTCATGTGCTTTGCTTAGAAGAGTTATTTTTAGCAACCTGCATGTTGCCCTTCCCTCACGTACAATGGTTGTCGGCTCCATTGTGGTGAATTTTTAACAAGGGCCTTTTCCTAAGCCCCTCGGAGGAGTTAATTAAAGTGATAGAGGCTAGAGCTGATGAGCCACACCACCCTGACCTTGAGGCTCTGCTTTCCCCACCTCCCCACAATTATACCTGCATAATCAGGACACGCATACGCACGCACACACTCATACACATCATCGAGACAGCCCACAGGACCCCCAACCAGAGTCCCAGCCACATTCCCACTAGTCCCAGGGCCAGTGAATCACCGTGGAGCAGAAGCAGTCTCAACATGCACAGAGACATTCTCGCAAGAGGTGGCTACATTGTTTTTGTAGAGATGATTTTTATTTTCCAGCCTGATAATCACAGCAGTGTTCTGTGTTTCTGTGTAGGATTTTTCTCTGTTGTGTTTGTGTGTGTGTGTCTATACGTCTTGCTTTTCTTTCCTCGCTCTCACCTCCCCCCCTCCTCCCCCCTTTTCTCTGCCTCCCTCTGTGTCTCAGTGTCTCTCTGTCTCGAGTGTGACGGTATGGCCTCTGTGCAAAACAGGAGACGACTTGGTATTTGGTGATGTGGTGCATGCAAATGATCTCTCTGTCAAGGCTGCTTATTCTAATATGACAGCGTAGTGAGTTATCTGGTCCGCTCTATATTGGCAACCAGATCTGCAGCTGCCAGCTAGAGGGTAGGAGAGCTCAAATGTGTGTGTGTGTGTGTGTGTGTGTGTGTGTCATCAAGCTAGACAGTCCGAGACAGAGGATAGATGAAGACATGCAAAGAGAGAGAGAAGCCAGCCAAGACAGGCATCATATAAGCAAGAGACGGGAAGATGGCTATGAACGAGAGAGAGAGAGAGAGAGAGAGAGAGAGAGCTTCCCAGCCCTGTCCCCTCCTCTTCTACAAGCGTCACCCCCCCCCACCCGTCCTACTCCTCCAGTGTTAGTGCTGTTTAGTAGAGCTGTCTCTTTCAAGAACGCCATCGAGACATGAATAAAGAGAAAATGAGGAAAAAAATGTTTTGGCGAGAATGGGATGTCACAGCAGATAAGCATCACGAGCTGCTCCATATTTATTATGTGCAACAATTTGACTAACCAGAGAATTTAGATTAATAACATTGGGCCCCGGGAAGTAATTTCCTTTTTGCGAAAGTGATTTACATGGCGCATCGCTAAGAGAACAGCTCTCGCAGGCCTTTTTGTTGTGTCAGCTAAAAATAATGACATTTAAAGTACCAACCAAGGTTAATAGGCTTCCTCTATGGTTATGAACTTTTTGTGCCTGCCCCTCCCTTTTTTTTTCCCTTCCTACGAATCGACCCACTGCTTTTATAGTTTCAACATCCACGCTCACAGTAAACCACCCACCTCCTCATTTCCATCTCCCTCCCTCGCACACCTTTTTTTTTTTTTTACCCAAACCTTACCCTTTATGCAGCGACGTTCCTGTGAGGGAGTTACTATTACCATACAGTTGCAGCTTTAGCTATGCGATGGAAATTGGGAAAGATTTTTGGACCATTACCTGAGATATTGGTGTAATCACTGTGCCATGGTCCAGTTGAGCAAGTAATTACACATTCTCTGGGAATGAAACCTCCAAAGTAAATGTTTCTATAGGCAGCTGCCAACACAGCTTATCCAAACAACACCTTTTCATGGTAAAACACAACTTTGCCAGAGGAGCGGTGGAGTTATCGGACACAGGAATGTGAGCGCTTTACTGTACCTCAGCATCTTCCTGGCCTTTTCTGTCAGCATACTTCTTTGAGCAGCCTCAAAGAACAGTATGGAGCGTACTGCACAGGTGGAAGTACTGACATTATACTGTGTACTGTAGCTGCAACTCCTACATCACTTTAGGCTGTGTTTGTGGTTGGGATGGGGGTAGTGGGCGGTTAGGTGCTTGGGGGCTGCTAAACCTCTCTATCTACAGCGGTAAAGCTGCTGCCTGGGCTAGACCGGGCCCACCCCCGCCCACTCCCATATTTTGGATAGATCTATTTTTGATGTCGTGTTCCTCCCCATGTCGGGCAGGTGTTTTTAATGAGGTGCGCCCAACATCCCAGGCAGTCTGCGGGAGGGTAGAGTTATTGATAAATCATTAACGTCGGTGGAGAAGGTGTGGAGGAGTTGTAGCTCGCTCTCCTCCGGAGAGCTGTCTTACTGCTGAATATTTCATCGGCGCACAGATGTGCTGCTGTCTGTGTAACCGCTCATGGCTCCTCAGCTCTCTGCCATTACGTAGCAGCGGATAGTATCCCCACACTACATCCACCAGACAAATCAAAAACAGGTCCCGATAAAAAAGAATTCCTGCACCCACCCAGAAGCTATCTCTGCTGCGCTCAGAAGAACCCCTCCCACACTTTGCTAAAGTGTATGTAAAGAAGGGCAGCTGCCTACAACATATGCCCCTCGGTAGGCAGAAACAGCAAACAAATCTGTGTCATAACAGAAAGAGGCGTATTGTAAGTTTTACCCAACCGTGGCGATGCGGCACTTCTAATGCTGCAATTCCATTAGACTTATCTCCAGTGGGGGAGACAGAGAAACGACTGCTGAGTCAGACCAGAAGGGGCCAGGGATTACTTATTCCCCATGTCATCTGTACAGAAGCGTGTAGTTCATGTGCTGTCCTTATTCCCACCCCCCTGCTTCCCTCTCACCAGTGCTTACCCTCCTGTGATGCCATCCTCAGTGCACCCATTTGTCTTGACTGTGTAACACTGCCACCTCCTGTTTGGGAGCCCAGGGGGTGCCAGCAAAGCACGGCCAAAGTGCGGGCAGCCTACAAGAAACGTGGGAGGAAGGATACTAAAAGAGGGAGGAGTAGGATTGATAGAAAAAAAAAGAGAGCGAGAGAGGTAAAGAGGGGAAGAGAGAGTAGGACAGGGGAAATAGGGTGGAATATGGGGGAAAGAGAGAGAGAGAGAGAGAGAGAGAGAGTGAAAGAGATCTCAGAGCTCACCCAGCCCTGATCAAAGAGCCGTCTCCCTAATCCTCCAGCTCCAGCAGTCAGCCTGTCTCTGAGCATTTCCAGTTGCCGACAAAAAGCAAAAGGAAAAACACTCGCAGCTAAACTGCCCTGAAGTGGTGCTATTTTTACTTTTCCAGAAAGGCAAAAAAAGTGGGACCCCATGCTGGGGATATGCACAAGGACTGGGCAAAACTAGAAGAACAAAGTACAGGAGAGCAGGAAGAGAGATGTATTCTTATATCCTGACAGAAGAAACAAAACTGAGTCTATGTACAGCCATATGCTGTGTAAACAGCAGCCTGTGAGACTATGTGTGCAAACAGCATGTGATGCTTTTTCAGTGTAGCCAAAATTTATTCTGTAGCTTCACTGTAATAGACCATATCTGTGAAACTCTGAAAAGTTTCCACTGTAACAAAATCACATGCCACTTTTTTTGCAATCGATAAGTATAACCACACTGCTAACTCTGTTTAAATAGATTTGTGATTTTGCTTCAGGGATCCGCTGGAGAGAACAGTTTACTTATGCCTCAAGGTTCAACATAAGGTCCAGTATTTTTCTCCATGTTCGTGCTTCTACTTGGTAATACCTTCCATGAAGATGGTGTTTAGTTTCATCGCACTGCCAACAATACTCAGTTATATGTACTGATAAAAACATTTTACTATAATAACAATTTCATCTAATTAAGTCTTCGGCTAGCTAGGGGCTTTGCATTTTTACATAGCTGTTAATTGTGACACAGAATTAAATAACCTGACACTAATATAGAATAAAAATTAAACTACCTAACTAAGTAGTGAGGCAAATAAGTTCTTTGTTTGTAATTTAAGTTATTACAAATATTTCACCATGCTACAGCATTTTTTGTCCATGTGTGTGCAATTACTAAAACAAAATGTTGCGTTAAAGTTTCCGTTGAATAATTCTTTTAATATTGCATCATACATATTAGATAATTACTTTAATATTTATATAGTATACAGTTCTTATATTGCACTGGTAGACGTGGTAGACTCACTGACCTGTTTTGAACACGCTGAAATATACTTTGCTGCAGTTATATTAATTCTGTGTGAATCATAAATCCGATGGGAGTCAATTTTATATGACCCCTTTAACCCCAGACATGCTGCTCCACCAGGTATCATGTCTGCCTCTCAAAGACTGTGAATGAGAAGCCTCATGGCTGCTGTAACAACACAGAATACAATTGTTAGGCCCATATGCACGAAGCAGAATTATAATGGCAACGAGTTAATGGAAAAGAGACGAGAGCAGGATGAATGCATTCACAAATGGAGACGGGAAAAAAATAGGGACTGGGTAGGAAGGAAATAATGAATGAATTGAGGAAAGGTGCGAGGAAAAGAGCGAGGAATGGGCTGAACGGGAGGCTGTAAATCAAAAGAGGGAGTCAGGATGGAGGGAGAGAGGTGAGGTCAGTCAGATGGAGAAAGAGAGGGAGGAGAGCTGGCCAGCAGCGGTGGAGGAGGAGGAGGAGGAGGATAAAAATGTGTGGTGAGGTAATGGCAGTGATGAATAGCCCGTGGCTGATCAGTAGAAGCCAGGTTGGTGTTTGAAGATTAGATTTTAATACAGCGCTTTGACTTCACTCTGCTTACAAAATAATCACTGGGGGAAAAAAAAAGCAAATTAGGAATTATTTCATACAACATAAACTGATTATGTCAGTTTGTCCTTGATGAGGAGAGCTTGCACAACATGCCATGTTTACATTGCTCAGGCCTTTATTATAGTGGAAGGTGAGTTGATAATTCACAATAATTTCAAAACAACTCAGACAGTATTTGTGAATATTCCACATAGCAAACGTGGCCCTAAGCTGCCAAATTGCTGGCATGTATGACATCAAAGGCTCGTCTGTCCCAGCATGTTGTCCTGATTTATTGAGTACTGTCTCTTGCAAATAAACAGAGTGCATTCCATGTTCAAAGTGATGGAAACATTTTAATAATTTGCCAGTCATTGCCTGAGATGTACTTTTGATTTTTTGTGTTTCGGGGGGCTTTGTGCGGTTTGTTGTTACTAGTTTTGGTTTCTGTCTAGTGGCCTGGTTGAATGAAAATTATTAAACAACTTGTCAGCATGGCTTAAAGCAGCCAACACAAAGGCTGTTTCATGTGTAGACATGACGCCGGGCTGCAATTATATGAGATATTCATAAATGAATTCCACTTTGTGTCGACTTCAGAACTGTATGGCCATTGCTTGTCATTTTACTCCAGTCGGGCTATATCTGCTGACATACTTGAGATGTAAATGCACTGAAGTATTGATTGAGAGGCTTGATAATTGAATACAGAGTATGTGACAAGGCTCTTAGATACAGTATGTACACCTTTATATATATGTGTGTGTGTGTGTGTGTGTGTGTGTGTGTGTGTGTGTGTGTGTGTGTGTGTGTACAATACTGGCCATAAGCAGAGAAGATTCAGTTTGTCTCGCCAACCATTCTGGTGGCCAGTGGGGGGACTAAAATAGTACTCTGTCTGTTGCCAAGGTTACAACATTGACAACATGACGTGGCCATTCATTCTCAATACTGTATCTCCCTGGCCTTCTGTGAGAAAGTGGCTGCTAATCTTAGCCCTCAATCTACCCGCCTGTCAATGTGAAGAGGGAAGCAGCCGAGGTATGGGATGAAGGGAGTCGGGTCAGCTCCGTCCCCTCGCATTGCGCCCCGTTCCACTCAAACGACCCCCCCCTCCCCATCCCCCTCCATCCGTCGCCACCCCACAGCTTCTCTCCGGGCGGTGCGTGTTCCCTTCGGTTTTTTGCAGATAAAAGCCATTGGTCCCCTAGCTCCTGCCAGTGTGTGATGGGTGAAAATCAGAGCTGTTTCTATGCAGACCCATGTGTCACTTTTTTTCCTCTTTGCAGGTACGTGTTGGCTTGAGGAGGAGAGAAGGGTTGAATGGCAACCCGGATGGTAGTCACAATAAAACTGTAATTGAAAGATATGTTATCGTGACTATTTCGAGCTGAGGAAAGTGGTATCAAAGAGACATTGCTGCTAAAAAAAAAAAAAAAAGAGAAGAAAGGGAACCTCTTTTAATTAAAAAACAGTGCTCAAAGGGGCGACCAAAAGTTGAAACTGGAGGCATGTTTGGCATGAATAAGTTGCCCCTCTCCTTTGTGTGGTGACACTGACAAATAGAGCTCCCCGTGTGAAAAGGAGACTTATCTTTGATGGGTAATGAATTCAAAGTCATGGAGATGAACGTGCTCTTTGAGGTTCAGAGGGCTTTAGCTGAAGTCATATTATCTCACTCCAACAAATGGAAGCGGCGCGGTCACATGGTGCCATCCCCGCGACTTTGATTTGTCAAAAAGAGAGAGAGCGTGATGTCTCTCTAGGCACAGATGTACTGCTGTTGGTTCTGAGTTATTGTTATTGCATTAGCAGTACATTCGTACACGCCGGTCATCCTCGCTCACTTTCACTATGGTCAAGTTGTGTAATAGCCTGTGTGCACCACACATAGCAGTCCCGGATAGACAGAGAATTGATTTTTGCGGTACAAACATTGCTAAAGCAAAGCTACAGTGGGTGTGCTGCTCTGATGCTGTTCCAAGTCAACAGTTGCCCTAGCCGAGGACACCTGCAGGCTACCAGTGGCCAGACACATGGATATTTAACCAGTTCTTTGTGCTGAACCTTTGTGTTTTTATGACAGACACAGTTTTCAAGATGTGCACAAACCCATTTCTGCTCAATTGCTCCCAGCGGCGGCTCCAAATAGATTTAGCAATGATACTGTGAGAGGGGAGATAGGGAGCAGGAGTGAGAGAGGAGAGAGAGAGAGACCTCGAGAACAATGAAAAGGCAGGAAGGGAGAGTGAAAAAGAAGAGGGAAAAAAAATGGTCTGAAAATGAGCCAGAATGGGATTTTTGCAGTTCAGTTAAGAAAGGCTTTGAATGTATTTGAATCACAGACTTGATCTGCCACCAGCCTATTTTTATTAGCTGCTTGACAGTGCAGCATAGTGTTGGGATTACAACCAGCGCCTGTGTTATTCAGGGTTCCTCACAGCTAAATTTGTATTTGAGCATTCCTTGCACGCCTCTGCCTCCTCCTAGCACACACTCTAATGCCATTCCAGTTTCCTTTTTTGTTTTCAAACTACATAATTTCAGTGTCGCGGGTCACATATTAGGAAACAAACACGGTAGCAATTAGAAATGCTTATCTTGTTTCCTCTCTTCGTCTCGTTTTTTTTTTTTTTTAACGAGTGATTCCTCATCCGAATATCTTGAGAGAATGGAGCCGATATTCAAATGAGTTCTTTTATTATGGCCAATATTGAAGCTGGGGCTTTGACGTTGTTCAAATTCTTAATTGAAAAGAAATGTATCGTATCCTCTTGAGTGGTGTAAATCATATCCCTCCTCCGTCCCCCATGTGCTAGTTTATGTTATCTGTGGCTAATTCATGCCACACTTAATTTGGCCTTGATTGTAAATGTCCAGGGTGAGATGAGAGCCGTGTCGCTATTGTGCCTGCTGCCTGACTCGTACATGGTCTCGCAGGAGTAAACGATTTTAAATTTCAAACCGCGGCTCTCAAATGAGCATCTCTCTCATCAGATGAAAACCTCTTTATCATTGTGACAGTTGTACCCATCTGCCTATTTTCTCTCTCAGCAGAATCAGTGTTTACACCCAGAGTAAAACTTAAATATTTTACAGCAAGGCAGAGATGTCTCCCCTCTGCCATTGTTATTGACAGAAGTTGCTTAGAGCTATTTTCTTTTAAGCATCCTTCATTACTGGCAAACATGGTGAACACATGCGCTGGATTTGTCATAATTAAACCAGGGCTTGGCTTGGACTTGGAAAGATGCAATAAAGACAACAGTTTATTTAGGATAAACTCCGCAGCTCCTAGGAGCTTCACACGGGGAACCTCCACACTCTAAATCTAGTTGCACGAACATATGAGGGGATAAAGTGGCTCTATTAAATTTGTTGACTCCAAAGATCCTCTCTGAAGCTGCAGCGTATTGCATTTGTTGGCTCTTCCATCCCTGCTAGCCTTCTCCACGGCTTCTAGGATTGAATCAGACAGTGCCCAGATCCTCACCATTGCATGGGATGAACACTATTGAATTGCTTGGCTTGTAGATCCACAATTCTAACTTCTTTAGACTATATTGAATTTACCATCCTGGGCAATCAATAATACTAAGTTTTGCAGGCAGTATTGAACTCTATCCTCACACATCTACTCTGTGGTTGGTTTCTCTCCAATTGCTTTGGAATCTGCAGGCTGTCACGCACAAAAGAACTGATTCTGAGTTGGCTTTTTTAAAACAAGGTTCATAAACTCATGGGAATTGTGCAGACTGGGCCACATAGTAAAACAAAAGTGCGGGAGTGTACATGTAGTCAGATAAAATGTGAGTAGACTCGTTTTCATGCTGACGCAAGACATATAGGTAGTATCACATTCTTTAAGGTCCGTTGCATTGCGGATATAGATAAACATGAGCAAACGATCTTCTGTGTCTAAGTATGGTAAATTACTAATTTAATTTGGCGATTCACATGGTTTCCAGTGTCTAATGAGACGCTGTCCGGTAGATTATTCTGTCCTCTGAAAGCCTGTCCGTGATAGCAGTAGGGCAACAGGGCAACAGCATAGCATTGGCTGTGGCATTCAGTGCATTGCGATTCACCATTGGCCCCCTGGGTAATGAAAGGCCTAATAAATGAATCCATCAGAGTGTCTGTGTGTTGCTCTCTGTGTGTATCTGGGATGTAGTCAGGCCCAGACGTGCCCAGTCTCCGGGCACACAGAGGAAAGGGATGCCATCGCTGGCAGGCCTGATGAATGGGTGGCACGCCGCACCATGACAAAGACGAATGTGACAGCCCCCGTCCTGCAAAAGGGGGGCGGTGCTCAACTACCGAGGGGAGATCATGTGATGCTGACCACCTCCCCTTCCTAGTTACATCCCCTCCTGGCTGAGCCCAAGGTGGTGGAAGAACCAAAGGGGAAAAGGAGGAGAAAAAGAATATTATATCATCCTATTGACTGACTGCCTCTGTGCTTCTCCCCATCAAACAGTGTATGTGCTGTTTGAGGGGACAAGGCTATACCACGGGCATGAAATCAGAGGCCTGCGGGCAAACTATACAGTATATTTGTCTGATATAAGTAAATGACGGGAAATAACAAACACTTCTTTAAACCGAGCGCAGTATTTAATAAAGGCACTCGACAAAATAACAGGCTTAAACAAACGCAAAGGAATTCATCAATAGATCTTCTTCGACCAGAATTGATGTGGTAATCTGTGCAAGATGGTAAATAGTGGAAGGCCTGAAGCTCTATTTGGTTTTCAACATTATTAGAGGGGTGGGGGGTGGGGGAATTAAAGGCTGCAGATCGATAGCAATATTTGTTTTATATTACTCAGGTGTCCTTTGATTGTCTGCATGAGTAAGCGACTGGAGTCTGATTTTGGTGACTGTCTCTATCAGATAACTACATACTATGGTCTATTAGGCAGATCACTTACACTTAAGATGAAGATACTCTTGTACTTGTCCAAGTGCCTGTCAGTAATCACTGCTTTTACAGGGCAGCTTATTATTATGAGAAGTGAATGTGGAGAGGGGTCTTTATTATGTAAAAAAAAAAAAAAATTGCTCACTTTTCATTTTAATGATTACGCAGTGACACAGGTACAACTGTACATGCGATATTTTGAGATATCATCCGAAACGCGTCAGTGCTAACTGGAATTATGTTGCAGTGCGACTGAAGAAAACCTCCTTGACCTCACATCCAAACTCCTCAGTAGACAGAGTCGTCTTCTCTGTGGCAAGGAGGGGAGGTGGGGGGTCGGTTAACTATCCCCTCTAAGATAGGTCTTCGGTGAGAGGGAGAGAAGCACGGAGGGGTAAGTCAATGGGAAACTGAGATGATTAAGAGGCTTTCACTGCTAACAGAAAAGCGAGGATTGGTTTCTATTGCACCCTCTTCTTTTCATGGCCTGGTCTAGTGGACAGGCTGGTGCTGTAGTCTGAACAGAGCCAAGACTTGCCTATTAATAGACTATTGAGAGCTATTGATCCTTGGCTCGTGTGACACATAAGATACAATGAGCCATAGATCCCAGTAAAGAGCCATGTCTTTCTTTTCACTTTACCACAATTGCATATGATTATAGGAGTCCGAAGATCAGTCAGAGAGGCCTATCTTTGTGTAACGATGACCAAAAGTGCGATGGTACCCTGAGTAAAAAGCCGACTGCAATTTGGAAACTTTTGTCATAAACACAAAGGCTCTCGAACAAAATGGCCACAATGGAGACTTGGCTTTGCCTGGACTGAATACTGCCCCTCCATAATTTGATGGATAGGTTTTGTGTAAACTACCCAAACATGGATATGTTTCAAAAAGTGAAGATGCTTTCTCTCTTTGGATCCAAGGTGAGAATAACTCCAAAAAGCTGCTATACAATTACGGATGAATTAGAGGGATAATGACGAGAGGGAATGGTGGTTATATCAATAACCCCACTAATGGTCAATTCCAGAATGCTGTCTGCTGTGTGCTGGATTTAGTGTAATGGATAAGGTGCCTGTTTAGCAGAGGCTTACTTGTCGCCAAACGAGGGAACAAACCTCAAATAGCCAAATTAAAAACTGAATAATAGATGAGTGATGCCAGGATGAGAGAGGGGAGAGGAGACAGCTGTAATTTCTACTCTTGGAAAAAAAAAAAGAAAAGAAACCTTGGCATGTAATTGTCGAGAATTTATAAGGGCACAGCAGATGAGTGGAGACAAGAGGAGATACACATCCCACTGTGAGAATCACCTTTACCGAAAGACACTTAATACTGATTGTTATTACAGGTGAAAGTCTACAAAACCTTCAAACCATTGTAAATGCTGCTGTTATTAAGGTTGACTTGCCAGTCAGTGTGAAAGAGTGCCTCTCTTCCCAATGCCTTTTATCCTCTTTGCAGAAAAACAGCAGCAGCAGTCTTGAAATGATAAGAAGTTTTAAATTATGTTGGAATGACAGAGGGGGAAGTTTGTTTTGGCAGCGAATTGCGTCAGAATGTTGCTGAATGCTTAACAAGAGCAGCACATCCGTGCGCAGTCAGTCCACGGGGCATTGTTTTCAATCTGCATATGAGAGGGATGTCTGAGGAGTATCTGTCTGCAAGACATATTCAGTACCACCACCATCCACCTCCCAGAAGAAGGACACGTCGGAGTGAATTTTTGACCTCTGTCATGCGTTCAAAGAGACTCCCATAACCTGTGTATTTGAAATATATGAGAGGTACGCAAGAGAGCTCGATCCCTAACAAAACGTACCGGACATTTTTCCTCATGAATATAATAACACACGCATCCGGAACAACTATTTTACTAACAAAAGCGTTATGGGTAATTCACAGGGCAGAACATTTTAAACCCCGGTTATTGTCATCTGGAGGAGTCAGCTTCTGCTGCTAATAACGGGAGTCTGACTCATTCTGTGTTTTTAGCTTGCTGGGTTTCCACTGGGCTTGTTTTTTTTTTTTTTTTTTTTTTTTTTCTGTGCACCTGTGAGGAAAAAAAAAAAAAAGGACTTCCCTGCTTGGCGGCTAGTGATGCAATCTGATATGAGTAGGGGCTATGTGATCACAGAATAGCCTCTCTGGCGAAGAGGTGAAGCTATTACTGCACCACTGAGTGCAGGTCATTTGCCACAGCCACCTGGCCCTCTGACCGCTGCTTAGAAAAGGGCTGTAGTAGCTGGACTGGTCTAACCCCCCCCCCTCTGTTGTCCTGTGTAAGTCCAGCTTAACAAGCGACCTGGTCTCATAGATTTTCACATTAAAATGTTTTTTTTTTTTTTTTAAAGCAAGGTTAGGCGAGTTAGCCAGGTGCCTAATTGTTTTTCAGGCTTTTCAGGCATGGTGACATTGCGCTCATGATTTTTTTTCCTTCAGGGACGTTCTACATGGTGTTTTTGTTTCGAGCGTATACGCCTGCCTGTACAGATCACAGCATTGCATTTCACAGGCCGTACTTTCTAGACCTCACAGAGGGAAAAGAGGTAGTGTGTATGATATGATTCAGAGATGGCAAGATTGCCTTCACTCCCATGTAAAATTTATATCATTGCATTTATACAGCACATAGATCCAAGTTGTTTTTTCTTACACATATCTTACATAGCATGTTCACGTCATGTTAGGCCAAATGCAGCACTATCTCATCAAAGATTCAGCACTGTTTAGAGAGCCTGCGAGGGAAAGGTTTGGTAATGGAGAGACATTGAGGTGGGATCCTGACAGCATGTTGGTGAAGAAGGCCTGCTGGCTTACCAGCTCACACACACAGATGGACGATGTGTCAAGGGAATCTCACACACACTGATCAGAGGCTCCCTTCCCGGGCCAGCAGTGGGAGGAAATGGGACTGAACGAGAGGAGGAAGAGCGAGAGAAGGAGTTAATCACCGCACTAATGCTGCACTTCATCATCGTTTCCTGAGCTCGCCTGCTCACCCTCTCTGCCAGTACTTGACTGTCTACACAGCGCCCCCCTTCTCCTAGTTCGAGCTACAGCACTGTTAACTAGCCCACAATGAGCTTATCAGCCAGTTAGACTAACTGGAACTCAAGTAGCATAACATGTTTATGGAAGAGACTCGCAAGGCACCATATGAAAGTTGCTGATCCTTGAAGGTGATTCAAGTGGCCGCGCCGATAGGGAAAGGATTTGGGCTGACCTTGGCTGTCGTGCATCAGATATGTATGCGGGGCAAAGTGCTTTTTGTGCTTTTTCATGCATGCCTATTTGACACTGGTCCTTTGAGGAGGACTATTTATTTTTTGCAAAGGCCCACATGTGGTGTGCTGACCCTGTGCTATGTTTGCACACAGCTTGCGTGACGTTTCTGTGTGTGTTTTTAGTCTATATTTTTTTTTCATGTACTTGATTCTTAGCGTGCATGCGCATAAGTGCAATGCAGGATGCGTGCCGTGCACAAAGATGGATCCGAGGCCGGTGGTGAAGGTGAGTGGGTTTAGGCACGCTCCTCCCTCGGGCTCTTGTTCCATAGACAGTTACAAACAGGATCTTAGGAAGCACTGTGCTGTGCTGCCGTGCATGGCCGACCGTCAGCCTGGCCTCAAAAATATGAGCCCATGTGCGACGCACATAACTCACAGCCTCGCTGCCACACCCGCCCCACTGCCCTGGCAGTCACTCCCTCAGAACCATAACAGCTACCACAGCCTCTTAAATGCATTTTAGCTTCCTAGATTAAATACTGTAAGGTGCCATTCATGCCCAGGCTAGTCTACAAACCTTGTCTCAGTCTGTGACAAATGCACCTGCTCACACATAGTACACCCTCGTTGACATCTCTGTACAATGCATGCAAAGCTAATGCCAGCTTTATGGCTTTTATGTTGCATTTGAATAGCTGAAATGTTGCCGGTTACCCTCACAATTTGTGAAAAATAGCTATCGGAGAAAATGAACCGACATAGGGTCTTTATGCCAGATTGCTGACACGCTCATAACCTCTATTGCTTCGAGGTATTCTGATGATGTCTCGCACAGACTCCGTTAAAAACGGTTTCCCTCTTGTTTTCCATGCACATCATTTTAGCTCACTGATATTGTTCCCGTTGATAAGTCGGGGCATTGGATATGCGCACAAAAAAAGAGTGACAGTCTGCTTTTCAAATTACACCTCAAGCTACAAAGGAACAGAGCGTCTCTTAAGATGGTACCGCGCAGTCTCAGGTGCGGCGTGGTATGGTGTCATGGTGTGGTGTGTGTTTGTGTTGCGACTGTGAGTGATAGAGTGACAGCCACATGACAGGGCCGCGCTGTGATCACAGCTCTGTTGAGGAGACACCGATGGCAGTGCTTGGCTAGATGCCCATCAGTTTGTCTATCTGTCTGCCTTTCCTGGTCATACCGTGGTAACACATACACACAGACACACTTAAACATACCTGGCTCGCTGCTTAATGGGTGCCTGTCTGTCATACACATATGCCTGCATGCACACAGTCAACAAACTGGCGGAGACGGCACGGTGCAGTGATTTCAGCTGTGGTTCCACATCACCTCCTACTAATGGTGGTAATTAATTGATGAATGAGGTCAAATCGGAGATATCCATGCACGTCTCAATTCGGATACAACCTCGTCTCATCCCCGCGTTCACCTCTCTGCCACCCCCCCAAGTTGTTTTCTTATTGCGCAGTGCACCACATTCCCTCTGTGCTCATCTGCATAAGACCTTGGGATGAATGTTAACGATGTTTAATTAGACAAGACGTGGGATGGATGAGTGGGTGGAGGCAGTGAGGCCAGGGTGGTGCTGCCCCCCGCTGGGGGGAGACAACACATAAAACACACATAGACTCCTGTAAGCATTCACACACACACTCTCTCTCTCTCTCATACACACACACGCACACTTGATGAACAATAAATGACCATTAAAAGGCCAAAAGCTACAGCTGAACATGACCTTACATGCGATTGGTACATTCTGACTTAGTGCTATGCCCCCCCAGCCCATATTTTACCAACACCAAGGGCATAAACCCCTCATTGTTAATGCAATATAAATTAAACATTTATAAATGTGATATATTTGTAGGATATTATGTAGTGATAACTAACTGCCCTTGATAGTAAATCTAATTAACCAAACTTTTATTTCTCACAAGCTTCCTGCCGGGAATCAACAATTTTCTTCGTGGAATTAATTGGCCCAAAATGAGAGTATTCAACATTTCACAAAATTAAATTCATCCTCCTGGCTCAAGCCTTTGACTGTATTCAAAGAGTTTGTAGAGTGCCGTGCTGCTACTTGAATACTGGTTGAACGGCTGGAGAACAAAACTTCTCATCATTAGTTTCTAGGCTGATTAAATTCCAGCTTATTAAAATTTTCTTGTCCACAATTGGTAGACTGAACATCGTGACTGGGATCAATGCTAGGTGATCCATGCCTGAGGCCGACATGCTGCCTTTTCATGCTTATCTAAGACACTGAGACAACTTTCTTGTCCCAGCTTGCTCTGTATAAACATTTCCACTACACTGATCTGTGAAAGAACATCAGGCAGCAGCTTACTGTAGGGTAATCCAGTAAATGATCGGCGTGTCGTTTTCGACAGTGCAGCCATTGCAGAGATAAGGGGATGCAGATGTTTCTCTCTAGCTGTTCCCAGATGAGGTGTCATTATCCAGGCTTGGTCTCAGACCTGCTGTTTACAGCCCATCTCCTCAACTGGGTGACTGACTGTGGGTCCTGGATGCAAAGACACACTTGAATGTGCACCGTGTGTCTATTGCTCGCTGCTCTCTCCTCCAGGCATGGGCTTATCTCGTGGTCACGGACAGACAGAGACACCTGCGAATGCTGTGGATTAGCAGGCTGCCTGGAGTAAGGCATTTAATGCACTGCCCCAAGGATCCTTGGGCTGAAGGCTGGGCTGGAGTTGTGTGAGGCTGACGCAAGCTCAACGGAGGCATCGCAGGGGGCCTAGATTGAGATCAATGTACATCTCAAAGCTGCCATATAAAACATTCAATGAAAGAGTCATTTGAGAGACGCAGGTTAACACGCTTTGATTACAATAGAGGAAGGGGGGGAAGCGTGTTTGTTCACTTGAAAGTCTTGCTGAAACAACAACAAGGCTGCTTGTTCTCCTTTGTGTTGGAGATGCCATGTTGAATCTCCGCTCTTAATTAATTTGGTGAGCGCGAGAGAGAGAGAGAGAGAGAGGGAGAGAGGGAGCGTTTGTCACCCCTGCTCTCGCCTGTTAGTGCTATTTGTCTCTGGGTGACCTTTGATTTCACACTGCATTGGTTTTCTCCCGTTATGGACAAGAGGCGGTTTTTGCTGACAACAGAGGAAACCTTATCTTTTAAATAAGTAATTCCTCAACTGCTCAGTGAGTTCACCAGCAGCAAAATATTGGGATTGCTGAAAAGGCAGGCACAGAAGTACACTGGGGAAAAGATCTCCTCTCTCTCTCTCTCTCTCTCTCTCTCTCTATGCTACAGCACCTTCGCCTGACTCTCATTAAAAATTCCACAACGCTTGTGTTTGAACAAGCCTTTCTACACAACAGTATACTCTATACTACAATACTGCTTTTGTTTATCTACATGATAAACTTGTAAATGTTTGTTCTACCCTGGTATGTAGGTGGATAAGGTCCAGGCTTTTTATATAAAACATTATATGCAGGACTGTTTGACTGTGTCAGTTCTTTTGGGGGTCCTGCGGTTAAGAGGTCTCTATGTGAGTGTATATGGACAGCTCTTGGTTTGGCATCTGTCCTGTGTGTGACTTAGGAGGCACGAGGGGGGGGGGCAGGTTTATTGTTGTATTGTAGAGGGGTTTAGGCAGTGACACAATAGCACCAGCCAGGCCCTGCTTGGCACCAGATGGGGCCCGGCGCTTTAGGTTTTTGGGAAGGAAGCATTGATTGGGGTGATGGCTGGAGTGACTGAGAGGTGGGACGGATGAGGGAATTGCAAGGGGATGGATGTGTTGGCACCTGGCTCTGTGGGTTCTGGCTGGGTGCTGGAGCAGTCTCCAGTAACATTGATGCATGGCCATGAATTATATTATGCCTTGGCAGCTGCTTACTCCCAGATTCATCTTAGCAGTCATTGGGGTTATTTATTTATTTGTTTCCACAATTTGTCAAAAGAGTTCCCATGTAAAATAAAAAAAAAAAAGCAACCTAACAAGATTAAAAAATGAGGCAGATTTAGAGTATTTTACCGAATGGGTATTTGTGCGGGTAAAAGCATTATGACAGCTTGCAAAGGTGTAGCAGCTGAGTTCTGATGGAGTGCTTTGTTTCTTCCCAAACGTCACCGGGTGAAAAAAAGGGTGGCGTGGCAAACTACAAGACGGTTTACTCTGAACATCTCTTGAACGCCTGCCTGGTAAACCTGCCGGGATAACACCTCATTCAATGGCTGCCTGCGAGCTGTTGCAGCTCAGGCTGTGGGAGATAGAAGTGATGCCTTGGGCCTTTTGTTCAACTCTGACATGGCTGTTCGGACACCTTTGTTCTGAGAGGAGAGGCCCATTCACAGCGTGCCCGGGGAACAAATTGAATCTGGTTGACAATTAATAGCCGTGCGGCATGTTTAATTAAGAGCATGTAGCCAGCGAGCGACGTGAGGGAGATAAACAGAGGAGAGCTGCACAGAGCCAGACTGGGCTCACAAAGGAGCAGGCCATTGGAGCGTCTGGCTGATCGATTCCCTACCGTCTGCAGAGAGCAGCCTTCACAAAGAGCAGCCTGCGCCTCCCCTCTCAACGGGCCAAACTTTTAGA
Source organism: Larimichthys crocea (assembly GCF_000972845.2). Taxonomy (NCBI): domain Eukaryota; kingdom Metazoa; phylum Chordata; class Actinopteri; family Sciaenidae; genus Larimichthys; species Larimichthys crocea. Next base: position 8,793,998 of record NC_040025.1, read on the forward strand.
GGGGAGAGATGTTAGACTGATAATGCACACAAGGCAGATGGGAGTATGCAGATAGAGGCAGAAAAGTTGTGCAAAAAGTTAGCTCAGTGGAAAAAAAAAAAAAAGAAAAAAAAAAGTACAAGTGAAACCTATACAGCTGCACAGTTGCACTTCAGTGTTTGGTAGCTTCAGTTTGGTGAAAACGCCCTTGAACATGATGATTGCTGATGTTGAGCGGTCATTGACTGTAGCTCATGTGGATGGTTAGTGTTACATAGATGTCTGGTGTTGGGGTCTGCTGTTGGGAGACAAAACATGCATGCCGGCAAAGCTGGTTTGACTTCAGGCGTCTGTGACCTTCACAATCCCACATTCCCGTTATTGTAACATGAACACAAAGCGGCGGAGAGCCAAGAGAGAGAGAGGGAGAGAGAGAGAGCTCTTGACAGCCTGTCTGATAGGCCAAACAATACCGGCCATGGCCAGCCGTTGCTCTGGACAGATAGTTATACACGCACATGCACTCACACCCACTTCAATTATAGAGAACCCTCCTCCAGAACTAACAATCACATCAGTCAGCGAGATGGCATGAGCTGAGAGGAGATAAAATGAGAGCAGTTCATGCGAGGATTTGAGTGATACTGTTTGTGCGCCTGCATGTACAGTCAGTGTTCATATATATGTGTGTGTGTGTGTTCTGCCTGGACATATGTGTGCTGACAGGCGTACAGAGGAATGACAGGAACAGAAAAGGGAGTTGCAGGAATGTAACTTGTTCATGTAAGAATTAAAAGGATGTGTGTGTGTGTGTGTGTCGTACAGACTGTACAGGAAGTAGAAATAGAGGATAAAGGCATGAGTCTGACAGACAAAGGGTGATCCTTTCATGCTGACGAGTAGTTGGGGTAAAAAAAAAAAAAGAGTTTCTGCCGGCTAATTGGCCTGAGCTGCGGATCTGACCATCCCTTTGGTGAATTTCCAGTCTTGTCTTGTCTTCATGTCTTTTCTCTCTCCGTCTCCAGAGCAGAGTGTGACGCTCTCTGCGGATGGACGGACAGTGTGGGCTCAATATTTCATCCTGTTTCTTTTCATGACATATACTGAAAGTCGATTAAAGACATAACATTTTGCACTTTGACACATAATCTGCCTCTTCTTCAATCTATTTCTTTGGCTCTTTTCACTCCTCCTCCTCCACCGCCGCCTCCTCCCCCCTTTCCTCTCCTTCACCTCTTCTCTCGCTGCCTTTAACACGGCGAGCAGGCTTTTTAGTTTGTGTCACAATTTGTTCTCCTGTCAGAACACTCTGCATTTTTTTTTTTTTGTATAACAGCTCTTTCACTATATAGCTGCATATTGAGAACAGGTTGAACCGAGCACTATAAGCGTACCTACATAACCTACATAACTGCATATATATTCTCATCACAGCAAGGTACCTATGCAAATGCACAGGCACGCGCGCACACACACACACATTTGCACCGCATACTCATAGGCGCGCATGCAGTTTTAAAGGAAGGCCTGTAGGTGGTTCTGGGGTGTGTCTCGGATTGAAAGTTAGAAATTGGTTTCATGCAAGGGTGCCCCAGTCATTTGGCCACTCTGAATAGTGGAATTCAGAGGATAATGCGGGCATTAATTGATTCTAGGAGCCTGAAATAAATAGGCTTTCAGGCTCACACGAGACAGACCTCTGCTCATTTGTGCCTTTTCGAGAGAATACAGGGGAGTCTCTCCCCCCGCCGTCTCCCCTCCCCTCTTTGGATAGGTCCTCCAGGAGCCTTAAAATGAAAGCTGACATCAGTTGATTGATGTGAAGTGAATGGTGACCTTCTAGATTCCACTGTCACTTCATTTATGCATGATACCATCGCTCCTTGACTTTTGGGGAAATTTGGGTGATATTTGAGGATATAGTGCTTAGATTCTTACAATGTCTCCACAGAGAGAAATCACACCTCAATTATATTTAGATGACATTTAATGCCCTCTCTGTGGATTTTCCCCGCAATATCTTTCTAACACAAAGCATAAGAAGGCAACAAATGTAGCAGTTATGTCTGCACTCTATATCAAATAGCGGAATTACATTAGGCGTCAAACAGACCTGGCGGCTGTTGGCGCTACAATCTGACACGGCACTTTCAATATCTGCTGTCTTCCAAAACAAGAGCATCTGTCAAACAGAAGACATACAGTAAAGAATTAGAGACAGGAGACGCAGAGAGAACCACCTCCTTCTAGTATGTTTGACTGCTCCTGCAGGTTTTTTCCCCTCTTTTGGTGGACAGAAGTTGGGTTTGAGGGGGGAAAAAAAGTTCAGCAGCAGAGTGGGGTAACAGCCTGGAGTCTCGGCAGTGGGGCTCGGGTAAGGTCAGCATCATGGAGGCTCTGCCACTCTCCGTTCTCCTTGGTTGGGCTGTCAGCAGGGGGGAACAGACATCCTGCTGCATAGATGATGAAGAGGACGTGCAGCGTGGACGCCAGAGGTCAGACAGCCACGGGGTGCCAGGAAGTGAACTTGGCTGCTTCCCCGCCGAGCCCTGCAGCGCACCACGACGTGTCCATGTGCACGTTTTTTTTTTTTTTTTTTTTTTGCCCTGTTTACTAATGTAGTGCTCCATATTTCCACCGAGCCTCCAACACGTCTTAAAGTCTTGCCAGAAGTTAGAGCCCGAGGGAAAGCGAGGGAGGGAGAAATAGAAGACGAGAGAGGTGTAATAGAATCATTACACAAGACACATCCCTCAAGGGTACAGCAGTAGGAGGTCCCATATGGGCTTTACATCAGCAGGCACACACACATCCATAGTAACAACCACAGGGTCACAATGCTGCCTAATTATGGCTGACAAAGATGGATGTATTTCATCTCAGTCAACTTTATGTCCAATTCTCATTCAGTGTGTCCCTAACACACCACATGCCGTAGATCCGTTCCCACATAAACGCTTCTCCAGCGAGTACTCCAGGTTTTTTGCCGCAAATATCTCCGCTTTCCTCCGACTTCACTGCTGTCCCTCCCCGTCCTGTTCTGTTTTGACCCAACTATGCTACTATACAAATGCACAGAAATACAGTGCGTGCACGTATGCCGGGTGGAAGTCGGTCGCTGACCATCGCAGTCCTTCAAGGCCAAATAATCACATCCTCTCAACGAACATATGAGACAGAAACCATGGCACCAAAGCCAAAACAGCCCTTTCTCATGCCAGCTCTCTCTTCCTGGACTCTCTGTCTTTCTGTCTGTCCTGTTTTTTTTCCCTTCAGCATATGGCTGCAGCTCCTCATTGCGAGGCAGAGGAGGTAGGAAGGGAGTGTTCAATCCCCGTGCACACTGAAAAAAACAAAAACAATAATAATGTCAACTTTTATAAGATTTCTGTACATATTTGGTGTAAGATAACAAAATCGTATGAATACTTTTTTTCCCTCACAAACATAATTTACATCACAAATAATGTACAGTTTATTACCAGAATTAATTTCTCACTTCAGTCTGTCACTGTGAAGTCTTTATTAGACCCATCAGTGGGACCCGAGCTGGCTGAGCGGAACAGTAGGAATCTCAGTATTGGTTACATTTTAATTATGTTCCTCTAGTAAATAATGTTTGTTTGTTTTTTGTGCAATTTAGGAATATTAATTAAAACATATTTCTTCTGTCATCCACGGTCCCTCAAAAGACATGACTTCCCTTTTAGCTAGTGGTTTTAGCGCAGTTAATTGATAAGGCCACTGTAGCTAATCCTAATTAAGTAACTTTTCTTCTGCTGCAGTGCTGATGTTTTTGGTATTCAGTTGTTTTTGCAATTATTTCCTAAAAATGACAAACTTTAAGAATCATAGCACAGTCCTACTCGACAAGCCGGGTGTTTGTTTGTTTGTTTGTTTGCTGGATATTAATTATGTCTTTGCAGTACACAGGTAGGTGAGGAACGAAACAAAAAGCCAACATGAGGTGTCTTAGTAAAAATGTTGAGCCACACAAAGCCACTGGAATAACTTTGCTACACCTCAGCATCGATATATAACTATTGAAGCGAATAAACACCATTCTTCCCTAAAATATATTTGTTTTTGCAGTGATTCTGGTGGAGAGTACTATCTAAAATTAGTTCAGCTGAGTTGAGATCTGGTAACTATGAAGGCTGCAACATACGGTTAAAATAGTTTTTCAAACCATGCAGTGATCACTTGTACTTTTGCAGAAACATCTGCATTTCTTATTTATCAGCTCTTTTTTTTTTTATATGTTACCCCTCTGTAGAAACTCAGGTGTTTTGTGTGTGTGTACAAGCTCTGTTGTATGCACACCAATCATTTTTCATTTTGTTGCATTAATAAATTAAAGTCTACGGCCCATTGTAAAAAAAAGACCCCTCCTCCTCCGCCACTGTTCTCTCTTATTGCCAAGTCCCCTGTTTTGTATGAAAGTATATAGTGTAAAGAAGTGATATTGTAAACAAAAAAGGAGAGTGCTGGCGGAGCAGCTGCTGTGGATAACATTGATTGTGGGAGCAGGGAGGCGTGCAGCATCGAGGCGTGAGAGGAGGCTCCCCAAGAGAATGCCTCCTTTTTTCAGAACAGTCTTATGGACCAGCATTCCAAGCAGAAATGTGAAGACAGGCATTGACCAACTACTGGAAAACATCTAAGCTATCCAGGATCAATGCCAAATTGATCCCAGAACTATGTATAATGTAGGGCAGTGGATGGCTTGTCTTGCTCTTCCCACCTCTTGTCTAGCAGGAGAGAAGCCGAACCACAGGAGCTGAGGAGATACAAACTAGACGGAGAAACAGAACAAAATTGCCCGAGGTTGTGTTTTAAACATATGGGAAGACCTTTTTGTGTTGAAGGCGTGTGCTGAGCAAACATGCCGTGTAAAACTATGCATTTACGTGAGCTCACAGAATTTTGTTCAGCCGTGATAATGCACTGTGTTTTTTTGGGGTTTTTTTTTTTTAAATCGATCCGGATCACCTGCCAAAACACAGGATGGTTTGTGGTTGAGGCAGAGACGAACAACTCTGTTGCTCCTGAAGCAACAGAGTGAACACAGTGTGACTTCCACCCCTCCCTTTTTAGCACGAGGATCCCTGGGAAGCCCCATGCAGGTCCTAATGAGCAGTATGCTGGAGAGGGCATCTTTTTAACCCAGCACAGGGAGTCATAGAGCAGCCTCACTCCTCTTCAACAGATGCCAAGTGCAGCTGTCAACAGCTCCATACTCTATTGTTGCTTACTTTCACTTTCTGGGCTCTCTCACTCTCCTATGTCTCTGTTTCTGTCTCAGCCGACGCGCTTTCTCTCTCTTTTCCTCTGTCCTGACCATTCGTCTTGATAGCAGTTCCACCGCATCCTATTATGAGCCGTGCTCAAACAATCTTAAAGGCTAGCTGGAGGTTACAGCTTGCTAAAATAGATTCACTCTACCTCACTACTTTCCTCAGCTTAAAAGAGTAATATGGCCATATGAGATTACATAGATACAGTGTGTGATACATTATTGCTAGTGCATTAAGAATTCATGAAGTATAAACAAAAAAAAAAAAAAAACCCAAAATGATTCAGCAAAGGCGCTTTTGCTTGCAGAATCGAACCGGAGCGCTCTTTTTTAATCACCATACCTTCACGCTTCTCCTGTTTTAAATGCATTTATCATTGTCATGGGAAAAAAAAACTTTCAACTTTGTTCCTCCTCTCTCCTTTTTGATTATCTTTTCCATTTTCAGTAACTCCCACACCCTCCTTCTCCATCCCTTTCTTTAGTGCCAGTCTCTATCTCTTCTGTGTCTAATTACATTTGAATTTTTTCTGGTGTAATCTCGTGATAGCCTGAAGCTTCAGCAAACCTCCCCTCCACAACCCCCACACACCCCCCACTCTCACAAATCCCCGCCAGTCCATTTGTGCCCAGCCCTGGGCAGGTTGGTTTCCTGGGCTGCCCTGGAGGAAATATCAGATGACCTGGCTCCCCACAGCAAAACCCAGGTCATCAGGGAGGGCTCCTCTCACCGTATCCTTTCCTTGGCCCCCCTCTCATCCACTTCCTGCTTTCAAGTGCAGGGCAAGGTCAAAGCTTTGAAGATGCATTCCCCAGACTTGACCACGAGGCAGGCTGGAGGCGCTGTACTCTTCTCTCTCTCTAACCAGACTTTGCTCCATCTATTCTTTCGCATCTTCCTGCTCTCTCATATTCATTTCATTAGCTCGAGCTTTTACTGCAATCAATACTGTTGCTAAAGTTAGTTTTTCTAATACAGCTATTCATTAAGTGCCTTTTCATTAGTGTCACTAGAGCACCAGTATAACTGGAATAATACTGTAATGGACAAACATATGCTGTAATTGTTGAATCCTTTTTTTTTTTTTTTTTTTTTTTTTTTTTGGGTGATGAAGACCGGTTTTAAATGGCTGAGCTCACAAAGAATGACTCATTACTCCATGTTTTTACATAATGTGTTCAGTAAATCGTGGGTTTTAAAAAACCAAGATTAAATCCTCAGACAATGATCTCTAAGTGTTGGTATTTTAATGTAGGGTGGGGGGGGTGTAGCACAGAAGGGAATGTGCTTCAGAGTTTTCCTGTTCTCTCAGCTCTGTATTGTTCCCACTTCTCATTTTCTGTCTGCTCAAATGCACGGTGGACGCAGAAGGGAGAGGAGAGGCATTATGGATGGTGTTTAGAGACAGGTGTCTGATGCGTCCTGAGATAATGCCAAAAGACTCCTATCTCTCCTTCTAATGGAATAGCGACAGTTGTTTCAAGTGATCAGGTCTGTCATCCAAATCCTCATGCGTTGGTCCTCTCAGCGCCTCTCTTTTCTCCCATAAATCAATGTTGCTAGTGAGAGACAGAGAGAGAGAGAGAGAGAAACAGAGGGAACACCAAAACAGTATTGCCTCAGGTCATCCCTGGAATATCCTCCATCAAATACTTGGCATTTTGTGCAGATAATAAGTCTAATGAAATCCTTTTGACCAATCCTAAAATCGTCATTACAGTTGATATGGGACAAATAGTGTTTATTTTTATTTATTTTTTTTGAGAGTTGACTGCTCCCGCGTCCCTCTTCCTTGGTGCAAAGAAGTGAAATGGGATGAATATGTTAGTGTCATCTCCAATTTCAAATAGGTAGACATTTCAAAAGCTGATTCTCTCTGGAGAAAATGTTGTACCTCTAGAGTGAAAATATCATTTGAAAGGCGAGACAGTAAAAGCCAGTCATCTCAAAATGAAAATTTTCTTACGGTGGCTTTCCTTTTCACCTCAGCAGTCATGGGAAAGGAGAGAGAGAGAGAGAGAGTAAAAAAAAGTGAGTGAGAGGCAGATTGGAGATGGTATATGGAGGCTATGAGAAAAACTAGAAGGGGGAGACATACTGATGAGTAAAGGAGTGACACCTCCTGAAGAGCATGTTAATAACGTGCCAGGCCCAGACAGGTAACCGGTAATCAGACTCTCTGATTGTAACGAGGCAGACAGGAACACACACACACACACACACACAAACACTCTCGGCTCTCCATCTCCATCAGCCCTGAAACCGCCAGACTTCTCCGTCATGTTCTGGGGCGGCCCCCTTTGCTAACAGTGTGTCGCAGCTTTTACGGAGACAAAAGAAACAAATGAGATGGCTGGGTTACAACAAACAGCTCCGGGTTGTTCTTTCCTCTGTAAAATGAAAGGCCCCCCCTCGACCCCATTTTTTTTTTTTTTTTTTTCTGCAACTACCGTGTCAATTAGAGGAGGTATTGCTCATACTCACTCTCTGGTTCACTGCCAGCTTGCACTGATTGTTATTTATTTAGATCAGGCTTGGAAGGGAGTTTGCCTCAGTTTTAAGCTGAGACAAAAGACAGCCCTTTGCCTGTACAGTGTACTTCAACAACACCTGGTGATAAAACCCCAGCAAGGTTCGTGTCAGTGGGGAGGCTTAGGCATAAAGGATAGAAGTACAAACAGCCGTGCATGAGCAGGATTCTGACCTAAGAGGTAAAGTGAGGTAGGAGCTATGTGTACAGAGAGCCTCCTCTGAATATTTCCCCAGCGACGGAGAGCAGGCCAGAGGCACTGAGGTCAGCAGATAGAGTCCAGAGCCCATTGGCAGCTGCTGGTTTGACTTTGATGCACCATCAGTGTTCAGCACACCGCCGCTCACCCGCCTACCCCCCACCCTCTCTCTCGCACTAACCCCCGCAAGCGTGTTTGCTCAACCTGAACGCACGCTAGCCTCTCATTATGCCGCCCATGCAAACTTTGTCTCTTTGCAGCTGTTTAATGGCCGCACGTCTGTTTTTGTTTGTTTCCTCACCATAAGATTATTGCACCTTTATGGTTGGTCGGGGGGTTGGAATAATCCCTGGCATCTGTTCAGATAGGGGAGGGGTGCGCAGAGAGCTAGAGGTAGAGGCTGACTTCTGTTTTTTTTATTTTTTTTATTTTTTTTATTTTGTTAAGTACAAGACCATGCGGCCCCCTATTTCATCCTCTGCCACCGAGGCTGGGGCTGGAGCTGTGTTTTAAAGACAAGAGTGATGGAAGGGCCTATGTGCTAACAGGCACAGAGGTCACCGAAGGAGCTTCACACCGTCGGATATCCCTCCCTAAAATGAACACAGTATAGCAGGGATTAATCTAATCACCGCCATGTTGGTCTAATTTACTTACAAATGTATGCAGAAAAGTAACTTTACTGTGACCCTAATAGTGAAGTACTTATTTTTCTCTTTCCCCCGTGAACATTGCACTTGCTTTATTGTTGTTTTTCTAACTTCTGCCTTATAGCCCAAGTTATAAAGAAGAAGGAGTCGCCCTGAGCTCCTCTTGACAGCCTCATCCTCCTATCTTTTTCTTAATTCAAGACTTCATCTTGTCACGACTTCACCGCCTCCGGTCATTATGGCAGGAGAACAGGAAGTTAATCAACGCAGCATTATCTCCCAGCCTGCACCTGGAGGCAAGGGTGCCAGTCATGCTACCCCCCCCCTCTCTCTCTCTGTTGGGACCCCTGCCAGCCTGGGAACCCCTCGCACCGCTGTGCCCTGCAGCGTCCCTATGGGCTTTTGCCAGTGTCTCTGTGCCAGGTCACACTTGAGACCCAGCCTTGATGAGCCAGTGACAGCCTTCTTGTAGCGGGCGCACGTTTTATAGCAGCAGTGTTTGCATGCGAAAGGAAAGAAGAAAAAAACAAACAAACATCTGTCTCGATTTTTGTGATCGCTTTGTGCTGGCACATAAGTCCCATATTTTTCCAATTTCTGTTGTAGAGAAAGCTGGTGTTTTTGGATACGTTATTGCCCCATGTGGACAGGCAAAGCAACAACATAAAGCCCCCGGAGGAGGATTTTTTTCAAGTCTCACAGACCAAACGAGACAATATTTGAACAACATATTCACACTTAAAGGTTTGTTGACACTCCAACATGAGCAGAGATGCACATCCTTAGAAAAGATATTTTTGTGGCAGCAGGTCTGTCCTTATGTCTAGCTCTCTCTAACAGTCTGAGAAGCTGACAAATGTTCTTGCTGAAGAGTGAATTGCTGGCTGTCGCTGGTAATCATTAGGTTGTCTACCAGCATCCAAAGTGCTTTTATTTCTGCCCATTAGTTTGGTGAGAAAATGGCCGGGTATGGTCTAGCGTGTTCCCCCCTTACACTCTGATGCAGTATGCAGGGTGAGCATGGGAAACATGAAAGTGTTTGAAGCATCTCTATTCATAGCAGTGTCAGTTTTTGGCTTCTCTCTCTTTTTTTTTTTTATGTCAGTGTCTATAGCATCTCTTTGTACACAACTAACTAACTAAGGATCTACAGCCTTTTCTGGAGTAGCAGTAACACACGCATGTCAATATTGTAAGACTGGTGTGTAATTATTATTCAAAGGTTAAAGAGTGGATTGATCCATAGAGGAGTGTCAAGGGCAGATCAAAAGGATTTGGGGGAGGATCGGACCAAAAAAAAAAAAAAAATGTTAAAAGCTGCTCGCTCTCAAACACAGAGACGTCAATCTTTCTGAGAGCACCTTGATGTCCTCAGAGGAGAACTCGATCAAAGCCTCCGTAACAAAGATGGTCTCAGAAGATGATCTGACCTCGGTTGCATTCCACTTTCTGTCTTTCACTTTACTTTCACCGGTCTCCATTTACCTGCCCGAGCTCCCCGGCACTGCCCCTGTTTCCGCCTTTCCTGTGTTTGTGCTGCTGGTTAGCCTGTCTGAATATCAATGAAGTAGTCTCACTCGATGTATTACAAACACAAGAGAACAGTGATTAAAGATGACATATCTAAGCCTCACTCCCTTCCTCTCTCCTCTCTCCTTCTTCTCCCTTCACAGGAGATCGCAGCTTACTTGATAACATTTGAAAAGCATGAAGAATGGCTAACGACATCCCCTAAAACAAGGTAAGAAACTCACACTCCTGCCCTCTTTTAACATATAAGTTAAGATTCATAGCCCTAAAAGTATTACATTCAGGGATTTCCAAAAATTTCCATTTTTTTTTTCCTTTTACGCACAGCTCGCAGCCTCCTTCAAGTTCAGTTTTCGGATGTTTTAATATTACAGGCTGCTTATGGCTGTTCGGAAAAGTTTACAGTTTGCAGATGAATGATAGAATATTAATACTGACTAATAATTGCCTTTTAGCCAGCCAATTAACATAACATGCACTGGTGCAGCACTGCTTTGAATGGTATGTTAATGTGCTCCTATCTGTCTGCACATTCAACACTTAAATAATAACACTGCTGAAGCCGGGGGTGTTCGTCTGGGTCAGAGGCTGCACCCACATGTGGAACAAAAAGCCAAGAGCTACTGTAACTGTTTGAAATAGAATAAGGGGTGCCGTCATTACGGTTAATTTATTTAGTTACCGTATGCAGATAGGGACTTATTTGCAAGTAAAGAACCATGCTCTCCTGAAACACCTGAGATTTAATGTCAGTGAACAAATGTTTTGTGGCAGCGTTGACTGTGATGTAATTGTATATTATACCTATGTAGTATTATAATTAATAATGCATGTGGCTTTGTAATAGCATTCCTCTATATTTGACAGTAGCGGACAGCTCTTTGTTTGAGTAGCTCTGGCTAATCTCTTCATGTTGGACAGCTGTGGCATTGACACCCTCTGTCTCTTTTGGACTGTCTCTGATTGGTCGGACTACACTATCATTTCCCCCGCTACAGCGCATACAGTCTGTTAACACAATGCCCCCCTTTTACTAAACTTTACATTTTCATGCATTTGGAATCAGCAAAAATATGTTAAACCTCGCTTTCTCTCTTTTTTTCCGAGCGAGCCGGACTGGCTATGCTGGCATTATTAGCAGTCCTCATCCATGTGTAAATGGACTCTGGGCTCATTGACATAGAACCCATTCCTCACATCCCTCTCTCCCCCACCCCTCCTCTCTTCCAGTGCCTCGGAGGGACATTGATAATAGTTCTGCATAAAGACACTGCCAATTAGAATACGTTCTCTGGTGTAATTATAGAGCATGGGCCAAAAGAGCACTGAGCTCACCTGTTTTTTATCAAGAATGCCCCCTTCCCTCCTCCCCGAGCCTCTACTCTCCGACTCACTAAAAATAAAACTAATGTCAGTCCTATTTCAATCATGAGATGCAGCCTGCATACTTGATATTAGACTAGCTTTTTTTTTTTTAAATATATATATATATCCAGAACGCACAGGTGCTGCTATCTTGCTGTAGTATTGTAAATGACATTAAGGAACAAATATAAAAAAAGGGTTAGGATTAAAAAAAAGAGACCGTGAAGGCTGCCAGAGCGTTACAAATGTCAGAGCGATGGCATCCTCCAGCACAAGACAGCCTAAAAATGACACTTGTGTGCGACGTGAGAGACTTTCTGATCCAGTGGCTTCCTAAGCCAAATGGTCCTCAGGATGCTCATGGCCACAGTCTGTCACCGCTGGCTGTCTGTTACGCAGCGGTCTCAGCTTGCTCAGTGTGCTTCGGGATTTCAACCTCCATGTCATGTCTCAGGCGCAGGTGCTGATATCTCAGCAGACGTGTCACCGGGGGGGAGCATCCCCTAGCGTACACCTGCAGATCACCTGACAACACGAGAACACCTTCTGTGTTTTTGTAGAGGAGCCATCCTTGCAGCACTAGATGTGTGTTCTGTACCTGTGTGTTTCTGGACAAGAGAGGCGGCGGGGGGAAAAGGTTGTGAAGTGTTGGTGTTTTCCCAGATGTCAGTGAAAGGGTAGAGCGTGGTGATGGATGTCGGGGCCCTGGAAAGGGTGGGGGGGGGGGGAGTGAAAGGGTGTGGGATACATGTGTGTGATTGATGGGAGCTGATTGATGGCTGGCCTCTGTATGAAAAGCTTTCTTGCTCAAGGTCACGGGTGACGGGTCAAATTTGAGACACCTGTGGTTAAGTGCTGCCTTATCATTTGTCATCGGCCCATCTTCGGATGCCTGTGGGCGTGCGTGCATCTGATTGTGGGTGGGCTGTCTAGCATGTCTGTGTGTGGGTTGACCCCTGCGGGGAATAGGCTAAGTAGGCTAATTCTCCCTCTGCCAGCATCTGTAGACAGGGTCAGCGGGGCATGATGGGAGGCAGAGATAAGCAGCGGGGTCATACGCGGAGAGGCGCCGCTGCTGCATGGCTGTGCACCACACGCACGTAACAACTCTGACACATGCGGGTCGTAAAACATGGGAGTGGGCCACGGCTAGAGCTCAAGGAGCTGACGCTAGCTGTTTGACCAAGGTGACACGCGATGCAGGACATGCCCTGAATAGAGATGGCATCCTGTCAACATAAAGGAAGATGAGATAAAGCGGAGCGTTTTACATGCATGCACAGATTTATTTCACTAGGCTCATGCACACATCAGCCAGACCCGTATAGTAAGCGTGCAGCCGGTGATCTCTTTTGTTTGGGTCTGTTTCTGTTTGTTTATCATTTCAAAATCTGAGTCGTGCCAGGGGAGAGCGGTGGAATGCTGAGTGATTGATGTGCCTAGCTCTAGTAATACACATTCCCTTTCAGATAGGAAGTGCAACAGTGCTTAAAATCAATACCAGTGTTCTCCCACTGACTGCTTGAACAGCACTACAGCTAATTCAGGCCGCACCTGTCAGAGCTGGGGAAATCTTTCCCTACTCGGGCCTTACACTTTAATTTACACCCACAGCCTCGCTGGCTTCCATTTCCATTAAAGGGAGAGCCTGGCATTATGGCTTTAATGAAGGCCACGGCCGGGCTGTGATTTAAGATGGCCGTTACCCCCGCACCTTCACTCCACAGGAGGGAACACACTTAAAGGGGACAATTAGGATTTTCCCCTCTCCTACACCCTCCCAGATACTCATCCTTTCCTTTAAAGATGTGTCCGCGTTGCTTCAGCTGATTGGTTCTGAAGGCGCCCTGCGGGAGAAGTGTGAAAACAGAGGGGGGAAGGCGCTTCCGAATCTTTGACGATAACATTTGATTTGACCCCATCATGGGCATTACTTTGTGCTCCTGTTGAGAGCAGGCGTTTGTTGTCCGTCATAAATGACACAAATGTCTCCTTGAGGGGCTTTTTCAGAGGTGTTTGTATGCTGACAGATGGAGAAACTATTGACTAGAGGGTGTCACAGATTGGTCAGCCCAAAGAGCTAATGGACACCTGTGTGTCGTATACAGAGATAGCTCGTTATCTTGAGCATCCTCTAAATGGCGCAGGGTTTTCACGAGTCGAGCGGCCGCGTATAGCGTTTTCTTTCTTCACTTGTTTGTTTTATAAGACTGGTTAACAGCAAAACACGAACAGAGAGAGAGCGCTCCTACGCCAGTCATCCTGATCGCTGTGTGATTAGTCGTATAATCTCCCGTCTTGCATAAAATACAAACATACAGTAGGCTTGTTACAGCTGTTGGGAAACTTGAAGTGGTAGACTGCCATTTGTTTCAAAATTTACACATGTGCTTACATGACCACAGAACACACACACACACACACACACATTGTATATTGAAACTATCAAACAATAAGCACCAGTCCTCGGAGGGGCCCCACGATGACACTGAACCTAGCCGCCCCCACGTCCCAGCGCAATAGCCCTTTCTCCTCCCACAGCCACAGCCACAGCAGAAGCACTCCAAAATGAAACCAAGTCCCTTTAGACAGCTTCCAAAGACAATGCTTTTATTAAAACCTACAGCAGCGGCGCCACCCCAGAGGCGCGGGCACACCAACAACAGAGCAGAGCAGAACTGAGAGGCAGCCTGAAATCTACTAATGACTGTTTGTTTGCTATTGTGTATGGTGTTTGCTATTGTGTATGGTGCCTGTGAATTTGTGCAGATCTGTGTGTGTGTGTGTGTGTGTGTGAGAGTGAAATAGATAGAGGGGGATTGTGTTTAGGCATGTGTATAGGCCTACATACGTAAATGTCCTCTTGCGTATGCGCACAGTATGTCTGCAAAACCCGAGAGAGCGTGACTGTGCATTTGAAAAATGCATTGTGGTTGAACATATGCGGGCATTTATGAATGTATTGAGGTGGCATTTGTGTGTGTAATTACCAGTGAAACTGTGTGGATGTGTTTTGAATTAAAAATAGAGTGCTGTGTGTGTTTTTTTTTTTTTATTATCTGGGTGAGTCTGCCACTGTGAATAAGACCTCCCTAGGCCTATGTGTAAACTCTGTTTCTGTCACCTAGTCTGGCACATGGTGTGAGAAAGTGCTGGGGTTTCTATGCTTGTGTACGTGGTATGGGTCGGCGTTGGGGGGCTGATGTGTAGGATGTGCCTGAGAAGGGCGTCTGATAGTGTTTGGTCCTAATGCTTTGTGGCACTCGTTGGCTGGCAGAGTTTCAGAGGAGAGTGGAAAAGGACAGGAACAGCAGGAGTGAGAGAGAGAGAGAGAGACACACACAGGGAGAGTTGGAGAGAGGGAAGGGAAAGCACAAAGAAAGAGGGACACATGCAGAAACAAAGGCATAAAAGATAAAGAGGTATTAGATAAGATCATATTGAAACGAAGACGACACGTGGCTCCTCGTGAAAAAAAGCCAACATGTCAAGTAAATGTGCAGAGACTTCGGTGAGGTGAATCAGTGTGATCGCCTTCATCTTTTCCCTCTACTTGTCCTTCTTCCCTGTTGTTTCATCCCAACTTATCATGAGCAAAAAAGTTTACTTTGCTGCATCGTGACACTTCTCCCCTGGCTGCCCCGTTCTGTCGGGTCCTGGAGGACACTGTTCCACGCTGCTTCCACCCAGTCAACAGCCCTGACAAGGACAGCTATGCTCACCTAGGGCCCTGTGGGCTGGGTGAAATAAAGCCCACCAGGGGAAAGCAGAGAGGACGTGAGTGAGGTGAACCCAGAGAGCATGAGGAAAGAGTGAATGAAAGAGAGAGAAATGAAAAATGGCCATCGAAGAAAGAGCGAATATGATGGAGCGAGAGCAGTTTAGAAAATGGAAACATGTCGATAAGAGAAGGGGAACGGACGAGATGGAGATGCGAGGAATCGTGATGGATAGGGTGAGGAGGAGTGAGGAGTGAGGCGGGGGGGATTTACGCAAACAGACGAAAGAGCAGGAGAAAGATGGAATAGAGGGGGATTGAGCTGACATAGGGCAATGGAGAGAAAAAAGAGAAAAATAGAGTGGGTAAACAGCAGATAGAGATGGAGGGAGGTGAGCAATGGATTCAACTGACATATAGAGAAAAGTCCTGTGGTTTTGGGGCATGGGAGGGAGAATGCAAACGGTCAATAGATTACAGCTAGTGCTGGGCCGAGTGCCTGGGCCTCAGACTCCAAGCCAACTTAATAGTGCCTCTTGTTTGTCTGTCCTCTAAAGTAATGCCCAAGCCGAGCCCAGGGAAGCAGCCTGAGCCGGAGGCTAGTGGAAATGGACAGGGGACTAGATATATGTTAGTTCTCATCCCAGCTTCTGTATATTACCCTGGCCAGCTTGCCCACCGGAGACTATTCAATAGAACATAGAACATCATCTAGCTTTATCGCCTTTATTCCCCCGACACTCACCAGGACTGCTGCTGAAGGCCAGGAAGGGCAGGATCAGTTCTAGGAATTAATCCTTTTTATTATGTGTCCCTTTTTTGTATGGTAATAGACATTGAAGCGCAGGGCATGTTTTTACCTGTGCGGCTGTATAGCTTTTTTAAAGGTAGCACAGAAGCAAGAGATACTTTACACTGTGATGCTAAGGTTATCCCATCTAAGGAGTACTGTGCAGCACAGATAGACGAAGCAGCATGAAAAAAAAAACAAGCAGGCCTAGCCTCGCTCGGTATGCCAATATGGAGGAGGAGGAGGAGGAGGAGGAGGAAGGAGTGCAGCCAGTGGCTGGCCACAGGAGAGAGGGGATAAATAAATAGAGGAGGAAGTTGATGTCAAGCAGGTGTTCAAGGAGAAAGTGTCAGCCAAGCGGGCCGAGATGGGGAGAAGTGCTGCCTCTGCAGCCTGATAATAAAGACTTAATTCAATTAGCGCTTCTGCACCGGTGAGCAGCGTGCAGGCTGGCTGTCATGGAGCGGGCCATAGACACAGCAGAGCACACCCTCAGCCACCTAGACGACCAAGCCATACACCAACCCGGCACTTTGCTATGCTCCCCGTCTCCCCGTCTCTCTCTCTCTCTCTTACACACACACACACAAAGTAGACTTAACGTATTATTCACACCTGAGTCACTGAGCAGGCCAGACACTAAACCCTGCCTACACATCTCTCCTACACACACAATGACACTCAACGCACAGACCCGCTGCCTCATTCCTCACCCTCGTCCCTCCCTAACAAACTAAACTCTCTTCAGCGCCTCTCCCTTCACCTCCTTGATTTTCTATTTTCAACCCCCCTCTGCTCTCCACCCCCTCTTGTACCGTCCTTTTCCACCTCATCACTCTCCTCTGTTGGTGCTGAGTGGCCGTATGTTGGCCAGAACAGTGAGGATTGTGACTGCGAGTCCCTATTTTCAGCCCGTCACGCCCCGGTGCCCAGTTGGGTGCTGTCCTGTAGGCATATGGTGTAGCGGATCCCGGATCCCGGGCCTTTTGAAAGCACTAGGGGGCATTTCGGTCAAAAACAGCCTCTCGTCCCACGCATCTCCCCATGCCGTACCCTGGAATCTGGTCTACCACTTGGTGCTTTTGGGTGTGGTCCGAGAACGTCTGTTCCGGACTGGTCACTTCACGGTCCCATGGGTGATACAGTCGCACTAGGGAGTGGCACGCAGTTAGGCCTCCTACACATAGAGCAAGGTGGAGTATGGGGGACGGAAGAACAGGAAATGGCAGTGGAACAGGAGGAGGAGGAGGAGGAGGAGGAGGAAGAGAAAGGACAGGACACAAGGCTTCAGTGATACCGTTTGCTGTTATGTAAAGAGAAGGAGAAAATAGGTCCTGGATGGCTGCCAGAGAGCTGGGTGAATCACCAGCAAAGAACAGGCACGACATGGGTGCACACAAACATACACACACACACACTGGCACACATTCTGTCCCATTTCTTCGCCCCAGCTGAGCTTCACAGTACAGGAAGTACAGCAGATGATGAGTTGCCACGTGGCACTATTCAATGTGTAAAAACGGCAAATGGCAGGAATGACCTCCCGCACCTCTTCATCATTTAGCGACCGAGGGAGAATAGCAGCGTGACTTGCTATGCGCCTTGTACACCAAGGCCCTGCTCTGAGGATCACACACTAATATATAGTGCGCTCAGGTTTGCAGCCCCCTTATTTATCTGACCCCTGGCCTTTATCCACCTGGTTGACCTGCACAGTTTGTTTCCACCCTTCCCTTCACGTCTTTCCTGCCTATTAGATTTTTTATGTTACCTATCCACTTAGAAAGCTGCTCCCTAAAGAGCACTGGCTCATTGCGCTCGAAACACTCTGGGTATTTCTTACCTGTCTTAGTCCCGGAAGATTGGTAGGCTGTTGATTCTGATGAGACATCTTCATTACTGTAGATTTGTATTAGAGACCCCCGCTCACTTCTTCAGTCTGTACTTTACCCCAGGCAAGACCCTTACTACTTTAACTGCTTCATTAAAGATGGGAGAGGATGGAGTGGTTCGGAATGTAGAGGATAGCCACGTATTAATTTTGCATCAGTGAATTAATCAATTCAAATATAAGTCAATTGATAAATTATTCAAATCTTCTTTTTCTTTTTTTTTTGTCGCATTTGAGAGGAGTGTGCAGAAGGAAAGGTGAGAACCATTTCAGATTGGATAATTAATATTAATGACTTTTTTTTTTGTTTTAAATGAAGTAAGAAAAATAGCTATCAATTCAATATCAAATTATTTAAGTATAATTAAGTGGGTTTGAGAGAGACAATTCCCATGACGGTACAATTCCCTACAATTAAAAGCAAAGGGTTTGATTGTCCTCCTCGTCTCCCTCAACTCATTGTAATATCTACTGCCATTCGAATCCCACCCGGTCTTTATATATCACCGTATGACTGATAGAGCTCTGAGAGAGATAAATAAATAAGCAGATGATGAATCTCCCTGCTCCACATCATAAGCAAAGATAATTAACAAGTAAGTGCAAAACGCGTGCCCTCCACCTGCAATCCAGTTTTTTTTTTTTATTTGTTTATTGTATTTTCAATTTTTCATAATTCCTCAGTGCAATCCTTCATTATATATATATATCCTTGCTAGAGGGTGGCACTCTCTAGCAAGAAGAGTTATGAAGACAGGTCAACTAAGATTTAAAGTAGTCCTGCACCTGACCCAAAGGAAAGCACTGCTGGATATACATTAACATGATAGCGATATGATTATGTCGGAATGGACATGAAGGGTTTCAATTATTTACAGGTGATGTGCCTTCTGAATTGGCAATGAAGTGGCTCGTAAATTACCCCCTCTGTCTAATCAAGCCTCCGGTGGAATAATGGAGCAAGTACTGCCAAGGGGGAGCGCTCTCTCTCTCTCTCTCTCTCCCTCTTTTTCTCTCTTCAGTGTTTTGGGTGGGGAGTGGGGGGTTGGCTACTTTCACAGTGGGATGATGACACTCTCCAAATGACATTGGTTGAAAGGCAAGAAATGTGCCAGTGAGCGCAGGTTTAAAACCTCTCCACTTCATCACTGCTCAGTGCTTTACTGCGCTTTATGTCACCAGACAATGATACAGTGACAGCCAAGCATCAAAATGTGCAGCACCAGCACCTAATGTGCGCCTTGGTTTTGTGCCTGAAAGAGAGAGAGAGTATGAGACAGACATATAGACACATTCAGAGAGAGAGGGAGTGAGCGAGAGAGAGAGAGCCAGACAGGAAAATAGAGGGCTGCTGTAAAGGTTGGCATGGCACGGCTCCAATGCAGCCTTCTCAACAGTAGCAACACTGTTCAGACAAAACACAGCCAGCCACCAGTCGCTGGCTCCTTTCTAGCATCTTCTTCTAAAGGCCTGTGGTGAGAGATTGTGCTTAGTTGACTGATGGCCTCTTTGATTAAAAGAAATCAAATGCCAAAAATATAGCCTGTTTTTAATGCGTCTCCAGTGAGCGTTTGATTTCTTGCATATCCTGCTGACATGCAGACCTGACACGATTGATGCAACCTACCAGCTCTAATCACCAAGCAAGAGTAGCCCACCAGTGGGCACCAGGCCACCTGCCTGCTTCTTCTGTCTTAAATGGAGACCACCGTATTTAGTTTTTTTTTGGTACCGCAACCCCATTGTAGCAGCTACACAGAGGTTCTCAACTGTGTTGGGTAATAGTGTATTAAACCTATTTTAAGGAAACAAAGACAGGGATTCGCCTTCCCCTCCCCACCCACCACCATCACAATCCATAATCACCTTAGGCGGTTTACAGTAGAAAGAGGAGAGGGAGGGAAAGGAGAGGTAGAAATGACAGGAAGATGGAGAGGCAAAGGGAAAGTGAGATAAAAGTGAAATGTAATGGAGAGAGAGTACCACCTACCGTTGTGTGTCTTCTGGCAGGGAGAATCGTTTTTAAGGGGAAAGACAGGGTGGTCTGTTCTCAGCTGGAGCCTTAGCTCTCCTTTTCTCTCTCTCTCTCTCTCTCTCTCTCTCTCTCTGTCTACCCCCCCGAAGAAGTGAATCTGGGGTGACTGCACCCACAATTAGGGCATGAGCGGATTAGTGGCGAGTGGGAAGGTGGTTGGGGGCTGTTTTTTGTTTGTGTGCTTACTATTCCCTGCAATGCATTGTGGCAGTGGATCTGTGATTTTTTTTTTTTTTTTTTTTTTTTTTTTTTTTTTTTTTTTTTTTGAATCCCCATGTTTTCAAAAATAGAAACATCACAAACAACATAACAGGCTAACGTGCAAGAGGAGAAGAGGGCAAAATAAGGAGTCCAGTGTATTCTGTGTTCCTCTCTGTGTGTTTGCAGTTTTGTGCATTGCTACTCTCTAACTTTTCCTGTCACTGCATAACATGTCCTGGGAGGGTGTTTATTCCCTGGTTCCTTCTTAATGCCTTTACAGATCCCCAGCAACCCTTCTAAAAACGTCAGAACATCCCCAGAGTTTGCATCTATTTCACTAGCATTTCATTTTCTTACAGACAAACACTGATACCACAGGGGGGAGACTAAGTATTCGGGTTATTATGAGTTTAAAGCACTTAAAAGCTTTTGGCCATCATGACACCACAAGAAGCAAGGGTCCAGAGGAGCAGGGAGGCATCACGCTCCAATTTTTTAGAGGGAGGCAAGTCCCAGAAGTGTGTGCTGGAGTGGTTATAAGTGTGTTTGTGTAGTAGTCCTGTGTTCTGTATGCACATATATAAACTTGCAAGGATCGCCTCGTCTCCGGGAGCCCTGTGTCATGCCTGTAGCACTTTCTCAGCGTGGCTTTTGGCAGACTGTATTAGCTCACTGCTTCGCAACAGTCAAATTCTGTATCATGGCATCTTAGGCTGACTCTTTAGAGCTCTCTCCCTCAGGTCACACATGGAATTTAAGAGCTTTTCTGAGGCAAAGAGGTGTGACTCGCCCTGAGACTCCCCTCTTGCTCTTTCACTGCATCCGTGTCTCTCTTCTCTCTCTCTCTCTCTCTTACTTATTCCTCCTCACTTTATTTCCCCCTGCTTTGCCGCTCCACTCAAGAGTCATGGGGTGCACACTCAGCGGTAAACCAATTTCATTTAGTATGTTTTCATATTTTTATCCAATCATGGCATGCTCGGAGGTTTCAAAAGCCACACGACGCTTTTATTGGGGGCCTAATTAAGGATCTCTGATTGAATCCGTGTAATTTAATAGAGATCAGTCATGGATGTGAGGCTCTTGCTTTGTGCATAGGGAAGTGACGTTGACGCATCGCGAGCCTTGCTTTCTTCTGCGGCAGGTCAGGGTTAAAGGGATTCGCATTAGGCCTAGTGTGAATGCACGGTGTCCACACTCCGCCTGTTGGGCAAAGAGGGTACGGAAGGTTGAACAAAGGTTTTCGTGCAAATTTAGACTTACATCCTTTGGCTTTTCTCACATGCACAAGTGTTTTTAACTGACAGCCTGAGCTTCACAACACAGGCACTCAGGTGGTTTTACTGCCACCAGCAGATCAGTCTGTACCCAATGCCACCCGCTCTGTAATTGCCTCTTGGCTAGCTCATTGTTCTCATTCATTTGCCTCTCCGCATACAAAAAAAGTGGCTGAAGTGGTTGAATTATTATTTTTGTTTTTCAGAGGTATGTCTACATCATTGAATGATTGGTTCAGGCTGCCTCATTACAATTGTTCACACTTACAGTCAGCCCTCGAGACTGTCTGATAAGTTTTTGCTAAGTCTTATATTGTGATAATTTCAGCTGCTCCGGCTGGAGGATTGAAATGCAATGCTGAGCAGCATTTTTCTAAACCTCCCAATGAATAACTTGAATGAATGCGAGCGAGAGAGAGAGAGAGCACTGCTTGGCATTGTTCTGTCCTTTTCACCAGCCCTCCGGAGCCCTCTAGCCAGCCAGTGTTGTGACGCAGTGTTGAGCAGAGAGAAAGCAGAAACGCTAAGAACAGTCCGGGTTGGCTAGGGTGAAGGATCGCGTGCTGGGAGGTGTCTAGACGGTCAGGGATAACAGGCCAGACAGAGAGAGCGGGAAGGAGACTGGCAGAGAAGTCTGGGCCAGAGGGAGGCCTTGTCGAGAGCATGGCTGGATGGGCACCTTATCTAAAATCTCGTCTAGTCGCTGTAGACTTCAGCTTCTGGACACTAAAGGCATTGACAGTTGACAGGGAGAGCGGCCACTTCCTAGCCCAACGCACCATCACTCACTCCTGTCTCAGTCAGTGACATCCCTCTCTGTTTCTACCCTGACTGTCTGCCACTTGACTCCGTGTTGTGACGCATGTATAATGTAGCCAAACCACTAAACGAGTCAACCATCAAATTTTAATTGTTCTGTGTATCTGCAAGAACCCACATTGTTTCATAAAACCAATGTCTGGCAGTCATCCTAGATATGCGCTCTTTCAGAGAGTTCCTGTCTAGCTCTGCCATGCTAAACTACATGGCTTTCTTCTGTAAAGTCACAAATTCATGGGATCTCTTGACTCTTATGCGAGTTTTTTTTTTTTTCTTCTTTTTCTAGCTGATCTGTGGCAGATGAGGAAAAATGTGATGACTAATGTCTCCTATGTGTAGGACTTTGGCTCATCTCTCTACTGCTCATTATGCCTGAGCCCTACGACAGTTTGGAGGGCGTCTGAGGCATTGCCACGTTGGCCATATGCTTTCCGCGGCTCCTATCTGTCAGAATGTCAGGACGTGGCGGGGGTGCGCTTTTCTGCACCAACAGAGGAGTGGAGCACAGCACTACAGGAGGGCCTCATTACCTACACACCCTGCAAGAGAGACTCAGGGACGGGCAAGCAGGCATACTGAGCGTTGTGTTTAGAACCAGAGGGTGAGCCATTTAAAAGGCACTCAACCCATCCAACCGCCCCTCCCTCCCCATAGCTCCATTATCACAGCAGAAAATGTGACACAGGATTTTTCCAAGTAAATGCTTTAACAAATTAACAAAGTAATTAAGGCAAACAAATTGATTCCTTTAACATTTTAATTGAACTTTTGCCTTTGTGTCTCCATCTGGCCAATCCGCTCTCAACCAACAACCCCACACGTCACCTCTTTATATGGATTGCCATTAGAGAATTTATGTTGTGGCCCCACACCCTCCTACGGAGCATCAAAACAAATCCAGGATTGACATTTAGTCTTCTTTTAGTATTTCAAGACTTGACACAGTGCTTCCTTTTTAGGTAACAAGTCACTGCGCATCTGCGGTGCATCTGTTCAAATGTGTTCATGGCAGAGCGTTACAAAGTCAGTGTTTGCACTTGTCTAAACAGCTGACATGTTTTCCTTTTAGGCTGTGCATAGATCATTTGTTTCTTAGTAAGTATCCACAGAGCACACAGATCCCAGTTGTACATGGTAATTCACAACACAGTGTGGTACGGTTCCTCGCAAATTCTTGGCCCTCCATCACCATCGATCCATTCGATTTAAATTGGGAGCCTGCTTTTAGATGGTCAAGGCAAAAATCTAACTTTTGCCCTTGACAATCTGTAATCTATACTGTCTGAATTAGGGTGCATTAGTGATCTGGTGGCTTCTCGCTCAGGTGGTTGAAATGCTCAGTGGAGGGAGGTCCCATTAGAAAATCAGGGCGGGGGGGGGGGGACCTTAAAAGATTTCCTTGGTGACTTTTCAAGAGAGACTTCATTGTTCAAAAAGTTGCCTCAGCTGAGGGAAAGTCACTTCTAGGTCGACTAATGACTATTAAGGCAACTTTATTTTCAAGCGATTCGCCTACGCTTTTCTGTGAAACTGCTCTAGCCTTTGAATGGGTTTATTTTCAATATGTATTCATGTAGTAAAAAGCTATTTAAGATGAATGAAATGCTTTATCCCACATAGACAAGATAGCTAGATGGTCACAAATACTTCAATGTTAATATATTTTGCATCCAGCAGCAATATTCTGTTATAATAACAACATTATGGGCCGTGAGTATATCGATATATCTAAAATATTCATGATGTTTAACATTTTCATGGTCATAAAGGGTAAAATGGTGTAACTATTAATGTTTTGGACAGTATAGAAATCGGAAGGTTGACAAAATCGAGCTGTTCATCTGTATAATCTCATCCATGCCAGGACTTTGTGCCACAGAGGTGTGATTTATGAGCGTTTCATGATACAGTTGCTACAAACTTTTGTCCGAATGCATATTGGATGCTATAGTTCAGTGTGCACTCCGCTCCTCCAGAGATCAGGAGGGTTCAGGAGGTCCACAGGTTCAGGAGGGGATCAGTCCGGGGATGGAGAGGGTGGGGCTCACTGCAGTGGCACACAATGCAAATCCCATGTCCCCTAATTAAATCGCCCAGTCCCATGTAGCGTGGAAGCTAGCGGCTCGGCAGATGTAGCGCCATGTTAAACTTTATGTTGCTTGAAAATGGCTTCCGCTCCAAGTGCGTTTGAGACAGAGATGGTTTGACTGTAAAATGATGTGTTTTATGACACCGTTATCGGGGCGATATTCCTTAAAGATGCAGCGCTGCACACTGTGGCATTCTCCGTCTGCAAGAGGGAGCAAATTGATATGAACAGATCAACAGAGCTATGCCCTTCTGGACGTCCTTGGCACCATACTTGGCCCTGAAATTGATTTCTCTCCATATCTCCTATGCCAAAAAACTCTCATTCAGAGATTTTATACTCCCACTGCTGACACATTTTGTTCAGGTTTGGAGAGGATGTACTGTTGGAATGTCATTCATTTCCTCCCACCTTTCTTTCCACACTTTTAAAGTAACTTAATAGTAATGCAGCGTATTCGGATCGTGGGATTCGTCAGCGTTGTGTATGTGTATGTACAGATGCATGCATGTGTGAGAGCACTCGGAGTATGAATTGCCACGAGCAGAGAGATTGCTTTTGATTTAATGGCTATTGTGCTTGACTTTGTGTGTGTTGCACTGTAGTGGTGTGTCCTTCCCTCGCCTCTGCTGTAGCGGGTAAACTCTCTCAGCCCAACATTATTTCACACATACACGTACTTACACACACAAGCACACATATCGTGCCTTGGCTATGCTCCATTAGGTGGGCTGTGTCTTAAACAGGAGGCTGACGTCACCGCTTGGCTAGGGAATATAGGACGGGTTGTGTATGTGTGTGTCTCTCTCTGTTTGTGTGTCTCTGTTTTATTCTCAATGTCCTTATTGTCTCTCCCATGGGACCCCCCCCTCACATCCTCACACACCCTCTTCACTGTATTTGTGGCCTGCTGGATTATATTGATCAGCCTGTGAAAGCTTGAATGTCTGAGAGGAGGACACAGAGAGAGAGTGTGTGTGAGAAAGGGAGGGTGGAGAGTGGCATTTGTGTGCCAATATGTGCTTTTCAATTTACGAGTGTGTGTTTTGTTTGTGAGTGTGATTGCTGATCAAATAAAAATAGAACTTATCTGGCTCCGCGATCCTTTGAGGTACGAACTTTGGAGCTTGCATTTATTAGACTTATTGGTGATTCACTGATATTGTTGCTATGGGTACTTAAGATTGTGTTAGCTGTCGCTGTGTGTTGCTCTTTTTTTTTTTTTACAGAAGCCATGAACAAAGACTTACAGCCAGGCTGTATCATGTTCATAACTATCCGGTTGTAAAAAAAGACAGTGCATGTGCAGAATTGAAGAAACTGCAGGCAAAAAGGTCACCTGCATTGTTGTTGTTACAGATGGCAAACTACAGTCGAATTTCTTAATTTACACAATTTTTGCGGCATGTGGCTTTTAAAGATTGAAAAACTGGTAGAAGTGTAAATGTGTGCTGTTGGCATGTCCGTGCACAGGGAGGTGTGAATAGGAGGTTGCCTCCCACAGAGACAGACTGCTACTGTTCAGACCCTCCCTCAGGGCCGCGCCACCGTCAACTAAGCTTCTAGTAACACAACACAACACAATGTTGGTACTATCAACATGGTTGGATCGGTTGTTGTTGCCGTGGGAGGTTGGAATTTCTCCCATAGAGCCTATGGTCTTTCTGCTGAAATCTGGCTAAACTCCTAAACCTTGAGGATATTTTCTTCTTTTCCTGAAAAAAAAAAGGTAGAAAACAAATACAGGAACACCAACATGAAGAGGCTGGAAATTGTGTTGCCCGGGTGTGTTGTGATGACTCGCTGAGATTTCATTTATTTCCACCACAGTGACTTCAAAAGGAAAGGAGAGTGCAAGATTCAAGATTCGGTACACTGGCCACATTCTGCCTCTGTACACATACTGTAGCTTTTTTTTTTTTTCTGGCATTGTTTCAGACCACTCACCTCGTAGAGGGCAAGGTCAACGCTAATCACTGCTTACATAATGAATTTGCATGATCATATGGGCCTTCCATCTTAATGACGGCAGTGGAAAATGCCATCTCATACTCCGCTTCAGAATATGCCATCAATGCACAAATGGCATCATCGGTAGTGATTAAGAAAGCCTTGACACATGGCTAATGTTTTTATCACGCTGTTCAAACCACTGGGTGACCATTTGTGCCTTGTTGATAGGGACGTTGACATCCTGGAAGGCATTGTTCCCATCAAGAAAGCAATGCATTATGAGATACAGGCAATTACTGAAAATTAATATATTATCAGCCTAGAGTTCGCCTGGTCGATGAAGGGATGCTGGAGCCTAAATCATGATGGAAAGTTTATTCACGTCATTATGGACCCAGCTAATCTGCTTTTCATGACAGTGTTTTGATCGTGCCCTGTGTATGACATACAGATAATGACAGTAGTCTTCTGACTTCTGCCGTCATGTTTGTTCTGAGTAACACAAAAACTTTTTCTCAGGCCTTTTCAAAAAAGGAAACGGTCGATTTTCAACCAGCTTTGAATCCTTACAATGTGGGTAGTATATGCAAATGAACAAGTACATGCAAATGAGCGTTCTTCCTGCACGAACAGCTCCCTGCTCATTCGCGTCATCCGGCTGACTTTTGTTGGCTCTAGGGTTGTTGTTCAAACTACAAATTGTACCTACGCATTTTTTACATGCCCGCCTCCACGGACAGTCGGTTGAGAGAAGGACTGTGCTACACTGTGTAAGGTTTAGGATAAGAATACCAGAGCAGGTCACAGCTTCTGATCCGATCTTCCTGCATTGCCTATTTCTCTTATCAAATGTGTTGCGGAGAAATTGCTGAAGTCAAAGGTCAATGGTGAGGTCAGGAAGGAAGAAGGTGTTCAGGAGTGAATGTTTATTGACGCTTGGCCAAGGAGGATTAGAGACACTCTCAAAGTTCATCAGAAGTGCCTGAGTCAGTCTCACATTCTGCCCAACTCCTGCTGGTGGATAGACTTTAAACCCAAAGATAACACCACAAATGCTTAATGCCCAGAATTAGTCAAAGAGAATGTTTTTATTCATGCAGGTGTTATTGTCAGCATATTCTAGTCTGGAGACACAGATGTCTGTTTACGCAGATTGGAGCGTCAGCAGCAAGCTATCTGTTATATCTATGAAGGCAGCAATAGGTCTCTTCGACCCTGGCCACCACAGTGTTGAGATAGACTGGCACCTACTGTTCTCAACCAAAGTCAAACAACTAATACTGCTGAGGACCTCAAGGCCCACACCACGTGACCTCGTGTAACCTAAGGATAGAAAATTCCATAACAAAATGTTATCATAAAACATATTCAATGTACTTTAGGTGTAACACGAGAAAGATTGTGACCAGGTTGCCATTTGTTGCCAACAAACCAAATGCAAGCACCGCTCAAATATCAGTATGTCACCCACCAGCTGGAGAGTTCAGTCGCCCGTTATGGCACAGCCCCCTTTTCTCAGTTTTCTCTGGTCACGTTGCACCAAATTTAAAATAATATGCATCTTTCTCCTGCATAGACAGACCAGTTTTTATAAAATAAGACGTTCTTTCCAGCTGTGGAATATCCCTTTAAAGGTGCACATTATTTTCTGTCTCCTTTCTACTTTAAGCTCCAACAAATGGTGAATGAGGCACAAAACAAAGAGTTCTTTGAAGAACAAAGTGATCCTGCCACATACAACAACTGGCTGGAGACGAATCCCATCGCAAAGATTGCATGCTTTCAAGACAGGGGAGGGAAAAGCATCCCTAACAACAAAATGATATAAATTACCACTGTTATGGTCTATACGGTTCAATTTAATGTGCTTGTAATGATAAATTATTTTGGTTATGAATCTAAAGTGGACCTGAGTGCAGTCGGAGCAGCAGGACTGTTAGAACAATTGCAGCTGTCTCCCAGGGCTGTGGCCATTAGTCAATAAATTAGAAAGTAATTAGTTTCTGCTTCTGTGGCTCTATTTGAAGCGCTTCACACAGGTGTAATGAAAATTTATTGGAGCTGTTGATCCGGAGGAGAAAAGAAAAGTAGAGGATTTGTAGCGTGTGATTGTAATGCAGGATTTCCATCTTCCTCTCCCCTTTTTTGCTTGCAGCGACAGGTAAAGGTACCCATGATGACCGGCATTGTGAGATTTGGCTTTGAGATTTGTCAGCATACCAATTAGCTAGCAGCCATAAATATTTCATGTGCGGATGCTTAGTACGAAGACTTCCTTCTTTTGGAATATTTTGAATTCATGAGTTCAAATGATTTAGCTTCTAACACAAATGACAAGACGGGTTGGCGAGGAGAGCTAAATGAATATGACCAAAATCAAAACCCTAGACGCTCATGCGCCGACATCTGTGCACTCTCTGTTGTCTCATTTACAGTCAGAGATCCCGTGGTTTTAATGACGAGCAAACCTGCGGGTGGAATATTCACATACAGCATCACATAAAGTAAAATAGCATGCATAAAATTTCAGAGAGGTCATGTTTTCTTTGCTGTAATTTATTAGTGTCTGCTGTGCTCGCGCAAGCCCATAAGGATGACCGCCAGTTCCCTGAGCTGTCTGTTTCATTCTGATTCTGTGTGTTTTTTTGGCCACTGGGCATCTTATCACCTTTTGTTCTTCATACAGCACACTCATTTTTTTTATTTTTTTTCAATGTTGACGCACAGTCTGTGTCTTCTCACTCCTACATAAAAAAAAAGAGGGAGAACAGCAGACTTCAGCCATCAGGTTTACCTAATTGAACAGCTTCACATTTCTCTTTCATTCCATTGTGTGCGGATCAAGGCAGTCACACAAAGCTTTTTGTTGCCAGACAACATCAAGGCTATTTGTTTTGTCTGCTGGAATGTAAGGTCAACGGAGAGGAAGAACAGAAATTGGAAAAAGCGCTCGCACAACTGTGATGTCAGCGAACGACATGAACGACAGACAGAGGAAGAGAGAGAGAGAGAGAGAGAGAGAGAGAGAGAGATAGAGAGAGAGAGGGAGGGGAGCACTGCAATGGCACCATATGGGTAAAAAAAAAAGAAAGAAAAATTAGAGGTGAAAGAGAGATGAGGCAGAGAGAGGAGGCAGTCGGGAGATGAAGAAACAAGCACAGGCGTGAAGTTGTGAAGGCAGCAAGAGAAGAGAGAGAGAGACAGAGGAGGAACAGAGAGGACGAAGGGTGGAGCACAGACAGGATGGACGGATGGATGGAGGACAATGAGGCAGATCGGTCCCAGACCAGGCTATGGCCAATTAGAATAAAATTAGCTGGACCTTGGCAAAGGCTAGGGCGCACAGTAGGGCATGAGGAGAAGGGGGGGGAGGAGAGGTGGTGGGGGGGAGGAGCAAAGGGGGGAGAATATCCCGGTGATTAAAACCAAATGATTAGTGGTGTGCGAGGCGGAGGGCTAGAGAGCTGGGGTCACCTGAGCCTGCAGGGAGAGAGAAGGTCTAATAGTAATGAGACCAACCTTCCCACTCTTCGTCGTAACCCTCCTCCTTTCACCCTCCCAGCACCCCTTACTTTCCTATCCTCTTGTTCAGACTCCATTTTTCTTCCCCTAACCATTTTTTTTCTCTCCATCTCCCACTGCTCTTTATTTACACATTCTCCCCTTTTCTGTCTATCACTGTGCTTTTCCCCCGGCCTGCGCCTCCTGCCTTCCTGTAGTAAACCCCATTACTATCTATTACTGTCTCTTGCCTTTGGCCAAAGCATGCACTAATGCTATTGTTGTGGAAGACAGTTTAGCTTTTCCGTGATAAGCAAAGATTTATGAGCAGTTTGTTTATCTTTTTTAATCACGGGTGTGTAGATCTGCAGATGTATGGTAATAGATGGATTTAGCTGCAACAAAACTCAACACAATACTGGCATCTGTTGCAGATTTCCCAATGTGCTGCTGCCTCAGTTTTCCTAATAAAGCCAGTTCTGGTCTTCATTCTTGTCGAAAGCAATAATCTGCTGTGATATCTGACTTGTGACACATGTTATAAAAGAGTATTTTGGCTATATAATAACAGCTATGATGGAAAATACTATCATCATTTTCCACACTGGTGTCTCACAAATTAGAGGGGTGCAGATATGAATGGCAGTCGTAGGAATTCCCAGAAATGTGTCTCGGCTCTGGTGGGTTTTGAGTCGGTCCTTACATGAGTTATGTTGCTGTGACACACAGATTTAGTCTTGTAGGCATCCTCGCTACTGTGTGCATATGTAATCTTTTTGGCGAATGCGGATACATGCTTGTGCATGTGCGGGAATATAAGCATGTGTATCTATCAGGAATGAGGTCTGCTCCTCGGCATGTTTAATGCTGATGACGAGGAGCTGCCCCGCTGATGCATTTACTCTTAAGGCATCAAAACACAGCCGAGGAGTGTGGTTGGCTGTCTGCACTTGTTTATTTTTCTTGCTCTCTGCTACTTCCTACACCCTCTCAAGTACCTAATTCCCTACTACCCTCCTCCACCTTCACCTTATTGCCAGCTCGCCATGATGATGATGGGCCACCTGTTGGAAACCAAACAATATTTTAAAACCCCAACTTAATTTATTCTGCCAGTTCTTTAATAAATCAAAGTACAAGATGTCATCCTTTTACTTATGTTGCATCTTTCTTCACCCTGCCCCGTTATGTAAAATCATTAATTTATTCTTGTTGTCCAATTATTTGATGCAACCTTACCATTCTGCCATCCGGCTTCCTCTGGCTTATTCCAGCATCTTGGCTACATCTTGGGGGACCCTCTTATGTCTTTCTCAGTTTCTTACAGTTGAGAAAAGCTTTGCAAGAAAGGACCCCCACCCACATAGAGGAGCAGCAGAGCAGTTATCCATGTTCTGCTTGTGAGCGTATGGTGAATAGGTGAAGATATCACAGTGTCTTTTTTCCTGGGAGGAAGCCAGGGTAACACCAATACGCTGTGAATCAACAGGCAATCATGCGGAACATGCACAAGGCTCCGATAGCCTGAGAGGAGAGAAATCAAGCTCTGAGATGCTACTCCAAGCCCCAACTTACATTAATTAAAAAACATTTGCGATCTTCTCTAAATTAGATTTGCCTCACTGTGGGCATACTTTTTTTCTGGCAAGTCAGTATTTTTCTTCCAAGACACTTTCTGCAAGAGCAAATACTTGATGTTTCTCTTTATCTTAAGTGTCCTCTGTCCCCCCCCCCCACCCCACCTCTCGAATTCCCTTATTTTTTTTTTGCTCTTTCCCTTCCTCTCCATCGTACTTTCTGCCTCAGACTCAGTTTATTTTGCCACTCTTCTGTAGCAGAGCAAAATTTCCTCTGCAGAGAGGTAGAGTACAGCAGGCCTGTCAGCCCTGGAGGACTGTTGGAGATGAGAAGACATGTCAGAAGTCTGGTGGGTCTTTTCCACACACACACACACACACACACACACCCCACTCGGTTATGTGGTTGATGCCTATAGAGAAAGTGCAAACACAGCCCTAGGTCTAGGCCACAGGTCTGCAGCCAATGGAGACAGGGATGGGCTTGACTGCAGTCAGACAGACAGCCCTGAATAAAGAGATCCATCCACAGGGCGGATTGGTTGGTAAGAGAATGTAATTCTGTGTGTGTTCCATTCTACAATGACAGGAAACACGGGCAGCTGCATGCACAGAGGGAGAGAGAGAGAGAGAAGTGACAAATAGACAGTGCACTATATGTGACCATTGTTTGAGTTGCCAAATTGCTCTGTTGTTGGCCAGCGATTATCTGTGCTACAGAACACCATGATGAGTTTTCAGTTTGGAGAACATCGAAGAGGAGGAAAAAGGGAGCAAATAAAGGCCTTCCCTGTTGGCTCCCTGTGATGACTTAGCCAAGCCAGGAGACTTATAGCACAGTCTGACACATACGGCTTGGGGCCCTGTATCACTTTAAAACAAGAAAAAGGAGAAAGCGAGTAAAACTACAATCGTCTGCTGCAGAGGCCCCAATGTATTGTAGTGTATTACAGTGCCCCAGAATGGCCTCTGGTCGGAGGTGAGCGGTGGCAGTTTTAGTTGGCCGTAGGGACAGTGGACAGGAGGCCTGGTCAACTGGACGACAGCGAGGGTCGCAGGGTCCCCCGGGGAGGAGATATCCCAAAGGGGGTGGGCAGATGGGGTCTGGAATGAGAGTGTTCTCAGACAGGTGGATGGCTGTCACCCTCATTTCGCCACCGCCAGCAAGCAGGTGGCCTCTCCCTCCTCCTCTTCCCCTCAAGGGTCACCTTCACATGGCACTGCTTCCCCCTGGGTCCCATCCCATCATATATACACTGTATGCACACGCCGGCGCTCACACACAGGCACACGCACCAATGGTTCTCATACAGCGCGACTCTCAGTCAACCCCGGCACCTGGGGACTGGGCGCGTAAACAGTCGCTCTCAAGGTTGAACCCAGGTGTTTCATTTCCATTAAGGCCCTCATCACATTCACAGCCTCCTCCCTCTGACTTTGGTCATAACACAGACGGAATAGTCATTAAATTTCAGATTACCTTCTCTTTGCCTTTGTAGATGTTGAAATGCATAGGGTCTATTTTAGATGTCTGTCTATGAAATAATTATCTCCCAGCTCTCTGCCCCCGACATCTTCAAAAGAGGATGTTCCATTGATGATTTTTGCCCTACATCATAGCTTTGCTCTTGCCGCGACTCTAAAACCCAATATAGCGTAATTAAACTAACAAAGTGACATCAATAAAGACAGAAGTGCTCTGTAATTACAGTCTGTGCTAGGACATCATAAGCAGGCAGTGTCATCACCCTAACGAAGGAAATAAATCGATGGCAGACAGACAAAGCCCCGCTTTACGATCCCCTTCTCCTCTGACACACAAAGCCAACCATAAACACGAGTAAGGCGAGAGTTTAATGGCAATCTTAAAGTTGCAGAGGCCACTAGCTTGTCTTTACTGCTCCTGCCCAGCAATACAATGGGTGCCTTGACACTTTCACCACTCCCTTCCTCTCCTTCATTAGTTGTGTTTCTCTCTGTTTCTCCTCTCAGTCTGCCTTTTCCCTGCTCCTTCCCTCCTATATGGTGTCTGGTCTCCTCACCCTCTGGAGACACATGAGTGGCAGGCCTCCCCCCTTAATAACTGTGTATTCCAATTCTGATACGGTTGCACAAAAACAGACACACACACATAAGCGCGCAAAAAAATATATATATATAAATAACGTTGCAGGATTCAAGATTGGCATTCCCACGTTGCCTCTTCCTGCAGCGCGCCATGTGGACAGCGAGGCTAAATGTCAGGGAAAGATATTTAATTCCACGTGTGCGCACACACACATGCATACGGGCGCACTCGAAAACCCAACACAGACAAGACACCCCACACTGATAGTGTGTGGAGTGTGAGGCTAAATGTCAAGGGATGATGTAAATTCGCATGATTGCTTCCAGAAGTAGTTCATCACAATGCCAACACTGGCCAGAGCCGGCGTCTCGTTGTCCTCCAAGAATTTTGCCAAGCAGGACAGTAGGGCTCCGGCCGGAGCAGCAGGCCATAGTTGTGTGTATGTGTGTGGGCGCGGAGGGGTAAGGGAGGGGGCACGGTCCTCTAAATATATAAAATCTAACCGTCTCTCTGAACCCTGTGTTTCATCAGGCCTGACCCAGTTTCCTGAGAAATACATAGTCTAAAATTCGCAGAGGAAAAACATTCAATAATGTACGTAGATATTTCCCTACACTGTCTGTTCTGCGCTGTACATCACGGGTTCCAGCGGAAATGAGTCTGTCACATGAAGACACGAAGGACTGCGGAGACCAGACTCCTAGACTTAGATCAGCAATAGAGATGTGTGCCACATTTTAGATGTGTATAACACATTCAACATGGTTTCAGGGTGACAACGTAGATCTCCCCCCAGGCCTCTTTTCCCCCTACACATCATTTAAACCAGGATAACCCCTGCGGAACAAACAAATGAACAATAGACGAGTTGAAAAGTTTACCACAGTGATGAATGAAACATTTCGTCTGCCTTTGCCAGGCCCTATGTAAGGCACAGAGCCAGACGCAAACTGTTTGCATGCTGTGGCTGTTGCTTTGACCATCCCCCTCCCCTATTCTCACAGGCTACTTGCTGAGGTGACTGATGAGCAGACTCACTGGTGTGTCAAATATGAGGGAAATAGTCAATCAGCTAGGCCGGTGTGGCAGGGGCCTGCGTGCTGCTGCTGCTGCTGCTGCTGCAGGAAGTGTGTAAAAGTCATGCTCTGTGCCAGACTGAGGATAAACATTTTATGGTTTCGGAATAGGAGGGTTACACCTCTTTCGTCTTGCGAAGGCGAGGCTAGATGCTCATTGCGTCTGTGTTTAGTCCATCTCAAGCTGTGTGGGCTTTATTATGTTATACCTACTATCATGCCAGCCAAGCTTGAGTATGTCTCTGTCTGTGTATTTATGTGTGTGTGTGTGTGTGTGTGTGTGTTTTTAAGAAACAAAAGGAGGAAGGGAAGAAAGGAAAGCGAGAATGTTTGTGTGCGGATCATTTATGGAGGAGAGTGTGTTGATGTGATTTACTGTGTGGGAGCTCAATGGGCCACTGAACTTGGAAAATGAAAAGGCAGAGGTGGCCATGATTAGAGGTGTGCCTTGCTGACTACTTTATGAGTGTATTCAAATGTGTGTGTGTGTGTGTACATGCGCATGTAGATGACTGTGGGAGTCTGTAGCTGGACGGAGGTAGATAAACATAGTGGGGCACACACAGTCTATCATCTTCATTGTCAGTGTAAAGCCTATCAGTGTTGTTGTGTATAACCAGGAGAAGGCAGCGTTCACTTATCCTCAGCCACACTGAGTGTGTCTTGCATGTATGTGGGGTCCTGGCCCCTGGCTGATGCATCAGAGATGGAGCGCAGTGATCTCAGACATGTGCCAGGGGCCAAGGTCAAAGGTCATCATATACAAACATACACAGAGAAATTGAGTGCGAGAGCACGTCCAGGGCCTATGGGACCATTTGACTAACACTCTCACCCATAACATCATATATACTACCCACATCCTCTCAGTCTCATCTCTCCTTTGAGTCGATCTCCTCGTACATTTCTTTTTTGTTTGTCTCCATTCTGCTATCGGAAACACATTATTCACACTGAGAATAACCTCAACAACAAAAAATGTCAGAAATAATAAGATTTTCGAATGTAGCTGGTGTCATAGCATGCACGATGAGCCCCCCCAAACAAAACTTTGTCTTTTGTAAAAAAAAATATATATATAACAACAGCAAGACAATAACAGAAAACAAAATGCCAGGGTTCATAAAGGAAAGAAGAACAGCTCAGACTGATATATTTGAAATCTCACGGTGTCTCCAAGTGATTTAAGTTTTTTTTATTTATGTTGTCTTTGCTTTGACTTAGAGACATGAGAGAACTATTTAAGCCAGTCTCTCAGCTTGCATCGCTCAAACAGTTCAAGTTCAAAAACCCAGCCGCTGTGCCTCATGTTAAGCAGCGTTCAGTAGCCTCATCATAATCATGTAGTTCCATGAGGACTGTCTATGTATGCATGGATGGGCATCCCTCCATCCATCACCAAAGTATCTGTAACAGATCTGTTTATAGTAATGTTTTGGGGTCAGTGCACAGCATATTAACTGTCTCCACAGTGTCTACAGAAACAGCATGGTATCCTATTAATTGTCAACAAGTAAACCAGGCTAGCCATCATGTTTTTTCCTTTGTCTATTCTTCTCTTTGCTTTGTTTAACCGGGGTACAGTAGATTCACCAAACCTAAATACTCTTTTTTTATATATTTATGCCGTGCTCCACACACTGACACAGTTGCACACATTCACAGCTTTCAAAGCTTCCCAACACAACCACAGTCTGATCTTTTGGCCAGCTGAGCGGCTTTTAATCTGTTTTTGTCGAAAGCTGGATCACGCTGATTGTCCCACACACTGCTCTGTTGTGGCAGTGCAAAGGGCTCGGTCAGAGCTCAGTTTGATGCTCAATAAATTAACTGATTGCAGAGCGAGCGTCCGCTGCATTTATGAAAATATTTTCAGCGAACATTACTTTTAATTGCCAATAACTAAACAGAAGTATTATCATTTGATTTAGCTGCTGTGGAAAAGAAAATGTCACACAGTACACCGATGCCCAGCCTTTTGTGCTGACACTTTTTTTTATCTTTATCTTGTTTGATAAAGAACTTTGTTTATTTCTTGGCGGCAATGCTCAATATCCGACATCAGCGTATGAATTTGATGGGAAACATGACTTTGTATTTACTCATCTACACTTGTCACTTTGCCTTTTATCTCATATCGAGACCATACACGACGCAGCGGGCTCCCCTCTGTTGACGCTCTGCGCAGTCAACATTCTGGCTCAGGGTTGTGTTTATGGAGGCGAATCACAGTGTGACAGTGTTTGTGTGAAATCCCCACACCACACGCAGGGATCAGAGGAGAAAAAACGAACGCTAGACTGTGAACTTCATCCTGGAATCCAATCCAAGAATTACCGCAGAGATGGCTCGGGCTCCAATATGTTTAGCGCTACCTTAAGACCCTATCAGCTCTGCAGTGCCCGAAATTCGATTTGATCTGCATGGCCACCATCACTTGACCATGGCTGATGTCCGTCCTTCTCCCCCCCCCTCACTCTCTATCTGTGTCTGAGCTGCCGCTGAGCCCTGGGCTCCAATTAATCCCATGATGCCTGGCTGTGGTTGGTATGGTGACCAGACAGGGCACAGAGAGAGCTGTGATTCCCAGGTGAAAGGTGGGATAGACTTTCTGATTCGCTCCAGCACACAGATAGAGTTACAGCTCAATTTCAAACTCTTGCCCTCACTGGTCTATCCTCATGACTAAAATAGGACCAAGGAATAGGAGAAGGGAGAGAAAGAATAGATTCTTCTTTTTCCATCTATCTGTTTCCCTGTCTGTCTCTCTTCCTTTTCCCACTCCTCTTTTTCTCTCTCCCTCTTTCCAACCTGACCCCAGTCCTCTCCATCACTGTGCTGATGTTTTTTTTTGTGACAGAAGGGACTCTGAGATGTGCTTTATAGCTTGGTCAGCTTGTAAAGCAGCACTTCTAACTCTGTAGTTCTGTCTCACTTTAAAAAGTGGAGGTTTTTTTGACCTCATTGGCTCTTTATCCGTCTCTTTTTTCACTTGTTCCTACTGCTTGTGCTTTGTTCTTTTACCTTTTTTGTGGACAAGGCAGGATTTGTGAATTAATCATAAGTGGTTCAATAGCTGGCCTTAGCACTCAGTCACTGGGGGATCAATAGGGGAAGGTCAGTGGCACTGTGGTTGCTCTGAAGGAGAGACAAGGAGGGCCATGTCCAGGTGATCCATAAGCTCGGTCTGGCATGAGGTATGATGGGGAGGGGAGTCTGTCCTTGCCCCATCCTGTCTCTGTCCTGGTCTCTGGAGATACAGACAAGTGCCCTCACCTCAGGTGGACTTCAAGGTTCTCTTGTTATCCCCACATTATCAAGGATGGTGCCCCCTTTTTAAACAATTTGAGTGTAATATCTTTGCAAAACATGTAGTGGGTGTTTTGTACAGTACTGATAAAGAAGAGTACTCGTTTTCACATTCATAAAAGCCTTTGTCAGTAGAGACAAACTCAAGGTTTTACAGTTTTTAGTCCAGCTTCATAATCCAGATTTGAAACTTCCATCCATCTTTTTACTTCTCTTCTCCTGACACATCCTTGCTTCTTAGTCTCACACTTGCTTTTACACTTTTATCTTCAATACTGTCACTTGTAGTTGACATTAATAGTAAATCAGTAAGGAGAAATAAAGATCTGAAATGGGCTCTTCAAAGTACATGACCACATCATTAACTTAGTGGCTGAATTCTCCTGCTTCTTCTCTTTTAAATAGAAAGCAAGCTTGTTGTTACTAATAACGAAAACCTGACCTTTTCTTGCTGCAGTGTCGTTTCGACTTAGATTTAATTGCATTAGTATTTCCTTACTATGGGAGAACGTAAGCTGCTAAAACAGCAACTCTACCCCATGACATAAAATAGGGCGGTATGCAATTCCCTGCTGCCCATGCATTATTGAAAGTACAAAAGCATCCTCTTTACAAATTGTCATAATAAGGCAGTGCTAGAGGACTTTAAGTCTACACATGCACAACGCGCACAGCATGTAGTTGTCAGCAGGAGCCGCTGGGCTATAGAGAGGCTTCTTTTTCTGATGGCACCCTTTATTTACAACGTACTGAGACACACCGCGGATGATTTGTGAAGATTAGCGCAAGAGGATGTGAGGTATGAATCATCGTCTCTGTAGTCGCTATTTCCAAGTGAGCATATGCACACTGACTAAAGGCTGGAAATAGCGTTCAACACAAATATGATGTGGATGCCTTTTGAGCAGGCAGTTGAAAGTCATCAACATTTCAACCCAGTTAAACATATTATATGCTGTCTCTCACACACGCACACACACACACACACACACACAGTGACAGTGTGCATTTCAAGTGAAAAGGAAATGTCTTCACAGCCGAAACCTTACAAGCACTGAAATTCAAATTCTGTGTCACCTAAGCTGTACATCAAAGCTGCACATTAGCCCTTAGTGCTACGTGTGTGTGTGTGTGTGTTGACACAGAGAATGGAGCGGTGTAACCAGTGTACGACATGGCTATTTATAAATAACGTCCCAACCTCATCCACTGGCAGGAGCTGAGAGCTTTAAGTCTGAGCAGTGATGGCAGCCTCCCTGAAATGTGCATGAAACCGGCTTAGCGCTATCAGCGCAGCATCACCGCCAGTCACCATCCTCTCTCTCATTCTGCCGGGCTGCTATGGACCAGATAAGAGCAAACACCACCCTCCTCCCCTACTGCTTCCATCCGCCTTATGTTGTCTCCCAACAATCCACCCACCCTCCCACACCAATTCACCCTTATCCTCTTTACAAGGTCTTATAGGGACAGAGACATTGATGTGTAGCCACAACCGTAATTTATATTCTTTGTAAATTGTCTGTGATTTTTTCATTGAGATAAGTGCAGGGGGAACATCTGTTTTGTGCTGGAGGGCAGTGGGCCGGGGCCTGAGCTCTGTGGCAGTCACCGGCAGTATAGATAGAGAGAAAGAAGGGAGGCACACGATCTGTCTCCCTATTCTGAATTACAACTCCAGGGGCCCAGCCACCCTCACATCATTACTGTTGTGTTTAGTTGAACACATTGGGTAAACAAACATCGTGCTCCATCTGTACAGCCTTGGAGATATGTGATATCATATTTGAAAAACTTTATGATTCAGTCGCCTTGACTGTTTTCTTTCCTTCGTCATCTGCAATACTTAATTAAAAGATGGCTGTGACCATTAACCAGACTAGAACATTAACATGTTACGCAGAGGATGGGACGACGCGATATGATTTAAAAGATGTCGCGTAACTTGTTCCAGCCGACTGACCCACCACAATGCCCCCTTACTCCCTTGATTACCATATATAATTAAGCATTCATGGTTGAGGGCTGAGGCCACTCAGGACTTGAGTAGTAAGAACTGTGGGCATGACAGTGACCAGGCGCTGAGGCCTCATTGGCAGTCAAAGAGGTACGCGACCTGCGGCGTCTCGACATACGAACACTAGCGGGAGAGTTGGAAGGGTTCAGAGCAGCAGCAGACAATGAATCTCAATCCTGAGGCCGTGGCAGATTTACATTTAAAGTAGTTTTAGCGAACGCCCCACTTCCTGATGCATTCTTTGGCAGGGCTGAAGGGAGCAGCTTATCTACGAGTCATCAATCGCACGTGATGCGTCCAGATAGGAGCTCCCAACGCGGCGCGCCAGCACCTTTCTGCTCACACCAGCTCAAAGATGATGTGCCGTCTAACAGAGCGCTGTTGCTTGATGTATAATTACATTTCACGTGGAAACACCTCCGCTCAGTGTCGACAGCTCCAGATGTGTGTGTTTGTGTGTGTGTATGCACTCATGTGTGCTTTAACATGTGACCTATGTTTTACCTGTGATTGACAGAAGCAGTAATGACCAGCATCAGTGTGTTATTGATGTTCTGTCACTCTTCTTGCTATTAATGTTATCCCTAGATGGAGCAACAGGGTTACCAGAAACTTGGTGTGTGCACGTGTGAGTGCTCAGGGGCATATTTGTGCCTCATATTTTTATTTAATAGGGTTGGTGTGTGTGTGTGTGTGTGTGTGTAGATGTGTTTGGATGAGTAGTAGGTGTGAGTGTGGTTGTTGACACAGTAGGGTAAAGGCTGTGATGGCTGAAGGCTCTGATGGGTAATTGAGAACAGCAGGTGTCGCCTCCCTCCTGAGCCACTTCAGGCCCAAACCAGCTCACCCTGCGATCTTCAAAGCCTCTCCAGCCTAGCTCCTCTCTTCTCCTCTCTCCTCTCCTCTCCTCTCCTCTCCTCTCCTCTCCTCTCCTCTCTCCTCTCTCGTCTCCTCTCCTCTCCTCCTCTCTCCTCTACTTTACTCTACTCTACTCTCCTCCTGGCTGTACTGCCAGTTGAGCTTGCTGGGGAGAAAAAACAGCATGTATGGTATTAATCAAACCCAGGGCATCATGGGGAATAGAGTAGAGTGAGGAGGGGGAAGGGAGGCTAGAGCACAGCTATTACTGCTACACCGGTTCACCAGGACCGAAATATTTCATTCTCTGTAACCCTTTTGACAAGAATACATCCAGCCAGCAGCACAAAATTCGTACTATTATAAGCTGGAATACCAATAATTAAATTGCCGTATGCTTGTCTTACACTTGAGCACACTTGATATGGTTGAGTAGTTTTGCGTCTGGTAATAAGGTAATGGCTTATTCCGTGTATTGTAAGTAATATGTTGAGGAGACATACTGTAATTTTTTTTTAATGTGTTTTTCTATGAATAGCTTATAGTTGCCAGAAACGTGCTTGCGCTTACACAATAAGCCTGTTTGTGTTCTGCATGAATACATTTATTCGAGCGAGAAGATTTCCAGAAGTTCCATCACTATGACGTTTTTACATTTTTAGGATTTCAGGATGATTCACCCAGAGCTGTGGATTCTCCTCACTGATCCCTGTTGAAACAGGAGAATCTCTCACACTCACGCAGATTTGTCTCTTTCCGTCTGTCTGTTTTAGCTTATTCCTCCTTTCTCTGCAAGCGCCTATAGGCCCTTTAGAGCTGAGCCTGTGAGGGTGTTTTTGGCTGTCTACGGGCCAGGG